>NW_027362105.1:570000-1297500 GCF_039654945.1 Dendrobates tinctorius
ATCAGACATGGAAAATGACTTAGGCATCTTAGTCAATAAGAAGCTAAATTGGAGTGCCCAGTGTCAGGCAGCTGCCACCAAAGCAAATAGGGTCATGGGATGCATTAGAAGAGGTCGGGGGACACGAGATGAAAACATAATTCTCCCTCTGTACAAATCACTCGTCAAACCACACTTGGAGTATTGTGTGCAATTTTGGATGCCGGTGCTCAAGAAAGACATTACTGAACTTGAAAGGGTTCAAAGGCGGGCTACTAAATTGATAAATGGAGTTGGTTCACTACAATACCCAGAAAGGTTATCAAAATTAGGTCTATTTACTCTAGAAAAGAGAAGACTTAGGGGAGACTTAATATATATGTACAAGTATATCAGAGAGCAATACAGAGATCTCTCCAATGAACTGTTTGTACCAAGGACTGTGACAAGAACAAGGGGGCATTCTCTTCCTTTGGAGGAAAGACGGTTTCTGCACCAGCATAGAAGAGGGTTCTTCACGGTAAGAGCAGTGAGGCTCTGGAATTCTCTTCCTGAGGAAGTGGTGATGGCCAACTCACTGAATGAATGTAAGAAAGGAATGGAGGCCTTTCTTGTGAGTAACAGTATAGAAGGTTACGAATAACAGAATATTATAGGTAGATGGCTGACCCAGCTTAGGGGAAGGAATTATTTTCCCTATGGAGAAAATTGGCTTCTACTCTGTGGGTTTTTTGCCTTCCCCAGGATCAACAATGCAGAACAGCTGCACTAAAAATAGGCTGAACTAGATGGACATAAGGTCTTCCTTCAGCCTTCAAAACTATGTTACTATGTTATGTATATGTTGGACCTGGACAGAGGCAAACAGACCTTGGGTTATAATCAGTAGCAAAACAACCCTGATGCATTGTGCTATTGTTAAGTGACATGCTAATGGCAAACAAATCTCTGGTTGGTGCAAACAAACTAAGATTGTAGTAGTCTATAACAAACAGACCCTGAAGTCTTGTGCTGTTATCAAGACAACAACGTACTGTGCAATTTCAAGATTCTGATGGTGATTCAGCCTAAACATACTGCACAGATGTAATAGGGGAGGATCTGGGAGTTTTGTGTATAAAAAGGTGGACCCTGTGTCAGTGAGGTAGGGACAATTTCCAGAAGGTATCGTGGGTGCACGGTTTCTGTGATGACAAGACCAGAGTATTTCCTTCTCGCTGACACTGTGGTCCCTCCAGTGGAGAAGTGATGCTACAATACTTGGTAAATTATAGTAATTATGCTTATTTCTCTATGTACTATAATTCATATTAATTGTATGATTCACATGAACTGAATTAGCACAAAACAGGGTAATATTATATCTGCCATTCCATTAATTTGGTGTTTTATCATTTAAATTAATCATTGTATAATAAAATTGTGTCATATCCAAGTGGTGCCTTCTTTAAAGCCGTATCCGAACCTTATTGCTAAACAGTTGGCAATACATAAATTGGCGTAGTCGGCAGGATACGCAGAAGGCTTAGAATTGAATTTTTTGTTCCGATAATCCGGAATTTAAACCACAAATTCCTATAGTCCAGAAAAATTGTGTGATATTGCGTACAAAATGCCTGTCTTTAAGAAAGAGGATGGTTGTGTGGAGATCCCTGGCTGAACCCTGGGAGAATAAGCTCAAGAGCTCAGAGCCCCATGATGTTGTTGGTGTACTCATGGGGATCCCTGCAAAGGCAGGTGTTGCAGTTAGCCCCTCGATGTTGGTAAGTTACTCGAGGGTGTCCCTGCAAAGGCAGGTGATGCAGTTAATCCCTGATATTGTTGATGTACTCAGGGGTGTCCCTGCTAAGGCAGGTGATGCAGTTAACCCCTCGATATTGGTAAGTTACTCGAGGGTGTCCCTGCAAAGGCAGGTGATGCAGTTAACCCCTGACATTGTTGATGTACTCAGGGGTGTCCCTGCTAAGGCAGGTGATGCAGTTAACCCCTCGATGTTGGTAAGTTACTCGAGGGTGTCCCTGCAAAGGCAGGTGATGCGGTTAATCCCTGATATTGTTGATGTACTCAGGGGTGTCCCTGCAAAGGCAGGTGATGCAGTTAACCCCTCGATTTTGGTAAGTTACTCGAGGGTGTCCCTGCAAAGGCAGGTGATGCAGTCAGCACCCACTGATGTTGTTGAAGTACTCAGGGGTGTTCCTGCTCAGGCAGGTGATGTAGTGTCTGTAGGACGGCGTATGTGGATTTTACTCAGTACATACCGAGATATGCATGAGCAAAACACCCATATGCAAAGAAAGTTGTCGGAAATGGAACAAAAAGAGGTTGTAAGTGAGTCTATTGAGACTCCAGGGTGGGAGGAAACTCCATATCATATTTTGTCGCACAGTGTTGGTTCAAGTGAACGTTGGGGCAAATATTGGGAAGATGCAAAGCTTGTTGATGTAGCAGAATGCTTGCAGAAAGTAAAAGTAGAAAAAGGGGAAGAATGATGTGCTCTTGGTAGGTGTGGCTGGATCCTGCTATCTGCATATAGAAAACAGCATGAGGAAAAGCAAAGAATGTTAACTAAAGTGCAGGAATTGGAAATAGAGCTATGTGAGGCCCAGAATGCATTGGTGGCAGCACAGGGTCAGAATAAGTGAGTAATGGACAAATGTGTTGGAACTCGGCATGATGCAGAACAGGCTGCTGTATGTGTAAAACAGTATAAGTGCAGAAAGAAGAGGGGGAAGGCAGTGGCGTAGCAACTGTTTGTGGCGCCCGGGGCGGTCGAAAAAATTTGCCGCCCCTTTGGTCGTTGATAATCCGGAAGCATCCGAAGAGCCCACACTACACTCAAAGATCTAATTTTTAGTCTGCTACTAACTCTGCTGTTATTATTTCTAGACTTTCATCTTCTTGCAGTTCTCTCTCTCTCTCTATATATATATGTATGTATTAGCTTGATGATGCTGGATGAAGACCTAATGGCTTTTTTAATAATAATTTTTAATAATGTGACAGACCTTACATATTGGATTATATAGAGCCCTGTTTTTTATTACATACCGTCCTGTCTTGTTAGCTGTATAATGCAATGATGGCTGATGGAGCATGGGAAAGCTTCCTTTCTAATGGAGGAGCTGATGGACTGGTAGTTTGGTCACCGGCTCCTCGATCAGCAGTCATTTTATATCTAAAAAGAGAGGGGACTATATAATAAAAGAGGGCACTGTAAATAACAAAATTAACAAGAATACACTATGTAAGAGACAGCACTATACATAACAGCAGAGGAAGCTATATAATAAGGGACAGCATCATATATAACTAGAGAGGATGGTACGTAATAAGGGATTACATTGTCCTCATTGTCCTCCTCTCCTCGCATCCCATTATTGTCCTCTCCCCCACCCCATCATTGCCCTCTTCACCACCTCCATCATTTTCTTCTCCCCACCACTATCTTTGCTTTCTCCCCCATCACTCGCATCATTGCCCATTCCACCACCTCCATAATTTCCTCCTCCAACACCCCCATTTATTGCCCTTTCCACCACCACCGTCATTGCATTCTCCCCCACCACCCCATCATCATTTATTTTCCCCCACCACCCCATCATTGCCCTCTCCATCACCCCCATCATTGCCTTCTCCCCATCATTGCCTTCTCCTTCACCCTATCACTGCCTTCTCCCCATCATTCCCATCATTGCCTGCTCCATCACCCCATCATTGTCTTCTCCCCATCACTCCCATCATTGCCTGATCCATCACCCCATCACTCCCATCATTGCATGCTCCATCACCCCATCACTCCCATCATTGTCTGCTCCATCACCCCCATCATTGCCTGCTTCATCACTCCCATCATTGCCTTCTCCTTCACCCCATCACTGCCTTCTCCCCATCACTCCCATCATTGCCTGCTCCATCACTCCATCATTGTCTTCTCCCCATCACTCCCATCATTGCCTTCTCCATCACCCCATCACTGCCTTCTCCCCATGACTCCCATCATTGCCTGCTCCATCACCCCATCACTCCCATCATTGTCTGCTCCATCACCCCATCATAGCCTGCTCCATCACTCCCATCATTGCCTTCTCCTTCACCCCATCACTGCCTTCTCCCCATCACTCCCATCATTGCCTGCTCCATCACCCCATAATGGTCTTCTCTCCATCACTCCCATCATTTCCTTCTCCAGCACCCCATCACTGCCTTCTCTCCATGACTCCCATCATTGCCTGCTCTATCACCCCATCATTGTCTTCTCCCCATCACTCCCATCATTGCCTACTCCATCACTCCATCATTGCCTTCTCCATCACCCCATCACTGCCTGCTCCATCACCCCCATCATTGCCTGCTCCATCACTCCCATCATTGCCTGCTCCATCACCCCATCATTGTCTTCTCCCCATCACTCCCATCACTGCCTTCTCTATCACCCCATCACTGCCTTCTCCCCATGACTCCCATCATTGCCTGCTCCATCACCCCATCATTGTCTGCTCCATCACCCCCATCATTGCCTGCTCCATCACTCCCATCATTGTCTGCTCCATCACCCCCATCATTGCCTGCTCCATCACTCCCATCATTGTCTGCTCCATCACCCCCATCATTGCCTGCTCCATCACTCCCATCATTGCCTGCTCCATCACCCCATCATTGTCTTCTCCCCATCACTCCCATCATTGCCTGCTCCATCACCCCATCATTGTCTGCTCCATCACCCCCATCATTGCCTGCTCCATCACTCCTATCATTGTCTGCTCCATCACCCCATCATTGTCTGCTCCATCACCCCATCATTACCTGCTCCATCACTCCATCACTCCCATCATTGTCTGCTCCATCACTCCCATCATTGCCTGCTCCATCACTCCCATCATTGTCTGCTCCCTCACCCCCATCATTGCCTGCTCCATCACTCCCATCATTGCCTGCTCCATCACCCCATCATTGTCTTCTCCCCATCACTCCCATCATTGCCTGCTCCATCACCCCATCATTGTCTGCTCCATCACCCCATCATTGCCTGCTCCATCACTCCCATCATTGTCTGCTCCATCACCCCATCATTGTCTGCTCCATCACCCCATCATTGCCTGCTCCATCACTCCATCACTCCCATCATTGTCTGCTCCATCACCCCCATCATTGCCTGCTCCATCACTCCATCACCCCCATCATTGCCTGCTCCATCACTCCATCACTCCCATCATTGTCTGCTCCATCACCCCCATCATTGCCTGCTCCATCACTCCATCACCCCCATCATTGCCTGCTCCATCACTCCATCACTCCCATCATTGCCTTCTCCTTCACCCCATCACTGCCTTCTCCCCATCACTCCCATCATTGCTTGCTCCATCACCCCATCATTGTCTTCTCCCCATCATTGCCTTCTCTGCATCACCCCCATCATGGCCTTCTCCCATTACCCCCTCATGCCCTTCTCCCATCACCCCAGGCCCAGGCATTATGGCCTTCTCTCCCCATCACGGTCTTCTCATGTCCCCATCTCCTCCAGGGCCAGGCTAACCTACACACACAAAGACACACACACAGACATACACACAGACAGACATACACACACACAGACATACATACACACAGACACCACCTCTCTCCTCTCTCCTGTCCGCAACATCGCCCACACTTCCTCGCTCACACAGCAGCGGCCGCTGAATGATGACGTCATTCAGCGGCGCTTCTCTGTGTCAAACAGGAAGCGCAGCGTCCAGGCAGGAAGCAGGACGGACCCTTGCAGCTCCGCTCCTGCTATTCCCTCTTGCAGGCAGCGGAGCTGCTGTGATTGCTCCCTGCCCGCCGCTGCACTCCACTGTGCCTCACTGCCTCTGCGCTTCTCCCACAGAGAGAAATTGCTACTGCTGCCCCGCCGCCCCCACACATGTGCCACCTGGGGCGGACCGCCCCCCTCATGCTACGCCACTGGGGGAAGGTGAACAGAAATGAAGCTTTGGCCATGGCCAGAGCAGAGATGGAGAGGACCCCAGATCAGGGGGATGGTGATGCACAGGAGTCAACTGACTCCAAAACTGTCATCAACCCAGAACAGGGGGATGATCATATTAATGGGGAGATGGAAATGGATCCTCTTCTTAACCCATTAAAAGCTCATCGCATTTGCCAGACCCAGGTTGTAGAGACAGCTACAGGGAAGATGGGCCAGAGTGAGGTAGAAGATTGCAGGGTGTCTGATAGATTTGAGTTGCAATCTACCTTTAGTAGAAGAAATACTAGGGGTGGCAAGGCCCCGGCAAGGTTCAGATTCAGGCGATCTGATGATCCCGTGTTGTTCTGTAGTAATTATTTGGCATTGTACAGAAATGTTTGCAATCATCCCGATGTGTCTCAGAGTGATCCTAGTTTTCTATTTTCAATGGCAAATCATTGTAATGTAGATTATGCCACAAGAGCGTCTCTAAGAAATACCAGTTCATATGAAAGATTTGTAAAACTATTAAATGAGTGGTGTCTTAAGTCAAAAGAGCAGGATGGAGTATCCGAGAATGTGTCTGCTGTTTACAGGCCTAGGCATTGCTTTACATGTGGGAAGATGGGCCACATTAAACGTTAGTGTAATCCCAGACCAGAGAGCCATTCATTGCACCAGAAGATTGATAGAATGGAGAATAAGGAAGAACCTGCCATCTACGATACTGAATCTACAGACTCATGTAGAAAAGCCGACATTGCTACAACTGCACAAAAGTCGCAAGAAATGCAGATCCCAACGGTGGATAAGAGTGAGGCTGGGAAAGAGCAGAACTTGTCATATTGTAGACCCCAAGCAGACGGTGCTACTATTCCTGTGTTCTGTCTATGGGGCTGGATCATTTTACATGGGTCACCAGTCATCATTCCTGGGTTATCCTTTAAAGACAGTGTCCAGTGAGGTTGTTTGTTTTTTTTTTCCTGAGAGGATAAGGACAAAGTGCAGTATTAGACTTGTACCTATTATAACTTTTTCTTTGTGTTTTTTCAGACCGGACAAACCAGTTTTTCAGAGGAATCGGATTCAATGTATTTAGTTATATATAAGACATGGGGGTAGACAATGAGCTCAAAGGTAAAGGTTAAAATAATTGTTTGCAAACAATTAAATAAGTAATCATCCCATTGTGATGAATCGGACTGTATTTAGCTAAAAGTTGTGGTTTAGTTTTATGTATGTTCTTAGAATCATAGAATCATAGAATCATAGAATCGTAGAGTTGGAAGGGACCTCCTGGGCCATCTGGTCCAACCCCCTGCTCAAAGCAGGATTCGCTAAATCATCCCAGTCAGATGTCTGTCCAGCCTCTGTTTGAAGACTTCCATTGAAGGAGAACTCACCACTTCTCGTGGCAGCCTGTTCCACTCATTGATCACTCTAACTGTCAAAAAGTTTTTTCTAATATCTAATCTGTGTCTCCTCCCATTCAGTTTCATCCCATTGCTTCTAGTCTTTCCTTGTGCAAATGAGAATAAAGTTGATCCTTCTACAATGTGACAGCCCTTTAGATATTTGTAGACAGCTATTAAGTCTCCTCTCAGTCTTCTCTTTTGCAAACTAAACATTCCCAAATCCTGCAACCTTTCCTCATAAGACAGGGTTTGCAGACCGGTCACCATTCTGGTCGCTTTTCTGAACTTGCTCCAGTTTGTTGATGTCTTTTTTAAAATGTGGTGCCCAAAACTGGACACAATATTCCAGATGAGGTCTGACCAAAGAGGAGTAGAGGGAAATAATGACTTCACGTGATCTAGACTGTATGCTTCTGTTAATACATCCTAGAATTGCATTTGCCTTTTTTGCTGCTGCATCACACTGTTGACTCATATTCAGTCTGTGATCTATTAGTATACCCAAGTCTTTTTCACATGTGCTGTCACTTAGCCCTATTCCTCCCATTCTATATATGCTTTTTTCATTTTTATTGCCCAGATGTAGTACTTTGCATTTCTCCCTGTTAAAAACCATTCTGTTAGTTGCTGCCCACTTCTCCAGTTTATTTAAATCTTTTTGAATCCTCTCTCTCTCTTCTCTAGTATTAGCTATCCCTCCTAGCTTTGTGTCATCAGCAAATTTAATCAGTTTACCCTCAATTCCTTCATCTAAATCGTTGATAAAGATGTTGAACAATACAGGGCCCAGGACAGAGCCCTGTGGTACCCCACTTGAGACATTCTTCCAACTGGATGTGCAGCCATTTACGACCACTCTTTGGGTCCGATCACTAAGCCAGTTATGAATCCACCTAACAGTTGCCTTGTCCATTCCATACTTAGTCATTTTTTCAATAAGGATTGTATGAAAGACTTTGTCAAATGCTTTGCTGAAGTCAAGATATACTATATCTACAGCATTTCCTTGATCCACCCAATCAGTGATACCGTCATAGAAGGAAATTAAGTTAGTCTGACATGACTTATTAGTTGCAAACCCATGCTGACTCTGTTTAATCACTTCATTCTTATCCAGGTATTGACAAACATGTTGTTTAATAATTTGTTCAAAGATCTTTCCTGGTATAGAAGTCAGACTCACCGGCCTATAGTTGCCTGGGTCCACCTTCTTCCCCTTTTTGAAGATAGGAACAACATTTGCTCTTCTCCAGTCTTCTGGCACTTCTCCTGTTCTCCAAGAATTTTCAAAGATTATGGAGAGGGGTTCAAAAATTTCTTCTGCTATCTCCTTCAGTACTCTGGGGTGTAATTTATCTGGACCTGGAGACTTGAATTCATTTAGGTTAGCTAAGTGTTTCCTCACTATCTTTCTGTTTATAGATATCCTGGATTCTTCTATTTCCTTAATAGGACAGTGAATAACAGTTGATGTTACATTTCCTTTCTGAGAGAAAACAGATGCAAAATAGGAATTTAAAAGTTCAGCCTTCTCAACATCCTGTCTTACCATTTCATCATTTTCATCCTGTAAAAATCCTATAGCATCTTTGACTTTTCTTTTACTTTTGACATATCCCCAAAATCCTTTATTATTGCTTTTGACATCTCTTGCAAGCCTCAATTCATGTTCAGCTTTAGATAATCTGATTTGTGCCCTGCATGTTTCCGCAGACAGCATTATATTCTTCTTTAGATATGCCTCCCTCTTTCCATTTTATAAACATTTTTTTCTTCCTTTTTAGCATGTGCTTAAGTTCTGTGTTCATCCATCCTGGTTTCCTTAAATGCTTCCTATTCTTCCCTCTTTTCGGAATTGTTAACAACTGTGCTTTGCGAATTTCATTTTTCAAGATTTCCCATCCTTCCTGGACATTTTTGTCTTTAAGGATATCCAGCCATTGGAAGATAAAGTTGTCAGCAAGAGAGGATAAGAATTTCCTGGACCTGTTAGTTTTGCCTGAGAGAGATTCCCAACAAATGTCTGGATAGTTGAAATCTCCCATGACAACTATGTCATATTTTTTGGAGAACTTGGCCATTTGATGCATAAAGAGTTCATCCATATCTCCAGCTTGCACAGGCGGCCTGTAGTAAATGCCTACAATGGTGTCCTTTCCATTGTTCTGTCCTTGTATTCTTACCCAAACAGTTTCCACAGAACTCCCAGTCTCTGAAGCTTCAATCTCTGTACAGATATACGCGTTTCTAACATACAATGCAACACCTCCTCCTCGTTTATCAAGTCTGTTTCTAGCAAATAAGTTGTATCCTTCTACTCTTGTGTTCCAATCATGTGTATTGTCCCACCAAGTTTCAGTGATTCCAATGACATCATATTTCTTTTCCTGTGTTAATAGTTCCAATTCTCCTTGTTTGTTGCCCATGCTTTGTGCATTAGTATAGAAACATTTTAGTTTGTGATTGGTTTCTCTTGCTCCAATATTTTTATTAATTAGATTCTTTTGTCTTTGTTCTTCCTTTCCACTTCTAATAGCAGAGTTCTCAATAGCATTTGTCAGGTGTATGGCTTTTTCTGGTCTTTTGCTTCCCTTCCCATGTTGTCCTAGTTTAAAGCTCTCCTTACAAGTGTAGCAAGGCGACTTCCAAATACATGCTTTCCAGTCTTCGTAAGGTGCACCCCATCTCTAGCAAGTAGTCCATCGTATAAGTAGTTCACTCCGTGATCCAGAAATCCAAATCGATCCTGACGGCACCATCGACGTAGCCAGTTGTTCTTAATCTTTAGTTTCAATTAGGAACATAATAGGTTTGTAAAATCCATTTGTAAGTTGCATCTTGAACAGTTACGTTTGATATTTCAATGAATGGAGGTAATGTGATAGATCAGATTTATCCAGCAGAAATGCATGAATACTGACTAAAGTGACATGTCAATAATACAGAGAGGAGCTAGAATAGCTGTCAGTGGATTTCTAAAATTTGGTGGAATCAATTAGGTTTCCTGAATCTGCTCAAGTCATTTCTCAAGTAGCAGTCAATGTGATCTCAGATAATAATGTTTTTATTTTCACTTTAGATTAAAATCTGATCTGTAAGTGTTGGCTTATTGCTTTCATCATGTGCGACTGCTTTCAAGAGCCAAGCAATCTTCAGACAGATGTAAACTATGGAAAATGTATATTTCTGAAAACCAAACAGGATCTATGGATCTACTTGGCTCAGTGGACACTAGCCATTTTTGAAGGACAAAAACTATCACTGCTACCACTATATATATTAAAAACGTGTATGGTGGTATATCCAAGAAGATATGACCCAAAGTGTGAACTGTACTGAAGAAAATGTCTAATGGGAGAAATGATTAACAGAAGGATTCCAAGTATTATGCCAGCTGATCCATGCTGTCAGTGGACTTGTGATAAAATAGGCAGATGCCAACATTTATATATGATGGATCAGACTGGGGATGGGGAGAGGGCTATTATATGTGGCTCCAGTTCAGATAAAAAGTGTAAAAGTATGAGGGTGGGCAAAAATATGACGTGTAACAGTATAGCGATCTCTCCATCATTTACAGAACATGTAAGATTGCCTAGAGGTGGGATGTTTTCCTTTGGAAATATCACTTTTCGTTATATTCCAACTAATCTAACTAGTGGGTCAGGTGTTAGCTCTAGGTTAACTTTAAGGAGTAATTTGTATTATGCATGCATTGGTTTGTTGTTGTTGGATAAATAATGTGTGGCTATAAGATATCCAAGGGTGGATTGTGGCGGTAATAAAAATATGGATATCTTATAGCCTACATATTGTAATATATTGTTTATATGCTTTGATATAGTGTGGTCTCTAGACCAAGGGTGGAATGTATTGCAAATATGAAATATGGTTGTTTGAATCCAAACGCTATATTGCAATATACTATGGTGTAATATCATTGACGCTGAACTTTGACACTGAGCCACAAAGCGTTTGTTCTGTGTCAATACCGTAAGACAGGGAATTGTTCTGTGGTCTTTGAAGCTGTGTGTTTCAAAGATTCATTATCCTGATTTGCACACAAGTGACCACTGTGATATTTGCTTTGTCAAACAGTGATAGATACTGAATACATTCTCTTTTCTATACCCTGCCAATTGGAGGGTGGTTGATGGGAATTCTACAAGGGAGAACAAAATGTAGCAATGGTCA
Organism: Dendrobates tinctorius; assembly: GCF_039654945.1. Classification (NCBI taxonomy): domain Eukaryota; kingdom Metazoa; phylum Chordata; class Amphibia; order Anura; family Dendrobatidae; genus Dendrobates; species Dendrobates tinctorius. Next base: position 581,536 of record NW_027362105.1, read on the forward strand.
TGCATGACATCAATAATCAAGGACTGATTGTGATACAAATGAGACAAGTATGAGTGTGTGCTTGGGTTACGATAGGTATCCTGCTTTCAGAATAGGTGATTATGGAAGTCATGCTGACCATATGCCACCATCTTAGAGCGTTATGCTATGAGCATGAAGAGTTAACTTTGTAACAAGCAACATATGTTGGACCTGGACAGGCAACATTGATTGTTAGAGGCAAACAGACCTTGGGTTATAATCAGTAGCAAAACAACCCTGATGCATTGTGCTATTGTTAAGACACATGCTAATGTGTTGTGAGTTCATTTTCCCCTTCGTCACTGAGGTCTGGTGAACTCTCTATTCTGGTAAAGGAAGGTAATGAGCCTGATTATCAGGCACCTGAGCCTGATGATGATGACTGGCTGAGTGGAGTCACGGACTGGATATAAGGCTGCCGACGCCCTTCTGCCCTGCGGGTGATTTCTCTGTGGACTTCTAGGAGACCAGTCTGATTCCTGCTCCTCTAAAGCTAAGTTTTCTGCTTTGCCTGTTAGCATTTGTGTTTTGTTTTTGTTTGCCTTGCTTTTCTGGATTCTGCCATTCCCTGCTGGGGTGAGCTGAATCTCCTTTTGCCGGTTGCTCTGTCTTCAGAATATTCCTGAGTACTGACATAGCTTTTTGAAGCCTAGCGTCTTCAGGGCCTTTTTCACTGTCAGTTTGTTGGCTCTTATTTTCATAGGGTTTTTCACGGATTGCAGACAGCAGCCTTCCTGTCCTTTTCTATCTAGTTAGCTTGGGCCCCGTCTTTGCTCAGTCTATCTTTCTTTCTGTGTTAGTGTTCTTTCTTCTTGCTTCACCGTCATTATATGTTGGGGGCTGCCTTTTGCTTTGGGGTCTGCTCTGGGGCAGTTTAGATTTCCCTTTCTGTCTTTAGGCTATATAGTCCTCCGGCTGTGATCGAGGGGTCTAGGGCATCGTAGGAACCCCCCACGGCTACTGCTAGTTGTGTTGATAGGTTCAGGGGTCTGCAATCAGATAGCTGCCAACTTCTCTGGTTTTCTGGACTTAGCTAGCATTTCTGTTTTTGCCTCCTACGGTGACTCATTCATAACAGAATCACCCGCCATACCGCAGATCCTAGGGTACTCAATAGCAGGAAGGAATTGTGTTTAAAAAAAAAAAAAAAGAGAGTGTGTATATTCTTTCCTCTCTATCTCTGAGGCCGTAGGGGGAATTTTTTTTCTCTCTCAATGGAGATAAAGCAATTGTCTGATCATGTGGAGCAGCTCGCTGTGGAAGTGCGGGGAATTTCCGCCTACCTTGCTCGTTCGCATGCTGTTGAACCAAAGATCCCTACACCTGATGTATTTTTTGTGCATCAATCTAAATTTTTGAGTTTCAAAAATAATTGTAAATTATTTTTTGCATTGAAGCCTAACTCGTCAGGGAGCTCCACGCAGCAGGTTAAAATTGTCATCTCTTTGCTGCGTGGCGATCCCCAAGATTGGGCATTTTCTTTGAAACCAGATGATCCTATTCTGACTTATGTGAACGCATTCTTTCAAGCCTTGGGGTTGTTGTATGACGAACCTAATGCTATTGATCAGGCTGAAAAGACCCTGTTGGCATTGAACCAGGGTCGAGATTCTGTAGAGTTGTACTGTCAAAAGTTCCGAAAGTGGGCGGTCCTTACTACCTGGAATGATAATGCCTTGGCTGCTCTCTTTCGGAAGGGTTTGTCAGAAGCCGTAAAAGATACTATGGTGGGATTTCCTGTTCCCTCTGGTCTGGACGATTCTATGTCATTAGCCATTCAGGTTGATCGGCGTTTACGTGAACGCAGGATTGCACGAGAGGTGTTGCCACCGGTTGAACAGACGTCTGAACCTATGCAATGTGATAGAGTTTTGTCTAGGGCGCAACGTCAGGAGTTCAGAAGGCGTAATAAGCTGTGTTTTTTCTGTGGAGATGCCTCGCATATTATTTCTGTTTGTCCTAAATGAGAGAAACGCTTTGCACACACGTTTTCTGTTGGTGGTGTTCAACCTAAGTTTCTTCTGGCAATTACTTTGATCTGCTCCCTGTCCACATTTTCCGACAAGGCTTTTGTGGATTCAGGAGCAGCGCTAAACCTAATGGACTTGGATTTTGCTAAAAGTTGTGGATTTCCGATGACACCTCTGCAGACGCCTATCCCTTTGAGGGGGATTGATGCTACTCCTTTGGCAAAAAATAAACCTCAGTTTTGGACCCAGGTGGTCATGCGGGTTGCCCCAGACCATCAAGAAAATTGCAGATTTTTGGTGTTGCATGGTCTGCATGATGCCGTTGTTCTGGGGTTTCCCTGGTGGCAAATTCATAATCCAGTCTTGGATTGGAAATCTGTGTCTGTGGTGAGTTGGGGTTGTCAGTGTGCCTTTAGTGAGGCTCCGTTTTTTTCCACCTCTCCTCAGTCGCGTGATGTTCCTGACTATTTGGCGGACTTTTATGATGTATTTAGTGAGAATGAGTCTGCATCTTTGCCTCCTCATAGGAGTTATGACTGCGCAATTGTACTGAGCCCGGGGTGTAAATTTCCCAAGGGTCGGCTCTTCAATTTATCTGTACCCGAGCACGAGGCTATGCAATCCTATATTAAGGAGGCGTTGGAGAAGGGTCATATTAGACCATCCTCTTCACCCTTAGGTGCCGTTTTTTTTTTTGTGGCCAAAAAGGATGGTTCTTTAAGGCCTTGTATTGATTATCGTGCCCTCAACAAAATTACTATTAAATATCAGTATCCGTTACCCGTGATTTTGGATCTATTCTCTAGAGTTAGAGGTGCTTGCTGGTTTACCAAGCTTGACCTCAGGGGGGCGTATAATCTTATCCACATTAAGCAGGGGGATGAATGGAAGACGGCGTTTAATACTCCGGAGGGACATTTTGAGTACCTGGTGATGCCTTTTGGGCACACTAATGCCCCTTCTGTCTTCCAGTGCTTCATGAACGATATTTTCCGAGACTTTGTCGATAGATTTTTGATTATCTATCTGGATGATATTTTGATCTTCTCCAAGGATTGGGATTCTCATGTGGAACATGTTCGGACTGTGTTCCGGATCTTGAGGGAGAATTCCCTGTATGTCAAAGGATCGAAATGCCTTTTTGGAGTACAGAGGATTTCATTTTTGGGATTTATTTTGTCTCCGTCAACTATTGAAATGGACCCGGCCAAGGTACAGGCCATTTATGATTGGATTCAGCCCACTTCTTTGAAGGCCCTCCAGAAGTTTTTGGGTTTTGCTAATTTTTATCGGAAATTTATAGCAAAATTTTCTAGTATTGCCAAGCCATTGACTGATCTGACTAAGAAGGGTGCTGATGTGTTGAATTGGTCTCCGGAGACTGTTGCTTCCTTTCAGGAGCTGAAGCGAAGATTTACCTACGCCCCGGTTTTGCGGCAACCTGATGTCTCACTCCCGTTCCAGGTAGAGGTGGATGCTTCTGAGATTGGTGCAGGAGCTGTTTTGTCGCAAAAGGATCCTGTAACATCTAAAATGAATCCCTGTGCTTTCTTTTCCCGAAAGTTCTCTCCATCTGAACGTAACTATGATGTGGGGAATCGGGAACTGTTGGCCATGAAATGGGCATTTGAGGAGTGGAGACATTGGTTGGAGGGAGCTAAACATCAAGTTGTGGTCCTCACTGACCACAAGAATTTGATTTACCTAGAGTCGGCTAAACGCTTGAACCCTAGACAGGCTAGGTGGGCCTTGTTTTTTACACGTTTTGATTTTGTGGTCTCTTTTCTTCCTGGAACTAAGAATGTCAAGGCAGACGCCCTCTCTAGGAGCTTCTTTGCTGATTCTCCTGTGGTGACCAAGCCTGCTACCATCTTAGGCGAAGGGGTAGTTCTTTCTGCCATCTCGCCCTATTTGAGACTTGCTATGCAAGAGTTCCAGGAGGACAAGCCTGAGCGTTGTCCCAGTGGAAAGTTGTATGTTCCTGACCAGTGGAAGAAGAGAGTGATGTCTGAAGTTCATTGCTCTGCATTGGCTGGTCATCCAGGTATTTTTGGTACTAGAGATCTGGTGAGTCGCTCTTTTTGGTGGCCCACCTTGTCTCATGATGTCAGGAATTTTGTGCAGTCCTGTGGGACTTGCTCCCGGTCTAAATCTTGTTCTCGCTTTAGTGGGTTGTTGATGCCTTTGCCGGTCCCCAGGAGGCCATGGACCCATATTTTTATGGATTTCATCTCTGATATGCCGGTCTCTCAAAGAATGACTGTTATTTGGGTGATTTGTGATAGGTTCTCTAAGATGGTTCATCTTGTACCACTCCCTAAGTTGCCGTCTTCCTCTGAGTTGGTGCCCCTGTTTTTGCAACAGGTGGTTCGCTTGCACGGGATTCCTGAGAACATTGTATCTGACAGAGGAGTTCAGTTTGTGTCTAGATTTTGGAGGACTTTCTGTTCCAAGCTGGGAATTCAGTTGTCCTTCTCCTCTGCTTGTCACCCTCAGACCAATGGGCAGACAGAGAGAACAAACCAGACCTTGGAGTCGTATTTGAGATGTTTTATTTCCGCTGATCAGGATGATTGGGTTTCATTTTTGCCCTTGGCCGAATTTGCTTTAAATAATAGAGCTAGTTCTGCCACTTTGATGTCACCTTTTTTTTGTAACTTTGGGTTTCATCCTCGATTTTCCTCAGGGCAGGTGGAACCTTCTGCCTGCCCAGGTGTTGACACTGTGGTGGAGAGAATGCACCAGATCTGGGACCAAGTGGTGAATAAGTTATCTCTCTCCCAGGAAAAGGCCCAGCGGTTTTACAATCGACATAGGACCATTGGTCCCCAGTTTAAGATTGGTGATATGGTGTGGTTATCATCAAAAAATATTGCTATGAAGGTGGCTTCTCCTAAGTTTAAGCCTAGATTTATTGGACCTTACAAGATTTTGGAGATTATTAATCCGGTCTCTTTTCGTTTGGCTCTTCCTGTCACATTTAAGATCCATAATGTGTTCCATAAGTCCTTGTTGAAGAGGTTTGTTGAACCAGTTGTTCCTGGGGTGGCACCTCCGGACCCTGTATTGGTTGAAGGTAACATGGAATATGAGGTAGAGAAAATACTGGATTCCCATCTGGCTAGACGGAGACTCCAGTATTTGGTTAAGTGGAAGGGTTATGGTCAGGAGGATAATTCCTGGGTCTCTGCCTCTGATATTCATGCCAAAAGATTGGTGCGTGCCTTTCATCGGTCTCACCCTGATCGCCCTGGTGGCGTGATTGAGGGTTCGGTGACCCCTCCTCAAGGGAGAGGAACTGTTGTGAGTTCATTTTCCCCTTCGTCACTGAGGTCTGGTGAACTCCCTATTCTGGTAAAGGAAGGTAATGAGCCTGATTATCAGGCACCTGAACCTGATGATGATGACTAGCTGAGTGGAGTCACGACTGGATATAAGGCTGCCGACGCCCTTCTGCCCTGCGGGTGATTTCTCTGTGGACTTCTAGGAGACCAGTCTGATTCCTGCTCCTCTAAAGCTAAGTTTTCTGCTTTGCCTGTTAGCATTTGTGTTTTGTTTTTGTTTGCCTTGCTTTTCTGGATTCTGCCATTCCCTGCTGGGGTGAGCTGAATCTCCTTTTGCCGGTTGCTCTTTTTGAAGCCTAGCGTCTTCAGGGCCTTTTTCACTGTCAGTTTGTTGGCTCTTATTTTCATAGGGTTTTTCACGGATTGCAGACAGCAGCCTTCCTGTCCTTTCCTATCTAGTTAGCTTGGGCCCCGTCTTTGCTCAGTCTATCTTTCTTTCTGTGTTAGTGTTCTTTCTTCTTGCTTCACCGTCATTATATGTTATGTTGGGGGCTGCCTTTTGCTTTGGGGTCTGCTCTGGGGCAGTTTAGATTTCCCTTTCTGTCTTTAGGCTATATAGTCCTCCGGCTGTGATCGAGGGGTCTAGGGCATCGTAGGAACCCCCCATGGCTACTGCTAGTTGTGTTGATAGGTTCAGGGGTCTGCAATCCGATAGCTGCCAACTTCTCTGGTTTTCTGGACTTAGCTAGCATTTCTGTTTTTGCCTCCTACGGTGACTCATTCATAACACTAATGGCAAACAAATCTCTGGTTGGTGCAAACAAACTAAGATTGTAGTAGTCTATGACAAACAGACCCTGAAGTCTTGTGCTGTTATCAAGACAACAACGTACTGTGCAATTTCAAGATTCTGATGATGATTCAGCCTAAACATACTGCACAGATGTAACAGGGGAGGATCTGGGAGTTTTGTGTATAAAAAGGTGGACCCTGTGTCAGTGAGGTAGGGACAATTTTCAGAAGGTATCATGGGTGCATGGTTTCTGTGATGACAAGACCAGAGTATTTCCTTCTCGCTGACACTGTGGTCCCTCCAGTGGAGAAGTGATGCTACAATACTTGGTAAATTATAGTATCGATGCTTATTTCTCTATGTACTATAATTCATATTAATTGTATGATTCACATGAACTGAATTAACACAAAACAGGGTAATATTATATCTGCCATTCCATTAATTTGGTGTTTTATCATTTAAATTAATCATTGTATATTAAAATTGTGTCATATCCAAGTGGTGCCTTCTTTAATGCCGTATCCGAACCTTATTGCTAAACAGTTGGCAATACAGATGCCCTCGTAGGGGCCTTTTGGCGTGGTCTGTCCAGCCGGATCAAAGACGAACTGGCGGGCCGAGACCCTAACCCTAACCCTACCATTTTAGAGGGCCTCATCTCTCTCGCGACACGCATTGATTTGCGCTATCAGGAGCATACCCGCGAGTCAGCCAGAGAGAGAGGGGCTTCCCGCCTCTTCTCCACGCGCAGTTCTTCCCATCCGTTACCCGAGTTATCTGCAGTAGAAGAGTCTTGAGGAGATCATTTGCATATTCCCAGTGCCTTCTGGGATAAGTGAAGAGTCTCCGCGAGCTCAACGATCACTGGGTTTTGGCCGTTGCAGCTGAAAAGAGGAAATCGGAAAACCAGGGGAAGAGTCTTGAGATCATTTGCATATTCCCAGTGCCTTCTGGGATAAGTGAAGAGTCTCCGCGAGCTCAACGATCACTGGGTTTTGGCCGTTGCAGCTGAAAAGAGGAAATCGGAAAAACCGCGCGCTTATCGTTTTAAAGTAATCTCAAGATGGAAGAGGCCAGGAGCCATTTGGTGAGCTGCATTTCTTGCTACATGTTCACAGATTTACCAGTGGAAAAGCCAAACTTCACATGCCACAAATGCAAGCTTGTGACCCTGTTGGAGGAAAAGTTGCAAAATCTCGAAGAGAGGTTAGCTACGTTGAAGATCATTAAGGAAGGTGAAGAGTTCTTGGACAGAGCAGAATTATCTCTTCATGTTACAGAAAGAGAAGAAATTCGAAGTGCACCTGAAGAAACAGAGGAATGGAGACATGTGACCCAGAGAAGCAGGAGGATCAGGAGGCAGTCAGCACCCATACTGCTCAGAAACCAGTACCAGGCTCTCACGCAGGAAAACGATGAAGAAATACATCAGGATAAGACTTTGCCAACAAACAGCAACCTAGTACGCCTTCAGAGTCCTCCTGGATGGAGAAAGAAAAATGTTGTGAAGAAGAAACGGAGAGTGGTGGTCATGGGGGATTCCCTGTTGAGAGGAACAGAGGCCGCTATCTGCAGACCGGATATAACTTCAAGAGAAATGTGTTGTCTTCCAGGTGCAAAAATTAAAGATGTGTCTGACAGGATATCAGGACTCTTCCGACCTACAGATGACTACCCATTCCTGCTACTACATGTGGGGACAAATGACACTGCAAGAAACGACCTGGAAACCATCTGCAGAGACTTTGAAGACTTAGGCAAGAAAGTGAAAGAACTGGGAGCGCAGGTGGTCTTCTCTTCCATCCTCCCAGTGGATGGCCATGGAACAAGGAGGTGGAATAAGATTCTGCAGGTGAACAACTGGCTACGTCGATGGTGCCGTCAGCAACGATTTGGATTTCTGGATCACGGAGTGAACTACTTATACGATGGACTACTTGCTAGAGATGGGGTGCACCTTACGAAGACTGGAAAGCATGTATTTGGAAGTCGCCTTGCTACACTTGTAAGGAGAGCTTTAAACTAGAACAGCATGGGAAGGGAAGCAAAAGACCAGAAAAAGCCATACACCTGACAAATGCTATTGAGAACTCTGCTATTAGAAGTGGAAAGGAAGAACAAAGACAAAAGAATCTAAATAATAAAAATATTGGAGAAAGAGAAACCAATCACAAACTAAAATGTTTCTATACTAATGCACAAAGCATGGGCAACAAACAAGGAGAATTGGAACTACTAACACAGGAAAAGAAATATGATGTAATTGGAATCACTGAAACTTGGTGGGACAATACACATGATTGGAATACAAGACTAGAAGGATACAACTTATTTGCAAGAAACAGACTTGATAAACGAGGGGGAGGTGTCGCATTGTATGTTAGAAACGCGTATATCTGCACAGAGATTGAAGCTTCAGAGACTGGGAGTTCTGTGGAAACTGTTTGGGTAAGAATACAAGGACAGAACAATGGAAAGGACACCATTGTAGGCATTTACTACAGGCCGCCTGTGCAAGCTGAAGATATGGATGAACTCTTTATGCATCAAATGGCCAAGTTCTCCAAAAAATATGACATAGTTGTCATGGGAGATTTCAACTATCCAGACATTTGTTGGGAATCTCTCTCAGGCAAAACTAACAGGTCAAGGAAATTCTTATCGTCTCTTGCTGACAACTTTATCTTCCAAAAGGTAGGGGAGAAAACAAGGGGAACTGCTACCTTGGATCTAATTCTTATAAACAGGGAGGAAATGGTTGAGGAGGTAAAAGTGGCTGGGACCCTAGGAGGTAGCGACCATGCTATTTTAGAATTTTGGATAACTAGAGGCGGAAGACCTGTGAAGACTCAGACGTCAAGGTTAGATTTCAGAAAGGCAGATTTTAAGGGATTCGGAAAGAGAATTGGAGGGATCCAATGGCTGGATATCCTTAAAGACAAAAATGTCCAGGAAGGGTGGGAAATCTTGAAAAATGAAATTCTCAAAGGACAGTTGTTAACAATTCCGAAAAGAGGGAAGAATAGGAAGCATTTAAGGAAACCAGGATGGATGAACACAGAACTTAAGCACATGCTAAAAAGGAAGAAAAAAATGTTTATAAAATGGAAAGAGGGAGGCATATCTAAAGAAGAATATAATGCAGTCTGCAGAACCTGCAGGGCACAAATCAGATTAGCTAAAGCTGAAAATGAATTGAGGCTTGCAAGAGATGTCAAAAGTAATAATAAAGGATTTTGGGGATATGTCAAAAGTAAAAGAAAAGTCAAAGATGCTATAGGATTTTTACAGGATGAAAATGATGAAATGGTAAGACAGGATGTTGAGAAGGCTGAACTTTTAAATTCCTATTTTGCATCTGTTTTCTCTCAGAAAGGAAATGTAACATCAACTGTTATTCACTGTCCTATTAAGGGAATAGAAGAATCCAGGATATCTATAAACAGAAAGATAGTGAGGAAACACTTAGCTAACCTAAATGAATTCAAGTCTCCAGGTCCAGATGAATTACACCCCAGAGTACTGAAGGAGATAGCAGAAGAAATTTTTGAACCCCTCTCCATAATCTTTGAAAATTCTTGGAGAACAGGAGAAGTGCCAGAAGACTGGAGAAGAGCAAATGTTGTTCCTATCTTCAAAAAGGGGAAGAAGGTGGACCCAGGCAACTATAGGCCGGTGAGTCTGACTTCTATAGCAGGAAAGATCTTTGAACAAATTATTAAACAACATGTATGTCAATACCTGGATAAGAATGAAGTGATTAAACAGAGTCAGCATGGGTTTGTAACTAATAAGTCATGTCAGACTAATTTAATTTCCTTCTATGACGGTATTACTGATTGGGTGGATCAAGGAAATGCTGTAGATATAGTATATCTTGACTTCAGCAAAGCATTTGACAAAGTCTCTCATACAATCCTTATTGAAAAAATGACTAAGTATGGAATGGACAAGGCAACTGTTAGGTGGATTCATAACTGGCTTAGTGATCGGACCCAAAGAGTGGTCGTAAATGGCTGCACATCCAGTTGGAAGAAAGTCTCAAGTGGGGTACCACAGGGCTCTGTCCTGGGCCCTGTATTGTTCAACATCTTTATCAACGATTTAGATGAAGGAATTGAGGGTAAACTGATTAAATTTGCTGATGACAGAAAGCTAGGAGGGATAGCTAATACTAGAGAAGAGAGAGAGAGGATTCAAAAAGATTTAACCCCTTACCTACAAAGGACGTAATATTCCATCCATGTGACCCTGGACCTAACTACCATGGACGGAATATTACGTCCCAGCGATCAGCGGCGCCCACGTGGTGAGCGCCGCTGATCGCGGCCGGGTGTCAGCTGATTATCACAGCTGACACCCGGCACAATGTGTCAGGGGCGGTCACGGACCGCCCCTGACACGTTAACCCCTTGCACACCGCGATCAAACGCGATCGCGGTGTACCGGGGGTTAAAGGGAAGCATCGGCAGGGAGGGGGCTCCCTCCGTGCTTCCCTGAGCCCCCCACGGCAGCGCAATGTGCAGCGCTGCTGCGGGGGGCTCTTTCCCTACAGGCCCCCGGATCCAAGATGGCGACGGGGGCCTGCAGGCAGCTGACTTCCTCACTGCCTGCAAAGCGCAGGCATGAGGAAGTCTGCAGCAGTGCCTGTGACAGATCGCTGATCTGTCACAGTGATCTGTGATGTGACAGTGATGTCCCACCTGGGACAAGGTAATAAAGTAAAAAAAAAAAAAAATAAAGTGTTAAAAATAATTACAAAAAAATCGCTAAATAAATTAGTAAAAAAAAAAAAAATATTCCCCAATAAATCCATTTTTTCAAAATAAAAAAAAAGAAAAACAATAAAAGTACACATATTTGGTATCGCCGCGTCCGTAATGACCTGCCCTATAAAACTTTCCCATTAGTTAACCCCTGTAGCGAACCCCTTAAAAAATAAAAATAAAAAACGAAGCAAAAAATAATGATTTATTATCATACCACCGAACAAAAAGTGCAATAACGCGCGATCAAAAAGATGCATATAAATATCCATGGTACCGCTGAAAACGTCATCTTGTCCCACAAAAAACGAGCTGCCACACAGCATCATCCGCAAAAAAATAAAAGAGATATAGCTCGCAGAATAAAGCGATACAAAAATAATTATTTTTTATATAAAATTGTTTTCATTGCAAAAAACTGACAAAACATAAAAAAACGACCTAAATGAGGTATTGCTGTAACCGTACTGACCCGAAGAATAAAACCGCTTTATCAATTTTACCGCATGCGGAACGGTGTAAACGCACCCCCCAAAAGAAATTCATGAAATGCTGGTTTTTTTTCATTCTGCGTCCCAAAAATCGAAATAAAAAGTGATCAAAAATGTCACGTGCCCGAAAATGGTACCAATAAAAACATCAACTCGTCCCGCAAAAAATAAGACCTCATATGACTTGGTGGGTCAAAATACGGAAAAATTATAGCTCACAATATGTGGTGATGCAAAAACTATTTTTACAATAAAAAGCATCTTTTAGCGTGCGACAGCCGCCAAACATAAAAACCGCCATAAATCGTAAATCAAACCCCCCGTTATCACCCCCTTAGTTAGGGAAAATTAATAAAACTAAAAGAAAATGTATTTATTTCCATTTTCCCGCTAGGGTTAGGGTTAGGGTAGGGTTAGGGTTAGGGTTAGGGCTAGGGCTAGGGTTAGGGTTAGGGTTAGGGCTAGGGTTAGGGTTAGGGCTAGGGTTAGGGCTAGTGTTAGGGCTAGGGCTCAGATTAGGGTTAGGGGTGTGTTGAGGTTAGGGTTGGAGTTATAATTGGGGGGTTTCCACTGTTTGGGCACATCAGGTGCTCTCCAAAGGCAACATGGCGTCTGATCTCAATTCCAGCCAATTCTGCGTTGAAAAAGTCAAATGGTGCTCCTTCCCTTCCAAGCTCTGCCATGCGCCCAAACAGTGTTTTACCCCCACATGTAGGGTATCAGCCTACTCAGGACAAATTACAAAACAACTTTTGGGGTCCAATTTCTCCTGTTACCCTTAGGAAAATAAAAAATGGGGACAAAAATATATAATTTTGCGGAAAAAAATGTTTTTTTTATTTTCACGCCCAGGCGTTATAAACTTCTGTGAAGCACTTGGGGGTTCAAAGTGCTCTCCACACATCTAGATAAGCTCCGTGGGGGGTCTAGTTTTCAAAATGGGGTCACTTGTGGGGAGTTTCAATAGTTTAGGTACATCAGGGGCTCTCCAAACGCACATGACACCCGCAGACCAATCCATCAAAGTCTGCATTCCAAAACGTCACTACTTCCCTTCCGAGCCCCGACGTGTGCCCATACAGTAGTTTTCTCCCACATATGAGGTATCAGCATACTCAGGACAAATTGGACAACAACTTTTGGGGGTCCAATTTCTCCTGTTACCCTTGGGAAAATAAACAAAAGGGGACTAAAAGATGATGTTTGTTGAAAAAATACGATATTTTTATTTTCACACCCGGTCGTTATAAACTTCTGTGAAGCACTGGGGGGTTCAAAGTGCTCACCACACATCTAGATAAGTTCATTCATTAGGGGGTCTAGTTTCCAAAATGGGGTCACTTGTGGGGGGTTTCCACTGTTTACGTACATCAGGGGCTCTCCAAAAGCAACATGACACCCGCAGACCATGCCATCAAAGTCTGAATTCCAAAACGTCACTACTTCCCTTCCGAGCCCTGATGTGTGCCCATACAGTAGTTTTCTCCCACATATGAGGTATCAGCGTACTCAGGGCAAATTGGACAACAACTTTTGGGGTCCAATTTCTCCTGTTACCCTTGGGAAAATAAAAAAATTGGGGACTAATTGATCATGTTTGTGGAAAAAATACGATTTTTTTATTTTCATGCCTGGGCATTATAAACTTCTGTGAAGCCCTTGGGGGTTCAAAGTGCTCACCACACATCTAGATAAGTTCCTCAGGGGGTCTAGTTTCCAAAATGGGGTCATTTGTGGGGGGTTTCCACTGTTTAGGTACATTAGGGGCTCTCCAAAGGCAACATGACACCCGCAGACCATTCCATCAAAGTCTGCATTCCAAAATGTCACTACTTCCCTTCCGAGCCCCGACGTGTCCCCATACAGTAGTTTTCTCCCATATATGGGGTGTCAGCGTACTCAGGACAAATTGGACAACAACTTTTGGGGTCCAATTTCTCCTGTTACCCTTGGGAAAATAAAAAAATGGGGACTAAAAGATGATGTTTGTGGAAAAAATACGATTTTTTTATTCTCACGCCCGGACGTTATAAACTTCAGTGAAGCACTGGGGGGTTCAAAGTGCTCACCACACATCTAGATAAGTTCCTTGGGGGGTCTAGTTTCCAAAATGGTGTCATTTGTGGGGGGTTTCTACTGTTTTGGTACATCAGGGGCTTTCCTAACGCGACATGGTGTCCGATCTCAATTCCAGCCAAAAACGTCAAATGGCGCTGCTTCCCTTCCGAGCTCTGCCATGCGCCCAAATAGTGGTTTACACCCACATGTGGGGTATCAGCGTACTCAGGATAAATTGCACAATATCTTTTAGGGTCCTGTTACTTTTGGAAAAATAAGAATTGAGGGTGAAAAGATCATTTTTGTGGAAAAAATATGATCTTTTAATTGTACTGCTGTACGTTATAAACTTCTGTCAAGCCTTTGGGGTTTAAAGTTCTCACCACACATCTAGATAAGTTCCTTGGGGGGTCTAGATTCCAAAATGGTGTCATTTGTGGGGGGTTTCCACTGTTTTGGTGCATCAGGGGTTTTCCAATCGCGACATGGTGTCCGATCTCAAATCTAGCCAAAAACGTCAAATGGCGCTGCTTCCCTTCCGAGCTCTGCTATGCGCCCAAATAGTCATTTACACCCACATATGGGGTATCAGCGTACTCAGGACAAATTGCACAATAACTTTTAGGGTCCTGTTACCCTTGGAAAAATAAAAATTGGGGGTGAAAAGATCATTTTTGTGGAAAAAATATGATATTTTAATTGTACCGCTGTACGTTACAAACTTCTGTGAAGCCCTTGTGGGTTCAAAGTTCTCACCACATATCTAGATAAGTTCCTTGGGGGGTCTAGTTTCCAAAATGGGTTCACTTGGGGGGTTTCCACTGTTTAGGTACATCAGGGGCTCTCCAAACGCGACATGGCGTCCGATCTGAATTCCAGCCAATTTTGCATTGAAAAAGTCAAACGGCGCTCCTTCCCTACTGAGGTCTGCCATGCGCCGAAACAGTGGTTCCCCCCCACATATCAGGTATCAGCGTACTCAGGAAAAATTGCACAATAACTTTTGCAGTCCAATTTCTCCTGTTACCCTTGGTAAAATAAAGAAAATTGAACCTGAAGTATTTTTTTTGTGAAAAAAAGTTAAATGTTCATTTTTTTTTAATATTCAAAAAATTCCTGTGACGCACCTAAAGGGTTAATAAACTTCTTGAATGTGGTTTTAAGCATCTTAAGGGGTGCAGTTTTTAGAATGGTGTCACTTTTGGGTATTTTCTATCATATAGACCCCTCAAAGTGGCTTCAAATGTGAAGTGGTGCCTAAAAATAAAATGGTGTTGCAAAAATGAGAAATCGCTGGTCAATTTTTAACCCTTATAACTTCCTAACAAAAAAAAATTTTGGTTCCAAAATTGTGCTGATGTAAAGTAAACATGTGGGAAATGTTATGTATTAAGTTTTTTGTGTGCCGTATCGCTGTGATTTAAGGGCATAAAAATTCAAAGTTGGAAAATTGCGAAATTTTCAAAATTTTCGCCAAATTTCCGTTTTTTTCACAAATAAACGCAAGTTATTTGAATGCAATTTTACCACTAACAGGAAGTACAATATGTCACGAGAAAACAATGTCAGAATCACCGGGATCCATGGAAGCGTTCCAGAGTTATGACCTCATAAAGGTACAGTGGTCAGAATTGTAAAAATTGGCCCGGGAGTTAACGTGCAAACCACCCTTGGTAGTGAAGGGGTTAAATAAACTGGAGAAGTGGGCAGCAACTAACAGAATGGTTTTTAACAGGGAGAAATGCAAAGTACTACATCTGGGCAATAAAAATGAAAAAAGCATATATAGAATGGGAGGAATAGGGCTAAGCAACAGCACATGTGAAAAAGACTTGGGTATACTAATAGATCACAGACTGAATATGAGTCAACAGTGTGATGCAGCAGCAAAAAAGGCAAATGCAATTCTAGGATGTATTAACAGAAGCATACAGTCTAGATCACGTGAAGTCATTATTTCCCTCTACTCCTCTTTGGTCAGACCTCATCTGGAATATTGTGTCCAGTTTTGGGCACCACATTTTAAAAAAGACATCAACAAACTGGAGCAAGTTCAGAAAAGCGACCAGAATGGTGACCGGTCTGCAAACCCTGTCTTATGAGGAAAGGTTGCAGGATTTGGGAATGTTTAGTTTGCAAAAGAGAAGACTGAGAGGAGACTTAATAGCTGTCTACAAATATCTAAAGGGCTGTCACATTGTAGAAGGATCAACTTTATTCTCATTTGCACAAGGAAAGACTAGAAGCAATGGGATGAAACTGAATGGGAGGAGACACAGATTAGATATTAGAAAAAACTTTTTGACAGTTAGAGTGATCAATGAGTGGAACAGGCTGCCACGAGAAGTGGTGAGTTCTCCTTCAATTGAAGTCTTCAAACAGAGGCTGGACAGACATCTGACTGGGATGATTTAGCGAATCCTGCTTTGAGCAGGGGGTTGGACCAGATGGCCCAGGAGGTCCCTTCCAACTCTACGATTCTATGATTCTATGATTCTATGATTCTATGACTCTGGTGCAGTGGGTAACTTTATTAGTCTCGAGGCAGTTAAGAAGTTTCAGATCCCTGGAGACTCCTAGGTCGGTAGTTCTGGTCGACGGTAAGCCCTTGCAGGACACCGTTAACCAGGTAACTGAGGAAGTAGAGTTGCAGATTGGCACATGTCATCGGGAGCGAATCTCCTTCCACGTATTGCCGACTTCGGCTGATACCCTTATTCTTCGTCATCCTTGGTTACGAACTCACGGGCCGACCCTGGACTGGCAATCCGGTGATATACTCCGTTGGGGACCGTCCTGTCAAAAAAGTTGCCTGCTGTCCGTTCATCTGAAGAACCCCGCTTGCTCATCTTCGACGGTTACAGGTCTGCCGTCCGCTAACCGGTCTGGGACGTGTGACATAGTCGAGAAGGGGGCTGAGAGTCAGTCTCCACATCTGTCAAGCAACCGGTCAGTGACATGTGACATTGTCGAGAAGGGGGCTGAGAGTTAGTCTCCACATCTGTCAAGCAACCGGTCTGTGACTTGTGACATTGTCGAGAAGGGGGCTGAGAGTCAGTCTCCACATCTGTCAAGCAACCGGTTTGTGACGTGTGACATTGTCGAGAAGGGGGCTGAGAGCCAGTCTCCACATCTGTCAAGTAACTGGTCCAAGGTAATTACCGTGGCTTCCGTTAAGTTGACATCCCAGCGCCCGGGGGAGACCTCTGTGTCTAAAGGTAACTGTAAAGGTGTGTTATCCTGGGAACATTCTTCTCCGGTTACCGGCCATGTTGGTGTCAAGAGGACACTCTCCCATTTATCCCACTACTACTGGTGGCCGTCTATTGCTCAGGATGTCAAAGAATTTGTGGCTGCTTGTCCGTCCTGTGCCAAGAAGGAAGTTCCCAAGCAACCATCCTCCGATAGCTCGCCTCTTGAGGCTGAGTTGACTTTCAGTGCCCGCACCACCGCTTCGGCCTCCAAGCATGTCAGTGTGCCTCTGCCGGTTCGTCCCGTCTTAGGCATACCTGTCTCCGGCTCTCTGTCCGTGGAGTTCTCCAGGGTACGGCAGGAGACCAAATTTTCTCTTGGAGAGACTTTGGATCTGATAGGACCACATGCAGATGGGAGGTACCTGGATCCCGCTCATGAAGATAAGGTGCGGTTTTCCAGAACTAGAAAGAGGGGGCGTAAGGGAGGGGGTACTGTCATGCCGTGCTCACCAGGAGGCGGGGCTGCGGTTCCGACGTCATTCTCTCCAGTGTCGCGCCCGCTCCGGGTCCCTCGTCGGGTGCACACGCTGCGCTCTCGCGTTTTCGCCTCCTCCATGTCGTGCTGGCATGTTCCTGTCCTCCAGGCCTCGGGACGGTCCTCTCTATGGTAAAGGAGGACCTGACCCGGAAGCTGTAGTGGTCAGGTGCTTCTGGCTAGAGGACCTGACCCGGAACCAGTAGTAGTCATGTGCTATATCAGGCGACCTCCCCCTATGAGAGGTGACTGATTATTGTTGTGCTTCCTGGCTGGGACGTCTGTGTCTCTGCCAGGCTGTTCGCTGTACTCAGGTCCTCTGTTCCTCCTTGTGTTCTTGGTGCTCCAGGGCACCCTTTCTGAACTTCCATTCCGCGCTGTCTTTGCTCAGTCGTGCCCTCTGGCATCCACTTGCATCTTGTGCTCTGTCTATAGCTCCGCTGTGCCTCCGAGCACTCTCTCTGTCCCTATACTCTAATACTCCTCCTGGCACGACTGCTGCTTTATTCTGTAGTCTGTTGTGCTCCTTGCAGTGTCTTGCTTGGTTTACCTCCAGACGTATTACTCGCCACACGCCATACGTGCTCACGTGTACCTGTCTCGCACTATCCTGTAGTTAGCGCACTTCTGTGTACACACCTGGTGTTCCTAATATCCAGTACCGTCCCTCAGTCATACCCACCCGTGTCTCCTGTGAGCCGTCCCTCTTGGTACCGGCTACCGTGGTACTCAAACCCCTGGGCCTGCTCCTAACGGTCCCTGTATAGGGGTCGGTTCCACCTGGGAGCTGGCCCGGGGCCCCTCGGTGCCACGGTCCAAAGGGTCCACTCCTGGAGTATCCGGCTCCAGACCATCCACTCTAACAGCCTCTCAGATGTGTGGAAACCTACTGAAGCCATACTCCAGTTGGAACTTGAACCACACAAAAAGGATTTTTAATTACCAACTGACCAGGGCACGAGGAACTGTGGAGTGTGCCTTTGGGATTCTTGTCTCGAAATGGTGCATTTTATGGACAGCAATTAATCTCAAAATTGAGACAGTCGATGAGGTGGTCAAGGCGTGTGTGATTCTCCACAACTACATAATGGCTAAAGAGCGACTAAACTTCGAACTTGATGAACCTGTTTGTAACCCGTTGCCAGATTACCATCATCACCCTCTGAGGACAACAAGGGAAGTTGCCCAAATGAGGGATATATTCACGGACTACTTTGTTACTGAAATTGGACGTGTGGTATGGCAAGATGCAATGGTTTAGAATGTTCTTGTAATTTTAACATGTACTTTAAATCTTTTATGTTAAATACAAAAATTTAGTACAACACCTGTTTACTTTGTTTATGTCCCCCATGCTTTACACTTCGCCTGTTCTATGTGTAAGTGCTATGGTAGGTGACTTCTCATGAGCTCCATCGTCTCTTCAATCTCCATTATAGTCCAATAGATTAATGCACACTGAAGAGAAGATGGAGCAAATCCACCTCATATCTTTACTCACCTGCCCGTGTGTCAGCACTACTGCACTCAGGATGCAGAAAACCCAGCACCCTGAGTGCAATAGTCCTGATACCTGGGCAGGTGAGTATTGCTGACCCCTCACCCTTACTGTTGTTTAACTTTTTTCTTTGGGGAGTATTTTCAGTCTTATTTGTGGTTTTGCCACCTCATAGCTCCATGACAGACACAAGAAAGAAAAGGAAGAGAAGATTGTGTTTCATGGAGCTATGAGGTGGAAGAAAAACACAGTGAGTGTGTAGATGGCGATCTTTGTGTAGACGGCGCACGGTGTATGTTGGCGGCGACGAAAGAGAAAAAGAACAAGCAGTGAAAGGGGGCGAACAACACAATTGTATTTACAAAAATGTTTTTGACTGTTTACAAAATGAGGGGGAAATGTTACGTACCAGGGGGGTGTGGAGACGGGAGGATTGGCTTGGGGTGTACAATGAAGGGGTTCCAGGGGAAGGGGCTAGTAAATGTGTGGGGTCTGGGAGATCAAGGATCGAAGTTGACACATTAGGAGTAGAAACATGGGACGGGAGAGACATATTAGAAGGGAGTGACAAATTGGACAACACAGACATATTGGGAGGTGAGGGTAGTGGAGGGAGCACAACAGTTCTTTCACGCCTCGGTTCCCATTTCTTCCACTTGTGCTTTCCATATGGGTTTGATGAGTTTTCCATCTCCTTGGAAGGGTGGGAGTGGTAGGAACCAAAGGCATGCTGGTGGTGGCGGTGGACGACCATACAAGAGCCCGGACTCTGCATGCTAGTGGCGGTGGACGGCTGTGCAGGATCAAGACTCTGCGTGCTGGTGGCGGTGGACGGCTGTGCAGGATCAAGACTCTGCGTGCTGGTGGCGGTGGACGGCTGTGCAGGATCAAGACTCTGCGTGCTGGTGGCGGTGGACGGCTGTGCAGGATCAAGACTCTGCGTGCTGGTGGCGGTGGACGGCTGTGCAGGATCAAGACTCTGCGTGCTGGTGGCGGTGGACGGCTGTGCAGGAGCAAGATTCTGCGTGATGGTGGATGGATGTGCAGGAGCAAGATTCTGCGTGATGGTGGATGGATGTGCAGGAGCAAGATTCTGCGTGATGGTGGATGGATGTGCAGGATCAAGACTCTGCGTGATGGTGGCGGTGGATGGATGTGCAGGAGCAAGATTCTGCGTGATGGTGGATGGATGTGCAGGAGCAAGATTCTGCGTGCTGGTGGCGGTGGACGGCTGTGCAGGATCAAGACTCTGCGTGATGGTGGCGGTGGATGGATGTGCAGGAGCAAGATTCTGCGTGATGGTGGATGGATGTGCAGGAGCAAGATTCTGCGTGATGGTGGCGGTGGACAGCCGTGTAGGAGCAGGACTTGGCGTGGTGATGGAGTGACCTAGAAACGAAATATAACATTAATGTTGGAAAGATAAACAAGGAAAAAAAGGCCAGAAAAACTATTAACAGCCCAGAAACAAAAAAAAACAACCTTACACGCCGTCTTTCCACTGGAACTTGTGCCTCCCTCTGCTCCTGTTCCTGTTCGTCTGCACTTGATGAAGTGTTCTGTAAAAGAAACAACATGATTTTGGCACATATGTACAGTGATACTTACCAACCATAGTTGCAAAGGTACTCACTTCAGAATCCTGTCCTGCGTGCTCAGGGCTTGAGGCCATGGTGACGAATGCTGCAACAAAGAGACAGAAATGACTACAGACTGCAGGGACAAAACAGACACACAGACATGAGCTTGTATACTCACATTTTCTGCATTCAGTGTCTTCACAGATGTCTTTGTCTCTTCCAGATGCTTGAGAGTTAGGCTTCTTTCACACTTCAGTCTTTTGACGTCAGTTCCAAACCGTCAAAGTGTGAAAAAACGGATCCGTTTCAGATTGGCAAAAAACTGATGCACCGGATACGTTTTTTTGATGGATCTGTCGCAGCAGCCAGTGTATGAAATTTAAAGGAACAGAACTCTGGAGAGAGAGAGAGAGAGATTAAATTAAACAAATGAAAATTCTTCCAGGCATGATCAGTTTAAAAAAACGGAATCCGTCACTGGATTCCGTCAGTGACGGATCCGCCGCCCATAGGCGGCCATTATAGCAGACAATGGACGGCGATGAATCCGTCACTACCCGCCTTTTCAACGCAGACAAAAAATGTTACTATGTCCGTTGTATCCAGACGACGGACACTGAAATTCCGACGGATGCATCAAATGACGGATGCAACGGACAGCCGTCGCAATCCGTCACTAATGCAAGTCAATGAGAAAAAAATGGATTCCGCCAAAAAAAAAACGGATCCGTTTGCCACCTCCAAAATTGCAACATGTTGCGTTTGCTGCTCCCCGCCGCACAAACCGAAACAATGCATGTGTAGTCAACCGCGGTCAAATGCATAGAAACGCATGTACCTGCGTCCACAACGTTAAAGACAGGAAAACACGACGCATGGGGATGTATGCGTCAGAAACGCTGCGGACACAACCACAAATGTGAACCCAGCCTAACTAGGATCCCCAAGTAAATGGGGAAAATAGACCTAATCTATTGCTCAACAAAACATAAGAGGTAGAGTGGAGAGAACTAATCTAGTGCTCAAACCAAAAATAAGAAGTGGGTAAAGAAACCCAATCTAGTTGTCAATGTCAACCCAAAAATAAGAAGTGGGTAAAACAAAATTTAATCTAGTGCTCAACCAAGACATAAGAAGTTAAGTCACGAAATCTTATTGTCACGATGTGACTTGGCCCTGTGTGACGCGACCCGAAGATCGATCGGTAGCTAAAACAACCAAGACAGACAAGGGGACACCGAGGACTCAATTACAACGGTGGGCCCTGCAAATAGGGAACGGGGAAGTGGACACCTCCTGCACTATCCTAAGGAAGTGCCCTGAACTCTCCTCACATTCCCATACAGGTTCTTTCAACCTGTCGCTGACTAGGATACCTTGCCCTGCACCTATCCCTTTCTAGAGAACTTGCAAGTGCAGACACTGGTCCTCACCGCTGTACTAGTAAAACACCAGGGAAAACAACAGACAGGGAAAACAAACAACTTAGCTTTATCGGCTGTCAATGCTCCGAGGCAGCAGAGTAAGGCACTCAAACTCAGCTTTCAGCAGAAACACCACTGCTCCAGATAGGCTGCAAAAAGCACAGCTCCAAATAGCTCCTCTCTTCTCAAAGGTTGGTTTGCAAAGGATCTGCTATTACCAACAGTCAGTTGGTGTACCAGGTGACCTTATATAGGAAGGCGGGAGTGGTCTCCACCAGCAGACAGCAGACAAAACATGTAGTAACACCAGCGGCCACCGGGGTCAAAAACTGATATTAACCCCTGATGGCCTGAAAGGAAAAAAGTTTATATCAGACAATCCAGAATCTGACAGATCAAAAAATGGATCGTGACACCTATATACTGCTCAACACAAAAATAAGAATTGGAGTGGATAGACCTATTCTAGTGAGAAACCCAAAAATAAGAAGTGGAGTGGAGAGATCTAATCTAGTGCTCAACCCAGACATAAGAAGTGGAGTGAAGAAGCCTAACCCCTTTACCCCCAAGGGTGGTTTGCACGTTAATGACCGGGCCAATTTTTACAATTCTGACCACTGTCCCTTTATGAGGTCATAACTCTGGGGCTTCCATGGATCCTGCTGATTCTGACATTGTTTTCTCGTGACATATTGTCCTTCATGTTAGTGGTAAAATCTTATTCAAATAACTTGCGTTTGTGAAAAGTATGGAAATTTGGCGAAAATTTTGGAAATTTTCCAACTTTAAATTTTCATTCCCTTAAATCACAGAGATACAGCACACAAAAAACTTAATAAGTAACATTTCCCACATGTCTACTTTACATCAGCACAATTTTGAAACCAAAATTTTTTTTTTGTTAGGAAGTTATAAGGGTTAAAAGTTGACCAGCGATTTCTCATTTTTACACCATTTTTCTTTATGGACCACATCACATTTGAAGCCACTTTGAGGGGTCTATATGATAGAAATTACGCAAAAGTGACACCATTCTAGAAAATGCACCCCTCGAGGTGCTCAAAACCACATTCAAGAAGTTTATTAACCCTTCAGGTGCGTCACAGGAATTTTTTGAATGTTTAAAAAAAATTGAACACAACTTTTTTCCACAAAAAAAATTACTTCAGGTCCAATTTTTTTTATTTTACCAAGGGTAACAGGAGAAATTGGACTGCAAAAGTTATTGTGCAATTTGTCCTGAGTACGCTGATACCTGATATGTGGGGGGGACCATTGTTTCGGCGCATGGCAGCGCTCAGAAGGGAAGGAGCGCCGTTTGACTTTTTCAACTCAAAATTGGCTGGAATTGAGATCGAACGCCATGTCGTGTTTGGAGAGCCCCTGTGTGCCTAAACAGTGGAACCCCTAACAAGTGACCCCATTTTGGAAACTAGACCCCCCAAGGAACTTATCTAGATGTGCAGTGAGCACTTTGAACCCCCAAGTGCTTCACAGAAGTTTATAACGCCCGGGCGTGAAAATAAAAAAATCATATTTTTTCCACAAACATGATCTTTTAGTCCCCAAATTTTTATTTTCCCAAAAGTAACAGGAGAAATTGGACCCCGAATGTTGTTGTCCAATTTGTCCTGAGTACGCTGATATCCCATATGTGGGAGAAAACTACTGTATGGGCACACGTCGGGGCTCGGAAGGGAAATAGTGACGTTTTGGAATGCAGACTTTGATGGAATGGGCTGTGGGCATCATGTTGCGTTTGCAGAGCCCCTGATGTACCTAAACAGTGAAAAACCCCCACAAGTGACCACATTTTGGAAACTAGAACCCCCAAGGAACTTATCTAGATGTGTGGTGAGCACTTTGTATCCCCAAGTGCTTCACAGAAGCTTATAACGTAGTCTTAAAAATAAAAAAATCATATTTTTTTCCACAAAAAATTATCTTTTTGCCTCCAATTTTTTCTTTTCCCAAGGGTAACAGGAGAAATTGGACCCCAAAAGTTGTTTTGCAATTTGTCCTGAGTATGCTGATACCCCATATGTGGGGGTAAACCAATGTTTGGGTGCATGGCAGAGCTTGGAAGGGAAGGAGCACCATTTGACTTTTTCAGCGCAGAATTGGCTGGAATATGGATCAGATGCCATGTCGCGTTTGGAGAGCACCTGATGTGCCCAAACAGTGGAAACCCCCAATCCTAACCCCAACACACCCCTAACCCTAATCCCATCCCTAACCCAAATGGGAAAATGGAAATAAATACTTTTTTTTAATTTTATTATTTTTCCCTAACTAAGGGGGTGATAAATATAATTTTTCCATATTTTGACCCACTGAGTCATGTGAGGTTTTATTTTTTGCGGGATGAGTGGATGTTTTTATTGGTACCATTTTCGGACACGTGACTTTTTTGATTGCTTTTTATGAGGCGAAGAATTAACAAAAACCAGCATTGCATGAATTTCTTTTGGGGGGGTGCGTTTACACCGTTCCGCTTGCGGTAAAATTGATAAGGCGGTTTTATTCTTCGGGTCAGTACGATTACAGCGATACCTCATTTATGTCTTTTTTTATGTTTTGGCGCTTTTATATAATAAAAACAATTTTATAGAAAAAATAATTATTTTTGCATCGCTTTATTCTGCGAGCTATAACGTTTTAATTTTTTTCTGATGACGCTGTGTGGCTGCTCATTTTTTGCGGGACTAGATGACGTTTTCAGCGATATCAAGTTTATTGATATCCGTCTTTTTTATCGCGTGTTATTGCACTTTTTGATCGGCGGTATGATGATAAAGCATTGTTTTTTGCCTTGTTTTCTTTTTTCTTTTTAAGGGGTTCACTAAAGGGGTTAACTGGTGGGACAGTTTTATAGTTCGGGTCGTTACGGACACGGCGATACTAAATATGTGTACTTTTACTGTTTTTTTTAGTTACAAAAAAAAGAATTTATTAGTGATTTTTTTTTTTATTTAGGAATTTTTTTTAAAATTATTTTTACACTTTTTTTTAAAATTTATTACCGTACATTGTCCCAGGGTGGGACATCACTATATAGTGTCAGATCGCTGATCAGCGATCTGGCAGGCAGTGCAGGAGGCTTCTCAGCGCCTGCTCTAAGGCATACTATCCCATCCTTGGGCATTAAGGCACAGGGCACATGGACGGGATAGTGCGTCAAATGTCAGGAAGGGGGAAACCTTATCTAGTGCTCAACCCAAAAATAAGAATTGGAGTGGATAGACCTATTCTAGTGATCAGCCCAAAAATAAGAAGTGGAGAGATCTAATCTAGTGCTCAACCCAGACATAAGAAGTGGAGTGAAGAAGCCTAATCTAATGCTCAACCCGAGAATAAAAAGTTGGGAAAACAAACCTAATCTAGTGCTTGTCAGGAAAGTATGAATCATTTTCCAATATCCGGGCTACCCCACCAGAGCTGAATTACTGCCCTTCCCCATTGGTTTGTGGGGGTACAATTTGTGTCCAAAATCTGGAGGGCTTTTTGTAAATGGTAAGGTATTACTTTGGCCTTCTCTTTGGCCTATCATCCTGAAACCAATGGTCAGACGGAGAGGACCAATCAGTCTCTTGAAAATATTTTGCAGTGCTTTGCCATGTCCCAGCAGGATGATTGGTGTTCTATGTTACCAGTGGCTGAGTTTGTCTTTAATAATCGTGTTAATCAGTCTACGGGCACCTCTCCATTCTTTTGTAATTATGGCTTTCATTCCCATTTTGGTGAGTTTTCTAGGATGGAATCGAGGTGTCCTGGGGCTGATTGGGCCATTCAGTGACTGAAGCACATATTGTCATTATAATTCTCATAAATAAAAATATCTGTGCTACGCTGAGCCCCTAAATAAAAAATTGCCCCTCGCTATATGCCCTGCACAAAATATAAACCCAAACTCGCCGTCTCATGGTACATGCCCTCCACTCCACACTGTCCACCTCTTTCCATAGTGGGCCACCTCTTCATACTGAGTCACCCCTGTAAGGCCCAGTCTCTAAACTGTGCCTCCTTACCACACTCCCCCTCCTTGGTATACTGTTTCCTCCTGACTGTTCCCTCATGCTACACCCCCCAACTCTACTCAATCTCTATTCTGTGCCCACTCGCACTTCTTTATGATCATACTGTCTCCTCGCATGTTTCCTCTTTCCTCATACATTTACCTTCTCACTTTCCATACTGCCTCCTCACACATCCCTCCGACTTTCCATATTGTGTCCACACCCATACCACCACTCACCATACGGTGTCTGCTCCCATCCCCCCATACATGCCCCACCTCTCATACCTTTCTCCTCATATTAAGAAAAAAGAGGGGGAGAAGCCAGCGCTGCTGGTGGTCAGAACGTAATACATAAAGTGTGAAAACACACATTGGTTTCTATCTGTATTCAAAAATGAGACATTTAGCAAAAAATTGATCAATTGTTTGAGCTACCCCGCCACGTCAAGGCAGTCTCGTATGGGGAGTCCTACTCTACGTTTTTTATGTTCGCTGTGCCATTGCGGCCTCCTAAATGTATAAAAGCAAGACCTCATTACATGCACACTGTACCTCAAGCATTTCAGAATCGCTGTAATGAGGTCTTGCTTTTATACATTTAGGAGGCCGCAATGGCACAGCGAACATAAAAAACGTAGAGTAGGACTCCCCATACGAGACTGCCTTGACGTGGCGGGGTAGCTCAAACAATTGATCAATTTTTTGCTAAATGTCTCATTTTTGAATACAGATAGAAACCTATGTGTGTCTTCACACTTTATGTATTACGTTCTGACCACAAGCAGCGCTGGCTTCTCCCCCTCTTTTATCTTTCTCCTCATATTGTGTCTTCAAATTTCTCCCGCTCCCCATATTGTGTCTGGACCTGTCCCTTCCTTTCTCCCTAAATTTGAGTCATCAAATCATGCTCCACAACATACACAAATCTCACCAGCCGTTATATTAAATACCCCATCACAGTAAATCTCCTTCTGCTCCGTAACAGTAAATACCTCCCACACCCTACACAGAGTAAATATCGACCCCGCACACAGAATAAATACCCTTCTCCACACACACACACACACACAATACCCTCCTCCACACACACAGTAAATACCCCCATACACACAGTAAATACCCCCTCACACACAGAAATATACCCCCTCACAGACACAGTAAATACCCCCCTCACACAGTAAACATCCCCTACACACAGAATAACTATCACCCTCACACATACAGTGAATATCCTTCTCCACACACAGTAAATAACCCCCATACAAACAGTAAATACCCCCTCACAGACACAATAAATACCCGACACACAGTAAATACTCCCTCACACAGTAAACACCCCCTACATACAGAGCAACTATCCCCCCACACAATAAATTCCCTCCTCCATACACACAGTAAATACCCCCTCACATACAGTAAATCCCCCCTCACACACAGTAAATGCCTCCCACACAAAATATAACCACACACACAGTAAATGCACAACCCCCCAGTAAACACCTCCCCCCACACACAAGCTAAATACCCACATACATACAGTAAATACACAGACACAGTAAATGCACCCCACCAGGGAATAAAATACCCCTCCAAGCAGTAAATATCCCCTCCCCATAAGTTCAGTGTCTTCAGCTGATGTAGAATACTTACCATCAATCCGTGCCTCTGCAGCGCCGGTGAGTGACGTCAGCAGCGTGATCACATGATATGATGACGCTGCTGGCGTCGCTCAGACCCGGCAGTCAGACCTTCAATAGTACTCAACGCCAGTACAATTGAACACT
Source organism: Dendrobates tinctorius (assembly GCF_039654945.1). NCBI lineage: Eukaryota > Metazoa > Chordata > Amphibia > Anura > Dendrobatidae > Dendrobates > Dendrobates tinctorius. The sequence goes on from NW_027362105.1 coordinate 608,955, forward strand.
GGGAGCCGGTGCGCTGCAGTTTCTCCTGTCACCTTGACAGCTGACACAGAGAACAGCCGACTCCCAGTCTGGGGGGTGGCAGAATGCGGCCGCCGGGGGAGACACTGCAGACCGCTGCATTAGGGGGCCTGACTGCGCCCTCATGCCGACTGCACCCGGGGCACATTCCCCGGCTGCCCCCCTAGATACGCCTCTGCTGGCATGCATGGCTCAGTTTATGTTGCGCTGCCTTTCCCGTGACCCTCGCGTTCTCAAAATTTTGCCTGACAGTCATTACTGGTTGGTGACACTTCTAGACCCACGGTACAAGGAGAACTTTCAATTTCTTATTCCAGAGGCAGAGAGGTCTACTAAAATGGTGCAGTACCATAGGACCAATGTTGCGGAATTATTAAAAAAATTCCCGTCTGAAAACGCTGGCGGCAGAGGTCACAGTTCATTGGACAACCAAGGAGTTCAGGCAAGAGAGACATCTCCAATCCAGCAGAGGCAGGGGAACACTGGCAAAGTTCTGGGACAGTTTTCTCAGAGCCTCCCATCGCAGTGGCCCTGAGGCGCAGGGTACTGTCACAAGGAGTGCAAAGTTTTGGAAGATGCTGAGGGAATACCTTGCTGACCGTACCAACGTCCTCCATGATGCCTCTGTGCCTTATAACTATTGGGTTTCCAAGCTGGACACGTGGCATGAACGGGCTCTCTACGCCCTGGAGGTCCTGGCCTGCCCTGCCGCTAGCATTCTGTCAAAGCGGGTTTTTAGTGCCGCTCGTGGAATTATAACTGATAAGAGCATCCGCCTGTCCACTGACAATGCTGACAGGCTGACTCTTGTAAAAATGAACAAGGGCTGGATTGGGCCAGACTTCTCTACTGAATAACAGCGAAACATAACCTCCAATACAGTGTAATTTTTTTTGGAGGTTTATTCCCATGCACCTCTTCACACCCACACATGGGTATATGCTTCCTGATTTTGGCTATTTGCTGTTGTCGTCCTTCTCCACATCCTCACCATATCACCAGGGCGACCGTGGTCCGTGATGCAACGCCGACATCATTTTTTTAAAGGGTGTTTATGATGCCCGTAAAAACAATTGGTTAGTCAGTATGTTCATGTATACCCCCCCAGGGGTAAATGTTTGTCAGTCCATACAGGCTTTTGTAATCTAGAAAAAACATATGAGATACTTAGCACAAAATTTGGCCAAAAGATGTGAGTCCATTCACCAACGTCACGGTGATCTCATTGAACGGGTCCCTATTCTAACTGCCTAGTGTGAACTAACCTCTGGCTAATAACATGGTAAAGCCTATATTTATAGGAAGATAGGAACCAAAATGTGATTGAATGTAATTAAAATCACAGCTTGATGAAGGGCTTAGTGCTCAGTCAGAAAGCTAAGGCTGTGTGCACACGCTGCGGATTATGTGCGGATTCATCCGCGCGGATTTTGTAAAATCAGCAGGTGAAACCGCAGGTCAAAAGACCTGCGGTTTTACCTGCGGATTGCTCTGCGGTTTTGCCCTGCGGTTTTTCATCTCCTCAATGGAGGAGATGGCAAACCGCAGGAGAATCCGCAGAAAGAATTGACATGTCAATTCTTTCTGCGGATTGAAAACCGCAGATAATCCGCGCGGAAAATTCCGCACCGTCTGCACTGCGGTTTTTGATTCCCATAGGGAATCATGGTACTGTACACCGCAGCAAAATCCGCAGCGTGTGCACACAGCCTAACAGACATATGACAGAAAAACTGACGGCACATCTAGAACTAGTCTGAATAGGTGCATACCAAAAAACAGCTTACATATCAAATAAGGACATGGTTGCACTCAATTGCATTAAGGCATATCAAATATGAAATATATGAAGTACGAATAATATAATGGGCTCACATCTTTTGGCCAAGTTTTGTGCTAAGTATCTCATATGTTTTTTCTAGATTACAAAAGCCATTATGCTATTCGTACTTCATATATTTCATATTTGATATGCCTTAATGCAATTGAGTGCAACCATTTCCTTATTTGATATGTCAGCCCATACACTTAGTATATGGGTATTACAAGTTCCCTTCCTTTCTAATGGCAACTTTTTTTTATGAGACCCTCCTCTACATCTCTTCATCCCTTCCAAAGGGTATTGGAGTGCCTCCAAATTTTTGGCAGCCCTTGCATTCACTGCATAGGCAAACAGTATGGGAGACCCACTTCCTAATAATGGGAACATTCTTTTCAGGAGGCCCTCCTATATATCTCTTCAGAGGGGTATTGGGGTGCGTCCACATTTTGGACAGCCTTGTCACGCACTGTATATGCAATAACAGTATAGGAGACACACTGTTTAATAATGGGAACTACAAAGCATAGCCGGCCGATGACTCTCTAAAACTAGTGACGGCCGACTGCTGTCCCTTTAAGAATAATACAGTCCGCCTGATGGCTCTATAAAAATAGGCTTTGTGACTTTCAGAGTCCCTCCTTCATAAATGAAACAAGATGTGTCTGATGATGTGTCACTCTCTACATGGCCAGCTAAGGTTGTAAAATGTTAAAATGACATTTCCCAGTGAATGCATTTATTTTGGTTGAAAGCAATGCCAAAGTTGAAAAACGCATCAAAAACACTGTGTGTGAACATAGCCCAAAGTGTGGAGGAGCATTTTGTTTTGGGTTATTTATTTTGTCTTATATACAAGCCATTACCCTGGAAAGGATATTCCTTAACATATTTCACAGGATTTTCCATTTTAGTTTCGCTTTTGTTCTTTTTATTGTGAGTCTGTAAAAGTGGCGTAAGACTCTGACAACATTGGTCACAGCTGTGACCTGGGAGTCAGAAATGATTCCAGGGGTCTTCCCCATGATGTCCCCGTGTCATTTGAGCACTGTTCCCATTGATTTCAGCAATTTCTAGTCCCTCTTCAAACCGCTGGGGGGCCGCAGCAAAAATGCTCAAGTTTCTCATAGACTTACATTGGGCTTGTTGCCCAGGCCGAGCACCCAAGCATTCCAATTTGCTCGACCCGTGCAACAAGCACCCGAGCATTTTAGTGCTCGCCCATCACTAATTAGGATGTCAAGGGAGCAAGCTGATCGTCCGACAGGTATCTAATTTGAATGGGTGCAATTGTTGGATGTATATGTAATAATCCAAATGCTTCTAAGCATCTCACCCGAGAAATATGTCAGTCTATATCCCTGTGCACCTGGTCTTTGGGTTGGCCATTGTGAAACAGATTTGTCTTCTCCAGGTTTAATGTTTGGTAATATGGGAAACTGTCCTGTGCTGCTGTTTAGACATGAAGCATTCGCCCATAGCTGATGTCCCAATCATACTGATAGGGTTACAAATGTCATAATACTTTGCTACTTCCCTGTGTCTAGTCCATATTTCCTGATGGTGACCATAGTACTTCAGCCTTCTTTTTTCTGCTGCGTACCGGTACAGAACCCTCAGTCCATTTCTGGAGTCTTGTGTTTGCTTAGGACTACATGAATCTATGGTGGTTCCCCGCTAGCTCTTCTCTCTGACTCTCCTTTGTGCATGAGGCCTAATTCCTGGAAATTAACATCGTTCAGGACATCCAGGAACCCTATTTATAAAGAGCATGAGAAGCTATATGATAGATACAAGGTGTTCTACAGAATAGTGCAGTTTGTCCATGCTAGCAAACTCTGGTTTTCTCTAGTTCACTTCATTTGTCTCCTACCCTAAAGGCCATAGAAAACCATCTCGTTGGACGAGTCTCACAAGTAAAGTCTCTAAAACTGGACGTGACTGGTAAGAATTGAGAACACATAGTGAATAGAAGATGCTGGTAGATGGATGACCTGTGTGATAAATATGGAAAAGAAACACATTCTATGAAGCCAGAAGGTTTCAGAGTATAAGGTACCTCCAGGCATGGAAAGGTCACACGCATCTAATCTATGTAGTGGAAGGGTTCCTTCACACATGCTCGGGCAGTAACTGATCGATGATATATGTGACGTTCTTCTACGTGTGGCAAGCAATCATCTGTATCTGCACTGCATGACGTGAAATGACAGGTTTCAAGTTCTCAGCCGCTCATTTGTCGACTGATCAATTTTCGTATTCATGACGGACAATGACCGAATGTTCCTATGAATGCTCGTTCAGCCCATCCTCGGCCGGTGTAAAATGGCCTTACCATGTTAGGCAATGGTGAATATGTGTATAGATATGAAAGGACGCTCAGCAAGGAGAGATCATAGAGAAGGACACTGACAACAGACTGAGATTAGTGGGAGAAGAAGGGATTAAGAGCTCACAGCAGATTAACTGAACCATACAGATTAATGCCTCCAGTTATCTTACAACATGGCTAAAATTGTCTAATTTTTCCATCTGGGTCTGCCTGCCAAAGCAGGACTGCGAGAGCATGTAAAGGCTGGAAACCTTCTCTACATATACATGAAGTTTACAATGGGTTCACTTTGGGAAAGGCACACACATATGGCAGACAAGAGTAACTCAGTGAAATCACTGTGTAATACATGGACAGAACCATCCATGGAACATACACAAACTCTAGAACATGTGGGACCAAAATCCTGCTTAGTTTCTCTCTCTCCCTCCGTCATACTAAGGTTGCCTGGCCCAGTTTAACTTGGCCACTAAAAGACCGTTGGGCTAAGTTTAACCTCACTCCTTTATCTGGTATATGGTATATATTAGCTGCAGTACCTTGTCTCCTCCTCTTTCTCTTTGGGTCATGGAGGTGTTCGTCTAAATGTTCAGTTAAGAGTGAGCGATGTCTGACCCCCTTATCGAAATTCCGAGTGCCAGGGTGTCACAGTAAAGTGAGCACTGGCTGCATGCCCTGATTTCAGGGCGTAGTACCCATGTTCCATACCCTCCCGCTGCAATCAGGGCTGCCACTAGGAATTTCGGGGCCCCATACTGGCAAAAGTTTCGAGGCCCCCTTGAGACTCCGCCCAGGCTCCACCCAGCCCCTCCTCCACCCCTTGAACTGTCCACAGCCCAACCGCTCTCTCTTGGGAAAACTCCACTGATCACCAATCACACATTAACAGTTCCCATCTCCAGATCACAAACATAGCTAGCAGCTCTTGTTTTGGCCAAAAGATTTTTTAAATCTGCCACCACGACAAGGTAGACTCTTTTGGCCGGGCCCTACTCTACGCTATCCTATTTAACATTTGTTAAAATATCCAATACAATTTAGGTATATTTTTTATTTATTTTTCAATTTTTAAAATGACCAATAATATCACATCCAAAGGGACAAATACCACCGCATCATGTACAGACTACATATTACCACCACATAGTGACCTATAATACCACATACAAGGAACAAATACCACCACACCATGACCAGAGCACATATTACCACCACAGTGACAGAATAATAGTACATATAAGGGACAAATACCACCGCACCATGACCAGACACCAAATTACCACCATATGGTGTCCAATAATACCACATACAAGGAACAAATACAGCCACATCATGACCAGACCACATATTACCACCAGTGACAGAATAATAGCACTTGCAAGAGACAAATACCACCGCTCCATGCCTAGACCACATATTTCACCACATGGTGACTGAATACTACAATACTGATCATTAATAAAAAAACACAATACTATCACCATAAGTGCCATTATACACAGGAGATCTGTACTTAGTATGCAGCGTCTGTGTACAGGTATCACCAGTGACATTATACACAGGAACTAGTATATAGCGTCAGTGAATTAACACAGTAAAAAGAACGTCTATTCATGAAATACACAAACACAACCACCAGAAATAAAGCTGGAGGAAAAAATGCCCTGATGGCGGCCCTGGCTTCGATACCAGGAGGCCGGTAGTTTGCAAGGCGTTCCCGCCCTCCGGTGTGTCTGCTTCCCTGTCTGCTGGGTGCAGGGTAGCTCCGCCCAGAGTTGCTCTATTCTGCATTTCTCCTCCCATCCCCTCTTCTCCTGTTTTTCGGACGTTTGCACAAGCGCTGAGCAGTTGTATTAGCTCCGCCCACACTCTGCTCCTCTGTCTGCCGGGCCATTATACGAGCGCTGAACGGAGAGTGTAACCCCGCCTACTGTTTCAAAAACTGAAGAAAATGGAGGGCACCACTAATGAATATGTGCAAGAGGGCTCACCATGGGTAGGCTAAGAGATATTGAACAAGAGAAGAAAAAGATCATGCCGATATATATGGGTGACACCTCAATCTAATATAAAGCTCAAGTGTATGTGTGTATGTATGTGTGTATGTCCGGGATAGGCATCCGCACCGTCGCAGCTACAGCCACAAAATTTGGCACAGTCACACGTCTGGACCCCGAGAGCGTCCTAGGCTATGCTGTGAGGCGAAATTTTAACCCTGCGCTTCCAATTCACCAAACAATTTTGCCCCTATCTACATAATGGGGAAAAAGTGTGTGTGTATCAAGCCCCGCCCCTCATTATGATGTCATAATGGTTGCTATGGCGATGCTGATTCATCATAGGTTGCAAGCCCCGCCACTCATTATGATGTCATAATGGTTGACTATGGGATGGAGGATGTGTGATGGGTATATGGGCACTGGACTATGGGATGGAGGATATGTATGACGGGTATATGGGCATGGGACTATGGGATGGAGGATGTGTATGATGGGTATATGGACATGGGACTATGGGATGGAGGATGGAGGATGGGTATATGGGCACGGGACTATGGGATGGCAGATATGTATGATGGGTATATGGGCACTGGACTATGGGATGGAGGATATGTATGATGGGTATATGGGCACTGGACTATGGGATGGTGGATGTGTATGATGGGTATATGGGCACTGGACTAAGGGATGGAGGATATGTATGATGGGTATATGGGCACGTGACTATGGGATGGAGAATATGTATGATGGGTATATGGGCACGGGACTATGGGATGGAGGATATGTATGATGGGTATATGGGCACTGGACTATGGGATGAAGGATGTGTGATGGGTATATGGGCATGGGACTATGGGAGGGAGGATATGTATGATGGGTATATGGGCACTGGACTATGGGATGGAGGATATGTATGATGGGTATATGGGCACTGGACTATGGGATGGAGGATATGTGTGATGGGTATATGGGCATGGGACTATGGGAGGGAGGATATGTATGATGGGTATATGGGCACGGGACTATGGGATGGAGGATATGTATGATGGGTATATGGGCACTGGACTATGGGATGGAGGATATGTGTGATGGGTATATGGGCATGGGACTATGGGAGGGAGGATATGTATGATGGGTATATGGGCACTGGACTATGGGATGGAGGATGTGTGATGGGTATAGGGGCAGTCGACTATGGGATGGAGGATGTGTGATGGGTATAGGGGCAGTCGACTATGGGAGGGAGGATATGTATAATGGGTATATGGGCACGGGACTATGGGATGGAGGATATGTATGACGGGTATATGGGCATGGGACTATGGGATGGAGGATGTGTGATGGGTATATGGGCACTGGACTATGGGAGGGAGGATATGTATAACAGGTATATGGACATGGGACTATGGGATGGAGGATGGAGGATGGGTATATGGGCACTGGACAAAGGGATGGAGGATATGTATGATGGGTATATGGGCACTGGACTATGGGATGGAGGATATATATGATGGGTATATGGGCACTGGACTATGGGATGGAGGATATATATGATGGGTATATGGGCACTGGACTATGGGATGGAGGATATATATGATGGGTATATGGGCATGGGACTATGGGATGGAGGATGTGTATGATGGGTATATGGGCACTGGACTATGGGATGGCAGATATGTATGATGGGTATATGGGCACTGGACTATGGGATGGAGGATATATATGATGGGTATATGGGCACTGGACTATGGGATGGAGGATATATATGATGGGTATATGGGCATGGGACTATGGGATGGAGGATGTGTATGATGGGTATATGGGCACAGGACTATGAGATGAAGGATGTGTGATGGGTATATGGGCATGGGTCTATGGGATGGAGGATGTGTGATGGGTATAGGGGCACTCGACTATGTGAGAGAGGATATGTATAATGGGTGTATGTGCACGGGCCTATGGGATGGAGGATATGTATGATGTATATGGGCACGGGACTATGGGATGGAGGATAATTATAATTTGCTATAACTAACCACAGTTAGATACTATACCCGGGCAGCGCCGGGCTCTTCAGCTAGTTGCATATAAAAATAATAAATTTTATTTGACATATATCAGACTGACACAAAATACATGAGAACAAAGCACAAAACCACTTTAAAAACAATTAAAAAGTACACTCAGTACATAGAAAAGAAGACTTTGAACCCAGCCTTAATATAAAGGTCTGGGCAAACCACAACAAGTCCTACAAAAAAGCCCAAAATGCAATACTAACTAGAGTAGCAGTTTTTTAGCATGTCCTAAATGTGCAAAGAGGAAAATTAGTTTAGAAATACTCACAGTACCATATGGGCCCCATAGAATGAAAAGGGTAATAAGTAAGCAAAGTTAAAGACCTCAAATTAACGTGCTGCTCGAATCACAAAAGTAGCCTACTGTTTCCCCACTCATACTCTACCCACATGTCTGCGTACTAAGCGTGTACAGCGCTGTTACAGAGACAATGTCAGTAACCACATAGCAGCCACTTCACAATCCCCCACATCCCCTATACAGTGAGCAGATGGGTTCCAGAGGCAGTACCATTACCTCTGCAGATGAGACTCCTGAATAGAGAAGAGAGAACCTTTCAAGGTTTGGTTCGATTCACCGAACGATTAGACATTTGACTAATGTACCTGAACCCCGTTAGATTCAAAGGGAGGCCAAACTAAACATATATAATACACCTATAGAGGTGACAAAAAGCATCCCAAACAGCTAAAATTAGGGGCAGACACCATGACAAGTGGCATCAATTGACCCACAGTAGAAATTTGCAAATGACACAGAATTAGTCAGCCATGGGCCATGCATGAGGTATCAGGGCCTGGACCAACATTTACAGCTTGGAATTGAAGTTTCAATGAGGATCTGGCGGATAAGGCAGCAGTGTAAGCCTTCTTGGCAGGGAGTCCTGATAAATCATGCAACATCTTAATCATGAATTTGATGATCCACACTCAGGTGGCACAAATATCAACTTGGTATATCACAAATTTTATACAAATGTAAGGATAGTAATACAGGTAGTTGACTAAAAGTAAGTGCAGGCCTGCCGGTCTGGGAGCCCCACTGCTTCAGGCAACACACATGAAGGAGTACCAACTTGGAGTCCAAAAATTATGGTCAGACCCCTGGAAAAGAGGCATCAATTGACCCACAGTAGACATTTTATAATGGCGTAGCAGCAGTCAGCTATGAATGAGGTATCAGGGTCTGGTGTTGTGAGTTCATTTTCCCCTTCACCATTGAGGTCTGATGAACTCCCTCTTCTGGTGAAGGAAGGTAGTGAGGCTGATTACCAAGCACCTGAGCTGGATGATGATGACTGGGTGACGGGAATTGCTGACTGGATATAAGGCAGCCGACGCCCTTCTGCCTAGCTGGTGATTTCTCTGAGGGATTCTAGGAGACCAGTCTGATTCCTGCTCCTCAAAAGCTAAGTTTTCTGCTCTGCTTTTTGCATTTGTGTTTTGGTTTTGTTTTTCCTTGTTTTTCTGGATTTCTGCCATTCCCTGCTGGGGTGAGCTGAATTCCTTTTTGCGCTGTCTTCAGAAAATACCTGAGTACTGATATAGTCTTTTTGAAGCCTAGCGTCTTCAGAGCTTTTTTCCCGATCAGTCTGTTGGCTCTTGTTTTGATAGGGTTTTGGCGGATTGCAGACAGCAGCTTTTCTATCCTGTCCTATTTAGTTAGCTTTGGCCCCATCATTTGCTCAGCCTATCTTTCTATCTGTGTGAGTGTTTTTTCATCTTGCTTCACCGTCATTATATGTTGGGGGCTGCCTATTGCTTTGGGGTCTGCTCTGGGGCAGTTTAGATTTCCCTTTCTGTCTTTAGGCTATTTAGTTCTCCAGCTGTAATCGAGGGGTCTAGGGCACCGTAGGAACCCCCCACGGCTACTGCTAGTTGTTGTTGATAGGTTCAGGGGTCTGCAATCCGATAGCTGCCAACTTCTCTGGTTTTCTGGACTTAGCTAGTATTTCTGTTTTTGCCTCCTACGGTGACTCATTCACAACAGAATCACCAGCCATACCGCAGATCCTAGGGTACTCAATAGCAAGAAAGAATTGTAAAAAAAAAAAGTGTGTATATTTTTTCCTCTATATCTCTGAGGCCGTAGGGGCAATTTTTTTTTCTCCCAATGGAGATAAAGAAATTGTCTGATCGTGTGGAGCAGCTTGCTGCGGAAATGCGGGGAATTTCTGCCTACCTTGCTCATTCACATGCTGCTGAATAGTGTTGAGCATTCCGATACCGCAAGTATCGGGTATCGGCCGATATTAGCTGTATCGGAATTCCGATACTTAGTTCCGATACTTTTTTCATATCGAATACCGGAATCGGAAGTTCCCATAATGCTAGGAGCCCGCTCGATTTGATTCAGCCAATGCGGATCCTCAGAAGTGTGGGCATATCCTGTTAGGCATGTAGTCATGTTAACTACTGGCATGGCTGTGATTGGCTGCTGAAATGATGTCATGATGCACTATAAAAAGCGCTGCAGCCGCCATTTCTGGTCACTCTGCTGTGAATTCAGTTAGGGACAGGCTGCTGTTGAAGACTGTGAGGGACAGTTAGAAATAGCGATTCCACAAAACATATTGTGCTTAACCCAGGCTACATAAACCACCACTGTAGCTTGCTTTTCCCTAGCAGCAGTGTTCACAGCTGTCTGCAAGGGCTGTGTGAGTGCAGACCCACGCTGTGTAGTGTGTCCTGCAGGCACGTCTGCTTGTAGGCCGCCCAGCGTGTGTCTCTGCCTCATACACATTTTTCTTTTATTGCTGCTTTTTTTTTCTCCTGTATAGTGTGCTTCCATACGTATCCATATACGTTGGTTGCAAACACTAAAGGAGTGGACAGCGGAGCCTTTCAGCAGCCTTTCAGTGCTATAGCCCATTTCTCTGCACTGTTTTTGGCTGTCTGATAGGTCTCTCTGTGTGTGAGTGCAGCTCACGTTGCAGTGTGTTCTACAGCCACCGCTAGCTGTAGTCTGCTCAGCGTGCGTCACTGCCTCATACATAGTCCTTTTTTTGCAGCAAATTTAGCCAGATTTTTGCTCCTATATTAGTGTGCTTCCAACCGCATCCATTGTCATTGGTTGGTTGCAAACACTATATAGGATTAGATAGAGGAGCCTTTTTGCTGGCTTGTGCCCTTCAGGGCCAGCCAGGCTAGTATCACCCTATTTTTTGGAGCCTCATCAATTGCATTGTAGGTTAGCTTCCTGCATTGTAATCGCTCCAAAAAGTTTGTGATACTATAGCTTTCAAACTTTGGTCACATCCTTTCCTTTCCCCACACCCAAAAAAAAAAAAGGAAATAAAGTTCACCAAACACTCCACTTTACAGTTGTCTAGGCCACATTAGATCATATTAAAGTGTTGTACACACACTCTTAGCCAAATTAGTGTTTCTTATACTGGTTAGCAGGTGTTCAGGAATAAGAACACTAAGCCACCCCTTTTTTACTTTTCTGCCTATCTTTATCAGTCTACCAAGATGAAGAAGGCAGGGAGTAAGGCACGTGGTCGTGGCCGTGGAGTTTCAGCAGGGAGAGGACTGGGGGATTCAGCAGGGAGAGGACGTGGGGATTCGGTATCTGCTGCGGCCACCAGTGACCCGGCATCCCCCACTTTTACCAGGCAACAGTCCTTCATGCGCAGCTTTGTAGGACCTCGCCGTACCCCACTGCTGCGTGACGAACAAATTGAAGCCGTTGTCGGATGGATGGCAGCTAACGCATCCACTTCAATGACTTCCGCATCCTCCCAAGGCCAGAGCACTGAAGAGCAACCATCTGTCTCTTCACCACCTGCCAAATTGCCCAGGCAGTCTGAGAGCCCTGGACAGGAGCCATCTCAATCTTTACTTCTGTTCTCAGAATCTGTTGGCTTGGAAAGAGGTGGCCAGCCAAGCAGCATTCTAGAGCGTGAAGAAGAGGGAGTATGCAGTGATGCGCAACTGCTTTGTCCCTCTGAATCTGAAGAGGCGGGTGGGCCAGTGCCTATGGTCAGCACACCTCAGTATGCATCAGATGATGATGAGACTCAGTTGCCAATTTCTGGTGCGTACGGTGCTGGCGAGACAACCCAGGACCAGCTGGTGCTTGAAGAGGGGAGTGGAGATGATGAGGTCCTTGACCCATCATGGCGTCAGCCACAGGAAGGTGGTGGGAGCAGCTCTGAGGAAGAGATTCCCCGAACGGCCAAAAGAGGAGGGAGAGGGCGGGGGGCAGACTTGGTTGCCTGTAGCCTCCACTTTGGCACCCGTGAGGAGCAATCCTCTTCCAAAACACAAAACGGGCGCTCCCAAGACTTGCAGTGCGTGGTCTTTTTTTGACACAGTTGCAGATGACATTTGCTTTGTCAAATGCAAGCTGTGTCATCAGAAAGTGAAACGAGGGAAAAATGTTAGCAACCTCAATACCACAAATATGTGGAAACATGTGCGTACCAAGCACGAGGTGGAGTTACACAGACACACTGAAGATGTAGGCCAACCTTCAGCAGCACCTACCACCTCTTCAGCTCGTGTTGGGGCCTCTTCCTCCAGCTCACACACAGCTGGTTTGGCTTCCTCACTGGAACGCCATGGAAGAACCACTGCCACTGTTGTCCAGAGACCCAGTGAAATTCCACCCACTGAACCACGTTCGCAGTCATCAGCACCCTCCCAGGCCACTCACCAGCAATCGGTAGCACAGGCATGGGAGAAAAAGTGGCCATACTCGGCAAACCATCCCCGAGCACTGGCTCTGAATGCCGGCATTGCCAAACTACTGGCCCTTGAGATGCTGTCATTCAGGCTGGTGGAGACTGACACATTCCGGAACTTTATGTCATTGGCAGTTCCACAATACAATGTGCCCAGCCGCTTTTATTTCAGCAGGCAAGCTGTCCCTGCCCTGCAAAAGCATGTGGAGGGAAAAATTAAAAATGCGCTACTAAATGCCGTCAGTAGCAAGGTCCACCTGACCACCGATGCGTGGACCAGTAGCCATGGACAGGGACGATACCTTTCCCTCACTGCCCATTGGGTCAATGTTGTGGAGCCGGGTACAGATCTGGAGAGTGGCTCTGTACGTATTCTGCCAACTCCAACGATTGCAGGAATGCGGTCTGTACATATTGAGTCCTCCTCCTACTCTAGTTCCTCGGAATCAACACTGCGTGAGCCTGTTAGGCCAGATATGAGCACAGGTGTGGCCAAACGTCAACAGGCCGTCCTTAAATTAATTTCTTTGGGGAATCGGAGCCACACAGCACAGGAGCTCTGGAATGCCATCAAGCAGGAGAGCGATGTGTGGTTTGTGCCAGCGAATCTCCAGCCAGGTTTGGTAGTGAGTGACAATGGCCGAAATCTAGTGGCAGCTCTGGGCCTAGGCAACCTCACTCACATACCATGTCTGGCACACGTGCTCAATTTGGTCGTGCAGAGCTTTCTGAGGGACTATCCGGATCTTGATGCACTGCTGCACAAGGTTCGCCTAGAGTGTGCTCACTTGCGGCGTTCCAGCATGGCAAGATCGCGCATTGCATCTCTGCAACACTGATTCCGCCTGCCAGAACATCGCATCATATGTGACCTCCCCACCAGGTGGACTTCAACGTTACATATGTTGGAGCGGTTGTGTGAGCAGCAGGCAGCAGTAATGGAGTACCAGCTGCATCAGGCACAAACAAGTCGCACTGTGCGCCGGACACACTTCACCACCACTGAGTGGGCCACTATGAGGGACATCTGCCAAGTTTTGCGTGCCTTCGATGACTCCACGCGGATGGCCAGTGCAGATGATGCACTAATCAGCATGACTGTCCCCCTCATCTGTCTGCTTCAAAAAACCTTACAAGCACTAAGTGAGGAGGTTTTTGAAGAGGTCGAGGATGAGCAGTCAGAAATGCCATCTGCTTCAGGCAAGTCTGCGCAACGTGCTTCCACACAAAGGCCCAGGCAGGGGAGACTTAGTGAGGAGGATGACGAGGAGTCAATGGAAGAGGAGGAACACATCTCTCCAGAGGAGGGAGGTACACAAGGCTCTAGTAGTCAGTGTGTACAGCGAGGGTGGGGTGATGCTGAGCAGGCAGAGATGCTGCCTGAAGCTGGGGACAGCGTTTCCGGTCCAGTTGGCAGTCTGCAGCACATGGTTGATTTCATGCTGCAGTGCTTGTTAAATGACCGCCGCATCGCCAACATTCTCCACACGGCTGATTATTGGGTGTACACCCTCCTAGATCCTCGCTACCGGGACAACTTACAAAGCCTCATACCACAGTTGAACCGGGAGCGAAAAATGCGGGAGTACCAAGAAACACTTGTGCAGGCCATCATGTTCTCCATTCCCCCCACAAGTGTTGCTGGTAGTGCTTTTCAAAGCAGCCATGTGGGTAGAGGCAGTGGAGGAAGCTCTGCACAAAGAGGTAGCAGAGGCAGTGCCGCAGGACAAGGCAAGGCCAGTATGGCCCAAATGTGGAAAAGTTTTGTGGGACCGCCACAAACGGCTACACCATCACAGACGGCTCCAGTCAGCAGGAGGCAACGTTTCCGTCAGATGGTGACAGACTACTTGTCGTGCCCTGTTAGTGTTCTCCCAGACGGCTCTTCCCCGTTCAAGTATTGGGTCTCTAAGCTGGATACATGGCCAGAGCTTAGCCAGTATGCATTGGAGGTGCTGGCTTGCCCTGCTGCCAGTGTATTATCGGAACGTGTCTTTAGTGCTGCAGGTGGTGTGGTAACAGACCGTCGCACGCGACTATCCGCCGATAATGTTGACCGGCTTACTTTTGTGAAAATGAACAAGGCCTGGATCTCACCTGAATTTGCCAGTCCTCTTCCAGAATAAATAATTGGCTGGCAACAGGATCCAGGTCTCCTGTTCTGTTCATGTTTCTATGACCTGAACTTTATTTCCTGGGCTACAGCAATGCCCGTTGTTGCTCAGAAGTTCTGTCAGCACAGACAAAACACTCGCTCATGTGTAAGTGGGGTTCGGTAAAGTCAGCTGATCCCCTGCTGTGTGTATGGCAAAGTGTCCTGCTCCCTCCACAGTCAAACAACCTCAGATTTACACCTGGCTCCAAGTAGGCCTCGGTCTACTACCTCATTTTCCCTGGACTCCGACAACGCCAGTTGGTGCTCGGAAGTGCTGTCCGCACAGACAAAACACTCGCTCATGTGTAAGTGGGGTTCGGTAACGTCAGCTGATCCCCTGCTGTGTGTATGGCAAAGTGTCCTGTTCCCTCCACAGTCAAACAACCTCAGATTTACACCTGGCTCCAAGTAGGCCTCGGTCTACTACCTCATTTTCCCTGGACTCCGACAACGCCAGTTGGTGCTCGGAAGTGCTGTCCGCACAGACAAAACACTCGCTCATGTGTAAGTGGGGTTCGGTAACGTCAGCTGATCCCCTGCTGTGTGTACGGCAAACTCTCCTGCTGCTTACAACTTCTGACTACCTCTGATTTAATATGTTCTCTGATTTGCCCTCTGTCTCCACTCTGTTTTGAGTATTTCCTCCGGCCTACAACACCGCCTGTTTCTGCTCTCAAGTGCCGTCTGCACAATCCACACTTGATCCTGTGGTACCTGGGTCCTGTAACATCTGCTCATCTCCAGAGTTGAGCACGGCAATGTCTCCTGCTTTGTCTACATTCCCACTACTTGTAGTGGAAATGTGGACAGAGCAGGAGACATTGCCTGACTCACCTCTAGGGAGAAGCTGCTGTTACAGAACCCCAGTAACACAGAAACAAGTGTGGGTTGTGCAGACGGCATTTCAGAGCAGCAACTGGCGTGGTTGGAAGCCAGCGGAAATACTCGAAACAGAGTGAAGACAGAGGCCTAATTGGAGTACGTTGACAGTTAGTAGTAGTCTAGAAACAATCACAAACTGCCACCAAGTAGGCCTCGGCCTACTACCTGATTTTCCCTGGGCTCCGACACCGCCAGTTGGTGCTCAGAAGTGCTGTCCGCACAGACAAAACACTCGCTCATGTGTAAGTGGGGTTCGGTAACGTCAGCTGATCCCCTGCTGTGTGTATGGCAAAGTGTCCTGTTCCCTCCACAGTCAAACAACCTCAGATTTACACCTGGCTCCAAGTAGGCCTCGGCCTACTACCTGATTTTCCCTGGGCTCCGACAACGCCAGTTGGTGCTCGGAAGTGCTGTCCACACAGAAAAACACACTCGTTCATGTGAAAGTGGGGTTCGGTAGCGTCAGCTGATCCCCTGCTGTGTGGCGGGCAAACTGCTGCTGCCTCCAAATTTTAGCTACTTCAGATTTAAACATTCTCTGATTTGGCCTCTGTCTCCACTCTGTCTCTAGTATTTCCCCTGACCTCCAACACCGCCAGTTCCTGCTCACAGTTGCCGTCCACGCATTCCACACGTGTTCCTGTGTTACTGGGGTTCTGTTACGTCAGCAGATCCCCCAATGTGTGTCCGCCACTGTCTCCTGCGCTGTCCACCTTCCCACTGCAAGTGGTGGGAATTTGAACAGAGCAGGAGACAGTGGCAGACACACATCAGGGGATCTGCTGACATTACAGAATCCCAATAACACAGCAACACGTGTGGATTGGGCAGACGGCTGCTGTACGCATAAACTGGCGGTGTTGTTGGTCACGTGAAATCCTGGAAACAGAGTGGAGACAGATGCCTAATTGGAGCACGTTGACAGTCTGTTGTAGCCTACAAACAATGTAAAACTGTCACCAAGTAGGCCTCGGCCTGCACCCTGGTTCTCCCTGGGCTCCAACAACGCTAGTTGGTGCTCAGAAGTGCTGTCCACACAGAAAAACACACTCGTTCATGTGAAAGTGGGGGTCAGTAACGTCAGCTGATCCCCTGCTGTGTGGAGGGCAAAGTGTCCTGCTCCCTCCAAAGTCAAAATACCTCAGCTTTACACCTGGCTCCTAGTAGGCCTCGGCCTGCACCATGATTGTCCCTGGGTTCCAACAACGCTAGTTGGTGCTCGGAATTGCTGTCCACACAGAAAAACACACTCGTTCATGTGAAAGTGGGGTTCGGTAACGTCAGCTGATCCCCTGCTGTGTGGAGGGCAAAGTGTCCTGCTCCCTCCAAAGTCAAAATACCTCAGCTTTACACCTGGCTCCTAGTAGGCCTCGGCCTGCACCATGATTGTCCCTGGGCTCCAACACCACCAGTTGGTGCTCGGAAGTGCTGTCCACACAGAAAAACACACTCATTCATGTGAAAGTGGGGTTCAGTAACGTCAGCTGATCCCCTGCTGTGTGGAGGGCAAACTGCTGCTGCCTCCAAATTGTAACTACTTCAGATTTAAACATTCTCTGATTTGGCCTCTGTCTCCACTCTGTCTCTAGTATTTCCCCTGACCTCCAACACCGCCAGTTCCTGCTCACAGTTGCCGTCCACGCATTCCACACGTGTTCCTGTGTTACTGGGGTTCTGTAACGTCAGCAGATCCCCCAATATGTGTCCGCCACTGTCTCCTGTGCTGTCCACCTTCCCACTGCAAGCGGTGGGAATGTGGACAGAGCAGGAGACAGTGGCAGACACACATCAGGGGATCTGCTGACATTACAGAATCCCAGTAACACAGGAACACATGTGGATTGGGCAGACGGCTGCTGTACGCATAAACTGGCGGTGTTGGTGGTCACGTGAAATCCTGGAAACAGAGTGGAGACAGATGCCTAATTGGAGCACGTTGACAGTCTGTTGTAGCCTACAAACAATCTAAAACTACCACCAAGTAGGCCTCGGCCTACACCATGATTGTCCCTGGGCTCCAACAACGCCAGTTGGTGCTCGGCAGTGTCTTTGGCACGGGTACTCCCTGTTGCCCAGCCTGGTTCCAGCACGCCTGCTGTTTCCGGGTAGTGTCAAGGTCACTATGCCACCAATCCGTTGTCCTTTCGTCTTGCGGCCGGGTTAGCCGACTCTACGGTGCCTGCAGTTTAGGTGACTCCTATGTGGGCTGCGTGAACTGGCACTGAAGGCTGGATCCGTAGTGCCAATGGGACATGGACCCCCTGTAGGACTGTGGGTTTCGGTAACTGCGGCCGGCTTGCGGCCTGGCTACTTTGCTTTGAATGGGTACCTTCTGCTACCCACCCAGGTTCCAGCACTGTCTGCTGGTTCTCGCCAGAGCCTTTGGCCTAGGTGCCTCCATCTCGGTATCCGAGGTCCAGCACCGTCAGCTGGTCCTTGGTAGTGCTTTCTAGCACAGGTACCTCCTGCCTAGTAACCGTGGTCCAGCACCGTCAGCTGTTCCTCGGTAGTGCCATTGGCTCTTGTAGCTTTTGCAACCCATCTGGGTTCCAGCACCGTCAGCTGGTTCTCGGCAGTGTCTTTGGCACGGGTACTCCCTGTTGCCCAGCCTGTTTTCAGCACGCCTGCTGTTTCCGGGTAGTGTCAAGGTCACTATGCCACCAATCCGTTGTCCTGTCGTCTTTCGGCCGGGTTAGCTGACTCTACGGTGCCTGCAGTTTAGGTGACTCCTATGTGGGCTGCGTGAACTGGCACTGAAGGCTGGATCCGTAGTGCCAATGGGACATGGACCCCCTGTAGGACTGTGGGTTTCGGTAACTGC
This sequence comes from Dendrobates tinctorius, assembly GCF_039654945.1. NCBI lineage: Eukaryota > Metazoa > Chordata > Amphibia > Anura > Dendrobatidae > Dendrobates > Dendrobates tinctorius. Next base: position 627,748 of record NW_027362105.1, read on the forward strand.
GGCCGGCTTGCGGCCTGGCTACTTTGCTTTGAATGGGTACCTTCTGCTACCCACCCGGGTTCCAGCACTGTCTGCTGGTTCTCGCCAGAGCCTTTGGCCTAGGTGCCTCCATCTCGGTATCCGAGGTCCAGCACCGTCAGCTGGTCCTTGGTAGTGCTTTCTAGCACAGGTACCTCCTGCCTAGTAACCGTGGTCCAGCACCGTCAGCTGTTCCTCGGTAGTGCCATTGGCTCTTGTAGCTTTTGCTACCCATCTGGGTTCCAGCACCGTCAGCTGGTTCTCGGCAGTGTCTTTGGCACGGGTACTCCCTGTTGCCCAGCCTGGTTCCAGCACGCCTGCTGTTTCCAGGTAGTGTCAAGGTCACTATGCCACCAATCCGTTGTCCTGTCGTCTTGCGGCCGGGTTAGCCGACTCTACGGTGCCTGCAGTTTAGGTGACTCCTATGTGGGCTGCGTGAACTGGCACTGAAGGCTGGATCCGTAGTGCCAATGGGACATGGACCCCCTGTAGGACTGTGGGTTTCGGTAACTGCGGCCGACTTGCGGCCTGGCTACTTTGCTTTCAATGGGTACCTTCTGCTACCCACCCGGGTTCCAGCACTGTCTGCTGGTTCTCGCCAGAGCCTTTGGCCTAGGTGCCTCCATCTCGGTATCCGAGGTCCAGCACCGTCAGCTGGTCTTTGGTAGTGCTTTCTAGCACAGGTACCTCCTGCCTAGTAACCGTGGTCCAGCACCATCAGCTGTTCCTCGGTAGTGCCATTGGCTCTTGTAGCTTTTGCTACCCATCTGGGTTCCAGCACCGTCAGCTGGTTCTCGGCAGTGTCTTTGGCACGGGTACTCCCTGTTGCCCAGCCTGGTTCCAGCACGCCTGCTGTTCCTGGGTAGTGTCAAGGTCACTATGCCACCAATCCGTTGTCCTGTCGTCTTGTGGCCGGGTTAGCCGACTCTACGGTGCCTGCAGTTTAGGTGACTCCTATGTGGGCTGCGTGAACTGGCACTGAAGGCTGGATCCGTAGTGCCAATGGGACATGGACCCCCTGTAGGACTGTGGGTTTCGGTAACTGCGGCCGACTTGCGGCCTGGCTACTTTGCTTTCAATGGGTACCTTCTGCTACCCACCCGGGTTCCAGCACTGTCTGCTGGTTCTCGCCAGAGCCTTTGGCCTAGGTGCCTCCATCTCGGTATCCGAGGTCCTGCACCGTCAGCTGGTCTTTGGTAGTGCTTTCTAGCACAGGTACCTCCTGCCTAGTAACCGTGGTCCAGCACCATCAGCTGTTCCTCGGTAGTGCCATTGGCTCTTGTAGCTTTTGCTACCCATCTGGGTTCCAGCACCGTCAGCTGGTTCTCGGCAGTGTCTTTGGCACGGGTACTCCCTGTTGCCCAGCCTGGTTCCAGCACGCCTGCTGTTTCAGGGTAGTGTCAAGGTCACTATGCCACCAATCCGTTGTCCTGTCGTCTTGTGGCCGGGTTAGCCGACTCTACGGTGCCTGCAGTTTAGGTGACTCCTATGTGGGCTGCGTGAACTGGCACTGAAGGCTGGATCCGTAGTGCCAATGGGACATGGACCCCCTGTAGGACTGTGGGTTTCGGTAACTGCGGCCGGCTTGCGGCCTGGCTACTTTGCTTTCAATGGGTACCTTCTGCTACCCACCCGGGTTCCAGCACTGTCTACTGGTTCTCGCCAGAGCCTTTGGCCTAGGTGCCTCCATCTCGGTATCCGAGGTCTAGCACCGTCAGCTGGTCCTTGGTAGTGCTTTCTAGCACAGTTACCTCCTGCCTAGTAACCGTGGTCCAGCACCGTCAGCTGTTCCTCGGTAGTGCCATTGGCTCTTGTAGCTTTTGCTACGCATCTGGGTTCCAGCACCGACAGCTGGTTCTCGGCAGTGTCTTTGGCACGGGTACTCCCTGTTGCCCAGCCTGGTTCCAGCACGCCTGCTGTTTCCGGGTAGTGTCAAGGTCACTATGCCACCAATCCGTTGTCCTGTCGTCTTGCGGCCGGGTTAGCCGACTCTACGGTGCCTGCAGTTTAGGTGACTCCTATGTGGGCTGCGTGAACTGGCACTGAAGGCTGGATCCGTAGTGCCAATGGGACATGGACCCCCTGTAGGACTGTGGGTTTCGGTAACTGCGGCCGCATGCGGCCTGGCTACTTTGCTTTCAATGGGTACCTTCTGCTACCCACCCGGGTTCCAGCACTGTCTGCTGGTTCTTGCCAGAGCCTTTGGCCTAGGTGCCTCCATCTCGGTATCCGAAGTCCAGCACCGTCAGCTGGTCCTTGGTAGTGCTTTTTAGCACAGGTACCTTCTGCTTAGTAACCGTGGTCCAGCACCGTCAGCTGTTCCTCGGTAGTGCCATTGGCTCTTGTAGCTTTTGCTACCCATCTGGGTTCCAGCACCGTCAGCTGGTTCTCGGCAGTGTCTTTGGCGCGGGTACTCCCTGTTGCCCAGCATGTTTTCAGCACGCCTGCTGTTTCCGGGTAGTGTCAAGGTCACTATGCCACCAATCCGTTGTCCTGTCGTCTTGCGGCCGGGTTAGCCGACTCTACGGTGCCTGCAGTTTAGGTGACTCCTATGTGGGCTGCGTGAACTGGCACTGAAGGCTGGATCCGTAGTGCCAATGGGACATGGACCCCCTGTAGGACTGTGGGTTTCGGTAACTGCGGCCGGCTTGCGGCCTGGCTACTTTGCTTTGAATGGGTACCTTCTGCTACCCACCCGGGTTCCAGCACTGTCTGCTGGTTCTTGCCAGAGCCTTTGGCCTAGGTGCCTCCATCTCTGTATCCGAGGTCCAGCTCCGTCAGCTGGTCCTTGGTAGTGCTTTTTAGCACAGGTACCTTCTGCTTAGTAACCGTGGTCCAGCACCGTCAGTTGGTCCTCAGAAGTGCCATTGGCTCTTGTTCCTTCTGCTACCCATCCGGGTGCCAGCACTGTCTGCTGGTTCTCGCCACAGCCTTTGGCCTAGGTGCCTCCATCTCGGTATCCGAGGTCCAGCTCCGTCAGCTGGTCCTTGGTAGTGCTTTTAGCACAGGTACCTTCTGCTTAGTAACCGTGGTCCAGCACCGTCAGTTGGTCCTCGGTAGTGCCATTGGCTCTTGTTCCTTCTGCTACCCATCCGGGTGCCAGCACTGTCTGCTGGTTCTCGCCAGTTTCTCAGCCTTCTTGTACCTTCTGTTACATTTCCAAGATCAAGCTTTTTGAAATTGTCTTTGGTAATCCTTATTGACCTCCATGACGACGACCCTGATGACGACGACCCTGAAGACCACACCAAAGAAGACCAGAAATATGACCCTAAATAATAAGACCAAGAGGACAAAGAACATGAAGACAACCACCAAGATACAGAACAAAAGACAGAAGAACAAGAAGCAGAAGAAGCAAAAGCAGAAGAACAGAAAGCAGAAGAACATTAAGCATAAGACTAAAAATCAGCATAGAAGAAATCAAAATTATAAGCAGAAGAAGACTAAGCAGTAAATGGGGGTGAGTCCGTTCCTCCTCGTGGTGCCCCTGGAAAATGCCTGCTGCTGCAGGCCAAACTGAACGCGGACAAATCCTGTTGTAAATCTTTAGTGACAGGCAGAACGTAAGGTGTAATCTTATAACTTTTATAGATAAGTACTACAGGAATGCCTGTCACCATAAGAAAATGAAGAAAAAGAAGAATAGGAAGAAGATGAAGAAATAGCATATGAAAATTAATAATAGCTGAATAAGAGGAATATGAAGAATGGAAAAAAAAATTAATGGGAAGAAGATGAAGAAGAAGAAGATGAATAAGGTGAAGAAAAAGTTGATGAAAAAAATGCTACTGCTGCGGATCATGAAGGAGAAAGTGTGGGAGAAGTACAAAAGAAGGTGAAGAGCATGGAAGTTGTGAAACATACATATCTGACAAAATATAACAAAGGTTAACATAGTCAATATCTTTATAACTCCGAACGTACTGAAAAAAAAAAATTGGAATTAATGCTATGCCATGTGATTTGAATAAACCACTATGCTTTTAATGTCTCCTCCACCTCCCACAATACATTCTACATGATTCTTATTTGTTTTCAATTATGTAGAATTAGCCAAGAAGGAAATAAAGGGCTTTTTTAATTCCGATACCGGAAGTCCCATTGACTTGAATGGGACTTCCGGTATCGGAATCGGCGATACCCGATATTTTTTTCGTATCGAGCGATACCATCCGATACGATATTTTGGGGTATCGAACGGTATCGCTCAACACTACTGCTGAACCAAAGATCCCTACTCCTGATGTGTTTTTTGGGGATCGGTCTAAATTTTTGAATTTCAAAAATAATTGTAAATTATTTTTTGCCTTGAAGCCTAACTCGTCAGGGAGCTCCGCACAGCAGGTTAAAATTGTCATCTCTTTGCTGCGTGGCGATCCCCAGGATTGGGCGTTTTCTTTGAAACCAGATTGTCACGCCGTGCTCACCTGGAGGCGGGACCTCGGTCCCAACGTCATCTCTTCCGGAGCCGCGGTCACTCCGGGGGTCCCGTCGGGTGCGCATGTGCAGCTCTCGTCCCCGGGTCTCCTTCTACATGTCACGTTTGCGCTCTATGGTAATGGAGGACCTGACCCGGAACCTGTAGTGGTCATGTGCTTTCTGGCTAGGTCCTGACCCGGAACCAGTAGTAGTCATGTGCTATATCAGACGACCTCCCCCTAGGGGAGGTGCCTGATTATTGTTGTGCTTCCTGGCTTGGTCTGCCGTGTCCCTGCCTGACTGTGCGCTGTATTCAGGTCCCCTGCCTTGCACTCTGTTGTGCCTCTGAATCTGCACTCTGCTTTGTACTTGGTTGTGCCTCCTGGCACATGCTCTGACCCTGTGCTCTGTCTCGTACTCGGTTGTGCCTCCTGGCACATGCTCTGACCCTGTACTCTGTCTCATACTTGGTTGTGCCTCCTGGCACACACTCTTACCCTGTACTCTGTCTCATCCTCAGTTGTGCCTCCTGGCACACACTCTGATTCCGTGCTCTGTCTTATACTCAGTTGTGCCTCCTGGCACACACTCTGATTCTGTGCTCTGTCTCGTACTCGGTTGTGCCTCCTGGCACACACTCGGACCCTGTGCTTTGCCTCATACTCAGTTGTGCCTCCTGGCACATGCTCTGATCCTGTACTCAGTCTCTTACTCTGTTGTGCCTCCTGTCACACGTACCAATCCTGCGCTCTGTCTTATGCTCAGTTGTGCCCTCTGGCACACACCCTGCTCCTGTACTCTGTTACACCTCCTGGCACACCTGCTGCCTGACTCAGTGCTCTGACGTGCTCCTTGCACGCATCCTGCTTCACTCACACCCGGACGAACGAAGTCTCTGTATGCCACGTGTTCCCGTGTCCACGCTTTACACGTTCCTGCAGACACATTCACCCACTCGTATCTCCTGTGAGCCGGCCGCCTGATGCCAGCAGTCGTGGTGCCTCACCCCCTGGGGCTTGCCCCTGACACTCCCTGTATAGGGGGTGGTCTTCACTAGGTCAGCTCGACCTGGGAGGGTTGGTGTCACGACCCAGAGGGTCCACTCCAGGAGTCGTCACACAGATGATCCTATTCTGACTAATGTGAACGCATTTTTTCAAGCCTTGGGGTTGTTGTATGATGAACCTAATGCTATTGATCAGGCTGAAAAGACCCTGTTGGCATTGAGCCAGGGTCGAGATTCTGCAGAATTGTACTGTCAAAAATTCCGAAAGTGGGCGGTCCTTACTACCTGGAATGATAATGCCTTGGCAGTAGAGTTGAGCGAAACGGGTCGAAAAATTTAAAGTCACCGACTTTTGGCAAAGTCGGGTTTCATGAAACGAAACCCGACCCTAGGATGAGGTCGGCCACGAGGTCGGCGCCAAAGCGCCAAAGTCGCGTTTCAAAAGTTTGTTTTGCGCTCTTTTTCAGCCAATCAGGATCCACGGACACTGTGGGCAACGTGATGACATAGGCAGGGGTCACCACCATCTTTCAGAAGGGCATGCAAGTGATTGGCTTGCTTTGGGGGGCGTCACAGGGGGTATAAAAGGGCGTGCACGCCGACCGCCATGTTACTCATGCTGATCTCAGAATAGGGAGAGCTGCTGCTGCTGCTGATTCTGTAGGGAGAGCGTTAGGCAGGGAAGAAGACACCAAAAATTGCTTCTGCTGCTAGCGATTTTGCCTGTACAACACACCAGTCACTGTGTGTGCAGTGCAAGGGGAGGCTATATAGTGGTGTATCAGTGGTGTTGGTTGTTGGGCTGCCTTCTAAGGCTTCCTGACATTCCTGCATTGCTGTTTACCCACTGCTCTGCAAACTGCTTTTTTAAAAGCAATCCCAATCCTCTCTCAGTACCGTGTAACGGCTGTTATCACAGCCACAGTGAAGCTATCTGTGTGTCACTCTGTAAGAATAAGTCGAGGACATGTTCCGTTCTTACAGACCTGCACCTTCTAGTTTTGTTTAGTTTTCAAACAGTTAAATGTATTTGCTGTTTGATCACATTCAAAACTATAGAGAGACAGCGTGTGTCAGTCCGGTAAAAAAAGAAAATTTTTTCAGCTCACCCCAAAGAAGACAGCTATAAGTCCGATCGGTGCACGGAATGTGGAAACAGGATCCCTCTGCAGCAAAGCGTAATATGGAAAAAAATTCCAGCATCCAGATCAGTAATTAGATTAAAAATTTTTTTATTCCTTTATTCCAAAATTTAAAAAAATCATAAGATTCTCCATCATGATAAGAGACGCATCAGGACGTGTAGTTGGACGCGTTGTCTTAGAATAAGGACTGGTTTTTTGTCCGAAACGCGTCCAACTACACGTCCTGATGCGTCTCTTATCATGATGGAGAATCTTATGATTTTTTTAAATTTTGGAATAAAGGAATAAAAAATTTTTAAATCTAATTACTGATCTGGATGCTGGAAATTTTTTTTCCATATAGCGTGTGTCAGTCCGTATACTTAAAAAAACACGGAGCTTGACAATTTTACGTACACCGAACAGCCGTGTACGTGCACGCTCCTCACACAGTACCGTGTAACGGCTGTTATCACGGCCACAGTGAAGCTATCTGTGTGTCGCTCTGTAAGGATAATTCGAGGACTTGTTCCGTTCTTACAGACCTACACTCTAGGGAGATTCCTATTCTGCCCAATTCTATATAGACCTTGTAGTTTGTCATACACTAGCCAATTTCTGCCTGTGACATAGCGCTGTGATATTCAGTGGGCCTCACACAATCCAAAAGTGTCCAGTGTCCACAAGTGTGTGCAGAAATTCAAAATCTCCGTTATCCTCTAGTGACATTTTTCACACCTGCGACATCCAGCCTGTGACATAGCGCTGTGATATTCAGTGGGCCTCACACAATCCAAAAGTGTCCAGTGTCCACAAGTGTGTGCAGAAATCCAAAATCTCCGTTATCCTCTAGTGACATTTTTCACACCTGCGACATCCAGCCTGTGACATAGCGCTGTGATATTCAGTGGGCCTCACACAATCCAAAAGTGTCCAGTGTCCACAAGTGTGTGCAGAAATTCAAAATCTCCGTTATCCTCTAGTGACATTTTTCACACCTGCGACATCCAGCCTGTGACATAGCGCTGTGATATTCAGTGGGCCTCACACAATCCAAAAGTGTCCAGTGTCCATAAGTGTGTGCAGAAATTCAAAATTTCCCCTGTCCTATAGACACCTTGTACCTTGTTTTACATTACTATATAGTTTGTTGGATTTTGTCTACATTTCTACCAAAAATGAGGAAGGCTGGTGGAAGAGGCCGTGGAATTGGGCGGGGGTTGGCAGCTGGTAATGATGGTGTTGGTGGTGGATCTGATGGTAGTGGCAAAAGCAAAATAGGACCGAATGCAGGAGGTGTTGAGCCTGCGTCATCGTCTGGCTCCACACAAGGCCTCGAAGGCTTAGTTTTCTAGGAGTTGGCAAACCGCTTTAAAAGCCAGAGCTTCAGGAAAAAGTTTTGTCTTACATTGCTGACTCAGCCTCCAGCTCTATCGCCTCCTCTTCTGAAGTTGTAAAAAATAAAAGCACTGAGTCGTCATTGGAGGCTCATGTTCATGAACCACACCTTTCCTTGTGTCCTTCACCACAACCAAGATTGAAGGATGACGCAGGCCATACTACTGATATTACTCCTTGGAGCTGTTTTCACATACCATGCCTGGATTATCAAGTGAAATGGTGAATTACCCGGGCCAAGATGAATCTGACATGGAGTGCACTGATGCACAGCCACTGATAGATGATTCTGCTGGTACATTCAGTCAGAGCACTACATTGTCCTCGCAGTGTTCAGAGCCAGATTCTGACCCTGATGAGACTCAGGTGCCCCTTCCCGCAAACTATACCACCATACACGGTGACACAGAGGAAGGTGCACATGACATTGAAGAGGAGGTGATGGATGACCCAGTTGTTGACCCAGATTGGCATCCATTGGGGGAAGAGGGTGCTGCTTCCAATAGCTCAGATGAGGAGCATCCACAGCAGACATCGACATCGCAACAGCTGCTATCTGGCACTCCAAAGACAGGTTCCAAAAATCAAAAGAGTTGCTGGACAGCTTGTCCAGAGGGTCAAAATATCACAGCGTGCTAGGCCGCAAAATGTCTGCCAAAGTAGGAAGAGTGCAGTGTGGCACTTTTTTGAACAAAATCCTCATGATAAGGCCAAGGTTATCTGTAAGAAGTGCACAAAGACCTTTAGCCGAGGGAAAAATCTGAAAAATTTGAATACCAGTTGCATGCTTAGACATTTAACCAGCATGCACTAGCAAGCGTGGACACAAGACCAAACCTCAAGTACCACATGTGCAACCGATCACAAAGAAGGTAGTCAGCAACGCTACATTGTTTCCCCCACTGTAAGCCCACCGGTTAGCACAGCAGCAAATGTTGAGGTGTCGTTGCAATGCCACAGCAGTCAGGGAATCCCACTGTTATATCAACGAAAGACTGAATCTAGGCCATCAGAAAGAACACCAACTCCATCACCATCATCAACCCTCTCTCAGTCCGCCCTGACCACCGCTACTTCCACCATATGCAGCTCTTAAGTCCAGCTCACCCTCCCAGACACTATGAGTAGGTCAAGAAAGTACTCAGTCTCTCATCCGCGTACACTGTGTTACGCTGTGGACGCAGGTGACGAGAGTGGACCCACTGGGCCGTGGCGCCGAGCCCTCCCCGAGCGAGCGCACCAAGTGGACCGACCCCTATACAGGGACCGTTAGGGAACAGACTCGGGAAGTTCTAGCGCCACGGCAGCCAGGACCAGGGGTCGGCTCAGGAGGGTGAACAGATGATGAGGAACAGAGGAAGGTCCGGAGAGGAACCAGGATGACCAGGGTCCAGAGGCTGAGGAAGAAGGAGAAGGATGGAGGATGGCGGGGGTCCAGGAAGAGGCGAACTGAAAAGGGAAGGAGACACAGGGGTTAGCAGGAGGCACGGACCGGAGAGTCAGAGGAACACTGGGGACACAGGCGGAAGACACAGGGACTAGCAGGAGGCACAAGACACAAGGAGTAAACTAGTGCGCAGCTTGCAAGGGACTAGCAGCAGGGAGCGCGGCCTAGACAACCGAGAGGCAACTCAATAGTCAGGCGCCTCCACTAAGGGAGGGCGGCCTGAAATACCTGGTGGTGGCCTCTGATAGGTCGGGAGGCCGGTCCGGGTCAGGTCACGCCAGACAGGTGGCTGCCGGCAGAGGCGTGCAGCTTATCCCTCCGGCGCGTGCGCAGAGGCACAGTGCGCACGGCCGAGGGAAGTGGAGGAGAGCGTCGGGACGCCGGCCGCCGGAAAGCGAGGGGAGCGGAGGCGCGCGTGCAGGACACGTCAGAGGAGAGAGTCGGGGCAGAAGCAGGAGCGGTGAGTATGGCAGCGGGGGCGGCGAAACGGGGAGCGGTGCTAACAGTACCCCCTCTCTTACACTCCCCTCCACTGCGTCTGGCTAAAAACCTCTTAAGAATGCGTGGGGCATTGATATTCTCCTGCGGCTCCCAAGATCTCTCCTCGGGACCAAAACCTTTCCAGTCGACCAAAAAAAAGGCTTTACCTCTAACTTTTTTCGAGGCCAGAATGTCTTTTACCTCGAAGACGTCATCAGACGTGACAGGAAGAGGAGAAAGGTTCGGGGCCGGGTGAAACCGATTCAGGACAACCGGTTTAAGGAGAGAGACGTGGAAGGAGTTGGGAACCCGAAGCGACGCAGGCAACTCCAGTTTGTAAGATACGTTGTTAAGACGTTTGAGAATCTTGAAAGGCCCAATGTAGCGCGGTCCCAGCTTGTAGGAAAGGAGCTTTAGCCTAATGTACTTGGCCGACAACCAAACTTGTTGACCTGGGAGGTAGGTTGGAGCATCCAAGCGTCTTTTGTCAGCGTGCCTCTTCATGCGCTCCCCAGACCTCCGGAGGGCCTCCTTAGTTTCGGACCAGATCCTAGAGAACTCTTGGGTCAGGGAATCGGCTGCAGGCACACCGGAGGAACCGGACAAAGGTAGAGGGACACCAGGGTGCATGCCAAAGACCACGAAAAATGGAGACTTGGCTGATGACTCGCTGGGATGGTTATTGTAGGAGAATTCTGCCCAGGGAAGTAGATGGACCCAGTTATCCTGATGAGCGTTAGAGAACTGCCGTAAGTAGGACGCTAGTACCTGATTAACGTGTTCAACCTGACCACTGGACTGGGGATGGTACGCGGATGAAAAGTCCAGTCTTATCTCTAGAAGTTTACACAAGGCCCTCCAAAACCGAGAGGTGAACTGTACACCTCGATCGGAAACAATATGCTGTGGAAAGCCGTGGAGGCGGAAGATGTGCTGGATAAAAATCTTCGCCAACTCTGGAGCGGAGGGCAGCGCAGGTTGAGGAACAAAATGGGCCATCTTGGAGAAGCGGTCGACCGCTACCAGGAAAGTCGTAGATCCGGAAGATTTAGGCAGATCCGTGATGAAATCCAAACCTATATGTTGCCATGGAACCGAAGGAATCGGGAGAGGAAGCAGAAGGCCGGCGGGTGGTCGCCTAGGAATCTTGACCTTGGCGCAAGAGGGACAGGAGGCCGTGAAGTCTGTCACATCCTGGCGGAGTGAGGGCCACCAGTAAAAACGAGCGATGAGCTCAAATGTCTTCTTGACTCCGACATGTCCGGAAATTTTAGAGGAATGTCCCCAATGCAGTACCTTTTTTCTTTCAGAGTCAGGGACGTAGGTCTTGCCGGGGGGAGGAGTAATCAGTCTCACCGGGGCCACAGTGATGATCTTAGCGGGATCGATAATGTGAGTTGGTTCCTCCATCAGATCAGGGGACTGCAGAGACCGGGACAATGCGTCCGCCTTGATGTTCTTTGGCCCGGGACGGAAACGCAATTCAAAATCGAACCGACCAAAGAAGAGGGACCATCTGGCCTGCCGAGGGTTAAGTCTCTGGGCTGACTGGAGATATGCAAGGTTCTTGTGGTCGGTAAAGATGGTAAATGGATGGACCGACCCTTCAAGAAGGTAACGCCACTCCTCCAGCGCCAACTTTATGGCCAACAGCTTGCGATCCCCGATGGCGTAGTTACACTCAGCCGGCGAGAAGGCCTTTGAAAAGAACCCGCAGGTAATCAGTCGGCCGGACGGGGACCTCTGTGAGAGCACTGCACCTGCTCCGGTGGAAGAGGCGTCTACCTCCAGGATGAATGGCTTATTAGCCTCGGGTCGGTGTAGAACAGGTGCAGTCGCAAAGGCTTGCTTCAGGCAGGAAAAGGCCTCTTCAGCCTCCGGAGGCCAGGACGAGGAGTTGACGCTCTTGTGAGTGAGACTGGAGATGGGTTTGATGATGGACGAAAAATGTGGCACAAATTGACGGTAATAGTTGGCGAAGCCGAGGAACCTTTGAATCGCCTTGACCCCCACAGGGCGAGGCCATCGAAGAATAGCCGACAGTTTCTCAGGATCCATCTCCAGCCCAGAATCTGAAACGATGTAGCCCAAGAAAGGCAAGGAAGACTGCTCAAAGAGACACTTCTCAAGCTTCGCGTAGAGGCGATTCTCCCGCAGACGTTGTAAGACCAGACGAACACTCCTCCTATGGGACGCCAGATCCGGGGAAAAAATAAGGATGTCGTCCAGATACACCACCACGCAGGAGTATAACAAGTCTCGGAAGATATCATTGACGAACTCCTGAAAGACCGCGGGAGCGTTGCAGAGACCGAAGGGCATAACCAGGTATTCGTAATGCCCGTCCCGGGTGTTAAAGGCGGTCTTCCATTCGTCACCAGGGCGAATGCGGATGAGGTTGTAAGCCCCGCGTAGATCCAACTTCGAGAAGATGCGGGCTCCCCGCAACCGGTCAAAGAGTTCAGGAATGAGAGGCAACGGATACTTGTTCTTCACAGTAATGTCGTTCAGGCCCCAGAAATCAATACAAGGACGGAGAGAACCGTCTTTCTTCTTTACAAAGAAAAACCCGGCTCCGGCCGGGGAGGAAGATTTCCGTATGAACCCTCGAGCTAAATTCTCACGAATATACTCGGACATGGCCGTAGTCTCTGCAGGGGAGAAGGGATAAATTCGCCCTCGGGGCGGAGTGGTCCCGGGTCGCAGATCAATAGGGCAGTCATACGGGCGATGCGGGGGAAGAACCTCTGCCTCCTTCTTATCAAATACGTCAGAGAATGCCCAGTATGCGGCTGGTAGAGCCTCGGGACCCGAGGAGGCTGGTGGGGGATTGGCCGGGCGGACAGACCCCAGACACTTCTCTTGGCAGGGATGCCCCCAGCGGAGGACCTCACCGGAACGCCAATCCAAGACAGGTTCATGTGTCCTAAGCCACGGAAGACCTAGCAGCACAGCATGGGAAAGGTTGGGAAGGACGTAGAAAGCGATCCGCTCCTGGTGCAAGGCCCCAATTTGCAGACACACCTCCTCTGTTACCAGGAACACAGATTCTTGTAGGGGTCTACCATCTACTGAGGCGATGACACGTGGAGTCTTCAGGGAGATCACGGGAATCTGATACTTCTTCACCTCCTTCAACCTAATGAAGTTCCCTGCCGCGCCCGAGTCCACATAGGCCACCTCCGAACCACGTCTCTGACCCAAAACCAACTGAACTGAAAGGGTAAGGGGGTGAGAGGAGTGAGACACACCTAGATCGGCCTCTCTTACCTGCCCTAGGTGGAGGAGTTTCCCGGTCTCTCAGGACAGGAGCGTAGGAAGTGAGACGCGCTGCCGCAATACAGGCACAGACCCTCCATCAGTCTCTCCTTACGGCGCTGTTCTGCCAACTTGACCCGATCCACCTGCATTGGCTCAGGCGCCGGACTGGAGGATGCCCCAGGCGGATGTGGGCTGGACGGCCTGTGAAAAGAAGCAGATGGTCTAAGCGGTCTCCTATCCCTAGCAGTCTCCCTAGCGCGTTCCTGGAACCGAAGGTCGATGCGTGTAGCCAACGAAATTAAATCCTCCAAGGAGGTTGGGGTGTCTCGCCCTGCCAGCTCATCTTTAATTTTGCCAGAGAGACCACGCCAGAAGGCCCCAACCAAAGCCTCGTTATTCCACCCCACCTCAGAGGCCAAGGTACGGAACCGGATGGCGTATTGTCCGACCGTAAGAGTGCCCTGGGTGAGGCAAAAAAGAGACTCCGTGGCGGAAGCCAACCGTCCGGGCTCGTCAAAGACCCTACGGAAAGTGTCAGTGAAGGTCTGGAGACTGGAGACCACGGGATCGTCCCGCTCCCACAGGGGATTTACCCAGGAGAGTGCCTCTCCCTCCAAATGGGAGACAATGAAGGCAACCTTGGCCCGATCGGTGGGATACTGTTGGGGCAGGAGTTCGAAGTGCAACCTGCACTGATTCAAGAAGCCTCTGCACAACTTGGGGTCGCCGCCATACCGAGGCGGTCTACCAAGCCTGGGAGGCGGAGAGGGTCCGGGATCAGAACTGCGGGACGAATCGCGTCCGGCGGCCGATTGAAGGGAAAGCAGCCGATCGTCGACCGAAGCCATGTACGAAAGAATATGGGATTGGGTGTCCCGTTGTTGAACCAGCTCCTGCTGGAGGCTGGCCAGTTGGGAGGCGTTACCAGGGTCAGCGGCCTGCAAGGCCGGCAAGCGGGAATCCATGGTCTTCATACAAGACATAATACGGGTCTGGTTCTCCCTAAGGAAAACCAACTCCTTTTGGGCAGCGGCCCTGGCGGGGTCCATGGCCTGACTATACTGTTACGCTGTGGACGCAGGTGACGAGAGTGGACCCACTGGGCCGTGGCACCGAGCCCTCCCCGAGCGAGCGCACCAAGTGGACCGACCCCTATACAGGGACCGTTAGGGAACAGACTCGGGAAGTTCTAGCGCCACGGCAGCCAGGACCTGGGGTCGGCTCAGGAGGGTGAACAGATGATGAGGAACAGAGGAAGGTCCGGAGAGGAACCAGGATGACCAGGGTCCAGAGGCTGAGGAAGAAGGAGAAGGACGGAGGATGGCGGGGGTCCAGGAAGAGGCGAACTGAAAAGGGAAGGAGACACAGGGGTTAGCAGGAGGCACGGACCGGAGAGTCAGAGGAACACTGGGGACACAGGCGGAAGACACAGGGACTAGCAGGAGGCACAAGACACAAGGAGTAAACTAGTGCGCAGCTTGCAAGGGACTAGTAGCAGGGAGTGCGGCCTAGACAACCGAGAGGCAACTCAATAGTCAGGTGCCTCCACTAAGGGAGGGCGGCCTGAAATACCTGGTGGTGGCCTCTGATAGGTCGGGAGGCCGGTCCGGGTCAGGTCACGCCAGACAGGTGGCTGCCGGCAGAGGCGTGCGGCTTATCCCTCCGGCGCGTGCGCAGAGGCACAGTGCGCGCGGCCGAGGGAAGTGGAGGAGAGCGTCGGGACGCCGGCCGCCGGAAAGCGAGGGGAGCGGAGGCGCGCGTGCAGGACGCGTCAGAGGAGAGAGTCGGGGCAGAAGCAGGAGCGGTGAGTATGGCAGCGGGGGCGGCGAAACGGGGGGTGGTGCTAACACACTGGGTTTGAACACCCACATTGCCAAACTAATCTCATTAGAGATGATGCCCTATCGGTTGGTGGAAAGCGCAGCTTTCCGCGAACTCATGGCCTATGCAGTACCACGCTATGACCTACCCAGTCGCCACTTCTTCTCTCGCAAAGCCATCCCAGCCCTCCACCATCATGTGAAAGACCGCATTGTCCATGCACTCAAGCAGTCAGTGAGTGGAAAGGTGCACCTCACAACTGATGCATGGTCCAGTCGGCATGGCCAGGGCCGTTACGTGTCCATCACTGCGCACTGGGTTAATGTGCTGGATGCAGGGTCCACAGGGGACAGCGGTGGTGGGACAGTGCTGCCTAGCCCACGGTATAGGAAACAGTTGGCTGTAGGTGTTCGACCCTCCTCCTCCTCCTCCAGAAGCGAAAGCTCATCCACAGAGCGCAGTCGTACGAGCACTCCATCTGCAGCTGCCACTGTTGCACACGAGGTGTCCCCCTATCGAGCAGCTAGTGGAAAGCATCAGCAGGCTGCGTTGCAGATGATGTGTTTGGGCGACAGACACACCGCCGAGGTGCTGGCCGAGTACTTTCAGCGACAAACTGAGTCATGGCTGGGCAGTGTACATCTTGAGGCAGGCAAGGTAGTTAGTGATAACGGCCGGAATTTGGTGGCAGCCATAGCCCTTTCAAAACTCAGCCACATACTTTGCTTGGCTCACACCTTGAACCTGGTGGTGCAGTGCTTCCTCAACAATTATCCGGAGTTAACAGCCCTGCTCCAGAAGGTGCGAAGACTGTGTGCGCAGATCCGCCGGTCGCCTGTACACTCCATTCGTATGCAGAAGCTGCAGCGATTGCTCCACCTTCCCAACCACCGCCTCATTATCGACATTGCAACAAGGTGGAACTCCACCCTGCACATGGTTGAGCGGCTGTGCGAGCAGAGGCAGGCCATAATGCATTTGTGGGAGGATACACGGCCAGGCACTTTGAGAGCAGACATGGAGTTGACAGGTGTGCAGTGGTCGAAGCTGAAAGACCTCTGTAAAGTCCTTCAGTGTTTCGAGGAATGCACACGGCTGGTAAGCGCAGACGACGCCATCCTAAGCATGAGCATCCCACTTATGCGTCTGCTCATGCAAACTTTGACGCACCTTAAGGAGCAGGCGTATGCAGCCAATGTTGACGAGGAGGAAGAGGTGGAGGGAATCCTTGATGACATTCAGCCATTGTCTGCTCAGGGACCTCTCCTGGACGAGGTGGAGGAAGAAGAGGAGGAGGAGGAGGATGATGGGGATGATTACTTAGGGGAGGAGGATGCATCTCGTGGGGCAAGTGAAAATGTTGGCGTGGCAAGGTCTGGTACAGGGTTTGTGCGTGACTGGAGGGATGTGGATTTGCCAGAAAGTGCTCCTCCACCCAGCACTCGCAGTGCATCATTGACACCGGGAACATTGGCCCACATGTCAGATTATGCCTTGCAGATCCTAAAAAGGGACCCACGCATTGCCAAAATGATGAACGATGACGACTACTGGTTGGCCAGCATCCTGGATCCACGCTATAAAGGCAAATTACAAAACATCATGCCACAGGAGAACCTTGACCTAATATTGGCTACTAAACAAGCAACTCTGGTTAACTGGTTGGTTGAGGCATTCCCAGCACACAGCAGCAGTGATGGTTCTCACACGAGCCGTACGGGCCGGGGGCAGCTTGGCAGAGGTGTTCCTGGTGCACACAGCAGAAGTGGTGTTGGAGACAGGGGTTTCATGACAATGTTGTGGACTGATTTTTCACAGACCGCTCACACAACTGTTAATACAGCATCGATGGAAAGTGACAGGAGACAGCAGTTGTCAACTATGGTTAACAACTACTTTTCCTCCCATATCGATGTTCTCCCGCACAGGTCATTCCCCTTTGACTATTGGGCCGCTAAACTGGACACCTGGCCAGAATTGGCACAATATGCCTTACAGGAGCTCGCTTGCCCAGCTGCAAGTGTGCTATCGGAAAGAGTCTTCAGTGCAGCTGGATCAATCCTGACAGAAAAAAGGACCCGTCTGTCAACCCAAAATGTGGATGATCTAACCTTCATTAAAATGAACCATGCATGGGTTTCCAAGGATTTTGTCCCACCTTCCCTTGAAAAATGGCTTGCTTTGGTCCTCCTCTTCCTGGGACTTGAACAATTTCGCCTTTTGCATCAGCTGAATGTCCAACATCAACATATGCCACTTTCTAAAACTCCTTAACTGTGCTGCCTCCCCCCCCCATGGCCAGGGTCACCACCTAGCACACGAAACCGTGCGAGTGCCGTTGCCCTGGACAGGTGGGTAGGCCGACTCTTGGGCGCGGGCACTGGCACAGGGTCCCTCATAGTGCAATCAAGTGTCTCTGACGGTGGTGGTGCACACCCGCCATCAGACACACCGCCGTACTATGAGGGGCCCAGTGCCAGTACCGACGCCCACGAGTGGGCCCCCCTTGCTTGGGCAGGGCCCTAGCATTTGCAATCTTTACCTCTCCCTGCTCCTCCGCTGTGTAGTCTGGGCCGTCAAATCCATACTGGGCCTGACACCATCTGAGCCTGCCTCCTGATCTATAGACATATATTTTGAATGTGTACACTATGCTATCCATACATGTTATCCGGGGATACGGTACCCTTTCTCACCTTTGTGCAGTCACGTGTAATCCATACTGGGCCTGACCGTCTGAGCCTGCCTCCTGATCTATAGACATATATTTTGAATGTGTACACTATGCTATCCATACATGTTTTCCGGGGATACGGTACCCTTTCTCACCTTTGTGCAATCACGTGTAATCCATACTGGGCCTGAGACCGTCTGAGCCTGCCTCCTGATCTATAGACATATATTTTGAATGTGTACACTATGCTATACATACATGTTATCCGGGGATACGGTACCCTTTCTCACCTTTGTGCAATCACGTGTAATCCATACTGGGCCTGAGACCGTCTGAGCCTGCCTCCTGATCTATAGACATATATTTTGAATGTGTACACTATGCTATACATACATGTTATCCGGGGATACGGTACCCTTTCTCACCTTTGTGCAAATCACGTGTAATCCATACTGGGCCTGAGAACGGCTGCCGAGCTGTTAAGCAAGCTACAGCACCTGTGGTTTGCACACGTAAGTTTTTCATTTTTTCAGGAATGATGGTTAGGCCTAATTCCGGAACTGCGGTTGACCTGCACTTACTGGGAAATCATCGTTCGCGGGTAATAATTGTAATCCCAGATCCCCATCACTAACGTTGTAAGCGACAAACGCTGGCCTTTTCAGTGTAGCACACATGCAGCCACGGACATGTAAGGGCATGACACACCAGTTATTGGCCAATCTCACGTGCCAGAGCCTCGCGTGTCCCTCTAGTAAGCCGGACTCGGACCGCGGGGCATGACGGAGTCTCGTTCGTTAACGGAATTAAGCTTGCAATGTGTGCATCTTTTTTGTGGCTGGATGGTTGAGGTTGCCCATATTGAGTCAAATTACGCCATAGGCTCCACTCCTGGTGGTGCCCTTCTGGACATTCCTTTAAGGTTCAGCTTTGCAACCATACTGACCACGTAAAACAAACACTTTGCCTTCATGGACGCTGTTTGGAGGGTCGTGACTCATGGGAATAACGCCGCCCAATAAGTTAACCTGTTAGAGAGATCCTTCGTTGCTCCCAAGCATGACATCACACTCCCTAGGAGGAAGGTAATGCCACTGTGGCGACCGTACTCCTGGGGGCGACACAAGTGCACTGATGCCAAGCCACTGCTCGATGAATCTGCTGGTACATTGACCCAGACCACTACATTCCCCTCGCACGCTACACGGCCTGAATCTGACCCTCATGAAACTCAGGTTACCCTTCCCATATACAGTTCCATCTTACACGGTGACAAAGAGGAAGCTGCAGATGAAAGTGCAGGTTCGGCACACCCGCCGTCAGACACACCACCGTACTATCAGGGGCCCAGTGCCAGTGCCGTCGCCAACGAGTGGGCCCCCCCTGCTTGCTCAGGTTCACAGCACTTGCAAGGTTGAAATACTGTGCAGTGAGATGGCAGATGGGGACGACGAGGAGTCCAGACTAGTACAGGGATTCCCTAGCGAGGAGACTTATTTCATTGTTTTCAATGTTGGGACAGCAATTTTTGGGGAGCACTATACTCTGGAGAATGATAGATGGGGACCACCATACACTGGAGCATTCCAAAGGTGGACATCAGACACTGGAGCAGCATTTACAGGGCCCATTATACGCTAGAGCATTAGAAATGGGGCCCATTATGTTTGGAGCATTATTTGGGCCCATAAGACAGTGGAGCTTCATCCATGGGGACCAACATATACTGTAGCATTATGTGGAGCTCATCATATACTGTTTCAAACATTATATGGGACCAATGATTCTGTATGGAGAAATAGATGGGCCTCGTCATAAGATGTAAAAAGTGAAGTATTTTTCATTGTACTATACCGCTATTTCTCTGCCGTATCGGAGCATGATGAGTTGTGGTATTATGTGTTAAAGGGGCGCTCTTTTGCCCAGGGCGCATGAAAACCTGGAGCCAGCCCTACCCCCCCACAACTTTAGCCAAATAACCCCCATTTTTCAGTGCGTAACTAGTATTATGAAGTTTATTAAGGTTGACAAGCTTAAGTAAGAAGAATTGATGCTTTTGGCATTCAAATGGCCACTGTAGGTGTGTTTCCTGTCCTCTCACTGCCGACTTTTATTCCCCATTGACTTACATTGGGTTTCGTGTTTCGGTCGGACCCCCGACTTTTCCCTATAGTTGGCCGATTTTGCTCGACCCGACTTTTGTAAAAGTCGGGTTTTATGAAACGAAACTCGACCATAAAAAAGCCAAAGTCGCTCAACACTACTTGGCAGCTCTCTTTTGGGAGGGTTTTTCAGAAGCCGTAAAAGATACTATGGTGGGATTTCCTGTTCCCTCTGGTCTTGACGATTCTATGTCACTAGCCATTCAGGTTGATCGGCGTTTACGTGAACGCAGGACTGCACGAGAGGTGTTGCCACCTGTTGAACAAGTGTCTGAACCTTTGCAATGTGATAGAGTTTTGTCCAGGGAGCAATGTCAGGAGTTCAGAAGGCGTAATAAGCTGTGTTTTTTTTGTGGAGATGCCTCGCATATTATTTCTATCTGTCCTAAACGAGAGAAACGTTTTGCACACACGTTTTCTGTGGGTGGTGTTCAACCTAAGTTTCTTCTGACAATTACTCTGATCTGCTCCCTGTCCACATTTTCCGCCAAGGCTTTTGTGGATTCGGGAGCAGCCCTGAACCTAATGGACTTGGATTTTGCTAAACGTTGTGGATTTCTGATGACACCTCTGCGGACGCCTATCCCTTTTAGGGGGATTGATGCTACTCCTTTGGCGAAAAATAAACCTCAGTTTTGGACCCAGGTGGTAATGCGGGTTGCCCCAGACCATCAAGAGAATTGCAGATTTTTGGTGTTGCATAATTTGCATGATACCATTGTTCTGGGGTTTCCCTGGTTGCAAATTCATAATCCAGTTTTGGATTAGAAATCTGTGTCTGTGGTGAGTTGGGGTTGTCGGTGTGCCCTTAGTGAGGCTCCGGTTTTTTCCACCTCTCCTCAGCCGCATGATGTTCCTGACTATTTGGCGGACTTTTATGATGTATTTAGTGAGAATGAGTCTGCGTCTTTGCCTCCTCATCGAAGTTATGACTGTGCAATTGTACTGAGCCCTGGGTGTAAATTTCCCAAGGGTCGGCTCTTCAATTTATCTGTACCCGAGCACGAGGCTATGCGATCCTATATTAAGGAGGCGTTGGAGAAGGGTCATATTAGACCATCCTCTTCACCCTTAGGTGCTGGGTTTTTTTTCGTGGCCAAAACGGATGGTTCATTAAGGCCTTGTATTGACTATCGTGCCCTCAACAAAATTACTATTAAATATCAGTATCTGTTTCCCCTGATTTCGGATCTATTCTCCAGAGTTAAAGGTGCTTGCTGGTTTACCAAGCTTGACCTCAGGGGGGCGTATAATCTTATCCGCATTAAGCATGGGGATGAATGGAAGACGGCGTTTAATACTCCGGAGGGACATTTTGAGTACCTGGTGATGCCTTTTGGGCTCACTAATGCCCCTTCTTTCTTCCAGTGCTTCATGAACGCCATTTTCCGAGACTTTGTGGATAAATTTTTGATTATCTATCTGGATGATATTTTGATCTTCTCCAAGGATTGGGATTCTCATGTGGAACATGTTCGGACTGTTTCCAGATCTTGAGGGAGAATTCCCTGTATGTCAAAGGATCGAAATGCCTTTTTGGGGTACAGAGGATTTCATTTTTGGGATTTATTTTGTCTCCGTCAACTACTGAAATGGACCCGGCCAAGGTACAGGCCATTTATGATTGGGTTCAGCCCACTTCTTTGAAGGCCCTCCAGAAGTTTTTGGTTTTGCTAATTTTTATCGGAAATTTATAGCAAAATTTTCTAGTATTGCCAAGCCATTGACTGATCTCACTAAGAAGGGTGCTGATGTGTTGAATTGGTCTCCGGAGGCTGTTTCTTCCTTTCAGGAGCTGAAGCGAAGATTCACTTCTGCCCCGGTTTTGCGGCAACCTGATGTCTCACTCCCGTTCCAGGTAGAGGTGGACGCTTCTGAAATTGTCCCAAAAGGATCCTGTAACATCTAAAATGAATCCCTGTGCTTTCTTTTCCCGAAAGTTCTCTCCATCTGAACGTAACTATGATGTGGGGAATCGGGAACTGTTAGCCATGAAATGGGCATTTGAGGAGTGGAGACATTGGTTGGAGGGAGATAAACATCAAGTCGTGGTCCTCACTGACCACAAGAATTTGATTTACCTGGAGTCGGCTAAACGCTTGAACCCTAGACAGGATAGGTGGGCCTTGTTTTTTTACACGTTTTGATTTTGTGGTCTCTTTTCTTCCTGGCACTAAGAATGTTAAGGCTGACGCTCTCTCTAGGAGCTTCTTTGCTGATTCTCCTGTGGTGACCAAGCCTGCTACCATCTTAGGCGAAGGGGTAGTTCTTTCTGCCATCTCGCCCGATTTGAGACGTGCTCTGGAAGAGTTCCAGGAGGACAAACCTGAG
Source organism: Dendrobates tinctorius (assembly GCF_039654945.1). Classification (NCBI taxonomy): domain Eukaryota; kingdom Metazoa; phylum Chordata; class Amphibia; order Anura; family Dendrobatidae; genus Dendrobates; species Dendrobates tinctorius. The sequence continues at coordinate 649,892 of NW_027362105.1, forward strand.
CGTTGTCCCAGTGGAAAGTTGTATGTTCCTGACCAGTGGAAGAAGAGAGTGATGTCTGAAGTTCATTGCTCTGCATTGGCTGGTCATCCAGGTATTTTTGGTACTAGAGATCTGGTGAGTCGGTCTTTTTGGTTGCCCGCCTTGTCTCGTGATGTCAGGAATTTTGTGCAGTCCTGTGGGACTTGCTCCCGGTCAAAACCTTGTTCTCGCTCTAGTGGGTTGTTGATGCCTTTGCCGGTCCCCAGGAGGCCATGGACCCATATTTCAATGGATTTCATCTCTGATATGCCTGTCTTTCAGAGAATGACTGTTATTTGGTTGATTTGTGATAGGTTCTCTAAGATGGTTCATCTTGTACCACTCACTAAGTTGCCATCTTCCTCTGAGTTGGTGCCCGTGTTTTTGCAACAGGTGGTTCGCTTGCACGGGATTCCTGAGAACATTGTATCTGACAGAGGAGTTCAGTTTGTGTCTAGATTTTGGAGGACTTTCTGTTCCAAGCTGGGAATTCAGTTGTCCTTCTCCTCTGCTTTTCACCCTCAGACCAATGGGCAGACGGAGAGAACAAACCAGACCTTGGAGTCATATTTGAGATGTTTTATTTCCGCTGATCAGGATGATTTGGTTTCATTTTTGCCCTTGGCCAAATTTGCTTTAAATAATAGAGCTAGTTCTGCCATTTTGATGTCACCTTTTTTTGTAACTTTGGGTTTCATCCTCGATTTTCTTCAGGGCAGGTGGAGCCTTCTGCCTGCCCAGGTGTTGACACTGTGGTGGAGAGAATGCACCAGATCTGGGACCAAGTGGTGGATAAGTTATCTCTCTCCCAGGAAAAGGCCCAGCGGTTTTCCAACCGACATAGGACCATTGGTCCCCAGTTTAAGGTTGGTGATATGGTTTGGTTATCATCAAAAAATATCACTATGAAGGTGGCTTCTCCTAAGTTTAAGCCCAGATTTATTGGACCTTACAAGATTTTGGAGATTATTAATCCGGTCTCTTTTCGTTTGGCTCTTCCTGTCACATTTAAAAGCCATAATGTGTTTCATAAGTCCTTGTTGAAGAGGTTTGTTGAACCAGTAGTTCCTGAGGTGGCACCTCCGGACCCTGTATTGGTTGAAGGTAACATGGAATATGAGGTAGAGAAGATACTGGATTCCCGTCTGGCTAGACAGAGACTCCAGTATTTGGTTAAGTGGAGGGTTATGGTCAGGAGGATAATTCCTTAAGGGGGAGGTACTGTTGTGAGTTCATTTTCCCCTTCACCATTGAGGTCTGATGAACTCCCTCTTCTGGTGAAGGAAGGTTGTGAGGCTGGTTACCAAGCACCTGAGCTGGATGATGATGACTGGGTGACGGGAATTGCTGACTGGATATAAGACAGCCGACGCCCTTCTGCCTTGCTGGTGATTTCTCTGAGGGATTCTAGGAGACCAGTCTGATTCCTGCTCCTCAAAAGCGAAGTTTTCTGCTCTGCTTTTTGCATTTGTGTTTTGGTTTTGTTTTTCCTTGTTTTTTTGGATTTCTGCCATTCCCTGCTGGGGTGAGCTGAATTCCTTTTTGCTCTGTCTTCAGAAAATACCTGAGTACTGATATAGTCTTTTTGAAGCCTAGCGTCTTCAGGGCTTTTTCCCGATCAGTCTGTTGGCTCTTGTTTTGATAGGGTTTTGGCGGATTGCAGACAGCAGCTTTTCTATCCTGTCCTATTTAGTTATCTTTGGCCCCATCATTTTCTCAGCCTATCTTTCTATCTGTGTGAGTGTTTTTTCATCTTGCTTCACCGTCATTATATGTTGGGGGCTGCCTATTGCTTTGGGGTCTTCTCTGCGGCAGTTTAGATTTCCCTTTCTGTCTTTAGGCTATTTAGTTCTCCGGCTGTGATCGAGGGGTCTAGGGCATCGTAGGAACCCCCCACGGCTACTGCTAGTTATGTTTATAGGTTCAGGGGTCTGCAATCTGATAGTTGCCAACTTCTCTGGTTTTCTGGACTTAGCTAGTATTTCTGTTTTTGCCTCCTACGGTGACTCATTCACAACAGTCTGGGCCAGCATTTATAGCTTTGAATTGAAGTTTCAATTAAGACATGGTGGCTAAGGGAGAAGTGTAAGCCTTCTTTGCTGGGAGACCTGATACCTCATGCAATAACTCAATTGTTTTTTTTTCCCAGCCAGAATAAGGTGGCACAAATATCAGCTTGGTGGAGCACTAATGTTATATAAAAATGTAAGGATAGTAACACTGGTAGTTGACTAAAAGTGCTGGCCTGCCAGTCTGAAGCCATACTGCTACAGGAAACATACCTGAAGGAGACCCAACTTGTACAAACAGTTCCCAAAATTATTGACACATACCACCAAAGTGACATCAATTCACAGAGCAGAAATATTATAATTGCGCAGTTTTTAAAAAAAAACTTCAGCTAGTGTACAATTGTAAGGAGGTGGACCAGACCGTGGGTACCTGCATGCCTGGTCCAGAACTGAAGGGGCTGCATCCTCCGTTTCCGGGAGGAAGCCTGAGGGATATCGGAATTAAAAAAAACCCTTTCTTTCCTTGTAGGTTAATTCTACATGAAGAAAAACAACTAAGAATAATGTAGAATGTATTGTGGGAGGTGGAGGAGACATTAAAGCCATAGAGTTTTAGCCCAATCAAAAGGAATAGCAGGAATTAAACTTTTTTTTTAAAGACGTTAGGAGTTACAAAGATATTGACTATGTTAGCCTCATTTATATTTTGCCAGACATGTATGTCTTCTTCTTCTTTCTTCTTCTTTCTTATTCTTCTTCCCTTTTTTACCTTCTTCTTCTTCTTCATCTTATTCCTTTTTTTACATTCTTCTTCTTCTTCTTCCTTTTTTTACATTCTTCTTCTTCTTCCTTTTTTTACATTCTTCTTCTTATTCCTTTTTTTACATTCTTCTTCTTATTCCTTTTTTAAATTCTTCTACTTCCTTTTTTTACATTCTTCTTCTTCTTCTTCCTTTTCTTACATTCTTCATATTCTTCTTATTCAACAATTATTATTCTACATATTCAACTTCTTCATCTTCTTCCTATTCTTCTTCATCATATTCTTGTTTGTGTCAGGCATTCCTGTTGTTGTTATCTAGAAAAGTTAGAAGTTTACACCTTCCGTTCTGCCTGTCACAAAAGATTTACAACAGGATTTGTCCGCGTTCAGTTTGGCCTGCAGCAGCAGGCCTTTTCCAGGGGCACCACGAGGAGGAACGGACTCACCCCCATACACTGCTTAGTCTTCTTCTGCTTATAAATAAGATAATATCATTTGCTCAGAGTATTAGTCTTATGCTTAATGTTCTTCGGCTTTGTTTTTTTTATGCTTCTTTGTCTTCTCTCTCTTGTTGTTCTGCATCTTGGTGGTTGTCTTCCTGTTCTTTGTCCTCTTGAACCAGCTGACGGTACTGGCACCCGGAGGGGCAGCAGAAGGAACAAGAGCCAATGGCACTACCGAGGACCAGCTGACGGTGCTGGAACCCGGTTACTAAGCAGGAGGTACCTGTGCTACAAAGCACTACCAAGGACCAGCAGACGTTGCCGGAACTCGGATACCGAGATGGAGGCACCTAGGCCAAAGGCTCTGACGAGAACCAGCTGACGGTGCTGGAACCCGGAGGGGTAGCATAAGCTGCAAGAGCAAATGGAAATAGCGAGGACCAGCTGACAGTGCTGGCACCCGGAGGGGCAGCAGAAGGAATAAGAGCCAATGGCACAACCGAGGACCAGCTGACGGTGCTGGAACCCGGTTACTAAGCAGGAGGTACCTGTGCTACAAAGCACTACCAAGGACCAGCAGACGTTGCCGGAACTCGGATACCGAGATGGAGGCACCTAGGCCAAAGGCTCTGACGAGAACCAGCTGACGGTGCTGGAACCCGGAGGGGTAGCATAAGCTGCAAGAGCAAATGGAAATAGCGAGGACCAGCTGACAGTGCTGGCACCCGGAGGGGCAGCAGAAGGAATAAGAGCCAATGGCACAACCGAGGACCAGCTGACGGTGCTGGAACCCGGTTACTAAGCAGGAGGTACCTGTGCTACAAAGCACTACCAAGGACCAGCAGACGTTGCCGGAACTCGGATACCGAGATGGAGGCACCTAGGCCAAAGGCTCTGACGAGAACCAGCTGACGGTGCTGGAACCCGGAGGGGTATCAGAAGTTACCCCTGAAAAGCAAAGTTGGCATGCCGCAAGCTGGCCGCAGTTACCGAATCACACAGTCCTACAGGGGGTGCTTGTCCTACTGGCACTATAGAACAAGCCTTTCTTACCAGAACCCGCAGTCCACATAGGAAGCACCTAAACTGCTGGCACCCTAGCCTCGGCTAACCCAACCGCAACACGACATGGCAACTTGGGGTGGCAAACTGACATTGACACTTCCCGGAAACAGCAGGCAGGGCTGGAACCAAGCTGGGCAGGAGGGAGTACCCGTGCCAAAGTCAGTTATGAGCAGCAACTGGCGATGTTGGAGCCCAGGACAAGCACTTAGCAGGCTGAGGCCTGATGTGCTGTCAATTGGGAGGCAGCAGGACAGATTGCCATCAAAACAGCAGGGGAACAGCTGACGTTACTGAACCCCACAAACACAGGAGCTAGTGTTTTACTCTGTGAAGACGGCACTTCCGAGCAACAACTGGCTGTGTTGAAGCCCAGGGACAAGCACGGAGCAGGCTGAGGCTGCATTGAAGAAATTTTAAGATCGGTTGTAGACTACTAATTTTAACCAAGCTCCACTTAGGCCTGTGGCTTCACTGATTTTCGTATTTCCCCTGTCCTCCAACCCCGCCAGTTACAGCTCCGAAGTGGCGTCTGCACAATCCACACTTGTTCCTGTGTTACAGGTGTTCAGTCCGGTCAGTTAATCATGGGAATGTGGACAGAGCAGGCGACATTGCCGGACACACATCAGGGGATTAACTGACCGGACTGAACACCTGTAACACAGGAACAAGTGTGGATTGTGCAGACGCCACTTCGGAGCTGTAACTGGCAGGGTTGGAGGACAGGGGAAATACGAGAGACAGTGGAGCCACAGGCCTAATTGGAGCACGGTTAAAAATCAGTAGTGGTACGACTGTGTAGGCAGCAGGAGACTTTGCCATCCACACAGCAGGGGATCAGCTGACGTTACTGAACCCCACTGAGACACGGGAGCAAGTGTCTCTTTCCGTGTGGACGGCACTTCCGAACTACAACTGGCTGTGTTGAAGCCCAGGAAATAGGAGGGTGTAGGCAGAGGCCTACTGTATTTTGAATGAGGTGACAGCAGGAGAGACTGCCATCCACACAGCAGGGGATCAGCTGACGTTACTGAACCCCACTGAGACACGGGAGCAAGTATCTCTTTCCGTGTGGACGGCACTTCCGAACTACAACTGGCTGTGTTGAAGCCCAGGAAATTGGAGGGTGTAGGCAGAGGCCTACTGTATTTTGAATGAGGTGACAGCAGGAGAGACTGCCATCCACACAGCAGGGGATCAGCTGACGTTACTGAACCCCACTGAGACACGGGAGCAAGTATCTCTTTCCGTGTGGACGGCACTTCCGAACTACAACTGGCTGTGTTGAAGCCCAGGAAATAGGAGGGTGTAGGCAGAGGCCTACTGTATTTTGAATGAGGTGACAGCAGGAGAGACTGCCATCCACACAGCAGGGGATCAGCTGACGTTACTGAACCCCACTGAGACACGGGAGCAAGTATCTCTTTCCGTGTGGACGGCACTTCCGAACTACAACTGGCTGTGTTGAAGCCCAGGAAATAGGAGGGTGTAGGCAGAGGCCTACTGTATTTTGAATGAGGTGACAGCAGGAGAGACTGCCATCCACACAGCAGGGGATCAGCTGACGTTACTGAACCCCACTGAGACACGGGAGCAAGTATCTCTTTCCGTGTGGACGGCACTTCCGAACTACAACTGGCTGTGTTGAAGCCCAGGAAATTGGAGGGTGTAGGCAGAGGCCTACTGTATTTTGAATGAGGTGACAGCAGGAGAGACTGCCATCCACACAGCAGGGGATCAGCTGACGTTACTGAACCCCACTGAGACACGGGAGCAAGTATCTCTTTCCGTGTGGACGGCACTTCCGAACTACAACTGGCTGTGTTGAAGCCCAGGAAATAGGAGGGTGTAGGCAGAGGCCTACTGTATTTTGAATGAGGTGACAGCAGGAGAGACTGCCATCCACACAGCAGGGGATCAGCTGACGTTACTGAACCCCACTGAGACACGGGAGCAAGTATCTCTTTCCGTGTGGACGGCACTTCCGAACTACAACTGGCTGTGTTGAAGCCCAGGAAATTGGAGGGTGTAGGCAGAGGCCTACTGTATTTTGAATGAGGTGACAGCAGGAGAGACTGCCATCCACACAGCAGGGGATCAGCTGACGTTACTGAACCCCACTGAGACACGGGAGCAAGTATCTCTTTCCGTGTGGACGGCACTTCCGAACTACAACTGGCTGTGTTGAAGCCCAGGAAATTGGAGGGTGTAGGCAGAGGCCTACTGTATTTTGAATGAGGTGACAGCAGGAGAGACTGCCATCCACACAGCAGGGGATCAGCTGACGTTACTGAACCCCACTGAGACACGGGAGCAAGTATCTCTTTCCATGTGGACGGCACTTCCGAGCTACAACTGGCTGAGTTGAAGCCCAGGAAATAGGAGGGTGTAGGCAGAGGCCTACTGTCTTTGGAATGCGGAGACAGCAGGAGAGACTGCCATCTTCACAGCAGGGGAACAGCTGGCATTGCTGAACCCCACTAACACTTGAACGAATGTGTTTGGCTCTGTGGAGACGACACTTCTGAACACCAACTGACGCTGTTGGAGCCCAGGATTAGGCGAGGAGCAGGCTGGGGCCTACTGGATTTTGAATGAGGTGACAGCAGGAGAGACTGCCATCCACACAGCAGGGGATCAGCTGACGTTACTGAACCCCACTGAGACACGGGAGCAAGTATCTCTTTCCATGTGGACGGCACTTCCGAGCTACAACTGGCTGAGTTGAAGCCCAGGAAATAGGAGGGTGTAGGCAGAGGCCTACTGTCTTTGGAATGCGGAGACAGCAGGAGAGACTGCCATCTCCACAGCAGGGGAACAGCTGGCAGTGCTGAACCCCACTAACACTTGAACGAATGTGTTTGGCTCTGTGGAGACGACACTTCTGAACACCAACTGACGCTGTTGGAGCCCAGGATTAGGCGTGGAGCAGGCTGGGGCCTACTGGATTTTGGCAGGTGAAGGCAGCAGGAGACTTGCCATCTCCACAGCAGGGGAACAGCTGGCAGTGCTGAACCCCACTAACACTTGAACGAATGTGTTTGGCTCTGTGGAGACGACACTTCTGAACACCAACTGACGCTGTTGGAGCCCAGGATTAGGCGAGGAGCAGGCTGGGGCCTACTGGATTTTGGCAGGTGAAGGCAGCAGGAGACTTGCCATCTCCACAGCAGGGGAACAGCTGGCAGTGCTGAACCCCACTAACACTTGAACGAATGTGTTTGGCTCTGTGGAGACGACACTTCTGAACACCAACTGACGCTGTTGGAGCCCAGGATTAGGCGAGGAGCAGGCTGGGGCCTACTGGATTTTGGCAGGTGAAGGCAGCAGGAGACTTGCCATCTCCACAGCAGGGGAACAGCTGGCAGTGCTGAACCCCACTAACACTTGAACGAATGTGTTTGGCTCTGTGGAGACGACACTTCTGAACACCAACTGACACTGTTGGAGCCCAGGATTACGCATGCCGCATGCAGAGGCCAATGGGCAGCGGTTTTTATGGAGGTTGTGGACTACTACTGATTCTAACCATGCTCCACTTAGGCCTCTGGCTCCACTGTCTCTACTATTTACCCTGGCCTCCAACCCCGCCAGCTACATCTCTGAAGTGGCGTCAGCACAATCTACACTTGTTCCTGAGTTACTGGTGCTCAGTCCCGTCAGTTGATCCCCTGATGTTTGTCCGGCAAGTTCGCCAGCTCTGTCCTCATTCCCACTACTGGTTATGGGAATGTGGACAGAGCAGGAGACCTTGCCGGACACACATCAGGGGATAAACTGATGGGACTGAGCCACAGGAACACAGGAACAAGTGTAGATTGTGCTGACGCCACTTCAGAGATGTAGATGGCGGGGTTGGAGGTCAGGGGAAATAGTAGAGACAGTGGAGCCAGAGACCTAAGTTGGGCACGGTTAAAAATCAGTAGTGGTTTGAATGTTGATGGAGCTGGTGACTTTGCCGTCCACACAGCAGGGGATCAGCTGGCATTACTGAACCCCACTAACACAGGAGCTAGTGTGTTTCTCTGTGCAGACGACACATCTGAGCGACAACTGGCTGTGTTGAAGCACAGGGATTATAGTTCAGGTGGTAGAAAAATGAACACACCAGCAGACCTGGATACAGTTGCCAACCACTAATTTAGTCTGTAAGAGGAATGGCAAAGTCTTTTGAGATCCAGGCCTTGTTCATTTTCAGAAAAGTCAGCCGGTCAACATTATCGGAAGATAGTCGCGTGCGACGGTCTGTTAGTACACCACCTGCGGCACTAAAGACACGTTCCGATAATACACTGGCAGCAGGGCAAGCCAGCACCTCCAATGCATACTGGCTAAGCTCTGGCCATGTATCCAGCTTAGAGACCCAAAACTTGAAGGGGGAAGAGCCATCTGGGAGTACAGCGACAGGGCAAGACATGTAGTCTGACACCATCTGACGGAAGCGTTGCCTCCTGCTGACTCGAGGCGTCGCTGATGGTGTAGACAATTGTGGTGGACACACAAAACTTTGCCACATTTGGGCCATAGTGGTCTTGCCTTGTGCTGCGGCGCTGCCTCTGCTCCCTCTTTGTGCAGAGTTTCCTCCACTGCCTCGACGCACAGAGCTGCTTTTTAAAGCAATAGCAACAATGCTGTCGGGTGGAATGGAAAACATTATGGACTGCACCAGTGACTCTTCGTACTCCCGCATTTTATGCTCCCGGTTCAACGTTGGTATGAGCCTTTGTACGCTGTCCCGGTAGCGAGGATCTAGGAGGGTGTACACCCAATAATCAGCCGAGACGAGAATGTGGGCGATGCGGCGGTCGTTTCTCAGGCACTGCAGCATGAAATCAACCATGTGCTGCAGACTCCCAACTGCCAAAGAACCGCTGTCCCCTGTTTGAGGCGTGACCTCGGCCTGCTCTGCATCACCCCACCCTCGCTGTACATACTGACTAGAGCTTTGTGTACCTCCCTCCTCTGGAGAGATGTCTTCCTCCTCCATCGACTCCTCCTCATCCTCCTCACAAAGTGTCCCCTGCCTAGGCCTTTGTGAGGAAACACGTAGCGCAGACTGTCCAGAAGCAGATGGCATTTGGGACTCCTCATCCTCCACCTCTTCCGAAACCTCATCCCTTAGTGCTTGCAGTGTTTGTTGAAGCAGGCAGATAAGGGGGACAGTCATGCTGACTAGTGCATCATCTGCACTCGCCATCCGCGTGGATTCATCGAAGGCACGCAAAACGAGGCAGATGTCCTTCATAGAGGCCCACTCAATGGTGCTGAAGTGTGAACGGCGCACAGTGCGACTTGTTTGCGCCTGATGCAGCTGGTACTCCATGACTGCTGCCTGCTGCTCACACAACATATGTTACAATGTTGTTATATGTTACATATGTACATATGTACATATGTACATATGTTACAACATATGTAACGTTGAATTCCACCGGGTGGGTAGGTCACATATGATGCGATGTTCCGGAAGGCCAAATCGTCGCTGCAGAGCAGCGAGGCGCGATCTTGCCCTGCTGGAACGCCGCAAGTGAGCGCACTCTATGCGGACCTTGTGCAACAGTGCATCAAGATCCGGATAGTCCCTCAGAAAGCTCTGCACGACCAAGTTAAGAACATGTGCCAGACATGGGATGTGTGTGAGGTTGCCTAGGCCAAGAGCTGCCACCAGATTTCGGCCATTGTCACACACTACCAAGCCCGGCTGGAGATTCGCTGGCCCAAACCACACATCGCTCTCCAGCTTGATAGCATTCCAGAGCTCCTGCGCTGTGTGGCTTCGATTCCCCAAAGAAATTAATTTGAGTACAGCCTGTTGACGTTTGGCCACGGCTGTGCTCATATCGGTCGTAACAGGCTCCTGCTCTGCTGTTTCTGAGGAACTTGAGTAGGAGGAGGAGTCTATGTGTACAGACTGGAGTCCTGCAATCCGTGGCGTTGGAAGAACACATACAGCGCCACTCTCCAGATCCGTACCCGGGTCCACAACATTGACCCAGTGGGCAGTGAGGGAAAGGTATCGTCCCTGTCCATGGTTACTGGTCCACGCATCGGTGGTCAGGTGGACCTTGCCACTAACGGCGTTTAGTAGCGCATGTTTTATTTTGCCCTCAACATGTTTCTGCAGGGCAGGGACGGCTCGCCTGCTGAAATAAAAGCGGCTGGGCACGTTGTATTGGGGGACTGCCAATGCCATTAAGTCCCGGAAGGTGTCAGTGTCCACCAGCCTGAATGACAGCATTTCAACTGCCAGAAGTTTGGCAATGCCAGCATTCAGAGACTGTGCTCGGGGATGGTTTGCCGAGTAAGGGCGCCTTTTATCCCATGCCTGTGCTACCGATGGCTGTGATGGATGGGAACGTGCTGCTATGGGTGTAATCTGACAGGGTCTCCGGACAACAGTGGCAGAGGTTCTTCCTTGGCGATCCTGTGAGGAAGCCGAACCAGCAGTGTGTGAGCTGGAGGAAGAGGCCCCAACACGAACTGAAGAGGTGGTAGGTGGTGCTGTACGTTGGCCTACGTCTTCAGGGTGTCTCTGCAACTCCAACTCGTGCTTGGTGCGCACATGTTTCCACATATTTGTGGTATTGAGGTTGCTGACATTTCTCCCTCTTTTGACTCTCTGATGACACAGCTTGCATTTGACAAAGCAAATGTCATCTGCAACTGTGTCAAAAAAGGACCACGCACTGCAACTCTTGGGAGCGCCCGGTTTGCCTTTGGAATGAGGAATGCTCCTAACGGGTGCCGAAGTGGAGGGTACAGGCAACCAAGTCTTCCCCCTCCCTCTGCCTCCTGTTTTGGCCGGTAGGAGAATCTCTTCCTCCGAGCTGCTCCCACCACCTTCCTGTTCCTCACGCCATGATGGGTCAAGGACCTCATCATCTTCCCTCCCCTCTTCAAACAGCTGCTTCTCCGGGGTTGTCTCGCCAGCACCGTACGCACCAGAAAGTGGCAACTGAGTCTCGTCATCATCTGATGCGTACTGAGGTGTGCTGACCATAGGCACTGGCCCACTCGCCTCTTCAGATTCAGAGGGACAAAGAAGTTGCGCATCACTGCATACTCCCTCTTCTTCACATTCAGGAATGCTGCTTGGCTGGCCCCCTCTTTCCAAGCCAACAGATTCCGAGAACAGAAGTAGAGACTGTGATGGCTCCTGTCCATGTCTCTCTGACTGCCTGGGCACTTTGGCAGGTGGTGAAGAGACAGATGGTTGCTCTTCGGTGCTCTGACCCTGAGAGGATGCGGAAGTAATTGAAGTCGATGCGTTAGCTGCCATCCATCCGACAACGGCTTCAATTTGTTCCTCCCGCAGCAGTGGGGTACGTTGAGGTCCTACAAAGCTGCGCATAAAGGACTGTTGCCTGCTAAAACTGGGGGATGCTGATCCACTGGTGCCCGCAGCAGGCCCAGAATCCCCACGTCCTCTACCTGTAGAATCCCCACGTCCTCTCCCTGCAGAATCCCCACGTCCTCTCCCTGCTGAAACTCCACGCCCACGCCCACGCCCACGCGCCTTACTCCCTGCCTTCTTCATCTTGCAAGACTGCTTAAGATAGGCAGAAAAGTACAAAGGGGGGCCTTAGTGTGCTTATTCCTGAACAGCTGGTTACAGGTACAAGAAACACTAATTTTATGAAGTGTGTGTGTGGACTACACTTTAATAGGAGCTGATGTGGCCTACACAAGTTCCAAATGTAGTGTTTGGTGAACTTTTTTTGTGGTTTCTTTGTTGGAAACAAACTCAAAGTATGTGAACAAAGAATTGAAACTGATAGTATCACCAACTTTTTGGAGCTATTACAATGCAGGCAGGTAACCTACAATGCAAAAGATGAGGCTCCAAAAAAATTGGGTAATACTAATCTGGCTGCGCCGGCAGGGCACAAGCCAGAAAAAAAGGCTCCTCTATCTACTCCTATATAGTGTTTGCAACCAACCAATGTTGATGGATACGGATGGATGCACACTAATAGGAGAAGAAAAAATGAGCTGCACTCAAAGACAAATATGTGTGAGGCAGTGACGCACGTTGAGCGTCCTACAACCAGACGTAGCTGCAGGACACTCTACTCAGCGTGAGCTGCACTCACACACAGTCAGAGACCTCTCAGACAGCCGTCAACAGTGCAGCTAAGTGGACACTAGCACTGAAAGGCTGCAGAAAGGCTCCGCTGTCTACTTCTAGTGTTTGCAACCAACGTATATGGATACGGATGGAAGCACACTAGATTGAAATTATGTAAAAAATGCAGCTCAAAAAATAAAAGATGTATGAGGCAGCAGTGATCACACTGGGTGGCCTACAGCCTGACGTGGCTGCAGGACCCACTCCACAGCGTGAGCTGCACTCACACAGCCCTTTCAGACAGCTGTGAACACTGCTGCTAGGGCAAAGAAGGCTACAGTGGTGGTTTATGTAGCCTGGGTAAAGCACTAGATGTTTGGTGGAATCGCTATTTCTAACTGTCCCTCACAGTCTTCTACAGAAGCCTGTCCCTAACTGAATTCACAGCAGAGTGACCAGAAATTTCGGCTGCGGTGGCTTTTATAGTGCATCATGACATCATTTCGGCAGCCAATCACAGCCATGCCAATAGTTAACATGCCTAACAGGATGTGCCCACACTTCGGAGGATTCCCATTGGCTTAATCAAAGCAAGCAGGCTCATAGCATGATGGGAACTTCCGATTCCGATTCCGGAATCCGATATGACAAAAGTATCGGAAGTCCGTATCGGAATTCCGATACCGCTAATATCGGCCAATACCCGATACTTGCGGTATCGGAATGCTCAACACTAGTGGCAGCTTGTTCCACTCATTGATCACTCTAACTGTCAAAAAGTTTTTTCTAATATCTAATCTGTGTCTCCTCCCATTCAGTTTAATGAATTTGGTTTTATTCATGTTAAGTTTTAGAAACCTTTCAGAGAAGAAAGATGAAATGAAGGACTGACATTGTGGGATTCTGGTAAGGAAGGAGGCGATATAAGGTCCAGAGAGGTAGATCTGTGTGTCATCAGCATAGAGGTGATACTGAAAGCTGCGAGACTCCATGAGCTATCTCAGGCCAAGGAGTAGATGGAATAGAGCAAGGAACCTAAAACTGAACCTTATGGGGGCACTGACAGGAGACGAGATGAAGAGTTGGGGTGTGAGTGGGAGACACTGAATGTCCTGTTAGGTATGTGGAGATCCAAGATAGGACCAAGTCATAGAATCATTGAATGATAGAGTCTGTGGTACCAAGAGATGAGAGAGTCTGTAGTAAGAGACAATGGTCCACTGTGTCTAAGGCAGATGACAGGTCCAAGAGGAGGACAAAATGGCGTTATTTGGATTTGTTGGTTAGTAGGTTATTGTTGACTTTAGTCAGGGCAGTTTCAGTGGAATGGTGCAGTCAGAAGCCAGATTGTTAGTGGTTAAAGAGGGACCAAGAGGATATATTTGAGGACATTTCAAAATGGACGTGTTGTTCCACTAGTTTTGAGGCATAGGGGAGAAGTGAGATGGGGAAATAGCTATACACAAAGGATGATTCAAGGGAGAGCTTTTTGAGGATGGTGTGATCGAAGTATGTTTGAAGCATGAGGAGAAGACAACAGTTGTTAGTGACAAGTTGAAGTGGTGGGTTAGTTTTGGGATGAAGACTGATGTAAGGTTTGTAATGAGGTGGGACGGGATTGGGTCAAGTGCACAGGTGGTGAGACGTGATTTGGAGAATAAAGAGGAAAGTTGATCTTTCGTGATGGTGAGGTTGGTTTTGGAGGAGGAGAGTTGAGTAGTTATGAGGAGTGATTTTGGGGACTTTAGGCAAAAGCTTTGCCTTATGTTGTCAATCTTCTGCTTAAAGAATGAGGCAAAGTCTTCAGCTGAGATGAGAAAAGAGAGAGGGGGAGCTGGGAGATGGAGAAGAGAATTAAAAGTACTGAATAGCTGTTTAGTGTTGTGAGACGGGATGATATGAGAGATAAGAAATAGGTTTGTTTTGCTGCAGTGAGAAATTGTAATTACTACGGAATTAAACCCATAAATCGATGGTAAAGCAACAAATAATCTGAGTTAAATGTATGAACAACAAGGAGCAGCGTTACTATTTTTTATTAATCACAATTAAAATCGTATAATGAGTTACTATAATGAAGGTGCATGCTAGCCAAGCAGAGATCGCCAACACATTAATACAATATAAAGTGATAAGAGTGCATGCACCGAAATGTATAGAAGGAATCATAGAATGGTAGAGTTGGAAGGGACCTCCTGGGCCATCTGGTCCAACCCCCTGCTCAAAGCAGGATTCACTAAATCAACGAGTGGAACAAGCTGCCACGAGAAGTGGTGAGTTCTCCTTCAATGGAAGTCTTCAAACAGAGGCTGGACAGACATCTGACTGGGATGATTTAGCGAATCCTGCTTTGAGCAGGGGGTTGGACCAGATGGCCCAGGAGGTCCCTTCCAACTCTACGATTCTATGATTCTATGATCCCAGACAGATGTTTGTCCAGCCTCTGTTTGAAGACTTCCATTGGAGGAGAACTCACCACTTCTCGTGGCAGCCTGTTCCACTCACTGATCACCCTAACTGTCAGGAAGTTTTTTCTAATATCTAATCTGTGTCTCCTTCCATTCAGTTTTATCCCAATCCTGTCAAGTGGACCTGTCCTGTGTGACATGACTCGCAGGTAGGTAACTGATACAACAAGACAAAAGGGGAACGCCGGGGAAACAGTTGCAACGGTGGGCCCTGCAATAGGGTACGGGGACATGGAGACCTCCTGCACTCATGAGGCAGTGTCCCTGAACACTCCTAACGTTTTCTATACAGGCTCTTCACCTGTCGCTGACCAGGATACCTGAATCCCTCACTAGCCCTGCACTTATCCCTTACTACGGAACTGGTTAGTGCGGACACTGGTCCCACCGCTGCACTAATACACACGAAGGAAAATACACCAAATGGGGGAAAACAACAAAACACTTATCTTTCTCTGCTGAGGTAACTGGGCAGCAGAGTTCATCGCCGGATTAGCTTTCAGCAGTGGCCCGAAAACCTAAGAGCCAGCTGCTACCTTCACCATCTTCAGCAGTGGCTCGACACCTCAGAGCTAGCTGCTACCTTCACATCTTTCTCTGCTGCAAACACCGGGCAGCAGAGTTTAGCACCAGATCAGCTTTCAGCAGTGGCTAAACACCTCAGAGCCAGCTGCTAACTCCACCGTGGTTGGAATCCACCAAGGACCTGCTATAACCAAACCTCAGCTGATACACCAGGTGACCTTATATAGGAAAGGAGGAGTGGTCACCATCAGCAGAGAAACCAAAGACATGTAATAACCCCTGTGACCACCGGGGGCAAAAGGTAAAACAAAGAAAACTATCAGACATGTAATAACACCTGTGACCACCGGGGGCAAAAGGTAAAACAAAGAAAACTATCAGACATGTAATAACACCTCTTAAAAAGGAGAAAACGGAGTAACGGATACAAAATATATGCAAAAGTATAAATTTTATTAATACTCACATCAAGTGCTGACAAGTATACAAGTTGACTAAAATAGGGGGGATAAGCCCCAATGATACAACAATCAGGACAGACAAGGACAGGGTAAATAAAATGATACCAGTGCTCGAAATCTACATGGCACAACGTTCAGTCAGCCCATGGGCATTGCACATAACAGACATGTGTCTAATGGTAAAAGATAGTCAAATATGGCATACTCAATTAAATGTGTATTGTACATAGTTGTACATGTCTAGAGCGCCAAAAAAAAAAAAAAAAAAAAAACATCCAGAGGGGTCAATGTGCAAGTCCAATGGACACTGAACATAAATGAATCAATGACATGTGGAAGGATTCTTACATAGTAAATAACATATGTATCAGCATATCAAAACTGCGCAATTGTGCCAGAGAGAACCCGGGAGACGACCCGCCCAGCGGTCCAAATGACCGAAGTGTGGAAACAAGTAAAGGCAGGCTGCTTACCGGGGAGCAGAGGAGGTGAAGGCCCATGCAACGACACCCGACGTACGTTTCGCGCCCGCCACAGGCGCTTTATCAAGGGAGTGTTGACTGAGGTGAACCACCATGTTTTTATGCAGAAAGACCTCCCACTTGAAAGCGGTCACATGGGGCAGGTCTACCAACCAAAGGCAGCGGACAGAGCATGCGCAGTGCAGCTCACTCAAACCAGGAAGTGATCAATAGTATGGTCACAAAAAAAATAAAAATATGGCGGGACAAAACCGCACTCATATAAAAACTAGATAGCATCGTTACCCTAGACGCCTGCGCAGTGTATTGCGTTGACAAAAAGTGTCAGAGCTCAATGAATGATAAAGATGTAATCAGACCATAATAGCGGCGCATACTCAGTGCAACACCTCAGTCCTCCAGGAGATGGGGCAGGCGTCACGCGTCAGGGAAAACAGAGGGAATTTAACCCCGTGTATAACCTGAGGCGGGCAGACGCCCAAACCCATATCGGAGCAACGGGTGAGCGCAGGTATGCGCACTAAGGTCACAGCATAAAGAATCAGGAGAAGAAAAGTAAAAAATAAAAAATAAATAATAAACCAAGACAGACCATGGAGGAAATACAGTAAAGATAGTGACATCAATCATAATTGGGGCAAACAATATAAACACATTATATGATAGTGTATGCTACCAAAAATCCAGAGCACCAGTAAGGATTGTAAAGGCACACAATAAGATTGATGCAACAGTCCAGAAAAACTTTTTTTTTTTTCTTTTTTTCTTTCCCCCTTCTTCCTTTCTCTTCTTCTTATATAGTAATAGACGAGTGACCCGAACACGATGGAGTGTCCGCATTCTCCATAATATCAATATGCCGTGAAACAATGATGAAGGTAGATATTCTTTCCAGATCCAACAGATAATAAACGCAGGCGTGGGTACGGACATCCAGAATAGAGGGGTCCACACCACACAATGGTACCAGTGAGTCCACATGTAGCCAACACAGAAAACACAGGGAAACTAAAAAAATATATAAAAAGACAAAAAGTTAAAATCATACAAACCGAATGTTGATAGGGCCTAAAAAAATGAAACAATGGTGAGTGCAGCGGAGACAGCAGAAGCTATAAAAATGAGGAGAAACTCAGAGATTCGTTAAGTCCTTTGGGGGTCATAGTATCCAGGGCGACGATCCACTTAGCCTCTCTCTGGGCCAACGCCTTTTTGTAATTTCCAGCTCGGATTCCCAAGTGTACACATTCAATACCTCTTACCATGAAGGACCCCGGGTCACAATCATGGGAGGATCTGAAGTGACGTGGGATGGTCTTAAGGGTAGTAGGATCGACCACTGTCTTGGCCGCCCGAATGTCCCTAACATGCTCACGAACTCTCACACGTAATTCTCTTGATGTGAGGCCCACATATATCAGTGGGCACCCACATGTCGCGTAGTATATGACATTAGTACTACTGCAGGAAATGTGTTGTTTGATGTGAAAATCTTTTTCACCATCGGAGGACTGAAAGGAGGAGCAGCGAAGGACATTCGGGCAGGCAACACAGTGGCCGCAAGGAAAACACCCCCGAGTTGGACCAGTAGATCCAAAGGGGTTCGTTGTCGTCGCGATGTAATGGCTCTTGACCAAAAAATCCCTCAAGTTTCTACATCTTCTTGAAGTCATCAGAGGACGATCACCGATAACCTGGCCCAGAGATGGCTCCGAGCCAAGAATTGCCCAGTGTTTGGCCAAAATGCTCCTCATGTGTTCCCATTCATGATTGAAGGTAGAGATGAAACGTATTGGGGCAGATCCACCTGACTTAGCAGATCTCCCAGTATTATCACGCCTCGGATAAAGCAAGTCCCTACGGGCAGTAGCCCTGGCTCTACTGTAACCCTTTCGTATGCTCCTGTTACTATATCCCCGGTTGCGAAAACGAGTCTGTAGGTCCCTAGCTTGCCTTTCAAAACCATCCTCGGTGGAGCAGATCCGCCTCATCCTGAGGAACTGACCGACAGGAACGGCCCTGATGGTAGAGGTGTTATGTGCGGACTCGGCATGGAGTAAAGAGTTGACAGAAGTGGGCTTCCTGTACACGTCAGTCTGGATCCGGCGTGTATCGTCGATCTCCAGTGTGACGTCCAGGAAGTCAATAGTTTTAAGATCATATTTAAATGTCAATCTAATGTTAAAAGTATTAGCATTGAGCCATGCCATGAAGTCCCCGAGCTGCTGCAGTGTCCCGTCCCAAAAAAATAAAACATCATCGATATAGCGGTGCCAGCACAGCACATGGGAAGCGGCCGGCGCGCCCTCGTCGCCAAAGATGGATCTCTCCCAGGCACCCAAGAAGAGATTAGCGTACGAGGGCGCACAGGCCGCGCCCATCGCCGTGCCGCACCGCTGACGATAGAATTGATCTTTGAATACAAAAAAATTGTGGGTAAGGACAAACTGCAGCAGCTCAAGGAGTAGTCCACACATCGGGCCGTCCAGGTCGGACATCCCCAGGAAGAGGCGGACCGCATCCAAACCGAGGGTATGGTCAATACATGTATAAAGGGACTCTACGTCCGCGGTCACCAGAAAGGTATGACCGTCCACAAGGACGCCGTCAACCCGCGTGAGGACGTCCGTTGTGTCTTTAATGTAAGATGGTAATAATTCAACCAGTGGTTAGAGGTAGAAGTCAAGAAATTTACATACTGGGTCGCAGAGCCCTTCAATACCAGACACAATCGGACGGCCAGGCGGCTCGACGGCGTCCTTGTGGATCTTAGGCAAGAGATAGAAGGTGGGTGTCTTTGGGGTTCGGACCATCAGCCCCTCAAAGACCGTTTTGGTTATAATACCCCCCTCCAAAGCTCGAACAAGAATACGCTGAAGGGAGAGCGAGAAGGAGGCAGTCGGGTTATAGGATAACCTTTCGTAAGTATTACGGTTTCTCAATTGCCTATGTGCCTCACGTTCATACATATGTGTAGGCCATACCACGATATTCCCCCCCTTGTCAGCAGGTTTGAAAACCACCCCCGAAAGTGATTGTAATTCGGAGATAGCCTTCCGCTGTCTCCATGTGAGGTTGTCAAATTTACGTCTAGATGGTAATTTTCTGAAATCCTCTGCGACTAGTTTTGTAAAAATGTCGATGGCGGGACTGAGAGACAGGGGGGGGAATCTCGTGGATTTCGGCAAAACGTGTGGAGGAAACTTACTCCTACTTGGTGGTGTCTGCTCATCGAGAAGATCCTCCAAAACCCGAAGTGCCTCCATCTCACTCTCCGTCAACGACTCCTGAGAGATATTCTTATGGTGTAGCTTGCGTAATAGTAGCTTTCTGGAGAACAGGTGAAGATCCTTCAGTGCTACAAAAAAGTTAAAAGGATTAGTGGGGGAGAAAGTCAGTCCACGACTCAAAACCTCCAACTGGGGTTGTGTAAGAGCATGTGTTGAGAGGTTAACTACCTGAAGGCCACCAGCTGAGTAATCAGTAAAATTGCGTCCGGTGTATGTCTTCTTTCTGGCAGATTGCCGTGTAACCACACGTTTAGTTACGGGGTCAGAGCTGGAGCTGAGGGTACCACCTGGATGAGACAGCTGCACCGATGCCTCGTCGTCAACAGAAACAGTGGATTTAATAGATGTAGATCTAGATCGAGAACGTGACATACTCCTATATAACTGTCTGGATCTATCAGGAGGATGGCGCCATCTGTACACATGGGCCGTTAATTTATCCTGTATATCTCGTTTGAGTTTCTTCGTCTTGGTTGCTTGTGTTTCTTGGGCCCATTTTTGGAGGTCAACATCAAGTTCATCGTTAAACTTTTTGAGTGATTCCCCAGTTAAGCCTTTTTGTAAATCCAATTGAATAATTTCGATCTCACTCTCGAGAAGAGTAAGCGTTTTTTTATTTTGTGTTTTCAATAGGTCCAAAAAACCCATAGAACATACATTGGCCAACTCCTCCCACTTGGCTTTGAAATCATCATCCTGAATGGGGAAAGAGGGGAAGACCTGGATACGCAGACCCCTAGGGATAAGATTATTCTGAATATATTTGTCAAGAAATTCATGGTTCCACCATATGCGTGTGCGTTTCCTGAGCAGATCTCTGAATTTCAACATAGCTGCTTGCATATCACCGCTGCAACCACCAGTGTCCCCGCCACTACTGTCCTGGAGAGCATCATTAAGCTGCGCACGCCACGTCGTGTCGCGTGCACGAAAATCCATATTCGGGCAGGAAAATTCTGTGAAAAACACAGATACAATCAATAATTATATGATAATGCCCAGTATCAGAGAACGAGACAAGGCGGTGACCATGGTCCAAAAACGCCTTGTGCATGGATTACCACTCCATATGCTAATCTTAAAAAGGAGAAAACGGAGTAACGGATACAAAATATATGCAAAAGTATAAATTTTATTAATACTCACATCAAGTGCTGACAAGTATACAAGTTGACTAAAATAGGGGGGATAAGCCCCAATGATACAACCATCAGGACAGACAAGGACAGGGTAAATAAAATGATACCAGTGCTCGAAATCTACATGGCACAACGTTCAGTCAGCCCATGGGCATTGCACATAACAGACATGTGTCTAATGGTAAAAGATAGTCAAATATGGCATACTCAATTAAATGTGTATTGTACATAGTTGTACATGTCTAGAGCGCCAAAAAAAAAAAAAAAAAAAAAAAAAACCATCCAGAGGGGTCAATGTGCAAGAGGATAAGGGTGATAAAGCGCCTGTGGCGGGCGCGAAACGTACGTCGGGTGTCGTTGCATGGGCCTTCACCTCCTCTGCTCCCCGGTAAGCAGCCTGCCTTTACTTGTTTCCACACTTCGGTCATTTGGACCGCTGGGCGGGTCGTCTCCCGGGTTCTCTCTGGCACAATTGCGCAGTTTTGATATGCTGATACACATGTTATTTACTATGTAAGAATCCTTCCACATGTCATTGATTCATTTATGTTCAGTGTCCATTGGACTTGCACATTGACCCCTCTGGATGGTTTTTTTTTTTTTTTTTTTTTTTGGCGCTCTAGACATGTACAACTATGTACAATACACATTTAATTGAGTATGCCATATTTGACTATCTTTTACCATTAGACACATGTCTGTTATGTGCAATGCCCATGGGCTGACTGAACGTTGTGCCATGTAGATTTCGAGCACTGGTATCATTTTATTTACCCTGTCCTTGTCTGTCCTGATTGTTGTATCATTGGGGCTTATCCCCCCTATTTTAGTCAACTTGTATACTTGTCAGCACTTGATGTGAGTATTAATAAAATTTATACTTTTGCATATATTTTGTATCCGTTACTCCGTTTTCTCCTTTTTAAGATTAGCATATGGAGTGGTAATCCATGCACAAGGCGTTTTTGGACCATGGTCACCGCCTTGTCTCGTTCTCTGATACTGGGCATTATCATATATGTAATAACACCTGTGGCCACCAGGGGGCAAAAACCCATATTAAGGCCCCAGAGGCCTGAAAGGAAAAAAAAGGTTTAAATGAGGGAATCCAGAATCTGACACAGATCCAAGAATTGGACTGTGACTTGCTCCTAGTCTTTCCTTGTGCAAATGAGAATAAAGATGATCCTTCTACAATGTGACAGCCCTTGAGATACTTGTGGACAGCTATTAAGTCTCCTCTCAGTCTTCTCTTTTGCAAGCTAAAATTAAGGAAAGAGAGCGCACATAGGGCAATAAAAGTGATATTTTGGGTTACAATACATGGTTAGTGCACTCACCTTTACAGGCCCTGAGGAAGTGGCAGATTTGCCATGAAACGCATCGGCACAATAAAGCTTTCAAGAATATTTCTGTCCTTGTGTGGTCAGCACGGACACATTGAAAAACCCGGTCTTTTTCTTCCTCCTTTTTTTGACTTTTGCAGCTAAACATTCCCAAATCCTGCAACCTTTCCTCATAAGACAGGGTTTGCAGACCGGTCACCATTCTGGTCGCTCTTTTCTGAATTTGCTCCAGTTTGTTGATTTCTTTTTTAAAATGTGGTGCCCAAAACTGGACACAATATTCCAGATGAAGTCTGACAAGGGGCTGGCTGGCAAATTTTAGCCTGGGGGGCAAGCACACAGCAGTGGGCCATGAGTAGCGGCCCATCCTTAAAGGGGTTGTCGGATTTTAAAGGGAACCTTTCAGCAGTTTGGGCCGCTATAAGATGCGGCCACCGCCTTTCAGGGCTTATCTACAGCATTCCATAATGCTGTAAATAAGCCCCCCACCAACCTGCAAGATAAGAAAAATAAGTTTTATTATACTCACCCCGGGGGGGGGTTCCGGTCTGATGGGTGTCGCAGGTCCAGGTCCAGCGCCTCCCATCTTCTTGTGATGCCGTCCTCCTGCTTGCTTCCTCATCTCTTTCCGGCGCAGGTTTTCTGCCCTGTTGAGGGTAGAGCAAAGTACTGCAGTGCACAGGCACCGGGAAAGGTTAGAGAGGCCCAGCGCCTGCGCACTGCAGGAATCTGCTCTGCCCTCAACAGGGCAAATCAGTACACCTGCGCAGGAGCGCAACACGAAGCAAGCAGGAGGACGACATCGCATGAAGATGGGTGGCGTCGGACCCGGTCCTGTGACACCCATCGGACTCAACCGCATAGCACCGCCCCCCCCGGGTGAGTATAATAAAACTTATTTACTTTATCTTTCAGGTCGTATCGGGGGTTTATCTACAGCGTTATAGAATGCTGCAGATAAGCCCTGAAAGGCGGTGGCTGCATGTTATACCGGCCAAAAGAGGTGACAGGATCCCTTTAAGCTTCATGTCTACAGTCACTATGTGTGAATCCTCACATCATACACACTGTGCGCTGTGAGGATTCCTTGGTGCCGGCACCGGGAACAGGTGGTCTTGTGGCCGCAAGCATGATATACAGTACAGACCAAAAGTTTGGACACACCTTCTCATTCAAAGCGTTTTCTTTATTTTCATGACTATGAAAATTGTAGATTCACTCTGAAGGCATCAAAACTATGAATTACCACATGTGGAATTATAGAATTAACAAAAAAGTGTGAAACAACTGAAAATATGTCTTATATTCTAGGTTCTTCAGAGTAGCCACCTTTTGCTTTGATTTCTGCTTTGCACACTCTTGGCATTCTTTTGATGAGCTTCAAGAGGTAGTCACCGGAAATGGTTTTCACTTCACAGGTGTGCCCTGTCAGGTTTAATAAGTGGGATTTCTTGCCTTATAAATGGGGTTGGGACCATCAGTTGTGTTGTGCAGAAGTCTGGTGGATACACAGCTGATAGTCCTACTGAATAGACTGAATTTGTATTATGGCAAGGAAAAAGCAGCAGAGTAAAGAGAAACGAGTGGCCATCATTACTTTAAGAAATAAAGGTCAGTCAGTCCGAAAAATTGGGAAAACATTGAAAGTGTCCCCAAGTGCAGTGGCAAAAACCATCAAGCGCTACAAAGAAACTGGCTCACATGAGGACCGCCCCAGGAAAAGAAGACCAAGAGTCACCTCTGCTGTTGAAGATAAGTTCAACCGAGTCACCAGCCTCAGAAATCGCAGGTTAACAGCAGCTCAGATTAGAGACCAGGTGAATGCCACACAGAGTTCTAGCAGCAGACACATCTCTACAACAACTGTTAAGAGGAGACTTTGTGCAGCAGGCCTTCATGGTAAAATAGCTGCTAGGAAACCACTGCTAAGGACAGGCAACAAGCAGAAGAGACTTGTTTGGGCTAAAGAATACAAGGAATGGACATTAGACCAGTGGAAATCTGTGCTTTGGTCTGATGAGTCCAATTTTGAGATCTTTGGTTCCAACCACCGTGTCTTTGTGCGACGCAGAAAAGGTGAACGGATGGACTCTACATGCCTGGTTCCCACCGTGAAGCATGGAGGAGGAGGTGAGATGGTGGGGGGGGCTTTGCTGGTGACACTGTTGGGGATTTATTCAAATTTGAAGGTATACTGAACCAGCATGGCTACCACAGCATCGTGCAGCGGCATGCTATTCCATCCAGATTGCATTTAGTTGGACCATCATTTATTTTTCAACAGGACAATTACCCCAAACACACCTCCAGGCTGTGTAAGGGCTATCTGACCAAGAAGGACAGTGATGGGGTGCTACGCCAGATGACCTGGCCTCCACAGTCACCAGACCTGAACCCAATCGAGATGGTTTGGGGTGAGCTGGACCGCAGAGTGAAGGCAAAAGGGCCAACAAGTGCTAAGCATCTCTGGGAACTCCATCAAGACTGTTGGAAGACCAATTCCAGTGACTACCTCTTGAAGCTCATCAAGAGAATGCCAAGAGTGTGCAAAGCAGTAATCAAAGCAAAAGGTGGCTACTTTGAAGAACCTAGAATATAAGACATATTTTCAGTTGTTTCACACTTTTTTGTTAATTATATAAATAAATGAAACTTCTGTGAAATCAAACTGTCCACTTAGGAAGCAACACTGATTGACAATCAATTTCACTTGCTGTTGTGCAAATGGAATAGACAACAGATGGAAATTATTGGCAAATATCAAGATACCCTCAATAAAGGAGTAGTTCTGCAGGTGGGGACCACAGACCACATCTCAGTACCAATGCTTTCTGGCTGATGTTTTAAATGTTGGTTGTGCTTTTACACTCGTGGTAGCATGAGACAGACTCTTCAACCCACACAAGTGGCTCAGGTAGTGCAGCTCATCAAGGATGGCACATCAATGTGAGCTGTGGCAAGAAGGTTTGCTGTGTCTGTCAGCGTAGTGTCCAGAGGCTGGAGGTGCTACCAGGAGACAGGCCAGTACACCAAGAGACCTGGAGGGGGTCGTAGGATAGCAACAACCCAGCAGCAGGACCACTACCTCAGCCTTTGTGCAAGGAGGAACAGGAGGAGCACTGCCAGAGCTCTGCAAAATGACCTCCAGCAGGCCACAAATGTGCATGGGTCTGCACAAACGGTTAGAAACCAACTCCATGAGGATGGTCTGAGGGCCCGACATCCACAGATGGGGGTTGTGCTCTCAGCCCAACACCGTGCGGCCCTCCAAAGAAATGCCACCCCATACCATTACTGACCCACTGCCAAACCGGTCATGCTGAAGGATGTTGCAGGCAGCAGATCGCTCTCCACGGCATCTCCAGACTCTGTCATGTCTGTCACATGTGCTCAGTGTGAATCTGATTTCATCTGTGAAGAGCACAGGGCGCCAGTGGCAAATTTGCCAATCCTGGTGTTTTGTGGAAAATGCCAAGCGTCCTGCACGGTCAGTAAATACATGGAAATAGAGAAAAAGAATAAGTAAAAGGCTGTGTGCCCATGTTGCGTTTTTTAATCGTTTCCGCAGTGGTAAGGCTACCGCGGAAATGCTTAAAAAATGCTACTTAAAACACATCCCTTGCAATCCCAATGGGATTCCGCAGTTACTGTGCCAATGTTGCAGATTTTTCCACTGCTGAATCGCATTGCGGAAAAATCTGCAGCATGTCCATTAATTTGGCAGAATTGCGGCAATTCCGCCGTCATAGGATTGCATTGAAATGCTCACTTTACGCATGCGGCTATGCCCACCATGCATGAAGTGAGCACTTCATGTGCGGATGGTACCCAGGGTCTGGAGGACAGGAGACTCTCCTCCATGCCCTGAGTAACATATCCCTGTAAAAAGTAGAATTAAAATAAAAAATAGTGATATACTCACCCTCTGTCGGCCCCCGCAGTCCTCCCAGTCCTCAGCGGTGCAAGCGACGGCTTTGTTCCCAGGCATGCTTTGCGCCAAAATGACCTTTGTGACGTCGCGGTTGTGTGACTGCTACGTCATCAGAGGTCATTCTCGCAATGCTGCATCACTGGGAACGGAACTTGCCGGCAGCGCCGCTGAGGAGTGCCACTGAGGAGATCGAGGGCGTATATCAATATTTATTATTATTTTATTTTTAAAATTCTATCTTTTACTACTGATGCCGCATTGGCCACCTCAATAGTAAAATTTGGTCAAACTTGTCAAGCGCTATGCTTGAGTGTAACCAACCTGTCAATCACTTTTCCAAGTGATGCTACAAATCACTTGGAAAAGCAGAAGCATTCTGCAAGCTAAAAACGCTTGTATTTTGCAGGGGGGGGTTGCAGAATGCTGCGGACAATTCCGCAGCATTTTTGCAATGTGGGCACATAGCCAAAGATACAGAAAAAAAAGAAGATAAGGAAAAAAAAAAACGGGAGTATGTCCTGGAGGTGGGAACAAATAAGATATGGACTACAATGAACATGGAATGTCAGTAAGGCTATGTGCACACGCTGCGGATTCACCAGCGTATTTTTCCGTGCGGATCCGCAGGTAAAACCGCAGCTAAAATGACCTGCAGTTTTCCTGCGGATTGACCTGCGGTTTGACACCTAGACAATGGAACAGGTGCCAAACTGCAGCGGAATCCGCAGAAAGAATTGACATGTCAATTCTTTCTGCGGATTCAAAACCGCAGCTTTTCTGCAGTGAAAAAACTGCAGCATGTGCACTGCGGAATGTAAATCACATAGACTTACATGGTACTGTACACTGTCTGCAGAACTGCTGCGGATCCGAAGAGGCCAAATCCGCAGCAGAATCCGCAGCGTGTGCACATAGCCTAAAGGTGAGGAGAACAGTTAGGCTATGTGCACACGTTGCGGATTCTGCTGCGGATCCGCAGCATTTCTGGCCCTGCGGGTCCGCAGCAGTTTCTTCTGCGTTGTACAGTACCATTCTTTGCAATGTTAAAACCAAAAAACGCAGTGCACATGCTGTCGATTTTTACACGGGTTACAATCCGCAGCATGTCAATTCTTTATACTGAATCCACAGCGGTTTCACACTTTCTCCATTGTAGAGATGATAAACCGCAGGCTAAACCGCAGGTAAACCGCAAGTCTTTTGACCTGCGGATTTTACAAAATCCGCGCAGAAAAATCCGCAGGTGAATCCGCAGCGTGTGCACATGGCCTTATTGATAAGGCACATAAGGATTAAAGTAGGTGAGAAAGTCAAGGAAGGGGACTAGGTATAGAAAGTGAGGGGAAAAAAAAAGAAAACGGGGGTGATAAAATAATAATTATATAACAGAAGGGGTAACTAAAGGTGCGGATGAAAAAAAGAGAACAAAAAGGCCAGCAATAAAATGGAGAGCACCGGCTAAAATATGTAATGCAGCAAACAATTATGATGGAAGGCAGGAGGGAACTAGGAGCGAGGAGAGATGAGGACTGCAATGCAATGAATAGAAATACTCAAATACAGGGAGAGGAGGCGTCACAAGCACGCACCAGGCAGGGGAGACAGAGGGCCATCTGCTGCTCAAGATGCAGGTGGTGTCAGGCTCAGCAAGCCAGCGGTTTGAATAAGCCGCCGCCGCCGCTGCTGCAGGAGATGACGTCATGCTGTGATTCAGATGTGTGACAGAGAGCCTTCATAGTGCAGGACGGAAGTGGGGCACTTAACACACACTGAGAAAAATGCCCAACGAACATTGCTCAGTCCAGCCCTGACCTGTCTGTCCTCCAGCGGCCCTGTGCAGCTGCTTAGGCACCAGCCCGTGGGGCATATGCCCTCCTGCCACCCGGCCCAGCCCGCCCCTGAGTCTGACCAAAGAGGAGTAGAGGGCAATAATGACTTCACGACTTCACGCCATCTAGACTGTACTCTTCTGTTAATACATGCTAGAATTGTTTTTGCCTTTATTACTGCTGCATCACACTGTTGACTCATATTCAGTCTGTGATCTATTAGTATGCCCAAGTCTTTTTCACATGTGCTGTTGCTTAGGCCTATTCCTCCCATTCTGTATATGCTTTTTTCATTTTTATTGCCCAGATGTAGTACTTTGCAGGGACACTCACTTCAGGAGACTCTCACATCTCTTCCCGGATTTCATCACCATAAAGGAGGAAGAGAAAACATATCCTGCTGGGGGAAGAAGAGAGAGCAGTGGAGATAGCAGCGTGGTATGTGAGCGAATGTCATAGACTGCGAGAAAGAGGTATATGATATGCAATGGACTTCTACAGCCCCCACCCTGGATCTGCCCCATGCCCCATCCACCTTCCCTATGCCATGGACTTCTATAGCCCCATCCTGGATCTGCCCCCATCCCCCCCATCCACCTTCCCTATGCCATGGACTTCTATAGCCCCCACCCTGGATCTGCCCCATCCCCCATCCACCTTCCCTATGCCATGGACTTCTACAGCACCCACACTGGATCTGCCCCATGCCCCATCCACCTTCCCTATGCCATGGACTTCTATAGCCCCATCCTGGATCTGCCCCCATCCACCTTCCCTATGCCATGGACTTCTATAGCCCCCACCCTGGATCTGCCCCATCCCCCCATCCACCTTCCCTATGCTATGGACGTCTATAGCCCCACCCTGGATCTGCCCCATCCCCCATCCACCTTCCCTGTGCCATGGACTTCTATAGCCCCATGCTGGATCTGCCCCCATCCACCTTCCCTATGCCATGGACTTCTATAGCCCCCACCCTGGATCTGCCCCATCCCCCCATCCACCTTCCCTATGCCATGGACGTCTATAGCCCCACCCTGGATCTGCCCCATCCCCCATCCACCTTCCCTATGCCATGGACTTCTATGGCCCCCACCCTGGATCTGCCCCCATCCCCCCATCCACCTTCCCTATGCCATGGACTTCTATAGCCCCTCCCTGCATCTGCCCCATCCCCCCATCCACCTTCCCTGTGCCATGGACTTCTATAGCCCCCACCCTGGATCTGCCCCATCCCCCACCCACCTTCCCTGTGCTCTATGCCATGGACTTCTATAGCCCCACCCTGGATCTGCCCCCATCCCCCCATCCACCTTCCCTATGCCATGGACTTCTATAGCCCCACCCTGGATCTGCCCCATCCCCCCATCCACCTTCCCTATGCCATGGACTTCTATAGCCCCCATCCTGGATCTGCCCCATCCACCCATCCACCTTCCCTATGCCATGGACTTCTATAGCCTCATCCTGGATCTGCCCCATCCCCCCATCCACCTTCCATATGCCATGGACTTCTATAGCCCCCATCCTGGATCTGCCCCATCCCCCCATCCACCTTCCCTATGCCATGGACTTCTATAGCCCCCATCCTGGATCTGCCCCATCCCCCCATCCACCTTCCCTATGCCATGGACTTCTATAGCCCCACCCTGGATCTGCCCCATCCCCCCATCCACCTTCCCTATGCCATGGACTTCTATAGCCCCCATCCTGGATCTGCCCCATCCACCCATCCACCTTCCCTATGCCATGGACTTCTATTGCCTCATCCTGGATCTGCCCCATCCCCCCATCCACCTTCCCTATGCCATGGACTTCTATAGCCCCCATCCTGGATCTGCCCCATCCCCCCCATCCACCTTCCCTATGCCATGGACTTCTATAGCCCCCATCCTGGATCTGCCCCATCCCCCTTCCCTATGCCATGGACTTCTATAGCCCCCATCCTGGATCTGCCCCATCCCCCCCATCCACCTTCCCTATGCCATGGACTTCTATAGCCCCCATCCTGGATCTGCCCCATCCCCCCCATCCACCTTCCCTATGCCATGGACTTCTATAGCCCCCATCCTGGATCTGCCCCATCCCCCTTCCCTATGCCATGGACTTCTATTGCCTCATCCTGGATCTGCCCCATCCCCCCATCCACCTTCCCTATGCCATGGACTTCTATAGCCCCCATCCTGGATCTGCCCCATCCCCCCCATCCACCTTCCCTATGCCATGGACTTCTATAGCCCCCATCCTGGATCTGCCCCATCCCCCTTCCCTATGCCATGGACTTCTATAGCCCCCATCCTGGATCTGCCCCATCCCCCTTCCCTATGCCATGGACTTCTATAGCCCCCATCCTGGATCTGCCCCATCCCCCCCATCCACCTTCCCTATGCCATGGACTTCTATAGCCCCCATCCTGGATCTGCCCCATCCCCCCATCCACCTTCCCTATGCCATGGACTTCTATAGCCCCCATCCTGGATCTGCCCCATCCCCCCCATCCACCTTCCCTATGCCATGGACTTCTATAGCCCCCACCCTGGATCTGCCCCATCCCCCTTCCCTATGCCATGGACTTCTGTGGCCCCCACCCTTGATCTGTCCCCATCCCCCTTCCCTATGCCATTCTAAGGTTCTCAGTCTTTTTTGACATGTTTTTGAAATTCAGTTTTTTCCGTTGGCCATTTTGCTTTCTGTCCTGCTGCAGCTATCTTGCCCTCAGTTAATATGGAGTTTCCAACTTTCATGTTCCCGCCATGATTCTCTCCCTCTTGCCTCTTAAGCAGCCTCAGCTGAACAATCAGTACTTCTGAATCAAGTCTGCTGTAGCCTGTGCCCTGCTCCTGGAAGTCTTGGACTTGGTACTCCAGCCACCTCCTGCTGAGGAACTTTTGAACACTTGTGGACACTGGAAACCTGCTGCCTGATAAATCCACAGTTGCAAGGTAAGTAATAGAGAGAGACCATGAATCTGTTGTGAAAGTTCTGCTGTGCTTAATATTACTCTGGCCTGCTGTGTCTCCTGCCTCTGTATCTGCAAACTGTGTGAACCCTTTTGGCTTACTTGTTTGAAGTAATACAAGTCCTTTCTAATCACACCTGTGTCTCCTGTGTTTTTCCTCGCACCCAAGCACAAGACGCCATATGAATTGTACAGAGTACATTACAGCCATGGTCTTCTATGGCCCCCACCCTGAATCTGCCCCATCCCCCACCCACCTTCCCTATTCCCTATGGCATGAACTTCTATAGCCCCACCCTGGATCTGCCCCCATCCCCCCATCCACCTTCCCTATGACATGGACTTCTATAGCCCCCACCCTGGATCTGCCCCATCCTCCCATCCACCTTCCCTATGCCATGGACCTCTATAGCCCCCACCCTGGATCTGCCCCATCCCCCCTCCCTATGCCATGGACTTCTATAGCCCCATCCCTGTATTGTTCAACATCTTTATCAACGATTTAGATGAAGGAATTGAGGGTAAACTGATTAAATTTGCTGATGACACAAAGCTAGGAGGGATAGCTAATACTAGAGAAGAGAGAGAGAGGAATCAAAAAGATTTAAATAAACTGGAGAAGTGGGCAGCAACTAACAGAATAGTTTTTATCAGGGAGAAATGCAAAGTACTACATCTGGGCAATAAAAATGAAAAAAGCATATACAGAATGGGAGGAATAGGGCTAAGTGACAGCACATGTGAAAAAGACTTGGGTATACTAATAGATCACAGACTGAATATGAGTCAACAGTGTGATGCAGCAGCAAAAAAGGCATATGCAATTCTAGGATGTATTAACAGAAGCATACAGTCTAGATCACATGAAGTCATTATTTCCCTCTACTCCTCTTTGGTCAGACCTCATCTGGAATATTGTGTCCAGTTTTGGGCACCACATTTTAAAAAAGACATCAACAAACTGGAGCAAGTTCAGAAAAGAGCGACCAGAATGGTGACCGGTCTGCAAACCCTGTCTTAAGAGGAAAGGTTGCAGGATTTGGGAATGTTTAGTTTGCAAAAGAGAAGACTGAGAGGAGACTTAATAGCTGTCTACAAATATCTAAAGGGCTGTCACATTGTAGAAGGATCAACTTTATTCTCATTTGCACTAGGAAAGACTAGAAGCAATGGGATGAAACTGAATGGGAGGAGACACAGATTAGATATTAGAAAAAACTTTTTGACAGTTAGAGTGATCAATGAGTGGAACAGGCTGCCACGAGAAGTGGTGAGTTCTCCTTCAATGGAAGTCTTCAAACAGAGGCTGGACAGACATCTGACTGGGATGATTTAGCGAATCCTGCTTTGAGTAGGGGGTTGGACCAGATGGCCCAGGAGGTCCCTTCCAACTCTACGATTCTATGATTCTATGATTCTATGATTCTATGATTCATCCTGGATCTGCCCCCATCCCCCCATCCACCTTCCCTATGCCGTGGACTTCTATAGCCCCCACCCTGAATCTGCCCCATCCCCCCATCCACCTTCCCTGTGCCATGGACTTCTATAGCCCCCACCCTGAATCTGCCCCATCCCCCATCCACCTTCCCTGTGCCGTGGACTTCTATAGCCCCCACCCTGAATCTGCCCCATCCCCCCATCCACCTTCCCTGTGCCATAGACTTCTATAGCCCCCACCCTGAATCTGCCCCATCCCCCCATCCACCTTCCCTGTGCCATGGACTTCTATAGCCCCCACCCTGGATCTGCCCCCATCCCCCATCCACCTTCCCTATGCCGTGGACTTCTATAGCCCCCACCCTGAATCTGCCCCATCCCCCATCCACCTTCCCTATGCCATGGACTTCTATAGCACCATCCTGGATCTGCCCCATCCCCCCATCCACCTTCCCTATGCCGTGGACTTCTATAGCCCCCACCCTGAATCTGCCCCATCCCCCCATCCACCTTCCCTATGCCATGGACTTCTATAGCCCCCACTCTGGATCTGCCCCATCCCCCAAATTGACCAGATCCGACAGGAAATTATCTCCAAATCCCCTCATACCATGCACTGTCCTCCCTCCCCCACTGCATCTAACTCACTCTCTGATTTTGAACCAGTCACAGAAGAAGAAGTAAGCAGGCTCCTTGCATCTTCTCGCCCAACTACTTGCACCAGTGACCCATTTCCGTCACATCTCCTCCAGTCCCTTTCCCCTGCTGTCACCCCTCACCTAACTAAAATATTTAACCTCTCTCTCTCTTCTGGTATTTTTCCCTCCTCATTTAAGCATGCCATCATACATCCACTACTTAAAAAACCATCCCTCGACCAAAATTGTGCCGCTAACTATAGACCTGTCTCTAATCTTCCCTTCATCTCTAAACTCCTGGAACGCCTGGTCCACTCCCGTCTTATCCGCTATCTCTCAGAAAACTCTGTTCTCGACCCTCTCCAATCCGGTTTCCGCTCTTTACACTCCACTGAAACTGCCCTCACTAAAGTCTCTAATGATCTGCTAACAGCTAAATCAAATGGTCATTACTCCATGCTAATTCTCTTGGATCTCTCTGCAGCATTCGACACTGTGGATCATCAGCTCCTCCTCACTATGCTCCGTTCCATTGGCCTCAAGGACACCGTTCTCTCCTGGTTCTCCTCCTATCTCTCCGACCGCTCCTTTACTGTTTCTTTTGCCAGTTCCTCCTCTCATCTTCCCCTTACTGTTGGGGTTCCTCAAGGATCGGTTCTAGGCCCCCTCCTCTTCTCCTTGTACACTGCCCCTATTGGTCAAACAATCAGTAGATTTGGTTTCCAGTACCATCTCTATGCTGATGACACCCAATTATACGCTTCTTCTCCTGACATCACGCCAGCCTTTCTAGAAAACAATGGCGATTGTCTAAACGCTGTGTCTAATATCATGTCCTCACTATATCTGAAACTGAACCTATCAAAGACTGAACTCCTTGTGTTTCCTCCCGCTACTAATGTACCTACACCCGACATTGCCATTTCCGTCTGTGGTTCCACTATTACTCCCCAGCAACATGCCCGCTGTCTTGGGGTCATACTTGATTCCGAGCTTTCCTTTGCCCCCCCACATTCGATCACTGGCTCGCTCTTGTCATCTGCACCTCAAAAACATTTCTAGAATTCGACCTTTTCTTACTTTTGACTCTGCAAAAACTCTTACTGTTTCTCTTATTCATTCTCGTCTCGACTATTGTAACTCTCTTCTAATCGGTCTCCCTCTTACAAAACTCTCCCCTCTCCAATCTGTCTTGAATGCTGCAGCCAGGATCATATTCCTCACCAATCGTTACACCGATGCCTCTACCTTGTGCCAGTCATTACACTGGCTACCCATCCACTCCAGAATTCAGTATAAACTTATTACCCTCACCCACAAAGCCCTCCATGGCTCAGCACCACCCTACATCTCCTCCCTTGTTTCAGTATACCACCCTACCCGCGCCCTCCGTTCTGCTGATGACCTGAGGTTAGTATCCTCAATAGTCAGAACCTCCCACTCCCGTCTCCAAGACTTTACACGTGCCGCGCCAATTCTTTGGAATGCACTTCCCAGGTCAATACGATTAGTCCCCAGTCCCCACAATTTTAAGCGTGTCCTGAAAACGCATTTATTCAGACTGGCCTATCGCCTCAACACATTAACCTAACCTATCCCTGTGTGGCAGAGCCAAAAATTTTACCATAACCAGGTTCCCCACATCATGTTCCCACATGCTTTATGCATCCATTAGCCCTCTGTGTCTGTACTGTTACACACTTAACATTATGGCTGGTCCATACAATCAGGGCAACTGTTACCACCCACCTTTCGTGTCTACCTCTTTCCTCATAGACTGTAAGCTTGCGAGCAGGGCCCTCACTCCTCTTGGTATTTGTTATAATCTACTGTATGTGATTATTGTTATGCTGTAATGTCTATTGTCTGTACAAATCCCCTCTGAAATGTAAAGTGCTGCGGAATATGTCGGCGCTATAAAAATAAAATTTATTATTATATTATTATCCCCCCTCCCTATGCCATGGACTTCTATAGCCCCATCCTGGATCTGCCCCCATCCCCCCATCCACCTTCCCTATGCCGTGGACTTCTATAGCCCCCACCCTGAATCTGCCCCATCCCCCCATCCACCTTCCCTGTGCCATGGACTTCTATAGCCCCCACCCTGAATCTGCCCCATCCCCCCTTCCACCTTCCCTGTGCCATGGACTTCTATAGCCCCCACCCTGGATCTGCCCCCATCCCCCCATACACCTTCTCTATGCCATGGACTTCTATGGCCCCCACCCTGGATCTGCCCCATCCCCACCCACCTTCCCTATGCCATGGACTTCTATGGCCCCCACCCTGGATCTGCCCCCATCCCCCCATCCACCTTCCCTATGCCATGGACTTCTATGGCCCCCACCCTGGATCTTCCCCACCCCCACCCACCTTCCCTGTGCTCTATGCCATGGACTTCTATAGCCCCACCCTGGATCTGCCCCCATCCACCTTCCCTATGCCATGGACTTCTATAGCCCCACCCTGGATCTGCCCCATCCCCCCATCCACCTTCCCTATGCCATGGACTTCTATAGCCCCCATCCTGGATCTGCCCCATCCCCCCATCTACCTTCCCTATGCCATGGACTTCTATAGCCCCATCCTGGATCTGCCCCATCCCCCATCCACCTTCCCTATGCCATGGACTTCTATAGCCCCCATCCTGGATCTGCCCCATCCCCCCATCCACCTTCCCTATGCCATGGACTTCTATAGCCCCCATCCTGGATCTGCCCCATCCCCCCACCCACCTTCCCTATGCTATGGACTTCTATAGCCCCCATCCTGGATCTGCCCCATCCCCCCATCTACCTTCCCTATGCCATGGACTTCTATAGCCCCATCCTGGATCTGCCCCATCCCCCCATCCACCTTCCCTATGCCATGGACTTCTATAGCCCCCATCCTGGATCTGCCCCATCCCCCCATCTACCTTCCCTATGCCATGGACTTCTATAGCCCCATCCTGGATCTGCCCCATCCCCCCATCCACCTTCCCTATGCCATGGACTTCTATAGCCCCCACCCTGGATCTGCCCCCATCCCCCCATCCACCTTCCTTATGCCATGGACTTCTATAGCCCCCACCCTGGATCTGCCCCATCCCCCTTCCCTATGCCATTCTAAGGTTCTCAGTCTTTTTTGACATGTTTTTGAAATTCAGTTTTTTCCGTTGGCCATTTTGCTTTCTGTCCTGCTGCAGCTATCTTGCCCTCAGTTAATATGGAGTTTCCAACTTTCATGTTCCCGCCATGATTCTCTCCCTCTTGCCTTTTAAGCAGCCTCAGCTGAACAATCAGTACTTCTGAATCAAGTCTGCTGTAGCCTGTGACCTGCTCCTGGAAGTCTTGGACTTGGTACTCCAGCCACCTCCTGCTGAGGAACTTTTGAACACTTGTGGACACTGGAAACCTGCTGCCTGATAAATCCACAGTTGCAAGGGAAGTAATAGAGAGAGACCATGAATCTGTTGTGAAAGTTCTGCTGTGCTTAATGTTACTCTGGCCTGCTGTGTCTCCTGCCTCTGTATCTGCAAACTGTGTGAACCCTTTTGGCTTACTTGTATGAAGTAATACAAGTCCTTTCTAATCACACCTGTGTCTCCTGTGTTTTTCCTCGCACCCAAGCACAAGACGCCATATGAATTCTACAGAGTACATTACAGCCATGGTCTTCTATGGCCCCCACCCTGGATCTGCCCCCATCCCCCTTCCTTATGCCATTGACTTCTATAGCCCCCACCCTGGATCTGCCTCCATCCCACCATCCACCTTCCCTATGCCATGGACTTCTATAGCCCCCACCCTGGATCTGCCCCATGCCCCCCATTCACCTTCCCTATGCCATGGACTTCTATAGCCTCATCCTGGATCTGCCTCCATGCCCCCATCCACCTTCCCTATGCCATGGACTTCTATAGCCCCATCCCCCCATCCACCTTCCCTATGCCATGGACTTCTATAGCCCCACCCTGGATCTGCCCCATCCACCTTCCCTATGCCATGGACTTCTATAGCCCCCACCCTGGATCTGCCCCATCCACCTTCCCTATGCCATGGACTTCTATAGCCCCACCCTGGATCTGCCCCCATCCCCCCATCCACCTTCCCTATGCCATGGACTTCTATAATCCCCACCCTAGATCTGCCCCCATCCCCCCTTCCACCTTCCCTATGCCATGGACTTCTATAGCCTCCACCCTGGATGTGCCCTCATCCCCCCATCCACCTTCCCTATGCCATGGACTTCTATAGCCTCCACCATGGATGTGCCCTCATCCCCCCATCCACCTTCCCTATGCCATGGACTTCTATAGCCCCATCCTGGATGTGCCCTCATCCCCCATCCACCTTCCCTATGACATGAACTTCTATAGCCCCCACCCTGGATCTGCCCTCATCCCCCCATACACCTTCCCTATGCCATGGACTTCTATAGCCCCTACTGTTGTGAATTCTTTTTCTGGGATCCCTCTGGTGGTTACTGAAGGTAGTGGAGCTGGTCAGATTGACAGAGGCTTGCCTCCTGAGAATGATGATGACAATTGGAGATCTGGGGTTTCTGACTGGTGTATTTAAGACAGCTGACTTCCTTCAATCCCTGCTGGTGATTTTCTTCCTGTGCCTTCTGAGGTCTGATGTTTGATGTCTCCGGCTCTGTCCCTGCATTGTTCAGCTAAGTGGCTCATTTGCTAATCTTTTTGCATTTGATCTGGTTTTGTCTATCTCTGCTTTGTGTGGGTCAGCTTGCTCCTGCTGGGGCAGTGCTGGATCACCACCCATATGTTACCGCTTGTGTCAGTTTGTTCTGTCCCCTGTTATATTGGTCTCTTTTTGCTTTGCTTTCAGAATATACCAGAGTGCTGATATAGAGGGGGCGAAGTTGTGTGACTTCAGTGTTTTTTGAGCATCAGACATGTTGGATTTTTCAGCGTTTTTGCGTGATTGCAGACAGTGTCTTTCCTTTCCTGTCGTGTCTAGTTAGTGTGGGCCCCATCATTTGCTCAGTCTATTTTCCTGCCTGTGCTTTTGTTTTCATCTTGTCTCACCGACAATATATGTTTGGTGGCTGTCTATTTCTTTGGGGTCTGCTCCGGGGCAGTTTAGATTTCCCCTTTCTTGCTTTAGGCTTAGTTCGTTCTCCGGCTGTGACGAGGCATCTAGGATCATCGTAGGTACGCTCCACGGCTACTGTTAGTTGTGTGGATAGGATCAGGGGTCTGCAATCCGCTTAGTTACCAACCTCTCTGGTTTTCTGATGGCTTAGCCTGGTCCTGCCATCCTCCTCGGTGACCCATTCATAACAGAATCACCAGCCAATCTGTAGACTCTAGGGTACTCTAAAGAAGGAAAGACTTTAAAAAAAAAAAAAAAAAGTGTCAGAATCTTTTTTTTTTGTATATTTTTTCCTCTTTTTTTTTCTCTGGGGCCGTAGGAGGATTTTTGTTTTGTCTAAATGGAGGCTAAGCAATTGTCTGATCGTGTTGAGCAGCTCGCTGCTGAAGTGCGGGGACTTTCCGCCTATCTTGCTCAATCATCTGCTGTTGAACCAAAAATCCCTACTCCTGATGTGTTTTCTGGGGATCGGTCTAAATTTTTGAATTTTAAGAATAATTGTAAACTATTTTTTGCTTTAAAACCTAACTCATTGGGGAGCTCTGCGCAGCAGGTTAAAATTGTCATCTCCTTGATGCGTGGCGATCCCCAGGATTGGGCTTTTTCTCTGACACCTGGAGATCCTATTCTGACTAATGTGGATGTATTTTTTCAAGCCTTGGGGTTGTTGTATGATGAACCTAATGCTGTTGATCAAGCTGAGAAAACCTTATTGGCATTGAACCAGGGTCAGGATTCTGCAGAGTTATACTTTCAAAAATTCCGAAAGTGGGCGGTCCTTACTACATGGAATGATAGTGCCTTGGCAGCTCTCCTTCAGAAGGGTTTGGCAGAAACTGTAAAAGATGTTATGGTGGGATTTCCTGTTCCCTCTGGTCTTGATGATTCTATGTCATTGGCCATTCAAGTTGATCGGCGTTTACGTGATCGTAAAACTACACGAGAGGCGTTGCCGCCTTTCGAACAAACTTCTGAACCCATGCAATGTGATAGGGTTTTGTCTAGGGCGCAACGTCAGGAGTTTAGAAGGCGTAATAAGCTGTGTTTTTTCTGTGGAGACACCTCTCATATTATTTCTGTCTGACCTAAATTAGAGAAACGATTTGCACACACATTTGCGGTGGGCAGTGTACAACCGAAGTTCCTTTTGACGATTACCCTGATCTGCTCCTTGTCTACATTTTCCGCTAAGGCTTTTGTTGATCCAGGAGCAGCATTGAATCTGATGGATTTTGACTTTGCTAAACATTGTGGTTTTCCCATGATACCCCTGCAGACTCTTATCCCTTTGAGGGGTATTGATGCTACTCCTTTGGAGGAGAATAAACCCCAGTTTTGAACCCAGGTGATAACGCAAGTCGCCCCGGGCCACCAAGAAAATTGTACATTTTTGGTGTTGCACAATTTGCATGATACTATTGTTCTGGGTTTTCCTTGGTTGCAAACTCATAATCCTGTTTTGGATTGGAAATCTGGGTCTGTGGTGAGTTGGGGTTGTAAGTGTGTTCTCAGGGACGCTCTTGTTTTCTCCACCTCTCCTCAGTCTCATGATATTCCTAACTATTTGGCTGATTTTTCTGATGTATTTAGTGAGAGTAAGTCTGCGTCTTTGCCTCCTCATAGGAGTTATGACTGTGCAATTGAGTTGATGCCCGGGTGTAAATTTCCCAAGGGTTGGCTTTTCAACTTATCGGTACCCGAACATGATGCTATGCGATCTTATATCAAGGAGTCGTTGGAGAAGGGTCATATTAGACCATCCTCTTCACCCTTAGGTGCTGGGTTTTTTTGTGGCCAAGAAAAATGGCTCATTAAGGCCATGTATTGACTATCATTCCCTTAACAAAATCACTGTTAAATATCAGTACCCGTTACTCCTGATTTCTGATTTATTTTCCAGAATTAAAAATGCATGTTGGTTTACCAAGCTTGACCTCAGGGGGGCGTATAATCTTATTCACATCAAGCACGGGGATGAATGGAAGATGGCGTTTAATACTCCGGAGGGACATTTTGAGTACCTGGTGATGCCTTTTGGGCTCACTAATGCCCCTTCTGTCTTCCAGTCCTTTATGAACGATATTTTCCGGGACTTTGTGGATAAGTTTTTGATCATTTATCTGGATGATATTTTGATATTTTCCAGTGATTGGGATTCTCATGTGGAACACGTCCGGACTGTGATAAGGGATCGAAGTGTCATGATCCAGGACGGGGTTTCGCTTTGGCCCATCCTGGTCTGATTGGGGGTTAATTATTCCGCCTCTCCCTGGCAGAGGGCGGCTATTTAATGCCCACTGGACCTAGGTCCGGTGTCAGTTATACTCCTGCCCTTGGCTGAGTTAGTTGACCTTGTGCATACATGTGCCTTGTGCCTGATATCTTGCTTGTTTGTTCGGTTTTGATTCGGTTCTGTCCCTGTTACGAGTTCTGCCTGTCCCTCTTGTACTGCGCTACCTCTCGTGTAAGACTTTCTGCTTGTGACCCGACTTCTCTCTGCTCTTCCCCTTGGTAACGCGTCGCCCTCTTGTGTATGACCTTTGGCTTTGTCTGACCTCCCGTCTGTTTACCCCTTCTGTACCTTGCTGTCCGTACTGTGAACGACCTCCGTTTTGCCTGACTCTGAGTTTGCTGTCTTCTGTGAAAGCGGGACG
Organism: Dendrobates tinctorius; assembly: GCF_039654945.1. Taxonomy (NCBI): domain Eukaryota; kingdom Metazoa; phylum Chordata; class Amphibia; order Anura; family Dendrobatidae; genus Dendrobates; species Dendrobates tinctorius. Next base: position 690,525 of record NW_027362105.1, read on the forward strand.
CTAATCCCCGCCCCCTTGCAGTCACATGACCGTAGGTCCCGTGCCGGCTTGCTAAACTGCATCACTAAGGTCCTGTGCACCTATACTCTCTGGCTATTCTGGTCCCCAGGGGTCCCTACAGTGCGGGTGAGTCCCTGCTCAGCGGAGCCTGTACGCCGGCGCTGTTAGGATCCTGATATTATAACTGACCCATACCATTTTTTTTTCTCTGCTCCCCTTCTCCTGTGTATGTGATGGATCCTATGCACACTCTTTCTGAGCAGGTTAAACACCTAACCCAGATGTCTCAGAAACTCCTTGGAGAACGAGTCCTGGCTCAGTCTCAGCAGCTGATCGCTGACACTGTGCAGGGGTTTTTTTCATCAGGGGCTTGGGATATTACATTAGTTTCCCCTGAGTCTCCAGTGAAGTTACCAGATACCTTTTCTGGAAATAAAAAAGAGTTTAGAGTTTTCAAGGAGGGCTGTAAGCTTTTTTTTTCCTTAAGACCACACTCTTCTGGGGATGAAAGTCAGAGAGTGGGGGTCATTATGTCTCTGTTAAGGAGCCCCCCCAAGCTTGGGCTTTCTCCCTTCCGACCACCGCCCCTGAGCGTATGACGGTAGATGCATTTTTTAAGGCCCTGGGACATATTTATGATGAGCCTGATCGCATGCGTATGGCTGAGGACATGGTGATGAGTGTGTGCCAGGGGATGCACTCAGCCAAGTGGTTTTGTACAGAATTCAGACGCTGGGCAGCGGAGGTCTGTTGGAATGATGCCGCCCTTCGGGGTTTGTTCCGTAGAGGCCTGTCTGAACATCTGAAAGACGCCTTGTCTCTCAACCCTCCGCCTGATTCCCTGGAGGAGGCTATGACACAGGCCATCCGAATGGATCACCGGCTACGGGCGAGGGGAGTGATGCAAAGTGAAAGACCGTTATTCTCCCAAGGAAGGGGACCCAATCCTATTTTGGAGATCACGGAGATGGGAACCATCGACCTCAAGGAAAATGAAAGGAGACCACGGTGCATGGGAAAAGACTGTTTTCACTGTGGCAATTCTGGACATTGGAGAAAGGATTGCCCCTCCCGTCCACTAACCAAGCGACTAAGCCCGGGTGATTGTCGTGGAGGTCACCCAGGCTCTCAGGTACCCTTTTCTGCCTTCTCTAAAATGTTGTTGCAGGTGGAACTTTGTTGTGGGAGTGTCTCCACATCCACTTCTGCCTTCGTGGATTGCGGATCAACATTTAACTTTATTGACTCTGATTTGGTATCCAGGTGTAAGTTAGGGACAGTTAGGTTGGAGACTCCTTTTCACCTTGTGGCCATTGACAAAACACCACTGGTAAAAAATGACATTATGTTTCGTACTGAAGAGTTTCTCCTTAAAGTGAGTTCCTTGCACCAGGAACGTATTTCATGTTTTGTGATGGACAACCTGCCAGCGGGACTGGTGTTGGGGTTCCCCTGGTTACAATTGCATAATCCTGTAATTAATTGGGAATGTCGGGACATTGTTAAATGGGGTCCTTATTGTTCTGAGAAATGTCTTGATACTGTGTCTGTGTCGTCCGTGGGTCTGGAAGGTATTCCGGAGTGCCTGATAGACTATACAGACGTTTTCTCCGAAAAAGAGGCTGAGGTTTTACCACCACACCGCCCATTTCATTGTGCCGTTGACCTGGTTCCAGGTGCTAAATTGCCCAAGGCCCGCTTGTATAACCTTTCGGGTCCAGAACAGGCTGTGATGGAGTATATTTCCGAGAGCCTCCGTAAGGGACACATTCGTCCTTCTGTTTCTCCTGTGGCAGCGGGGCTCTTTTTTGTAAAGAAAAAAGACGCTGGTTTACGCCCATGCCTCGATTTTCGTGAGTTAAATAAGATAACTGTGAGGAATACGTATCCCCTTCCACTTATTCCTGATTTATACAACCAATTGTCCGGAGCTAAGTGGTTTTCAAAATTAGCTCTACGGGGAGCGTATAACCTTATCCGAGTCCGAAACGGAGATGAATGGAAAACCGCTTTTCTCACTACTGAAAGGTTGTTTGAAAATCTGGTCATGCCTTTCGACTTGACGAATGCTCCAGCGGTCTTCCAAAACTTCATAAATCACGTGTTCTCTGATTTTATTGGACATTTTTTGGTGGTATATTTGGATGACATATTGATCTATTCTCCTGATGAACAGACTCACATTGGTCATGTTCGGGCAGTTCTCCAAAGGCTCCGGGAGAACTGTCTCTTTGCTAAACTGGAAAAATGTTTGTTTTTTGTTCAGGAACTGTCGTTTCTGGGGTTCATCGTGTCTGCTGAAGGGTATCGCATGGATCCTAATAAGGTGCAGGCCATTGTCGAGTGGGTTCAACCTTGTGATTTGAAGGCTCTGCAGCGCTTCCTAGGATTTGCCAATTACTATCGCAAATTCATAAAGGGGTTCTCACAGGTGGCTAAACCCCTCACAGACATGACTCAAAAGGGGGGCGATATCAAGAATTGGTCAACCGCAGCGGTAGCGGCATTTCAGTTTTTGAAAACATGTTTCATGTTGGCCCCGGTTCTTGTTCAACCGGACCCGTCTGAACCATTTATTGTTGAGGTAGGTGCCTCAGAGGTGGGGGTGGGGGCGGTATTGTCCCAAGGACCCGCCACTTTGACCAATTTAAGACCTTGCGCCTTTTTCTCAAAGAAATTCCCTCCTGCGGAGAGAAACTATGATGTGGGAAATCGAGAACTTCTGGCCGTTAAGTTGGCCTTTGAAGAATGGAGGCATTTTTTGGAGGGGGCTGTCCATCCGACAACCGTAATTACGGACCACAAAAACCTATCTTACATTAAGTCAGCTAAGAGGTTGACTCCTAGACAGGCTAGATGGTCACTTTTTTTTCCCGATTCAACTTCTCAATCACTTTTCGGCCAGAATCTAAAAATATCAGAGCAGATGCCTTGTCACGCAGTCTAGATCCAGTGTCCCCCCCCCCGGAACCTCCATCCTCCATTCTTCAGGCTGGGGTGGTGGTGGCAGGTATTTCAAATATGTTGGAACGAGAGATTCGGGAAGCCCAGTCTCTTGCACCGCCGGCTAAGCCAGTGGACAAACTTTTTGTGCCACCTCAGCTTCGCCTTAAGGTCCTCCGGGAGTTCCATGACTCAGTTCTGGGTGGACATCCAGGGATCTCGGCTACCCGGAAGGCCATTGCTAGAGTATTCTGGTGGTCTGCTTTAGCCTCTGATGTTGGGGAATATGTGTCTGCGTGTGATGTGTGTGCCCGTGCAAAAACCCCCCATAACCGGCCGGCCCGGGAATTGGTACCACTGCCAATTCCTGAGAGACCATGGACGCATTTGTCCATGGATTTCATCACCAACCTTCCCCCCTCCAAGGGTAATACCGTCGTCTGGGTTTTGGTGGACAGGTTTAGTAAACAGGCACATTTTGTACCTTTGGCAGCTCTACCTAATGCAGAAACATTGTCCAGATTATTTGTTGAGCATGTGGTGCGGTTGCATGGGGTACCCTTGAATGTGGTGTCTGATACAGGAGTGCAATTTGTTTCCAGATTTTGGAGGGCTTTTTGTAAAAGGTTGGGTGGTCTGTCCTTTTCATCCGCTTATCATCCAGAGACTAATGGGCAGACCGAGCGGACCAATCAGTCTCTGGAGCAAATTCTGCGTTGCTTGACTCCAGACCGACAAGATGATTGGTGTTCTGTTACCGGTGGCTGAGTTTGCATTTAACAACCGTGTTGACCAGTCTACGGGTACATCTCCTTTTTTTGCAATTATGGGTTTCATCCTCATTTTGGAGAATTTTCCCATTTGAATTCTGGGTGTCCTGGGGCGGATGAGACGATCCAGCGGTTGGGGGAGGTATGGCGAGAGGTCCAGAGTAATATTATGAAGGCCCAGGACAAGTTTAAATTTTTTGCGGACAAAAAACGATCCGCGTGACCGGTGTTTCAGATTGGGGATAAGGTATGGTTGTCCACCAAGAATATAAGACTCAAGGTCCCCTCTGCGAAGCTTGGACCCAAGTTTATCGGTCCTTATGAAATTACCGAGGCAGTTACCCCGGTGGCTTTTCGGTTGCGTCTCCCGCCATCTCTGCGGATCCCAAATGTTTTTCATAAGGCCCTTTTGAAACCTGTGAGGTCCGCTGGGGAGGGATCATCAGCTTCCCCAACACCGGTTTTGGTAGACGGGCAGTCGGTGTACGAGGTGGAACGAATTGTCGACTCCAGGTTGGTCCGTCGTGCCCTTCAATATCTGGTACAATGGAAAGGCTATGGTCCTGAAGAACGCTCGTGGGTTCCGGCTCGATCGGTTCATGCGGATCGGTTGGTCCGGGCCTTTCACGCCAAGTAACCTGAGAGACCTGGGGGTCCAGTGGCCCCCCCATTGAGAGGAGGGTACTGTCATGATCCAGGACGGGGTTTCGCTTTGGCCCATCCTGGTCTGATTGGGGGTTAATTATTCTGCCTCTTCCTGGCAGAGGGCGGCTATTTAATGCTCACTGGACCTAGGTCCGGTGTCAGTTATACTCCTGCCCTCGGCTGAGTTAGTTGACCTTGTGCATACATGTGCCTTGTGCCTGATATCTTGCTTGCTTGTTCAGTTTTGATTCAGTTCTGTCCCTGTTACGAGTTCTTCCTGTCCCTCTTGTACTGCTCTACCTCTCGTGCATGACTTTCTGCTTGTGACCCGACTTCTCTCTGCTCGTCCCCTTGGTACCGCATTGCCCTCTTGTGTATGACCTTTGGCTTTGTCTGACCTCCCGTCTGTTTACCCCTTTTGTACCTCGCTGTCCGTACTGTGAACGACCTCCGTTTTGCCTGACTCCGAGTTTGCTGTCTTCTGTGAAAGCAGGACGCTAATCCCCGCCCCCTTGCAGTCACATGACCGTAGGTCCCGTGCCGGCTTGCTAAACTGCATCACTAAGGTCCTGTGCACCTATACTTTCTGGCTATTCTGGTCCCCAGGAGTCCCTACAGTGCGGGTGAGTCCCTGCTCAGTGGAGGCTGTACGCCTGCGCTGTCAGGATCCTGATACGAAGTGTCTCTTTGGTGTACAGAGGATTTCATTTTTGGGATTTTTTTTGTCCCAGTCTACTATTGAAATGGACCCGGCCAAGGTGCAGGCCATTTTTGATTGGCTTCAGCCCACTTCTTTGAAGGCTCTCCAGAAGTTTTGGGGTTTTGCTAATTTCTACCATAAATTTATAAGTAATGTTTCTGTTATTGTTAAACCACTGACTGATTTGACCAAAAAGGGCGCTGATGTGGTGAATTGGTCTCCAGAGGCAGCCTCGGCATTTCAGGAGCTTAAGCGGAGATTCACTTCTGCTCCGGTTCTACGGCAACCTGATGTCTCATTCCCATTTCAGATGGAGGTAGATGCTTCTGAGATTGGTGCAGGAGCCGTTTTGTCCCAAAGAGAGCCGGTGACTTCTAAGATGAATCCCTGTACCTTCTTTCTCGAAAATTTTCCTCATCTGAACGTAACTATGACGTGGGGAATCGGGAATTGTTGGCCATTAAATGGGCATTTGAAGAGTGGAGACATTGGTTGGAGGGAGCTAGACATCAAGTTGTGGTCCTCACCGACCACAAGAATTTGATTTATCTTGAATCAGCTAAACGCTTGAATCCTAGACAGGCTAGGTGGGCCTTGTTTTTCACGCGTTTTAATTTTGTGGTCTCTTTTCTTCTGGGCACTAAGGATTTTAAGGCGGACGCCCTTTCTAGGAGTTTCTTTCCGGATTCTCTTGATGTGACCGAGCCTACTACCATTCTAAATGAGGGTGTAGTTCTTTCCACCATCTCACCCGATTTGAGACGTGCCCTGGAGGAATTTCAGGAGGACAAACCCGAACGTTGCCCCATGGGAGAATTGTATGTCCCTGACCAGTGGACGAAAAGAGTAATGTTTGAAATTCATTGCTCCACGTTGGCTGGTCATCCAGGTATTTTTGGTACCAGAGATTTGGTGAGTCGGTCTTTTTGGTGGCCTGCCTTATCTTGTGATGTCAGGAATTTTGTGCAGTCCTGTGGGACTTGTTCTCGGTCCAAGCCCTGTTCTCGTTCTAGTGGTTTGTTGATGCCCCTGCCAGTACCCAGGAGGCCATGGACCCATATCGCAATGGATTTTATTTCTGATCTTCCTGTCTCTCAGAGAATGACTTATCTGGGTGATTTGTGATAGATTTTCTAAGATGGTCCATCTTGAACCACTCCCAAAGTTGCCATCTTCTGCTGAGTTGGTGCCCTTGTTTTTACAACAGGTGGTTAGTTTGCACGGGATTCCTGAGAACATTGTGTTGGACAAAGGAGTCCAGTCTGTTTCCAGATTTTGGAGAGCTTTTTGTTTCAAACTGGGAATTCAGTTATCTTTCTCCTCTGCATTTCATGCTCAGACCAATGGGCAGACTGAGAGAACAAACCAGACTTTGGAATCCTATTTGAGATGTTTCATATCTGCTGATCATGATGACTGGGTCTCATTTTTGCCCTTGGCAGAATTTGCGCTAAGCAATAGGGCTAGTTCTGCCACTTTGATGTCGCCTTTTTTCTGTAACTTCAGGTTTCATCCTCGATTTTCTTCAGGGCAGGTGGAATCTTCGGCCTGCCCAAGTGTGGATTCTGTGGTAGAGCGAATGCAGCAGATTTGGGACCAAGTAGTGGATAAGTTGTCCCTCTCTCAAGAAAAGGCCCAACGGTTTTCCAACCAGCATAGGACTATTGGCCCCGGTTTAAAGTGAGTGATATGGTTAAGTTGTCTTCAAAAAATATTCCCATGTAGGTTGCATCTCCAAAATAAGATTTTAATAACACCTTTATAAGATTTTGGAAATCCTTAACCCCCGTTTCTTTCCGTTTGGTTCTTCCAGTTATGTTTAAGATTCATAACGTTTTTCATAAATCTTTGTTGAAGAGGTTTGTGGAGCCAGTAGTTCCCATGACGGCGCCTCCTGACCCTGTATTGGTTAAAGGTAATTTGGAGTATGAGGTAGAGAACATATTGGATTCTCGTTTGGCTAGACGGAGACTCCAGTACTTGGTCAAGTGGAAGGGTTATGGCCAGGAGGATAATTCTTGGGTCTCTGCTTCTGACATTCATGCCGAAAGATTGGTTCGTGCTTTTCATCGGGCCCATCCTGACCGGCCTCGTGGCGTGGATGAGGGTTTGGTGACCCCTCCTCAAGGGTTGTGAATTCTCTTTCTGGGATCCCTCTGGTGGTTACTGAAGGTAGTGGAGCTGGTCAGATTGACAGAGGTGTTGCAAGTTCTCCTTCTGGGCAACCTCTGGTTACTGGAGGTGGTCAGGTTGACAGAGGCTTGCCACCTGATAATGATGATGACGATTGGAGATCTGGGGTTTCTGACTGGTTTATTTAAGACAGCTGACTTCCTTCAATCCCTGCTGGTGATTTCTTCCTGTGCCTTCTGAGGTCTGATGTCTCCTGCTCTGTTCCTGCATGGTTCAGTTAAGTGGCTCATTTGCTAATCTTTTTTCGTTTGATCTGGTTTTGTCTATCTCTGCTTTGTGCGGGTCAGCTTGCTCCTGCTGGGGCTGTACTGGATCACTGCCCATATGTTACCGCTTGTGTCAGTTGTTCTGTCCCCTATTATATTGGTCTCTTTTTGCTTTGCTTTCAGTATATACCAGAGTGCTGATATAATGGGGGCGAAGTTGTGTGACTTCAGTGTTTTTTGTGCATCAGACATTTTGGATTTTTCAGGGTTTTTGCGTGATTGCACACAGTCTTTCCTTTCCTGTCCTGTCTAGTCAGTCTGGGACCCATCATTTGCTCAGTCTATTTTCCTGCCTGCGTTTGTGTTTTCATCTTGTCTCACCGACAATATATGTTTGGGGGCTGTCTATTCCTTTGGGGTCTGTTCCGAGGCAGTTTAGATTTCCCCTTTCTTGCTTTAGGCTGAGTTAGTTCTCCGGCTGTGCGGAAGCATCTAGGGCATCGAAGGTATCCTCCACGGCTACTGCTAGTTGTCTGGATAGGATCAGGGGTCTGCAATCCGCTTAGTTACCAACCTCTGGTGGCTAAGCCTGGACCTGCTATCCTTCTCGGTGACCCATTCATAACACCCCCACCCTGGATCTGCCCCATCCCCCATCCACCTTCCCTATGCCATGGACTTCTATAGCCCCCACTCTGGATCTGACCCCATCCCCCCATCCACCTTCCCTATGCCATGGACTTCTATGGCCCCCACCCTGGATCTGCCCCGCCCCCCCATCCACCTTCCATATACTATGGACTTCTATAGCCCCATCCTGGATCTGCCCCCATCCACCTTTCCTACAGCCCATACCCAACATCCCTACAGCCCCTATCCCTATTCCCTTTTGTACACTTGCTTTGCCAAAACTAATGTGCATTTAGTCCTGCCAGTAACGCATCTTTGAATTTGAAACCTCATACATAGTACTAGGAGATGCCTCATACATAGTACTAGGAGACACCTCATACATAGCACTAGGAGATACCTTATACATAATACTAGGAGATACCTCATACGTAGCACTAGGAGATACCTAATACATAGTACTGGGAGATGCCTCATACATAGCATTAGGAGATGCCTCATACATAGCATTAGGAGATGCCTCATACATAGCAGTAGGAGATACCTCATACATAGTACTAGGAGACGCCTCATACATAGCATTAGGAGATGCCTCATACATAGCATTAGGAGATGCCTCATACATAGCACTCGGAGATACCTCATACATAGCACTCGGAGATACCTCATACATAGTACTCGGAGATACCTCATACATAGTACTCGGAGATACCTCATACATAGCACTAGGAGATACCTCATACATAGTATTAGGAGATGCCTCATACATAGCACTAGGAGATACCTCATACATAGTATTAGGAAATACCTCATACATAGCACTAGGAGATACCTCATACATAGCACTAGGAGATGTCACGGCCACGTGTGTCAGGACGCAGATGTTATCGCAAGGCGAACCCACAACACACGTGACCCTGGATACAGTGCCTCCAGTGGCGAATTTAAATAATAAGGGGGAACCTGGGTAACATTAACAATGGTGGGCCCTGCAATAGGGAATGGGGATGTGGAGACCTTCTGCACTCCCCTAAGCCAGTGTCCCTGCACTCCTCACATTCCCTATACAGGCTCCGCACCTGTCGCCGCACGCGAACCTTAAACCCTTGCTCGCCCTGACCCTAAACCCTCACTAGGGAGTAGGTCGGTGCAGAGACTAATCCCACCGCTGCACTAACAACACATAAGGAAAGAAGACAACACAGGGGAAACGCCACTTAGCTTTGCTCTGCTGCGTACGCTCCTAGCAACAGAGCCCACCACCTGCGTGCGTCTTCTCCTCCACCCGGATCCATCACCATAACAGGATCCTTCACCATAGTGCCGCCTTGGAGCAGAGTCCACCACCAGTTGCAGCAGTCCAGTCACAGAGTCCCAAGGATGAGTCAGCCTCTGCCAAGAATCTAAGCATGCTCGAGTCCAGCTCTCGGCAACCAAGTCGAGCATGCCAAGTGCAACTCTCTCCATAGTCGCCACTCCACCAAGCCATGCACGCACTTCCCGCCGACACCATAAACTGCGACTCCTCCACGCCATGCCAGCAATCCCTGCACACACCATTAGCTGCCACTCGTCTCCTCTGGCTGACTGCGCAGGACTCCTCTTCAGCTCCATCCTTCCACCAGGCTCTCACAAACTCAGAATCAATGAATGAATGAATGAATATCACCAGCAGTGATTGCACACCCTGAGACTCATTTATAGAGCCCCACACCTGATTCATAATTACGTGCACATTAAAAGTAAAGTGCGATACCACTAACCACCACCGGGGACAGTCAAGTCACTTTGGCAGCTTACCAAAAGGAAAAAAGTTCACTCTGTGCTTTTAAAACTGTCAGATCCACTTCAGATCATGACAGGAGATACCTCATACATAGTACTAGGAGATACCTCATGCATAGCACTAGGAGATGCCTCATACGTTGTACTAGGAGATACCTCATGCATAGCACTAGGAGATGCCTCATACGTTGTACTAGGAGATACCTCATACATAGCACTCGGAGATACCTCATACATAGCACTAGGAGATACCTCGTACATAGCACTAGGAGATGCCTAATACATAGTACTAGGAGATGCCTCATACATAGTACTAGGAGATGCCTCATACATAGCACTAGGAGATGCCTCATGCATAGCACTAGGAGATGCCTCATACATAGTACTAGGAGATACCTCGTACATAGCACTAGGAGATGCCTCATACATAGCACTAGGAGATGCCTCAAACATAGTACTAGGAGATGCCTCATACATAGCACTAGGAGATGCCTCAAACATAGTACTAGGAGATGCCTCATACATAGCACTAGGAGATGCCTCATGCATAGCACTAGGAGATGCCTCATACATAGCACTAGGAGATGCCTCATACATAGCACTAGGAGATGCCTCAAACATAGTACTAGGAGATGCCTCATACATAGCACTAGGAGATGCCTCATGCATAGCACTAGGAGATGCCTCATACATAGCACTAGGAGATGCCTCATGCATAGCACTAGGAGATGCCTCAAACATAGTACTAGGAGATGCCTCATACATAGCACTAGGAGATGCCTCAAACATAGTACTAGGAGATGCCTCATACATAGCACTAGGAGATGCCTCATGCATAGCACTAGGAGATGCCTCATACATAGCACTAGGAGATGCCTCATGCATAGCACTAGGAGATGCCTCATACATAGCACTAGGAGATACCTCATACATAGCACTCGGAGATACCTCATACATAGCACTAGGAGATGCCTCATACATAGTACTAGGAGATACCTCATACATAGCACTCGGAGATACCTCGTACATAGCACTAGGAGATGCCTCATACATAGTACTAGGAGATGCCTCATACATAGCACTAGGAGATGCCTCATGCATAGCACTAGGAGATGCCTCATGCATAGTACTAGGAGATACCTCATACATAGCACTAGGAGATGCCTCATACATAGCACTCGGAGATACCTCATACATAGCACTCGGAGATACCTCATACATAGCACTCGGAGATACCTCATACATAGCACTAGCAGATACCTCATACATAGCACTAGGAGATGCCTCAAACATAGCACTAGGAGATACCTCATACATAGCACTAGGAGATGCTTCATACATAGTACTAGGAGATGCCTCATACATAGCACTAGGAGATGCCTCATACATAGTACTAGGAGATGCCTCATACATAGCACTAGTAGATGCCTCATACATAGCACTAGGAGATGCCTCATACGTAGCACTAGGAGATGCCTCATACGTAGCACTCGGAGATACCGCATACATAGTATTAGGAGATGCCTCATACATAGTACTAGGAGATGCCTCATACATAGCACTAGGAGATACCTCATACATAGCACTAGGAGATGCCTCATACATAGTACTAGGAGATGCCTCATACATAGTACTAGGAGATACCTCATACATAGCACTAGGAGATGCCTCATACATAGTACTAGGAGATGCCTCATACATAGTACTAGGAGATGCCTCATACATAGCACTAGGAGATGCCTCATACATAGCACTAGGAGATACCTCATACATAGCACTAGGAGATGCCTCATACATAGCACTCGGAGATACCTCATACATAGCACTAGGGGATGCCTCATACATAGCACTCGGAGATACCTCATACATAGTACTAGGAGATACCTCATACATAGCACTCGGAGATGCCTCATACATAGCACTAGGAGATGCCTCATACATAGCACTAGGAGATACCTCATACATAGCACTCGGAGATACCTCATACATAGTACTCGGAGATACCTCATACATAGTACTCAGAGATACCTCATACATAGCACTAGGAGATGCCTCATACGTAGCACTAGGAGATGCCTCATACATAGCACTCGGAGATACCTCATACATAGTATTAGAAGATACCTCATACATAGCAGTAGGAGATGCCTCATACATAGTACTAGGAGATACCTCATACATAGCACTAGGAGATGCCTCATACATAGCACTCGGAGATACCTCATACATAGCACTAGGAGATGCCTCATACATAGCACTAGGAGATGCCTCATACATAGCACTAGGAGATGCCTCATACATAGCACTAGGAGATGCCTCATACATAGCACTAGGAGATGCCTCATACATAGCACTAGGAGATGCCTCATACATAGCACTAGGAGATGCCTCATACATAGCACTCGGAGATACCTCATACATAGCACTAGGAGATGCCTCATACATAGCACTAGGAGATGCCTCATACATAGCACTAGGAGATGCCTCATACATAGCACTCGGAGATACCTCATACATAGCACTAGGAGATACCTCATACATAGCACTAGGAGATGCCTCATACATAGTACTAGGAGATGCCTCATACATAGCACTAGGAGATGCCTCATACATAGTACTAGGAGATGCCTCATACATAGCACTAGGAGATGCCTCATACATAGTACTAGGAGATACCTCATACATAGCACTAGGAGATGCCTCATACATAGCACTAGGAGATGCCTCACTTGACACTTTTCCATCTCACCGTCTCCTTCATCTGTCCCGTGTTCTGTTTCTGGCCCGTGCTCCCATGCTGCTCAGAGATCTGGAAATGCCCTGACACTGCACAATGTTAACACTGACAGATTGCCAAGCGATGACAGACAGAAATGGAGTAGAGGTGAGACATGGAAGTCACGATGAAGGACACGAGAGCGGGAATCAGGACTGCGCCCTGCATCATGGGTCCGAGCCCGGGGCTCCAGAAAACCCGCGGACTCCATTCAGACCTCAGACTAAAGCATCGACACCTTCTCCTCTCAGAGTAATGGATACTCTCCACATTCTCCACATACACTAGCGTACTTCACCACCGTCCAGTGTGATACTCAACCGTCACATATCAGGTGATTCCCACGCTGCCCCTATCCTCCGAAAACAGACTCCAGTACGAACCTCATTCTCCAGAAGTCACCTTCAAACCCAAATCGAAATTCATGAAAGCTTTATTGGCAGGACCAAAAAAACAAGAGTACAGTAGGGAGTAGGGACTGTGGGGATAAAGGGTGGGGACTGTAGGAACGATGGATGGGGTACAGGGCGGGGGCTCCACTATTACACTCCACTATTGGACGCTATCCTCATACTCCAGTATTACACTCCAGTATTGGAGCCTGTCCTCATACTCCAGTATTATACTCCAGTATTGGACACTATCCTCATACTCCAGTATTATACTCCAGTATTGGACACTATCCTCATACTCCAGTATTATACTCCAGTATTGGACGCTATCCTCATACTCCAGTATTATACTCCACTATTGGACGCTATCCTCATACTCCAGTATTACACTCCAGTATTGGAGCCTGACCTCATACTCCAGTATTATACTCCAGTATTGGAGCCTGTCCTCATACTCCAGTATTGGACACTATCCTCATACTCCAGTATTATACTCCAGTATTGGAGACTATCCTCATACTCCAGTATTATACTCCAGTATTGGACACTATCCTCATACTCCAGTATTATACTCCAGTATTGGACACTATCCTCATACTCCAGTATTATACTCCAGTATTGGATGCTATCCTCATACTCCAGTATTATACTCCAGTATTGGACACTATCCTCATACTCCAGTATTATACTCCAGTATTGGACACTATCCTCATACTCCAGTATTATACTCCAGTATTGGACACTATCCTCATACTCCAGTATTATACTCCAGTATTGGACACTATCCTCATACTCCAGTATTATACTCCAGTATTGGACACTATCCTCATACTCCAGTATTATACTCCAGTATTGGATGCTATCCTCATACTCCAGTATTACACTCCAGTATTGGCCACTGTCCTCATACTCCAGTATTACACTCCAGTATTGGATGCTGCCCTCATACTCCAGTATTATACTCCAGTATTGGAGCCTGTCCTCATACTCCAGTATTGGCCGCTATCCTCATACTCCAGTATTGGACACTATCCTCATACTCCAGTATTGGAGACTGTCCTCATACTCCAGTATTGGATGCTATCCTCATACTCCAGTATTACACTCCAGTATCGGAGACTATCCTCATACTCAAGTATTACACTCCAGTATTGGACACTATCCTCATACTCCAGTATTACACTGCAGTATTGGCCGCTATCCTCATACTCCAGTATTACACTCCAGTATTGGACACTATCCTCATACTCCAGTATTATACTCCAGTATTGGAGCCTGTCCTCATACTCCAGTATTGGATGCTATCCTCATACTCCAGTATTACACTACAGTATTGGACACTATCCTCGTACTCCAGTATTATACTCCAGTATTGGAGCCTGTCCTCATACTCCAGTATTATGATCCAGTATTGGACACTATCCTCGTACTCCAGTATTATACTCCAGTATTGGTTGCTATCCTCATACTCCAGCATTATACTCCAGTATTGGACGCTATCCTCATACTCCAGTATTACACTCCACTATTGGATACTATCCTCATACTCCAGTATTATACTCCAGTATTGGCCACTATCCTCATACTCCAGTATTACACTCCAGTATTGGACACTATCCTCATACTCCAGTATTATACTCCAGTAGTGGAGCCTGTCCTCATACTCCAGTATTGGATGCTATCCTCATACTCCAGTATTATACTCCAGTATTGGAGCCTGTCCTCATACTCCAGTATTGGACGCTATCCTCATACTCCAGTATTACACTACAGTATTGGCCGCTATCCTCATACTCCAGTATTACACTCCAGTATTGGACGCTATCCTCATACTCCAGTATTACACTCCAGTATTGGACACTATCCTCATACTCCAGTATTATACTCCAGTATTGGAGCCTGTCCTCATACTCCAGTATTGGACGCTATCCTCATACTCCAGTATTACACTACAGTATTGGCCGCTATCCTCATACTCCAGTATTACACTACAGTATTGGCCGCTATCCTCATACTCCAGTATTACACTCCACTATTGGATACTATCCTCATACTCCAGTATTACACTCCACTATTGGATACTATCCCCATACTCCAGTATTGGCTGCCACCCTCATACTCCAGTATTACACTCCAGTATTGGACACTATCCTCATACTCCAGTATTATGCTCCAGTATTGGACGCTATCCTCATACTCCAGTATTACACTCCAGTATTGGACGCTATCCTCATACTCCAGTATTACACTTCAGTATTGGACTCTATCCTCATACTCCAGTATTATACTCCAGTATTGGAGCCTGTCCTCATACTCCAGTATTGGATGCTATCCTCATACTCCAGTATTACACTACAGTATTGGACACTATCCTCGTACTCCAGTATTATACTCCAGTATTGGAGCCTGTCCTCATACTCCAGTATTATGATCCAGTATTGGACACTATCCTCGTACTCCAGTATTATACTCCAGTATTGGTTGCTATCCTCATACTCCAGCATTATACTCCAGTATTGGACGCTATCCTCATACTCCAGTATTACACTCCACTATTGGATACTATCCTCATACTCCAGTATTATACTCCAGTATTGGCCACTATCCTCATACTCCAGTATTACACTCCAGTATTGGACACTATCCTCATACTCCAGTATTATACTCCAGTAGTGGAGCCTGTCCTCATACTCCAGTATTGGATGCTATCCTCATACTCCAGTATTATACTCCAGTATTGGAGCCTGTCCTCATACTCCAGTATTGGACGCTATCCTCATACTCCAGTATTACACTACAGTATTGGCCGCTATCCTCATACTCCAGTATTACACTCCAGTATTGGACGCTATCCTCATACTCCAGTATTACACTCCAGTATTGGACACTATCCTCATACTCCAGTATTATACTCCAGTATTGGAGCCTGTCCTCATACTCCAGTATTGGACGCTATCCTCATACTCCAGTATTACACTACAGTATTGGCCGCTATCCTCATACTCCAGTATTACACTCCAGTATTGGACGCTATCCTCATACTCCAGTATTACACTACAGTATTGGCCGCTATCCTCATACTCCAGTATTACACTCCACTATTGGATACTATCCTCATACTCCAGTATTACACTCCACTATTGGATACTATCCCCATACTCCAGTATTGGCTGCCACCCTCATACTCCAGTATTACACTCCAGTATTGGACACTATCCTCATACTCCAGTATTATGCTCCAGTATTGGACACTATCCTCATACTCCAGTATTACACTACAGTATTGGCCGCTATCCTCATACTCCAGTATTACACTCCACTATTGGATACTATCCCCATACTCCAGTATTGGCTGCCACCCTCATACTCCAGTATTACACTCCAGTATTGGACACTATCCTCATACTCCAGTATTATGCTCCAGTATTGGACACTATCCTCATACTCCAGTATTATACTCCAGTATTGGACACTATCCTCATACTCCAGTATTATACTCCAGTATTGGACACTATCCTCATACTCCAGTATTATACTCCAGTATTGGACACTATCCTCATACTCCAGTATTATACTCCAGTATTGGACACTATCCTCATACTCCAGTATTATGCTCCAGTATTGGCTGCCACCCTCATGCTCCAGTATTATACTCCAGTATTGGACACTATCCTCATACTCCAGTATTATGCTCCAGTATTGGAGCCTGTCCTCATACTCCAGTATTACACTCCAGTATTGGACGCTATCCTCATACTCCAGTATTACACTTCAGTATTGGACTCTATCCTCATACTCCAGTATTATACTCCAGTATTGGAGCCTGTGCTCATACTCCAGTATTGGATGCTATCCTCATACTCCAGTATTACACTACAGTATTGGACACTATCCTCGTACTCCAGTATTATACTCCAGTATTGGAGCCTGTCCTCATACTCCAGTATTATGATCCAGTATTGGACACTATCCTCGTACTCCAGTATTATACTCCAGTATTGGTTGCTATCCTCATACTCCAGCATTATACTCCAGTATTGGACGCTATCCTCATACTCCAGTATTACACTCCACTATTGGATACTATCCTCATACTCCAGTATTATACTCCAGTATTGGCCAATATCCTCATACTCCAGTATTACACTCCAGTATTGGACACTATCCTCATACTCCAGTATTATACTCCAGTAGTGGAGCCTGTCCTCATACTCCAGTATTGGATGCTATCCTCATACTCCAGTATTATACTCCAGTATTGGAGCCTGTCCTCATACTCCAGTATTGGACGCTATCCTCATACTCCAGTATTACACTACAGTATTGGCCGCTATCCTCATACTCCAGTATTACACTACAGTATTGGACACTATCCTCGTACTCCAGTATTATACTCCAGTATTGGAGCCTGTCCTCATACTCCAGTATTATGATCCAGTATTGGACACTATCCTCGTACTCCAGTATTATACTCCAGTATTGGTTGCTATCCTCATACTCCAGCATTATACTCCAGTATTGGACGCTATCCTCATACTCCAGTATTACACTCCACTATTGGATACTATCCTCATACTCCAGTATTATACTCCAGTATTGGCCACTATCCTCATACTCCAGTATTACACTCCAGTATTGGACACTATCCTCATACTCCAGTATTATACTCCAGTAGTGGAGCCTGTCCTCATACTCCAGTATTGGATGCTATCCTCATACTCCAGTATTATACTCCAGTATTGGAGCCTGTCCTCATACTCCAGTATTGGACGCTATCCTCATACTCCAGTATTACACTACAGTATTGGCCGCTATCCTCATACTCCAGTATTACACTCCAGTATTGGACGCTATCCTCATACTCCAGTATTACACTCCAGTATTGGACACTATCCTCATACTCCAGTATTATACTCCAGTATTGGAGCCTGTCCTCATACTCCAGTATTGGACGCTATCCTCATACTCCAGTATTACACTACAGTATTGGCCGCTATCCTCATACTCCAGTATTACACTCCAGTATTGGACGCTATCCTCATACTCCAGTATTACACTACAGTATTGGCCGCTATCCTCATACTCCAGTATTACACTCCACTATTGGATACTATCCTCATACTCCAGTATTACACTCCACTATTGGATACTATCCCCATACTCCAGTATTGGCTGCCACCCTCATACTCCAGTATTACACTCCAGTATTGGACACTATCCTCATACTCCAGTATTATGCTCCAGTATTGGACACTATCCTTATACTCCAGTATTATACTCCAGTATTGGACACTATCCTCATACTCCAGTATTATACTCCAGTATTGGACAATATCCTCATACTCCAGTATTATACTCCAGTATTGGACACTATCCTCATACTCCAGTATTATACTCCAGTATTGGACACTATCCTCATACTCCAGTATTATGCTCCAGTATTGGACACTATCCTCATACTCCAGTATTATACTCCAGTATTGGACACTATCCTCATACTCCAGTATTATGCTCCAGTATTGGACACTATCCTCATACTCCAATATTATACTCCAGTATTGGACACTATCCTCATACTCCAGTATTATGCTCCAGTATTGGACACTATCCTCATACTCCAGTATTATGCTCCAGTATTGGACACTATCCTCATACTCCAGTATTATACTCCAGTATTGGACACTATCCTCATACTCCAGTATTATACTCCAGTGTTGGACTCTATCCTCATACTTCAGTATTATACTCCAGTATTGGCCACTATCTTCATACTCCAGTATTATACTCCTGTATTAGATGCTATCCTCATACTCCAGTATTATACTCCAGTATTGGATGCTAGACTCATACTCCAGTATTAAACACCAGTATTGGCCGCTATCCTCATACTCCAGTATTATGCTCCAGTATTGGACACTATCCTCATACTCCAGTATTATACTCCAGTATTGGACACTATCCTCATACTCCAGTATTATACTCCAGTATTGGACGCTATCCTCATACTCCAGTATTAAACACCAGTATTGGCTGCTATCCTCATACTCCTGTTTTACACTCCAGTATTGGCCACTATCCTCATACTCCAGTATTATACTCCAGTATTGGCCGCTATCCTCATACTCCAGTATTATACTCCAGTATTGGACGCTATCCTCATACTCCAGTATTATGCTCCAGTATTGGACACTATCCTCATACTCCAGTATTATACTCCAGTATTGGACACTATCCTCATACTCCAGTATTACACTCCACTATTGGACACTATCCTCATACTCCAGTATTACACTCCACTATTGGACACTATCCTCATACTCCAGTATTGGCCGCTATCCTCATTCTCCAGTATTACACTCCAGTATTGAACACTATCCTCATACTCCAGTATTATACTACAGTATTGGACACTATCCTCATACTCCAGTATTACACTCCACTATTGGACACTATCCTCATACTCCAGTATTATACTCCAGTATTGGACGCTATCCTCATACTCCAGTATTATACTCCAGTATTGGACACTATCCTCATACTCCAGTATTACACTCCACTATTGGACACTATCCTCATACTCCAGTATTACACTCCACTATTGGACACTATCCTCATACTCCAGTATTGGCCGCTATCCTCATTCTCCAGTATTACACTCCAGTATTGAACACTATCCTCATACTCCAGTATTATACTACAGTATTGGCCGCTATCCTCATTCTCCAGTATTACACTCCAGTATTGGACGCTATCCTCATACTCCAGTATTACACTCCAGTATTGGATACTATCCTCATACTCCAATAAAAAAAGAGAAGAGCCAGCACTGCCAGTGGTGAGAACGCATAACATGAGGTGCATATGCACATATCTTACTGCATTCAAAATGAGACATTTAGCAAAATATTGATCAATATATTGAGCCACCCCGCCATGCCAAGGCAATCTCATATGGGGGGTCCTACTCTACATTTTTATTTATTCACTGTGCCATTGCGGCCTCCTAAATGTTTTAAAAGCAAGACCATATCAAATGCAATCCATACCTGAAGCATATCTGCATCACTCCCGTGCAGCCAGATGGAGCAGGTGCAGATAAAGGCCAACCAGGTCTGAACACAGACATCTCAGGTTTGACCTCCACACACTGCCTGACCAGCAAACACAGATGAAGGGCAATGCAGGCTCAGACATGGATGCAAAAATAAATAAAGCCTGGGGCAGGGCGGGGATGCCGTGAGTGTGCACAGCAGCCTAGATCAATCACAATAAACACAGAAAAGATGGCGAACATGACCCAGCGTGCACGGCAACAGTGGTGGTCAGCCACAAAACCAATTTGCAATAAAAAAAGAGAAGAGCCAGCACTGCCAGTGGTCCTCATACTCCAGTATTACACTCCACTATTGGATACTATCCCCATACTCCAGTATTATGCTCCAGTATTGGACACTATCCTCATACTCCAGTATTATACTCCAGTATTGGACACTATCCTCATACTCCAGTATTATACTCCAGTATTGGACACTATCCTCATACTCCAGTATTACACTCCAGTATTGGACACTATCCTCATACTCCAGTATTATGCTCCAGTATTGGACACTATCCTCATACTCCAGTATTATACTCCAGTATTGGACACTATCCTCATACTCCAGTATTATACTCCAGTATTGGACACTATCCTCATACTCCAGTATTATACTCCAGTATTGGACACTATCCTCATACTCCAGTATTATACTCCAGTACTGGACACTATCCTCATACTCCAGTATTATGCTCCAGTATTGGACACTATCCTCATACTCCAGTATTATACTCCAGTATTGGACACTATCCTCATACTCCAGTATTATACTCCAGTATTGGACACTATCCTCATACTCCAGTATTATGCTCCAGTATTGGACACTATCCTCATACTCCAGTATTATACTCCAGTATTGGACACTATCCTCATACTCCAGTATTATGCTCCAGTATTGGACACTATCCTCATACTCCAGTATTATGCTCCAGTATTGGACACTATCCTCATACTCCAGTATTATACTCCAGTATTGGACACTATCCTCATACTCCAGTATTATACTCCAGTATTGGACACTATCCTCATACTCCCAGTATTATACTCCAGTATTGGACACTATCCTCATACTCCAGTATTATGCTCCAGTATTGGACACTATCCTCATACTCCAGTATTATGCTCCAGTATTGGACACTATCCTCATACTCCAGTATTATACTCCAGTATTGGACACTATCCTCATACTCCAGTATTATACTCCAGTATTGGACACTATCCTCATACTCCGGTATTATACTCCAGTATTGGACACTATCCTCATACTCCAGTATTATACTCCAGTATTGGACACTATCCTCATACTCCAGTATTATGCTCCAGTATTGGACACTATCCTCATACTCCAGTATTATACTCCAGTATTGGACACTATCCTCATACTCCAGTATTATGCTCCAGTATTGGACACTATCCTCATACTCCAGTATTATACTCCAGTATTGGACACTATCCTCATACTCCAGTATTATGCTCCAGTATTGGACACTATCCTCATACTCCAGTATTATGCTCCAGTATTGGACACTATCCTCATACTCCAGTATTATACTCCAGTATTGGACGCTATCCTCATACTCCGGAATAAACACCAGTATTGGCCGCTATCCTCATACTCCAGTATTATACTCCAGTATTGGATGCTATCCTCATACTCCAGTATTACACTCCAGTATTGGACACTATCCTCATGCTCCAGTATTATACTCCAGTATTGGACACTATCCTCATACTCCAGTATTGTACTCCACTATTGGCTGCTATCCTCATACTCCAGTATTAAACACCAGTATTGGCCGCTATCCTCATACTCCAGTATTAAACACCAGTATTGGCCGCTATGCTCATACTCCAGTATTATATTCGACTATTGGCTGCTATCCTTATACTCCAGTATTATACTCCAGTATTGGACACTATCCTCATACTCCAGTATTGCACTCCACTATTGGCTGCTATCCTTATACTCCAGTATTAAACTCCAGTATTGGCTGTTGTCCTCATACTCCAGTATTACACTCCACTATGGATTGCTGTCCTCATACTCCAGTATTACACTCCAGTATTACACTCCAGTGTTATTCTCTAGTATTACACTCCACTATTGGCTGCTATCCTCATACTCCAGTATTACACTCCAGTATTGGATGCTATCCTCATACTCCAGTATTATACTCCACTATTGGCTGCTATCCTCACACTCCAGTATTACACTCCACTATTGGATGCTATCCTCACACTCCAGTATTACACTCCACTATTGGCCGCTATCCTCATACTCCAGTATTATGCTCCAGCATTGGAGGCTGTCCTCATACTCCAGTATTATACTCCACTATTGGCCGCTATCCTCATACTCCAGTATTACACTCCAGCATTGGCTGCTGTCCTCATACTCCAGTATTATACTCCACTATTTGACACTATCTTCATACTCCAGTATTACACTCCACTATTGGACGCTATCCTCATACTCCAGTATTACACTCCACTATTGGCTGCTGTCCTCATACTCCAGTATTATACTCCTGTATTGGACACTATCCTCATACTCCAGTATAATAATCCACTAATGGACACTATCCTTATTCTCCAGTATTACACTTCACTATTGGCTGCTATGCTCATACTCCATTATTATACTCCACTATTGTATGCTGTCCTCATACTCCAGTATTATTCTCCACTATTGTATGATATCCTCATAGTCTATTACTACAATCCACTATTGGATGCTATCCTCATACTCCAGTATTATACTCCACTATTGGCTGCTGTCCTCATACTCCAGTATTACACTCCACTCTTGGACGCTATCCTCATACTCCAGTATTACACTCCACTATTGGCTGCTATCCTTATACTCCAGTATTATACTCCAGTATTGGCCGCTATCCTCATACTCCAGTTTTATGCTCCAGCATTGGAGGCTGTCCTCATACTCCAGTATTATACTCCACTATTGGCCGCTATCCTCATACTCCAGTATTACACTCCAGTATTACACTCCAGTGTTATTCTCTAGTATTACACTCCACTATTGGCTGCTATCCTCATACCCCAGTATTACACTCCAGTGTTGGCTGCTATCCTCATACTCCTGTATTACACTCCAGTATTGGATGCTATCCTCATACTCCAGTATTACACTCCAGTATTGGACGCTATCTTCATACTCCAGTATTACACTCCACTATTGGATGGTATCCTCATACTCCAGTATTATACTCCAGTATTGGATGCTATCCTCATACTCCAGTATTATACCCCACTATTTGACGCTATCCTCATACTCCAGTATTACACTCCAGTATTGGACACTATCCTCATACTCCAGTATTACACTGCAGTATTGGATGCTATCCTTATACTCCAGTATTATACTCCACTATTGGATGCTATCCTCATACTCCAGTATTACACTCCAGTATTGGACACTATCCTCATACTCCAGTATTACACTCCACTATTGGCTGCTGTCCTCATACTCCAGTATTATACTCCTGTATTGGACACTATCCTCATACTCCAGTATTATAATCCACTATTGGACACTATCCTTATTCTCCAGTATTACACTTCACTATTGGCTGCTATGCTCATACTCCATTATTACACTCCACTATTGTATGCTGTCCTCATACTCCAGTATTATACTCCACTATTGTATGATATCCTCATAGTCTATTATTACAATCCACTATTGGATGCTATCCTCATACTCCAGTATTATACTCCACTATTGGCTGCTGTCCTCATACTCCAGTATTACACTCCAGTATTGGACACTATCCTCATACTCCAGTATTACACTCCAGTATTGGACAGTATCCTCATACTCCAGTATTATACTCCTGTATTGGATGCTATCCTTATACTCCAGTATTACACTTCACTATTGGCTGCTATGCTCATACTCCAGTATTACACTCCAGTATTGGACACTATCCTCATACTCCGTTATTACACTCCAGTATAGAATCATAGAATCATAGAATCGTAGAGTTGGAAGGGACCTCCTGGGCCATCTGGTTCAACCCCCTGCTCAAAGCAGGATTTGCTAAATCATCCCAGTCAGATGTCTGTCCAGCCTCTGTTTGAAGACTTCCATTGAAGGAGAACTCACCACTTCTCGTGGCAGCCTGTTCCACTCATTGATCACTCTAACTGTCAAAAAGTTTTTTCTTATATCTAATCTGTGTCTCCTCCCATTCAGTGTCCTCCCATTGCTTCTAGTCTTTCCTTGTGCAAATGAGAATAAATTGATCCTTCTACAATGTGACAGCCCTTTAGATATTTGTAGACAGCTATTAAGTCTCCTCTCAGTCTTCTCTTTTGCAAACTAAACATTCCCAAATCCTGCAACCTTTCCTCATAAGACAGGGTTTGCAGACCGGTCACCATTCTGGTCGCTCTTTTCTGAACTTGCTCCAGTTTGTTGATGTCTTTTTTTAAAATGTGGTGCCCAAAACTGGACACAATATTCCAGATGAGGTCTGACCAAAGAGGAGTAGAAGGAAATAATGGCTTCACGTGATCTAGACTGTATGCTTCTGTTAATACATCCTAGAATTGCATTTGCCTTTTTTGCTGCTGCATCACACTGTTGACTCATATTCAGTCTGTGATCTATTAGTATACCCAAGTCTTTTTCACATGTGCTGTCACTTAGCCTTATTCCTCCCATTCTATATATGCTTTTTTCATTTTTATTGCCCAGATGTAGTCCTTTGCATTTCTCCCTGTTAAAAACCATTCTGTTAGTTGCTGCCCACTTCTCCAGTTTATTTAAATCTTTTTGAATCCTCTCTCTCTGTTCTCTAGTATTAGCTATCCCTCCTAGCTTTGTGTCATCAGCAAATTTAATCAGTTTACCCTCAATTCCTTCATCTAAATCGTTGATAAAGATGTTGAGCAATACAGGGCCCAGGACAGAGCCCTGTGGTACCCCACTTGAGACATTCTTCCAACTGGATGTGCAGCCATTTACGACCGCTCTTTGGGTCCGATCACTAAGCCAGTTATGAATCCACCTAACAGTTGCCTTGTCCATTCCATACTTAGTCATTTTTTCAATAAGGATTGTGTGAGATACTTTGTCAAATGCTTTGCTGAAGTCAAGATATACTATATCTACAGCATTTCCTTGATCCACCCAATCAGTGATTCCATCATAGAAGGAAATTAAGTTAGTCTGACATGACTTATTAGTTACAAACCCATGCTGACTCTGTTTAATCACTTCATTCTTATCCAGGTACTGACATACATGTTGTTTAATAATTTGTTCAAAGATCTTTCCTGGTATAGAAGTCAGACTCACCGGCGTATAGTTGCCTGGGTCCACCTTCTTCCCCTTTTTGAAGATAGGAACAACAATTGCTCTTCTCCAGTGTTCTGGGACTTCTCCTGTTCTCCAAGAATTTTCAAAGATTATGGAGGGGGGTTCAAAAATTTCTTCTGCTATCTCCTTCAGTACTCTGGGGTGTAATTCATCTGGACCTGGAGACTTGAATTCATTTAGGTTAGCTAAGTGTTTCCTCACTATCTTTCTGTTTATAGATATCCTGGATTCTTCTATTCCCTTAATAGGACATTGAAGAACAGTTGATGTTACATTTCCTTTCTGAGAGAAAACAGATGCAAAATAGGAATTTAAAAGTTCGGCCTTCTCAACATCCTGTCTTACCATTTCATCATTTTCATCCTGTAAAAATCCTATAGCATCTTTGACTTTTCTTTTACTTTTGACATATCCCCAAAATCCTTTATTATTGCTTTTGACATCTCTTGCAAGCCTCAATTCATTGTCAGCTTTAGATAATCTGATTTGTGCCCTGCAGGTTCTGCAGACTGCATTATATTCTTCTTTAGATATGCCTCCCTCTTTCCATTTTATAAACATTTTTTTCTTCCTTTTTAGCATGTGCTTATGTTCTGTGTTCATCCATCCTGGCTTCCTTAAATGCTTCCTATTCTTCCCTCTTTTCGGAATTGTTAACAACTGTGCTTTGAGAATTTCATTTTTCAAGATTTCCCATCCTTCCTGGACATTTTTTTCTTTAAGGATATCCAGCCATTGGATCCCTCCAATTCTCTTTCTGAATCCCTTAAAATCTGCCTTTCTGAAATCTAACCTTGACGTCTGAGTCTTCACAGGTCTTCCTCCTCTAGTTATCCAAAATTCTAAAATAGCATGGTCGCTACCACCTAGGGTCCCAGCCACTTTTACCTCCTCAACCATTTCCTCCCTGTTTATAAGAATTAGATCCAAGGTAGCAGTTCCCCTTGTTTTCTCCCTTACCTTTTGGAAGATAAAGTTGTCAGCAAGAGAGGATAAGAATTTCCTTGACCTATTAGTTTTGCCTGAGAGAGATTCCCAACAAATGTCTGGATAGTTGAAATCTCCCATGACAACTATGTCATATTTTTTGGAGAACTTGGCCATTTGATGCATAAAGAGTTCATCCATATCTTCAGCTTGCACAGGCGGCCTGTAGTAAATGCCTACAATGGTGTCCTTTCCATTGTTCTGTCCTTGTATTCTTACCCAAACAGTTTCCACAGAACTCCCAGTCTCTGAAGCTTCAATCTCTGTGCAGATATACGCGTTTCTAACATACAATGCGACACCTCCTCCTCGTTTATCAAGTCTGTTTCTTGCAAATAAGTTGTATCCTTCTAGTCTTGTATTCCAATCATGTGTATTGTCCCACCAAGTTTCAGTGATTCCAATGACATCATATTTCTTTTCCTGTGTTAGTAGTTCCAATTCTCCTTGTTTGTTGCCCATGCTTTGTGCATTAGTATAGAAACATTTTAGTTTGTGATTGGTTTCTCTTTCTCCAATATTTTTATTATTTAGATTCTTTTGTCTTTGTTCTTCCTTTCCACTTCTAATAGTAGAGTTCTCAATAGCATTTGTCAGGTGTATGGCTTTTTCTGGTCTTTTGCTTCCCTTCCCATGTTGTTCTAGTTTAAAGCTCTTCTTACAAGTGTAGCAAGGCGACTTCCAAATACAGTACATGCTTTCCAGTCTTCGTAAGGTGCACCCCATCTCCAGCAAGTAGTCCATCGTAAAAGTAATTCACTCCGTGATCCAGAAATCCAAATCGTTGCTGATGGCACCATCGACGTAGCCAGTTGTTCACCTGCACTATCCTCATACTTCAGTATTATGTTTCAGTACTGGATGCTATCCTCATACTCCAGTATTACACTCCAGTATTGGCCGCTATCCTCATACTCCAGTATTGAACTCCAGTATTGGCCACTGCCCTCATACTCCAGTATTGAACTCCAGTATTGGCCGCTATCCTCATACTCCAGTATTATACTCCAGTATTGGCCGCTATCCTTATTCTCCAGTATTATACTCCAGTATTGGCTGCTATCCTCATACTCCAGTATTATACTCCAGTATTGGCTGCTATCCTCATACTCCAGTATTATACTCCAGTATTGGCTGCTATCCTCATACTCCAGTATTATACTCCAGTATTGGCTGCTATCCTCATACTCTAGTATTGGATGCTATCCTCATACTCCAGTATTATACTCCAGTATTGGCCGCTATCCTCATATTCCAGTATTACCCTCCAGTTCCAATGAATGACGTTTTTATTTTCCTGATATTTTGTGCTTATTTTGAGATAGTATATTATATTTTCCCTCATGTAATTTTTCTTATTGGTTCTTACTCAATATGATGTTTTGTTATGGCAGTGATGCCATCTAGTGGTACATGGTGAATAGTGCATGGGCATTTACATTGCTAGAAAACTTTTTTTCACATGTATTGAATTCTATTAATTATTTATTTGCACTAAGCACTTTAATTTGTACATGTTTACAGCTCCAGCACTTTCTTAATGGTTGAACATGAAAATAATCTATCTTAAGTCAGATTTTTTAAGAAAAGAATATATTTTGATTTCCTCATTATTTTCCAGTGCCTATTATTTCAGTAAAATTCTGAGCAAATATGTTTGTGGTGATCAATAAAATTCTATATTTTAAATATTCCTTTTAGTCACTTCATTTGATTTTGTTCCCAAATCTGTAAGGGGAAATACAAAAATAATTGTGCTAAGTATTATACTCCTGTATTGGACGCTATCCATATACTCCAGTATACTCCAGTATTGGCCGCTATCCTCATACTCCAGTATTACACTCCACTATTGGCCGCTATCCTCATACTCCAGTATTACACTCCACTATTGGCCGCTATCCTCATACTCCAGTATTATACTCCAGTATTGGCCGCTATCCTCATACTCCAGTATTACACTCCACTATTGGCCGCTATCCTCATACTCCAGTATTACACTCCACTATTGGCCGCTATCCTCATACTCCAGTATTACACTCCACTATTGGCCGCTATCCTCATACTCCAGTATTATACTCCAGTATTGGCTGCTATCCTCATACTCCAGTATTATACTCCAGTATTGGACGCTATCCTCATACCCCAGTATTACACTCCAGTAATGGCCGCTATCCTCATACTCCATTATTACACTACAGTATTGGCCGCTATCCTCATACTCCAGTAATACACTACACTATTGGCCGCTATCCTCATACTCCAGTATTATACTCCACTATTGGCTGCTATCCTCATACTCCAGTATTATACTCCAGTATTATACTCCAGTATTGGACGCTATCCTCATACCCCAGTATTACACTCCAGTAATGGCCGCTATCCTCATACTCCATTATTACACTACAGCATTGGCCGCTATCCTCATACTCCAGTATTACACTCCAGTATTGGCCGCTATCCTCATACTCCAGTATTACACTCCAGTATAGGATGCTATCCTCATACTCCAGTATTACACTCCAGTATTGGATGCTATCCTCATACTCCAGTATTACACTCCAGTATTGGCCGCTTTCCTCATACTCCAGTATTACACTCCACTATTGGCCGCTATCCTCATACTCCAGTATTATACTCCAGTATTGGCCGCTATCCTCATACTCCAGTATTACACTCCAGTATTGGCCGCTATACTCATACTCCAGTATTACACTCCACTATTGGCCGCAATCCTCATACTCCAGTATTACACTCCACTATTGGCCGCTATCCTCATACTCCAGTATTATACTCCAGTATTGGCCGCTATCCTCATACTCCAATATTATACTCCAGTATTGGCTGCTATCCTCATACTCCAGTATTATACTCCAGTATTGGACGCTATCCTCATACCCCAGTATTACACTCCAGTAATGGCCGCTATCCTCATACTCCATTATTACACTACAGTATTGGCCGCTATCCTCATACTCCAGTATTACACTACACTATTGGCTGCTATCCTCATACTCCAGTATTATACTCCAGTATTATACTCCAGTATTGGACGCTATCCTCATACCCCAGTATTACACTCCAGTAATGGCCACTATCCTCATACTCCATTATTACACTACAGCATTGGCCGCTATCCTCATACTCCAGTATTATACTACACTATTGGCTGCTATCCTCATACTCCAGTATTATACTCCAGTATTATACTCCAGTATTGGACGCTATCCTCATACCCCAGTATTACACTCCAGTAATGGCCACTATCCTCATACTCCATTATTACACTACAGCATTGGCCGCTATCCTCATACTCCAGTATTATACTCCAGTATTGGCCGCTATCCTCATACTCCAGTATTACACTCCAGTATTGGCCGCTATCCTCATATTCCAGTATTATACTCCAGTATTGGCCGCTATCCTCATACTCCAGTATTATACTCCAGTATTGGCCGCTATCCTCATACTCCAGTATTACACTCCAGTATTGGCCGCTATCCTCATACTCCAGTATTACACTCCAGTATTGGCCGCTATCCTCATATTCCAGTATTATACTCCAGTATTGGCCGCTATCCTCATACTCCAGTATTACACTCCAGTATTGGACGCTATCCTCATACTCCAGTATTACACTTCAGTATTAGCCGCTATCCTCATACTCCAGTATTACACTTCAGTATTAGCCGCTATCCTCATACTCCAGTATTGGCCGCTATCCTCATACTCCAGAATTATACTCCAGTATTGGCCGCTATCCTCATACTCCAGTATTACACTCCAGTATTGGACGCTATCCTCATACTCCAGTATTACACTTCAGTATTAGCCGCTATCCTCATACTCCAGTATTACACTCCAGTATTGGCCGCTATCCTCATACTCCAGTATTACACTACAGTATTGGCCGCTATCCTCATACTCCAGTATTACACTCCAGTATTGGCCGCTATCCTCATACTCCAGTATTACACTACAGTATTGGCCGCTATCCTCATACTCCAGTATTACACTACAGTATTGGCCGCTGTCCTCATACTCCAGTATTACACTCCAGTATTGGCCGCTATCCTCATACTCCAGTATTACACTACAGTATTGGCCGCTATCCTCATACTCCAGTATTGGCCGCTATCCTCATACTCCAGAATTATACTCCAGTATTGGCCGCTATCCTCATACTCCAGTATTACACTCCAGTATTGGACGCTATCCTCATACTCCAGTATTACACTTCAGTATTAGCCGCTATCCTCATACTCCAGTATTACACTCCAGTATTGGCCGCTATCCTCATACTCCAGTATTACACTACAGTATTGGCCGCTATCCTCATACTCCAGTATTACACTCCAGTATTGGCCGCTATCCTCATACTCCAGTATTACACTACAGTATTGGCCGCTATCCTCATACTCCAGTATTACACTACAGTATTGGCCGCTGTCCTCATACTCCAGTATTACACTCCAGTATTGGCCGCTATCCTCATACTCCAGTATTACACTACAGTATTGGCCGCTATCCTCATACTCCAGTATTACACTACAGTATTGGACGCTATCCTCATACTCCAGTATTACACTCCAGTATTGGCCGCTATCCTCATACTCCAGTATTACACTACAGTATTGGCCGCTGTCCTTATACTCCAGTATTACACTCCAGTATTGGCCGCTATCCTCATACTCCAGTATTACACTACAGTATTGGCCGCTATCCTCATCCTCCAGTATTACACTACAGTATTGGCCGCTATCATTATACTCCAGTACTACACTCCAGTATTGGCCGCTATCCTCATACTCCAGTATTACACTCCAGTATTGGCCGCTATCCTCATACTCCAGTACTACACTACAGTATTGGCCGCTATCCTCATACTCCAGTATTACACTCCAGTATTGGCCGCTATCCTCATACTCCAGTATTATACTCCAGTATTGGCCGCTATCCTCATACTCCAGTATTGGATGCTATCCTCATACTCCAGTATTATACTCCAGTATTGGCCGCTATCCTCATACTCCAGTATTACGCTCCAGTAATGGCCGCTATCCTCATACTCCAGTATTACACTCCAGTATTGGCCGCTATCCTCATACTCCAGTATTGGACGCTATCCTCATACTCCAGTATTATACTCCAGTATTGGCCGCTATCCTCATACTCCAGTATTACACTCCAGTAATGGCCGCTATCCTCATACTCCATTATTACACTCCAGTATTGGCCGCTTTCCTCATACTCCAGTATTGGACGCTATCCTCATACTCCAGTATTATACTCCAGTATTGGCCGCTATCATCATACTCCAGTATTACACTCCAGTAATGGCCGCTATCCTCATACTCCATTATTACACTCCAGTATTGGCCGCTTTCCTCATACTCCAGTATTGGACGCTATCCTCATACTCCAGTATTATACTCCAGTATTGGCCGCTATCATCATACTCCAGTATTGGATGCTATCCTCATACTCCAGTATTATACTCCAGTATTGGCCGCTATCCTCATACTCCAGTATTGGACACTATCCTCATACTCCAGTATTATACTCCAGTATTGGCCGCTATCCTCATACTCCAGTATTACACTCCAGTATTGGCCGCTATCCTCATACTCCAGTATTGGACGCTATCCTCATACTCCAGTATTATACTCCAGTATTGGCCGCTATCCTCATACTCCAGTATGACACTCCAGTATTGGCCGCTATCCTCATACTCCAGTATTACACTCCAGTATTGGCCGCTATCCTCATACTCCAGTGTGACACTCCAGTATTGGCCGCTATCTTCATACTCCTGTATTATACTCCAGTATTG
This sequence comes from Dendrobates tinctorius, assembly GCF_039654945.1. Classification (NCBI taxonomy): domain Eukaryota; kingdom Metazoa; phylum Chordata; class Amphibia; order Anura; family Dendrobatidae; genus Dendrobates; species Dendrobates tinctorius. The sequence continues at coordinate 722,825 of NW_027362105.1, forward strand.
GACGCTATCCTCATACTCCAGTATGACACTCCAGTATTGGCCGCTATCCTCATACTCCAGTATTACACTCCAGTAGTGGCCGCTATCCTCATACTCCAGTATGACACTCCAGTATTGGCCGCTATCCTCATACTCCAGTATTGGCCGCTATCCTCATACTCCAGTATTACACTCCAGTATTGGCCGCTATCCTCATACTCCAGTATTACACTCCAGTATTGGCCGCTATCCTCATACTCCAGTATGACACTCCAGTATTGGCCGCTATCCTCATACTCCAGTATTGGCCGCTATCCTCATACTCCAGTATTACACTCCAGTATTGGCCGCTATCCTCATACTCCAGTATTACACTCCAGTATTGGCCGCTATCCTCATACTCCAGTATGACACTCCAGTATTGGCCGCTATCCTCATACTCCAGTATTGGCCGCTATCCTCATACTCCAGTATTACACTCCAGTATTGGCCGCTATCCTCATACTCCAGTATTACACTCCAGTAGTGGCCGCTATCCTCATACTCCAGTATGACACTCCAGTATTGGCCGCTATCCTCATACTCCAGTATTGGCCGCTATCCTCATACTCCAGTATGACACTCCAGTATTGGCCGCTATCCTCATACTCCAGTATTGGCCGCTATCCTCATACTCCAGTATTACACTCCAGTATTGGCCGCTATCCTCATACTCCAGTATTACACTCCAGTATTGGCCGCTATCCTCATACTCCAGTATGACACTCCAGTATTGGCCGCTATCCTCATACTCCAGTATTACACTCCAGTATTGGCCGCTATCCTCATACTCCAGTATTGGCCGCTATCCTCATACTCCAGTATTACACTCCAGTATTGGCCACTACCCTCATACTCCAGTATTACACTCCTGTATTGGCCGCTATCCTCATACTCCAGTATTACACTCCAGTATTGGCCCCTATCCTCATACTCCAGTATTACACTCCAGTATTGGCCGCTATCCTCATACTCCAGTATTACACTCCATTATTGGATGTTATCCTCATACTCCAGTATTGGACGCTCTCCTCATACTCCAGTATGACACTCCAGTATTGGCCGCTATCCTCATACTCCAGGATTGGCCGCTATCCTCATACTCCAGTATTACACTCCAGTATTGGCCCCTATCCTCATACTCCAGTATTACACTCCAGTATTGGCCGCTATCCTCATACTCCAGTATTACACTCCATTATTGGATGTTATCCTCATACTCCAGTATTGGCCGCTATCCTCATACTCCAGTATGACACTCCAGTATTGGCCGCTATCCTCATACTCCAGGATTGGCCGCTATCCTCATACTCCAGTATTACACTCCAGTATTGGCCGCTAACCTCATACTCCAGTATTACACTCCAGTATTGGCCGCTATCCTCATACTCCAGTATTACACTCCACTATTGGATGCTATCCTCATACTCCAGTATTGGCCGCTATCCTCATACTCCAGTATTTTACTTCAGTATTGTATGTTATCCTCATACTCCAGTATTACACTCCAGTATTACACTCCAGTATTGGACACTATCCTCATACTCCAGTATTATACTCCACTATTGGCCGCTATCCTCATACTCCACTATTACACCCCAGTATTGGCCACTATCCTCATACTCCAGTATTACACTCCAGTATTGGCCGCTATCCTCATACTCCAGTATTACATTAAAGTATTGGCCATTATCCTCATACTCCAGTATTGGCCGCTATCCTCATACTCCAGTATTACACTCCAGTATTGGCCACTATCCTCATACTCCAGTATTGGCCGCTATCCTCATACTCCAGTATTACACTAAAGTTTTGGCCACTATCCTCATACTCCAGTATAACACTACAGTATTGGCCGCTATCCTCATACTCCAGTATTGGCCGCTATCCTCATACTCCAGTATTACACTCCAGTATTGGCCACTATCCTCATACTCCAGTATTACACTCCAGTATTGGCCAGCTATCCTCATACTCCAGTATTGGCCGCTATCCTCATACTCCAGTATTACACTCCAGTATTGGCCGCTATCCTCATACTCCAGTATTACACTCCAGTATTGGCCGCTAACCTCATACTCCAGTATTACACTCCACTCTTGGATGCTATCCTCATACTCCAGTATTGGCCGCTATCCTCATACTCCAGTATTTTACTTCAGTATTGTATGCTATCCTCATACTCCAGTATTACACTCCAGTATTACACTCCAGTATTGGACACTATCCTCATACTCCAGTATTATACTCCACTATTGGCCGCTATCCTCATTCTCCAGTATTACACCCCAGTATTGGCCACTATCCTCATACTCCAGTATTACACTCCAGTATTGGCCGCTATCCTCATACTCCAGTATTGGCCACTATCCTCATACTCCAGTATTACACTCCAGTGTTGGCCGCTATCCTCATACTCCAGTATTGGCTGCTATCCTCATACTCCAGTATTACACTCCAGTGTTGGCCGCTATCCTCATACTCCAGTATTACACTCCTGTATTGGCCACTATCCTCATATTCCAGTATTACACTCCAGCATTGGCCACTATCCTCATACTCCAGTATTATACTCCACTATTGGCCGCTATCCTCATACTCCAGAATTACACTCCAGTATTGGCCGCAATCCTCATACTCCAGTATTACACTCCAGTATTACACTCCACTATTGGATGCTATCCTCATACTCCAGTATTGTCCGCTATCCTCATACTCCAGCATTTTACTTCAGTATTGTATGCTATCCTCATACTCCAGTATTACACTCCAGTATTACACTCCAGTATTGGACACTATCCTCATACTCCAGTATTATACTCCACTATTGGCCGCTATCCTCATACTCCAGTATTACACTCCAGTATTGGCCGCTATCCTCATACCCCAGTATTGGACACTATCCTCATACTCCAGTATTACACTCCAGTATTGGCCTCTAGAGTTGAGCGACTTTTGGTTTTTTAGGGTCGAGTTTCGTTTCGTGAAACCCGACTTTTCCAAAAGTCGGGTCGAGTAAGATCGTCCGATTATAGGGAAAAGTCGGGGTCGTCCCGAAACACGAAACCCAATGTAAGTCAATGGGGAATAAAAGTCGGCAGTGAGAGGAGGACAGGAAACACACCTACAGTGCCCATTTGAATGCCAAAAGCATCAATTCTTCTTACTTAAGCTTGTCAACCTTAATTAACTTCATAATACAAGTTATGCACTGAAAAATGGGGGTTATTTGGCTAAAGTTGTGGGGGGGAGGGCTGGCTCCAGGTTTTCATGTGCCCTGGGCGAAAGAGCGCCCCTTTAACACATACCACAACTCATCATGCTCCGATACGGCAGAGAAATAGCGGTATAGTACAATGAAAAATACCTCACTTTTTACATCTCATGACGAGGCCCATCTATTTCTCCATACAGAATCATTGGTCCCATATAATGTTTGAAACAGTATATGATGAGCTCCACATAATGCTACAGTATATGTTGGTCCCCATGGATGAAGCTCCACTGTCTTATGGGCCCAAATAATGCTCCAAACATAATGGGCCCCATTTCTAATGCTCTAGTGTATAATGGGCCCTGTAAATGCTGCTCCAGTGTCTGATGTCCACCTTTGGAATGTTCCAGTGTATGGTGGGCCCCATCTATCATTCTCCTGAGTATAGTGCTCCCCAAAAATTGCTGTCCCAACATTGAAAACAATCAAATAAGTCTCCTCGCTAGGGAATCCCTGTACTAGTCTGGACTCCTCGTCGTCCCCATCTTCCATCTCACTGCACAGTATTTCAACCTTGCAAGTGCTGTGATCCTGAGCAAGCAGGGGGGGCCCACTCATTGGCGACGGCACTGGCACAGGGCCCCTGATAGTACGGTGGTGTGTCTGATGGCGGGTGGGCCGAACCTGCACTTTCATCTGCAGCTTCCTCTTTGTCACCGTGTAGGATGGAACTGTATATGGGAAGGGTAACCTGAGTTTCATCAGGGTCAGATTCAGGCCGTGTAGCGTGCGAGGGGAATGTAGTGGTCTGGGTCAATGTACCAGCAGATTCATCGAGCAGTGGCTGGGCATCAGTGCACTTGTGTCGCCCCCAGGAGTACGGTCGCCACAGTGGCATTACCTTCCTCCTAGGGAGTGTGATGTCATGCTTGGGAGCAACGAACGATCTCTCTAGCAGGTTAACTGATTGGGCGGCGTTATTCCCACGAGTCATGACCCTCCAAACAGCGTTCATGAAGGCAAAGTAAACACTTTTGTTTTACGTGGACAGTATGGTTGCAAAGCTGAACCTTAAAGGAATGTCCAGAAGGGCACCACCAGGAGTGGAGCCTACGGTTAAATTCGACTCCACCTGGGAAACCTCAACCATGCCAGCTACAGAACAGATGCACACATTGCAAGCTTAATTCCGTTAACGAACGAGACTCCGTCATGCCCCGCGGTCCGAGTCCGGCTTACTAGAGGGACACGTGAGGCTCTGGCACATGAGATTGGCCAATAACTGGTGTGTCATGCCCTTACATGTCCGTGGCTGCATGTGCGCTACACTGAAAAGGCCAGCGTTTGTCGCTTACAGGTGCAGATAACCCGCTGAACAACGTTAGTGATGGGGATCACTGATTACAATTATTACCCGCGAACAATGATTTCCCAGTAAGTGCAGGTCAACCGCAGTTCCGGAATTAGGCCTAACCGTCATTCCTGAAAAAATGAAAAACTTACGTATGCAAACCACAGGTGCTGTAGCTTGCTTAACAGCTCGCCAGCCGTTCTCACGCCCAGTATGGATTACACGTGATTGCACAAAGGTGAGAAAGGGTACCGTATCCCCAGATAACATGTATGGATAGTGTACACATTCAAAATATATGTCTATACATCAGGAGGCAGGCTCAGACGGTGTTAGGCCCAGTATGGATTGCACGTGATTGCACAAAGGTTAGAAAGGGTACCGTATCCCCAGATAACATGTATGGATAGCGTACACATTCAAAATATATGTCTATACATCAGGAGACAGGCTCAGACGGTGTTAGGCCCAGTATGGATTGCACGTGATTGCACAAAGGTGAGAAAGGGTACCGTATCACCAGATAACATGTATGGATAGCGTACACATTCAAAATATATGTCTATACATCAGGAGGCAGGCTCAAACGGTGTCAGGCACAGTATGGATTTGACGGCCCAGACTACACAGCGGAGGAGCAGGGAGAGGTAAAGATTGCAAATGCTGGGGCCCTGCCCAAGCAAGGGGGGCCCACTCATGGGCGTCGGTACTGGCACTGGGCCCCTCATAGTACGGCGGTGTGTCTGACGGCGGGTGTGCACCACCACCGTCAGAGACACTTGATTGCACTATGAGGGACCCTGTGCCAGTGCCCGCATCCAAGAGTCGGCCTACCCACCTGTCCAGGGCAACGGCACTCGCACGGTGTCGTGCGCTAGGTGGTGACCCCGGCCATGGGGGGGGGAGGCAGCACAGTTAGGGAGTTTTAGAAAGTGGCATATGTTGATGTTGGACATTCAGCTGATGCAAAAGGTGAAATAGGTCAAGTCCCAGGAAGAGGTGGACCAAAGCAAGCCATTTTTCTGTCACCCTATGTGTCATCAGGGGAAGGTGGGACAAAATCCTTGGAAACCCATGCGTGGTTCATTTTAATGAAGGTTAGATCATCCACATTTTGGGTTGACAGACGGGTCCTTTTTTCTGTCAGGATTGATCCAGCTGCACTGAAGACTCTTTCCGATAGCACACTTGCAGCTGGGCAAGCGAGCTCCTGTAAGGCATATTGGGCCAATTCAGGCCAGGTGTCCAGTTTAGCGGCCCAATAGTCAAAGGGGAATGACCTGTGTGGGAGAACATCGATATGGGAGGAAAAGTAGTTTGTAACCATAGTTGACAACTGCTGTCTCCTGTCACTTTCCATCGATGCAGTATTACCAGTTGTGTGAGCGGTATTTGAAAAATCAGTCCACAACATTGTCATGAAACCCCTGTCTCCAACGCCACTTCTGCTGTGTGCACCACGAACACCTCTGCCAAGCTGCCCCCGGCCCGTACGGCTCGTGTGAGAACCATCACCGCTGCTGTGTGCTGGGAATGCCTCAAGCAACCGATTTACCAGAGTTGCTTGTTTATTAGCCAATATTAGGTCAAGGTTCTCCTGTGGCATGATGTTTTGTAATTTGCCTTTATAGCGTGGATCCAGGATGCTGGCCAACCAGTAGTCGTCATCGTTCATCATTTTGGCAATGCGGGGGTCCCTTTTTAGGATCCGCAAGGCATAATCTGACATGTGGGCCAATGTTCCCGGTGTCAATGATGCACTGCGAGTGCTGGTTGGAGGAGCACTTTCTGGCAAATCCACATCCCTCCAGTCACGCACAAACCCTGTACCAGACCTTGCCACGCCAACATTTTCACTTGCCCCACGAGATGCATCCTCCTCCCCTAAGTAATCATCCCCATCATCCTCCTCCTCCTCTTCTTCCTCCACCTCGTCCAGGAGAGGTCCCTGAGCAGACAATGGCTGAATGTCATCATGGATTCCCTCCTCCTCTTCCTCCTCATCAACATTGGCTGCAGACGCCTGCTCCTTAAGGTGCGTCAAAGTTTGCATGAGCAGACGCATAAGTGGGATGCGCATGCTTAGGATGGCGTCGTCTGCGCTTACCAGCCGTGTGCATTCCTCAAAACACTGAAGGACTTTACAGAGGTCTTTCAGCTTCGACCACTGCACACCTGTCAACTCCATGTCTGCTCTCAAAGTGCCTGGCCGTGTATCCTCCCACAAATGCATTATGGCCTGCCTCTGCTCGCACAGCCGCTCCACCATGTGCAGGGTGGAGTTCCACCTTGTTGCAATGTCGTTAATGAGGCGGTGGTTGGGAAGGTGGAGCAATCGCTGCAGCTTCTGCATACGAACGGAGTGTACAAGCGACCGGCGGATGTGCACGCACAGTCTTCGCACCTTCTGGAGCAGGGCTGTTAACTCCGGATAATTTTTGAGGAAGCACTGCACCACCAGGTTCAAGGTGTGAGCAAAGCAAGGTATGTGGCTGAGTTTTGAAAGGGCTATGGCTGCCACAAAATTACGGCCGTTATCACTAACTACCTTGCCTGCCTCAAGATGTACACTGCCCAGCCATGACTCAGTTTGTCGCTGAAAGTACTCGGCCAGCACCTCGGCGGTGTGTCTGTCGCCCAAACACATCATCTGCAACACAGCCTGCTGACGCTTTCCACTAGCTGCTTGATAGGGGGACACATCGTGTGCAACAGTGGCAGCTGCAGATGGAGTGCTCGTACGACTGCGCTCTGTGGACGAGCTTTCGCTTCTGGAGGAGGAGGAGGGTCGAACGCCTACAGCCAACTGTTTCCTATACCGTGGGCTAGGCAGCACTGTCCCACCACCACTGTCCCCTGTGGACCCTGCATCCACCACATTAACCCAGTGCGCAGTGATGGACATGTAATGGCCCTGGCCATGCCGACTGGACCATGCATCAGTTGTGAGGTGCACCTTTCCGCTCACTGACTGCTTGAGTGCATTGACAATGCGGTCTTTCACATGATGGTGGAGGGCTGGGATGGCTTTGTGAGAGAAGAAGTGGCGACTGGGTAGGTCATAGCGTGGTACTGCATAGGCCATGAGTTCGCGGAAAGCTGCGCTTTCCACCAACCGAAAGGGCATCATCTCAAACGAGATTAGTTTGGCAATGTGGGCGTTCAAACCCAGTGTACGCGGATGAGAGACTGAGTACTTTCTTGACCTACTCATAGTGTCTGGGAGGGTGAGCTGGACTTGAGAGCTGCATATGGTGGAAGTAGCGGTGGACAGGGCGGACTGAGAGAGGGTTGATGATGGTGATGGAGTTGTTGTTCTTTCTGATGGCCTAGAATCAGTCTTTCGTTGATATAACAGTGGGATTCCCTGACTGCTGTGGCATTGCAACGACACCTCAACATTTGCTGCTGTGCTAACCGGTGGGCTTACAGTGGGGGAAACAATGTAGCGTTGCTGACTACCTTCGTTGTGATCAGTTGCACATGTGGCACTTGAGGTTTGGTGTTGTGTCCACGCTTGCAAGTGCATGCTGGTTAAATGTCTAAGCATGCAACTGGTATTCAAATTTTTCAGATTTTTCCCTCGGCTAAAGGTCTTTGCGCACTTCTTACAGATAACCTTGGCCTGATCATGAGGATTTTGTTCAAAAAAGTGCCACACTGCACTCTTCCTACTTTGGCAGACATTTTGCGGCCTAGCACGCTGTGATCTTTTGACCCTCTGGACAAGCTGTCCAGCAACTCTTTTGATGTTTGGAACCTGTCTTTGGAGTGCTCCGGGCCTGCCAGATAACAGCTGTTGCGATGTCGATGTCTGCTGTGGATGCTCCTCATCTGAGCTATTGGAAGCAGCACCCTCTTCCCCCAATGGATGCCAATCTGGGTCAACAACTGGGTCATCCATCACCTCCTCTTCTATGTCATGTGCACCTTCCTCTGTGTCACCGTGTATGGTGGTATAGTGTGCGGGAAGGTGCACCTGAGTCTCATCAGGGTCAGAATCTGGCTCTGTACACTGCAAGGACAATGTAGTGCTCTGAGTGAATGTACCAGCAGAATCATCCATCAGCGGCTGTGCATCAGTGCACTCCATGTCAGATTCATCTTGGCCTGGGTAATTCACCATTTCACTTGATAATCCAGGCATGGTATGTGAAAACAGCTCCATGGAGTAATCAGTAGTATGGCCTGCGTCATCCTTCAATCTTGGTTGGGGTGAAGGACACATGGAAAGGTGTGGTTCATGAACATGAGCCTCCAATGACGACTCAGTGCTTTTACTTTTTACAACTGAAGAAGAGGAGGCGATAGAGCTGGAGGCTGAGTCAGCAATGTAAGACAAAACTTTTTCCTGATGCTCTGGCTTTAAAAGCGGTTTGCCAACTCCTAGAAAACTAAGCGTTCGAGGCCTTATGTAGCCAGACGATGACGCAGGCTCAACACCTCCTGCATTCGGTCCTATTTTGCTCTTGCCACTACCATCAGATCCACCACCAACACCATCAATACCAGCTGCCAACCCCCGCCCAATTCCACGGCCTCTTCCACCAGCCTTCCTCATTTTTGGTAGAACTGTAGACAAAATCCAACAAACTATATAGTAATGTAAAACAAGGTACAAGGTGTCTATAGGACAGGGGAGATTATGAATTTCTGCAGACACTTGTGGACACTGGACACTTATGGATTGTGTGAGGCCCACTGAGTATCTGAGCGCTCTGTCACAGGCTCGATGGCAGAGCTGTGACCAAAGTGACTAGAGGATAAGGGAGATTTTTAATTTCTGCACACACTTGTGGACACTGGACACTTATGGATTGTGTGAGGCCCACTGAGTATCTGAGCGCTCTGTCACAGGCTCGATGGCAGAGCTGTGACCAAAGTGACTAGAGGATAAGGGAGATTTTTAATTTCTGCACACACTTGTGGACACTGGACACTTATGGATTGTGTGAGGCCCACTGAGTATCTGAGCGCTCTGTCACAGGCTCGATGGCAGAGCTGTGACCAAAGTGACTAGAGGATAAGGGAGATTTTTAATTTCTGCAGACACTTGTGGACACTGGACACTTATGGATTGTGTGAGGCCCACTGAGTATCTGAGCGCTCTGTCACAGGCTCGATGGCAGAGCTGTGACCAAAGTGACTAGAGGATAAGGGAGATTTTTAATTTCTGCACACACTTGTGGACACTGGACACTTATGGATTGTGTGAGGCCCACTGAGTATCTGAGCGCTCTGTCACAGGCTCGATGGCAGAGCTGTGACCAAAGTGACTAGAGGATAAGGGAGATTTTTAATTTCTGCACACACTTGTGGACACTGGACACTTATGGATTGTGTGAGGCCCACTGAGTATCTGAGCGCTCTGTCACAGGCTCGATGGCAGAGCTGTGACCAAAGTGACTAGAGGATAAGGGAGATTTTTAATTTCTGCACACACTTGTGGACACTGGACACTTATGGATTGTGTGAGGCCCACTGAGTATCTGAGCGCTCTGTCACAGGCTCGATGGCAGAGCTGTGACCAAAGTGACTAGAGGATAAGGGAGATTTTTAATTTCTGCACACACTTGTGGACACTGGACACTTATGGATTGTGTGAGGCCCACTGAATATCTGAGCGCTATGTCACAGGCAGAAATTGGCTAGTGTATCACAAACTACAAGGTGTATGTAGAATTGGGCAGAATTGGAATCTCCCTAGAGTGCAGGTCTGTAAGAACGGAACATGTCCTCGACTTATTCTCACAGAGTGACTCACTGATAGCTTCACTGTGGCTGTGATAACAGCCGTTACACGGTACTGTGTGAGGAGCGTACACCGCTGTATGGTGTGAAAAAATGCACGCTCAGTACCTCAGCAGGAAAAAAAAAAAAAATTGTGATTGCTTTTAAAAAAGCAGTTTGCGGAGCAGTGGGTAAACAGCAATGCAGGAATGTCAGGAAGCCTTAGAATGCAGCCCAACAACCAACACCACTGATACACCACTATATAGCCTCCCCTTGCACTGCACAGTGACTGGTGTGTTGTACAGGCAAAATCGCTAGCAGCAAAAGCAGTTTTTTTTTTTTCTTCTCAGCAGGACAAAAAAAAAAATTGGGATTGCTTTTAAAAAAGCAGTTTGCGGAGCAGTGGGTAAACAGCAATGCAGGAATGTCAGGAAGCCTTAGAAGGCAGCACAACAACCAACACCACTGATACACCACTATATAGCCTCCCCTTGCACTGCACAGTGACTGGTGTGTTGTACAGGCAAAATCGTTAGCAGCAGAAGCAGTTTTTTTTTCTTCTTCTCAGCAGGACAAAAAAAAAAATTGGGATTGCTTTTAAAAAAGCAGTTTGCGGAGCAGTCGGTAAACAGCAATGCAGGAATGTCAGGAAGCCTTAGAAGGCAGCCCAACAACCAACACCACTGATACACCACTATATAGCCTCCCCTTGCACTGCACAGTGACTGGTGTGTTGTACAGGCAAAATCGCTAGCAGCAGAAGCAGTTTTTGGTGTCTTCTTCCCTGCCTAACGCTCTCCCTACAAAATCATCAGCAGCAGCAGCTCTCTCTATTCTGAGATCAGCATGAGTAACATGGCGGTCGGCGTGCACGCCCTTTTATACCGCCTGTGACGCCCACCAAAGCAAGCCAATCACTTGCATGCCCTTCTGAAAGATGGTGGTGACCCGTGCCTATGTCATCACGTTGCCCACAGTGTCCGTGGATCCTGATTGGCTGAAAAAGAGCGCAAAACAAACTTTTGAAACGCGACTTTGGCGCGTAAGTCACCGACCTCGTGGCCGACCTCATCCTAGGGTCGGGTTTCGTTTCATGAAACCCGACTTTACCAAAAGTCGGCGACTTTTGAATTTTTTCGACCCGTTTCGCTCAACTTTATTGGCTGCTATCCTCATACTCCAGTATTACACTCCAGTATTGGCCACTATCCTCATACTCCAGTATTACACTCCAGCATTGGCCACTATCCTAATATTCCAATATTATACTCCACTATTGGCTGCTATCCTCATACTCCAGTATTACACTCCAGTATTGGCCACTATCCTCATACTCCAGTATTGGCCGCTATCCTCATACACCAGTATTACACTCCAGTATTGGTCGCTATCCTCATACTCCAGTATTACACTCCAGTATTGGCCGCTATCCTCACAATCCAGTATTGGACGCTATCCTTATACTCCAGTATTATACTCCAGTATTGGACGCTATCCTCATACTCCAGTATGACACTCCAGTATTGGCCGCTATCCTCATACTCCAGTATTACACTCCAGTATTGGCCGCTATCCTCATATTCTAGTATTGGCCGCTATCCTCATACTCCAGTATTACACTCCAGTATTGGCCGATATCCTCATACTCCAGTATTACACTCCAGTATAGGCCGCTATCCTCATACTCCAGTATTACACTCCATTATTGGATGCTATCCTTATACTCCAGTATTACACTCCAGTATTGGCCGCTATCCTCATACTCCAGTATGACACTCCAATATTGGCCGCTATCCTCTTACTCCAGTATTACACTCCAGTATTGGCCGCTATCCTCATATTCCAGTATTGGCCGCTATCCTAATACTACAGTATTACACTCCAGTATTGGCCGCTATCCTCATACTCCAGTATTACACTCCAGTATTGGCCGCTATCCTTATACTCCAGTATTACACTCCAGTATTGGCCGCTATCCTCATACTCCAGTATTGGCCGCTATCCTCATACTCCAGTATTACACTCCAGTATTGGCCGCTATCCTCATACTCCAGTATTACACTCCAGTATTGGCCGCTATCCTCATACTCCAGTATTGGACGCTATCCTCATACTATAGTATTACACTCCAGTATTGGCCGCTATCCTCATACTCCAGTATGACACTCCAGTATTGGCCGCTATCCTCATACTCCAGTATTGGACGCTCTCCTCATACTCTAGTATTATACTCCAGTATTGGCCGCTATCCTCATACTCCAGTATGACACTGCAGTATTGGCCGCTATCCTCATACTCCAGTATTACACTCCAGTATTGGCCGCTATCCTCATACTCCAGTATTACACTCCAGTATTGGCCGCTATCCTCATACTCCAGTATTACAGCCCAGTATTGGCCACTATCCTCATACTCCAGTATCACACTCCAGTATTGGCCGCTATCCTCATACTCCAGTATTGGCCACTATCCTCATACTCCAGTGTTGGCCGCTATCCTCATACTCCAGTATTACACTCCAGTATTGGCCACTATCTCATATTCGAGTATTACACTCCAGCATTGGCCACTATCCTCATACTCCAGTATTATACTCCACTATTGGCCGCTATCCTCATACTCCAGTATTACACTCCAGTATTGGCCGCTATCCTCATACTCCAGTATTACACTCCAGTATTGGCCGCTATCCTCATACTCCAGCATTGGCCGCTATCCTCATACTCCAGTATTACACTCCAGTATTGGCCGCTATCCTCAAACTCCAGTATTACACTCCAGTATTGGCCGCTATCCTCATACTCCAGTATTACACTCCATTATTGGATGCTATCCTCATACTCCAGTATTGGACGCTATCCTCATACTATAGTATTACACTCCAGTATTGGCCGCTATCCTCATACTCCAGTATGACACTCCAGTATTGGCCGCTATCCTCATAATCCAGTATTGGACGCGCTCCTCATACTCCAGTATTATACTCCAGTATTGGCCGCTATCCTCATACTCCAGTATGACACTCCAGTATTGGCCGCTATCCTCATACTCCAGTATTACACTCCAGTATTGGCCGCTATCCTCATACTCCAGTATTGGACGCTATCCTCATACTCCAGTATTACACTCCAGTATTGGCCACTATCCTCATACTCCAGTATTACACTCCAGCATTGGCCACTATCCTAATATTCCAATATTATACTCCACTATTGGCTGCTATCCTCATACTCCAGTATTACACTCCAGTATTGGCCACTATCCTCATACTCCAGTATTGGCCGCTATCCTCATACACCAGTATTACACTCCAGTATTGGTCGCTATCCTCATACTCCAGTATTACACTCCAGTATTGGCCGCTATCCTCACAATCCAGTATTGGACGCTATCCTTATACTCCAGTATTATACTCCAGTATTGGACGCTATCCTCATACTCCAGTATGACACTCCAGTATTGGCCGCTATCCTCATACTCCAGTATTACACTCCAGTATTGGCCGCTATCCTCATATTCTAGTATTGGCCGCTATCCTCATACTCCAGTATTACACTCCAGTATTGGCCGCTATCCTCATACTCCAGTATTACACTCCAGTATAGGCCGCTATCCTCATACTCCAGTATTACACTCCATTATTGGATGCTATCCTTATACTCCAGTATTACACTCCAGTATTGGCCGCTATCCTCATACTCCAGTATGACACTCCAATATTGGCCGCTATCCTCTTACTCCAGTATTACACTCCAGTATTGGCCGCTATCCTCATATTCCAGTATTGGCCGCTATCCTAATACTACAGTATTACACTCCAGTATTGGCCGCTATCCTCATACTCCAGTATTACACTCCAGTATTGGCCGCTATCCTTATACTCCAGTATTACACTCCAGTATTGGCCGCTATCCTCATACTCCAGTATTGGCCGCTATCCTCATACTCCAGTATTACACTCCAGTATTGGCCGCTATCCTCATACTCCAGTATTACACTCCAGTATTGGCCGCTATCCTCATACTCCAGTATTGGACGCTATCCTCATACTATAGTATTACACTCCAGTATTGGCCGCTATCCTCATACTCCAGTATGACACTCCAGTATTGGCCGCTATCCTCATACTCCAGTATTGGACGCTCTCCTCATACTCTAGTATTATACTCCAGTATTGGCCGCTATCCTCATACTCCAGTATGACACTGCAGTATTGGCCGCTATCCTCATACTCCAGTATTACACTCCAGTATTGGCCGCTATCCTCATACTCCAGTATTACACTCCAGTATTGGCCGCTATCCTCATACTCCAGTATTACAGCCCAGTATTGGCCACTATCCTCATACTCCAGTATCACACTCCAGTATTGGCCGCTATCCTCATACTCCAGTATTGGCCACTATCCTCATACTCCAGTGTTGGCCGCTATCCTCATACTCCAGTATTACACTCCAGTATTGGCCACTATCTCATATTCGAGTATTACACTCCAGCATTGGCCACTATCCTCATACTCCAGTATTATACTCCACTATTGGCCGCTATCCTCATACTCCAGTATTACACTCCAGTATTGGCCGCTATCCTCATACTCCAGTATTACACTCCAGTATTGGCCGCTATCCTCATACTCCAGCATTGGCCGCTATCCTCATACTCCAGTATTACACTCCAGTATTGGCCGCTATCCTCAAACTCCAGTATTACACTCCAGTATTGGCCGCTATCCTCATACTCCAGTATTACACTCCATTATTGGATGCTATCCTCATACTCCAGTATTGGACGCTATCCTCATACTATAGTATTACACTCCAGTATTGGCCGCTATCCTCATACTCCAGTATGACACTCCAGTATTGGCCGCTATCCTCATAATCCAGTATTGGACGCGCTCCTCATACTCCAGTATTATACTCCAGTATTGGCCGCTATCCTCATACTCCAGTATAACACTCCAGTATTGGCCGCTATCCTCATACTCCAGTATTACACTCCAGTATTGGCCGCTATCCTCATACTCCAGTATTGGACGCTATCCTCATACTCCAGTATGACACTCCAGTATTGGCCGCTATCCTCATACTCCAGTATTACACTCCAGTATTGTCCGCTATCCTCATACTCCAGTATTACAGCCCAGTATTGGCCACTATCCTCATACTCCAGTATCACACTCCAGTATTGGCCGCTATCCTCATACTCCAGTATTGGCCACTATCCTCATACTCCAGTATTACACTCCAGTGTTGGCCGCTATCCTCATACTCCAGTATTACACTCCAGTATTGGCCACTATCTCATATTCGAGTATTACACTCCAGCATTGGCCACTATCCTCATATTCCAGTATTATACTCCACTATTGGCCGCTATCCTCAGACTCCAGTATTACACTCCAGTATTGGCCGCTATCCTCATACTCCAGTATTACACTCCAGCATTACACTCCACTATTGGATGCTATCCTCATACTCCAGTATCGGCCGCTATCCTCATACTCCAGCATTTTAATTCAGTATTGTATGCTATCCTCATACTCCAGTATTACACTCCAGTATTACACTCCAGTATTGGCCACTGTCCTCATACTCCAGTATTACACTCCAGTATTGGCCACTCTCCTCATACTCCAGTATTTTACTTCAGTATTGGATGCTATTCTCATACTCCAGTATTACACTCCGGTATTGAACACTATCCTCATACTCCATTATTACACTCCAATATTGGCCGCTATCCTCATACTCCAGTATTACACTCCAGTATTGGACGCTATCCTCATACTCCAGTATTATACTCCACTATAGGACGCTATCCTCATACTCCAGTATTACACTCCAGTATTGGCCACTATCCTCATACTCCAGTACTACACTCCAGCATTGGCCACTATCCTCATACTTCAGTATTATGTTTCAGTACTGGATGCTATCCTCATACTCCAGTATTATACTCCAGTATAGGATGCTATCCTCATACTCCAGTATTATACTCAAGTATTGGACGCTATCCTCATACTCCAGTATTACACTCCAGTATTGGCCGCTATCCTCATACTCCAGTGTTGGACACTATTCTTATACTCCTGTATTACACTCCACTATTGGACACTATCCTCATACTCCAGTATTATACTCCAGTATTGGCCACTATCCTCATACTCCAGTACTACACTCCAGCATTGGCCACTATCCTCATACTTCAGTATTATGTTTCAGTACTGGATGCTATCCTCATACTCCAGTATTATACTCCAGTATTGGACGCTATCCTCATACTCCAGTATTAAACTCAAGTATTGGATGCTATCCTCATACTCCAGTATTACACTCCAGTATTGGCCGCTATCCTCATACTCCAGTGTTTGACGCTATTCTTATACTCCAGTATTACACTCCACTATTGGACACTATCCTCATACTCCAGTATTATACTCCAGTATTGGACGCTATCCTCATACTCCAGTATTATACTCCAGTATTGGACGCTATCCTCATACTCCAGTATTACACTCCAGTATTGGACGCTATCCTCATACTCCAGTATTACACTCCAGTATTGGACGCTATCCTCATTCTCCAGTACTACACTCCAGTATTAGACGCTATCCTCTTACTCCAGTTTTATACTCCAGTATTGGCCGCTATCCTCATACTCCAGTATTATACTCCAGTAATTGATGCTGTTCTCATACTCCCGTATTGGATGCTATCCTCATACTCCAGTATTACACTCCAGTATTGGAGACTATCCTCATACTCCAGTATTGGCCGCTATACTCATACTCCAGTATTATACCCCAGTTTTGGACACTATCCTCGTACTCCAGTATTATACTCCAGTATTGGACGCTATCCTCATACTCCAGTATTACACTCCAGTATTGGCCGCTATCCTCATACTCCAGTATTATACTCCAGTAATTGATGCTGTTCTCATACTCCAGTATTGGATGCTATCCTCATACTCCAGTATTACACTCCAGTATTGGAGACTATCCTCATACTCCAGTATTGGCCGCTATCCTCATACTCCAGTATTATACCCCAGTATTGGACACTATCCTCGTACTCCAGTATTATACTCCAGTATTGGACGCTATCCTCATACTCCAGTATTACACTCCAGTATTGGACGCTATCCTCATACTCCAGAATTACACTCCAGTATTGTACGCTAACCTCATACTCCAGATTTACACTCCAGTATTGGATGCTGTCCTTTTACTCCAGTATTATAATCCAGTATTGGAAAGTAAGCTCATACTCCAGTATTATACTCCAGTATTGTCCGCTATCCTCATACCCCAGTATTATACTCCAGTAATATACTCCAGTATTGGATGCTGTACTCAAACTCCAGTATTACACTACTGTATTGTCCGCTATCCTCATACACCAGTAATATACTCCACTATTGGATGCTGTTCTCATACTCCAGTATTATACTCCAGTATTGGATGCTATCCTCATACTCCAGTATTACACTCCAGTATTGAAGACTATCCTTATACTCAATTATTGGCCGCTATCCTCATACTCCAGTATTATACCCCAGTATTGGACACTATCCTCGTACTCCAGTATTATACTCCAGTATTGGACGCTATCCTCATACTCCAGTATTACACTCCAGTATTGGACGCTATCTTCATACTCCAGAATTACACTCCAGTATTGGACGCTAACCTCATACTCCAGATTTACACTCCAGTATTGGATGCTGTCCTTTTACTCCAGTATTATACTCCAGTATTGGACAGTAACCTCATACTCCAGTATTATACTCCAGTATTGGCCGCTATCCTCATACCCCAGTATTATACTCCAGTAATATTCTCCAGTATTGGATGCTGTACTCAAACTCCAGTATTACACTACTGTATTGTCCGCTATCCTCATACTCCAGTAATATACTCCAGTATTGGATGTTGTTCTCATACTCCAGTATTATACTCCAGTATTGGATGCTATCCTCATACTCCAGTATTACACTCCAGTATTGAAGACTATCCTTATACTCGAGTATTGGCCGCTATCCTCATACTTCAGTATTATACTCCAGTATTGGATGCTATCCTCATACTCCAGTATTTTAATCCACTATTGGATGCTATCCTCATACTCCAGTATTACACTCCAGTATTGGCCACTATCCTCATACTCCAGTACTACACTCCAGAATTGGCCACTATCCTCATACTCCAGTATTATACTCCAGTATTGGACGCTATCCTCATTCTCCAGTATTACACTCCAGTATTGGACGCTATCCTCATACTCTGGTATTACACTCCAGTATTGGACGCTATCCTCATACTCTGGTATTACACTCCAGTATTGGATGCTATCCTTATACTCCAGTATTGCACTCCAGTATTTGACTATATCCTCATACTCCAGTATTATACTCCAGTGTTGGACTCTATCCTCATACTTCAGTATTATACTCCAGTATTGGCAACTATCCTCATACTCCAGTATTATACTTCAGTATTGGATGCTATCCTCATAATCCAGTATTATTTTCCAGTATTGGATGCTATCCTCATACTCCAGTATTATACTCCAGTATTGGCTGCCACCCTCATACTCCAGTATTACACTTCAGTATTGGCTGCTATCCTCATACCCCAATATTATACTCCAGTATTGGCCGCTATCCTCATACTCCAGTATTATACTCCAGTATTGGTGGCTATCCTCATACTCCAGTATTATACTCCAGTATTGGATGCTGTCCTCATACTCCAGTATTACACTCCAGTATTGGACGCTATGCTCATACTCCAGTATTATACTCCACTATTGGCCGCTATCCTCATACTCCAGTATTACACTCCAGTATTGGCCACTATCCTCATACTCCAGTATTACACTCCAGTATTGGCCGCTATCCTCATACCCCAGTATTGGCCACTATCCTCATACTCCAGTATTACATTCCAGTATTGGCCGCTATCCTCATACTCCAGTATTACACTCCAGTATTGGCCTCTATCCTCATACACCAGTATTACACTCCAGCATTGGCCACTATCCTCATACTCCAATATTATACTCCACTATTGGCCGCTATCCTCATACTCCAGTATTACACTCCAGTATTGGCCACTATCCTCATACTCCAGTATTACACTCCAGTATTGGCCACTATCCTCATACTCCAGTATTACACTCCAGTATTGGCCACTCTCCTCATACTCCAGTATTTTACTTCAGTATTGGATGCTATTCTCATACTCCAGTATTACACTCCAGTATTGGCCACTCTCCTCATACTCCAGTATTTTACTTCAGTATTGGATGCTATTCTCATACTCCAGTATTACACTCCAGTATTGGCCGCTATCCTCATACTCCAGTATTACACTCCAGTATTGGACGCTATCCTCATACTCCAGTATTACACTACAGTATTGGCCACTATCCTCATACTTCAGTATTATGTTTCAGTACTGGATGCTATCCTCATACTCCAGTATTATACTCCAGTATTGGACGGTATCCTCATACTCCAGTATTACACTCCAGTATTGGCCACTATCCTCATACTTCAGTATTATGTTTCAGTACTGGATGCTATCCTCATACTCCAGTATTATACTCCAGTATTGGACGCTATCCTCATACTCCAGTATTACACTACAGTATTGGCCACTATCCTCATACTTCAGTATTATGTTTCAGTACTGGATGCTATCCTCATACTCCAGTATTATACTCCACTATTGGACGCTATCCTCATACTCCAGTATTACACTCCAGTATTGGCCACTATCCTCATACTTCAGTATTATGTTTCAGTACTGGATGCTATCCTCATACTCCAGTATTATACTCCAGTATTGGACGCTATCCTCATACTCCAGTATTATACTCCAGTATTGGACGCTATCCTCATACTCCAGTATTACACTCCAGTATTGGCCGCTATCCTCATACTCCAGTGTGGGACACTATTCTTATACTCCAGTATTACACTCCACTATTGGACACTATCCTCATACTCCAGTATTATACTCCAGTATTGGACGCTATCCTCATACTCCTGAATTACACTCCAGTATTGGACGCTATCCTCATTCTCCAGTACTACACTCCAGTATTAGACGCTATCCACTTACTCCAGTATTATACTCCAGTATTGAACACTATTCTCATACTCCATTATGACACTTCAGTATTGGCCGCTCTCCTGATACTCCAGTATTACACTCCAGTATTGGACACTATCCTCATACTCCAGTATTATACTCCACTATTGGACGCTAGCATCATACTTCAGTATTATGTTTCAGTACTGCATGCTATCCTCATACTCCAGTATTATACTCCAGTATTGGACGCTATCCTCATACTCCAGTATTATACTCCAGTATTGGACGCTATCCTCATACTCCAGTATGACACTCCAGTATTGGCCGCTATCCTCATACTCCAGTATTGCACTCCAGTAGTGGCCGCTATCCTCATACTCCAGTATTGGACGCTATACTCATACTCCAGTATTACACTCCAGTATTGGCCGCTATCCTCATACTCCAGTATTACACTCCAGTATTCGCCGCTATCCTCATACTCCAGTATCACACTCCAGTATTGGCCGCTATGCTCATACTCCAGTATTGGCCACTATCCTCATACTCCAGTATTACACTCCAGTGTTGGCCGCTATCCTCATACTCCAGTATTACACTCCAGCATTGGCCACTATCTCATATTCGAGTATTACACTCCAGCATTGGACACTATCCTCATACTCCAGTATTATACTCCACTATTGGCCGCCATCTTCATACTCCAGTATTGGCCACTATCCTCATACTCCAGTATTACACTCCAGTATTGGACACTATCCTCATACTCCAGTATTATACTCCACTATTGGACGCTATCATCATACTTCAGTATTATGTTTCAGTACTGGATGATATCCTCATACTCCAGTATTATACTCCAGTATTGGACGCTATCCTCATACTCCAGTATTATACTCCAGAATTGGACGCTATCCTCATATTCCAGTATTATACTCCAGTAATTGATGCTGTTCTCATACTTCAGTATTGGATGCTATCCTCATACTCCAGTATTACACTCCAGTATTGGAGACTATCCTCATACTCCAGTATTATACTCCACTATTGGACGCTATCATCATACTTCAGTATTATGTTTCAGTACTGGATGCTATCCTCATACTCCAGTATTATACTCCAGTATTGGACGCTATCTTCATACTCCAGAATTACACTCCAGTATTGGACGCTAACCTCATACTCCAGATTTACACTCCAGTATTGGATGCTGTCCTTTTACTCCAGTATTATACTCCAGTATTGGACAGTAACCTCATACTCCAGTATTATACTCCAGTATTGGCCGCTATCCTCATACCCCAGTATTATACTCCAGTAATATTCTCCAGTATTGGATGCTGTACTCAAACTCCAGTATTACACTACTGTATTGTCCGCTATCCTCATACTCCAGTAATATACTCCAGTATTGGATGCTGTTCTCATGCTCCAGTATTGGATGCTATCCTCATACTCCAGTATTACACTCCAGTATTGAAGACTATAATTATACTCGAGTATTGGCTGCTATCCTCATACTTCATTATTATACTCCAGTATTGGATGCTCTCCTCATACTCCAGTATTTTAATCCACTATTGGATGCTATCCTCATACTCCAGTATTACACTCCAGTATTGGCCACTATCCTCATACTCCAGTACTACACTCCAGAATTGGCCATTATCCTCATACTCCAGTATTATACTCCAGTATTGGACGCTGTCCTCATTCTCCAGTATTACACTCCAGTATTGGACGCTATCCTCATACTCTGGTATTACACTCCAGTATTGGACGCTATCCTCATACTCTGGTATTACACTCCAGTATTGGATGCTATCCTTATACTCCAGTATTGCACTCCAGTATTTGACTATATCCTCATACTCCAGTATAATACTCCAGTGTTGGACTCTATCCTCATACTTCAGTATTATACTTCAGTATTGGATGCTATCCTCATAATCCAGTATTATTTTCCAGTATTGGATGCTATCCTCATACTCCAGTATTATACTCCAGTATTGGCTGCCACCCTCATACTCCAGTATTACACTTCAGTATTGGCTGCTATCCTCATACCCCAATATTATACTCCAGTATTGGCCGCTATCCTCATACTCCAGTATTATACTCCAGTAATGGTGACTATCCTCATACTCCAGTATTATACTCCAGTATTGGATGCTGTCCTCATACTCCAGTATTACACTCCAGTATTGGACGCTATGCTCATACTCCAGTATTATACTCCACTATTGGCCGCTATCCTCATACTCCAGTATTACACTCCAGTATTGGCCACTATCCTCATACTCCAGTATTACACTCCAGTATTGGCCGCTATCCTCATACCCCAGTATTGGCCACTATCCTCATACTCCAGTATTATACTCCAGTATTGGATGCTGTCCTCATACTCCAGTATTACACTCCAGTATTGGACGCTATGCTCATACTCCAGTATTATACTCCACTATTGGCCGCTATCCTCATACTCCAGTATTACACTCCAGTATTGGCCGCTATCCTCATACTCCAGTATTGGCCGCTATCCTCATACTCCAGTATTACACTCCAGTATTGGCCGCTATCCTCAAACTCCAGTATTACACTCCAGTATTGGCCGCTATCCTCATACTCCAGTATTACACTCCATTATTGGATGCTATCCTCATACTCCAGTATTGGACGCTATCCTCATACTATAGTATTACACTCCAGTATTGGCCGCTATCCTCATACTCCAGTATGACACTCCAGTATTGGCCGCTATCCTCATACTCCAGTATTGGACGCTCTCCTCATACTCCAGTATTATACTCCAGTATTGGCCGCTATCCTCATACTCCAGTATGACACTCCAGTATTGGCCGCTATCCTCATACTCCAGTATTACACTCCAGTATTGGCCGCTATCCTCATACTCCAGTATTGGACGCTATCCTCATACTCCAGTATGACACTCCAGTATTGGCCGCTATCCTCATACTCCAGTATTACACTCCAGTATTGTCCGCTATCCTCATACTCCAGTATTACAGCCCAGTATTGGCCACTATCCTCATACTCCAGTATCACACTCCAGTATTGGCCGCTATCCTCATACTCCAGTATTCGCCACTATCCTCATACTCCAGTATTACACTCCAGTGTTGGCCGCTATCCTCATACTCCAGTATTACACTCCAGTATTGGCCACTATCTCATATTCGAGTATTACACTCCAGCATTGGCCACTATCCTCATACTCCAGTATTATACTCCACTATTGGCCGCTATCCTCAGACTCCAGTATTACACTCCAGTATTGGCCGCTATCCTCATACTCCAGTATTACACTCCAGTATTACACTCCACTATTGGATGCTATCCTCATACTCCAGTATCGGCCGCTATCCTCATACTCCAGCATTTTAATTCAGTATTGTATGCTATCCTCATACTCCAGTATTACACTCCAGTATTACACTCCAGTATTGGCCACTGTCCTCATACTCCAGTATTACACTCCAGTATTGGCCACTCTCCTCATACTCCAGTATTTTACTTCAGTATTGGATGCTATTCTCATACTCCAGTATTACACTCCAGTATTGAACACTATCCTCATACTCCATTATTACACTTCAGTATTGGCCGCTATCCTCATACTCCAGTATTACACTCCAGTATTGGACGCTATCCTCATACTCCAGTATTATACTCCACTATAGGACGCTATCCTCATACTCCAGTATTACACTCCAGTATTGGCCACTATCCTCATACTCCAGTACTACACTCCAGCATTGGCCACTATCCTCATACTTCAGTATTATGTTTCAGTACTGGATGCTATCCTCATACTCCAGTATTATACTCCAGTATTGGATGCTATCCTCATACTCCAGTATTATACTCAAGTATTGGACGCTATCCTCATACTCCAGTATTACACTCCAGTATTGGCCGCTATCCTCATACTCCAGTGTTGGACACTATTCTTATACTCCTGTATTACACTCCACTATTGGACACTATCCTCATACTCCAGTATTATACTCCAGTATTGGCCACTATCCTCATACTCCAGTACTACACTCCAGCATTGGCCACTATCCTCATACTTCAGTATTATGTTTCAGTACTGGATGCTATCCTCATACTCCAGTATTATTCTCCAGTATTGGACACTATCCTCATACTCCAGTATTATACTCAAGTATTGGATGCTATCCTCATACTCCAGTATTACACTCCAGTATTGGCCGCTATCCTCATACTCCAGTGTTTGACACTATTCTTATACTCCAGTATTACACTCCACTATTGGACACTATCCTCATACTCCAGTATTATACTCCAGTATTGGACGCTATCCTCATACTCCAGTATTACACACCAGTATTGGACGCTATCCTCATTCTCCAGTACTACACTCCAGTATTAGACGCTATCCTCTTACTCCAGTTTTATACTCCAGTATTGGCCGCTATCCTCATACTCCAGTATTATACTCCAGTAATTGATGCTGTTCTCATACTCCAGTATTGGATGCTATCCTCATACTCCAGTATTACACTCCAGTATTGGAGACTATCCTCATACTCCAGTATTGGCCGCTATACTCATACTCCAGTATTATACCCCAGTTTTGGACACTATCCTCGTACTCCAGTATTATACTCCAGTATTGGACGCTATCCTCATACTCCAGTATTACACTCCAGTATTGGCCGCTATCCTCATACTCCAGTATTATACTCCAGTAATTGATGCTGTTCTCATACTCCAGTATTGGATGCTATCCTCATACTCCAGTATTACACTCCAGTATTGGAGACTATCCTCATACTCCAGTATTGGCCGCTATCCTCATACTCCAGTATTATACC
This sequence comes from Dendrobates tinctorius, assembly GCF_039654945.1. Taxonomy (NCBI): domain Eukaryota; kingdom Metazoa; phylum Chordata; class Amphibia; order Anura; family Dendrobatidae; genus Dendrobates; species Dendrobates tinctorius. Next base: position 748,108 of record NW_027362105.1, read on the forward strand.
CCAGTATTGGACACTATCCTCGTACTCCAGTATTATACTCCAGTATTGGACGCTATCCTCATACTCCAGTATTACACTCCAGTATTGGACGCTATCCTCATACTCCAGAATTACACTCCAGTATTGGACGCTAACCTCATACTCCAGATTTACACTCCAGTATTGGATGCTGTCCTTTTACTCCAGTATTATAATCCAGTATTGGACAGTAAGCTCATACTCCAGTATTATACTCCAGTATTGGCCGCTATCCTCATACCCCAGTATTATACTCCAGTAATATACTCCAGTATTGGATGCTGTACTCAAACTCCAGTATTACACTACTGTATTGTCCGCTATCCTCATACACCAGTAATATACTCCAGTATTGGATGCTGTTCTCATACTCCAGTATTATACTCCAGTATTGGACGCTATCCTCATTCTCCAGTATTACACTCCAGTATTGGACGCTATCCTCATACTCTGGTATCACACTCCAGTATTGGACGCTATCCTCATACTCTGGTATTACACTCCAGTATTGGATGCTATCATTATACTCCAGTATTGCACTCCAGTATTTGACTATATCCTCATACTCCAGTATTATACTCCAGTGTTGGACTCTATCCTCATACTTCAGTATTATACTCCAGTATTGGCAACTATCCTCATACTCCAGTATTATACTTCAGTATTGGATGCTATCCTCATAATCCAGTATTATTTTCCAGTATTGGATGCTATCCTCATACTCCAGTATTATACTCCAGTATTGGCTGCCACCCTCATACTCCAGTATTACACTTCAGTATTGGCTGCTATCCTCATACCCCAATATTATACTCCAGTATTGGCCGCTATCCTCATACTCCAGTATTATACTCCAGTATTGGTGGCTATCCTCATACTTCAGTATTATACTCCAGTATTGGATGCTGTCCTCATACTCCAGTATTACACTCCAGTATTGGACGCTATGCTCATACTCCAGTATTATACTCCACTATTGGCCGCTATCCTCATACTCCAGTATTACACTCCAGTATTGGCCACTATCCTCATACTCCAGTATTACACTCCAGTATTGGCCGCTATCCTCATACCCCAGTATTGGCCACTATCCTCATACTCCAGTATTACCTTCCAGTATTGGCCGCTATCCTCATACTCAAGTATTACACTCCAGTATTGGCCTCTATCCTCATACACCAGTATTACACTCCAGCATTGGCCACTATCCTCATACTCCAATATTATACTCCACTATTGGCCGCTATCCTCATACTCCAGTATTACACTCCAGTATTGGCCACTATCCTCATACTCCAGTATTACACTCCAGTATTGGCCACTATCCTCATACTCCAGTATTACACTCCAGTATTGGCCACTTTCCTCATACTCCAGTATTTTACTTCAGTATTGGATGCTATTCTCATACTCCAGTATTACACTCCAGTATTGAACACTATACTCATACACCATTATTACACTCCAGTATTGGCCGCTATCCTCATACTCCAGTATTACACTCCAGTATTGGACGCTATCCTCATACTCCAGTATTACACTACAGTATTGGCCACTATCCTCATACTTCAGTATTATGTTTCAGTACTGGATGCTATCCTCATACTCCAGTATTATACTCCAGTATTGGACGCTATCCTCATACTCCAGTATTACACTACAGTATTGGCCACTATCCTCATACTTCAGTATTATGTTTCAGTACTGGATGCTATCCTCATACTCCAGTATTATACTCCACTATTGGACGCTATCCTCATACTCCAGTATTACACTCCAGTATTGGCCACTATCCTCATACTTCAGTATTATGTTTCAGTACTGGATGCTATCCTCATACTCCAGTATTATACTCCAGTATTGGACGCTATCCTCATACTCCAGTATTATACTCCAGTATTGGACGCTATCCTCATACTCCAGTATTACACTCCAGTATTGGCCGCTATCCTCATACTCCAGTGTGGGACACTATTCTTATACTCCAGTATTACACTCCACTATTGGACACTATCCTCATACTTCAGTATTATACTCCAGTATTGGACGCTATCCTCATACTCCTGAATTACACTCCAGTATTGGACGCTATCCTCATTCTCCAGTACTACACTCCAGTATTAGACGCTATCCACTTACTCCAGTATTATACTCCAGTATTGAACACTATTCTCATACTCCATTATGACACTTCAGTATTGGCCGCTATCCTCATACTCCAGTATTACACTCCAGTATTGGACACTATCCTCATACTCCAGTATTATACTCCACTATTGGACGCTATCATCATACTTCAGTATTATGTTTCAGTACTGGATGCTATCCTCATACTCCAGTATTATACTCCAGTATTGGACGCTATCCTCATACTCCAATATTATACTCCAGTATTGGACGCTATCCTCATATTCCAGTATGACACTCCAGTATTGGCCGCTATCCTCATACTCCAGTATTACACTCCAGTAGTGGCCGCTATCCTCATACTCCAGTATTGGACGCTATACTCATACTCCAGTATTACACTCCAGTATTGGCCGCTATCCTCATACTCCAGTATTACACTCCAGTATTCGCCGCTATCCTCATACTCCAGTATTACAGCCCAGTATTGGCCACTATCCTCATACTCCAGTATCACACTCCAGTATTGGCCGCTATGCTCATACTCCAGTATTGGCCACTATCCTCATACTCCAGTATTACACTCCAGTGTTGGCCGCTATCCTCATACTCCAGTATTACACTCCAGCATTGGCCACTATCTCATATTCGAGTATTACACTCCAGCATTGGACACTATCCTCATACTCCAGTATTATACTCCACTATTGGCCGCCATCTTCATACTCCAGTATTGGCCACTATCCTCATACTCCAGTATTACACTCCAGTATTGGACACTATCCTCATACTCCAGTATTATACTCCACTATTGGACGCTATCATCATATTTCGGTATTATGTTTCAGTACTGGATGCTATCCTCATACTCCAGTATTATACTCCAGTATTGGACGCTATCCTCATACTCCAGTATTATACTCCAGAATTGGACGCTATCCTCATACTCCAGTATGACACTCCAGTATTGTCCGCTATCCTCATACTCCAGTATTATACTCCAGTAATTGATGCTGTTCTCATACTTCAGTATTGGATGCTATCCTCATACTCCAGTATTACACTCCAGTATTGGAGACTATCCTCATACTCCAGTATTATACTCCACTATTGGACGCTATCATCATACTTCAGTATTATGTTTCAGTACTGGATGCTATCCTCATACTCCAGTATTATACTCCAGTATTGGACGCTATCCTCATACTCCAGTATTATACTCCAGAATTGGACGCTATCCTCATACTCCAGTATTACACTCCAGTATTGGCCGCTATCCTCATACTCCAGTATTATACTCCAGTAATTGATGCTGTTCTCATACTTCAGTATTGGATGCTATCCTCATACTCCAGTATTACACTCCAGTATTGGAGACTATCCTCATACTCCAGTATTGGCCGCTATCCTCATACTCCAGTATTATACCCCAGTATTGGACACTATCCTCGTACTCCAGTATTATACTCCAGTATTGGACGCTATCCTCATACTCCAGTATTACACTCCAGTATTGGACGCTATCTTCATACTCCAGAATTACACTCCAGTATTGGATGCTAACCTCATACTCCAGATTTACACTCCAGTATTGGATGCTGTCCTTTTACTCCAGTATTATACTCCAGTATTGGACAGTAACCTCATACTCCAGTATTATACTCCAGTATTGGCCGCTATCCTCATACCCCAGTATTATACTCCAGTAATATTCTCCAGTATTGGATGCTGTACTCAAATTCCAGTATTACACTACTGTATTGTCCGCTATTCTCATACTCCAGTAATATACTCCAGTATTGGATGCTGTTCTCATGCTCCAGTATTATACTCCAGTATTGGATGCTATCCTCATACTCCAGTATTACACTCCAGTATTGAAGACTATCCTTATACTCGAGTATTGGCCACTATCCTCATACTTCAGTATTATACTCCAGTATTGAATGCTATCCTCATACTCCAGTATTACACTCCAGTATTGGCCACTATCCTCATTCTCCAGTACTACACTCCAGAATTGGCCATTATCCTCATACTCCAGTATTATACTCCAGTATTGGACGCTATCCTCATTCTCCAGTATTACACTCCAGTATTGGACGCTATCCTCATACTCTGGTATTACACTCCAGTATTGGACGCTATCCTCATACTCTGGTATTACACTCCAGTATTGGATGCTATCCTTATACTCCAGTATTGCACTCCAGTATTTGACTATATCCTCATACTCCAGTATTATACTCCAGTGTTGGACTCTATCCTCATACTTCAGTATTATACTCCAGTATTGGCAACTATCCTCATACTCCAGTATTATACTTCAGTATTGGATGCTATCCTCATAATCCAGTATTATTTTCCAGTATTGGATGCTATCCTCATACTCCAGTATTATACTCCAGTATTGGCTGCCACCCTCATACTCCAGTATTACACTTCAGTATTGGCTGCTATCCTCATACCCCAATATTATACTCCAGTATTGGCCGCTATCCTCATACTCCAGTATTATACTCCAGTATTGGTGGCTATCCTCATACTCCAGTATTATACTCCAGTATTGGATGCTGTCCTCATACTCCAGTATTACACTCCAGTATTGGACGCTATGCTCATACTCCAGTATTATACTCCACTATTGGCCGCTATCCTCATACTCCAGTATTACACTCCAGTATTGGCCACTATCCTCATACTCCAGTATTACACTCCAGTATTGGCCGCTATCCTCATACCCCAGTATTGGCCACTATCCTCATACTCCAGTATTACATTCCAGTATTGGCCGCTATCCTCATACTCCAGTATCACACTCCAGTATTGGCCGCTATCCTCATACTCCAGTATTGGCCACTATCCTCATACTCCAGTATTACACTCCAGTGTTGGCCGCTATCCTCATACTCCAGTATTACACTCCAGTATAGGCCACTATCTCATATTCGAGTATTTCACTCCAGCATTGGCCACTATCCTCATACTCCAGTATTATACTCCACTATTGGCCGCTATCCTCATACTCCAGTATTACACTCCAGTATTGGCCGCTATCCTCATACTCCAGTATTACACTCCAGTATTGGCCGCTATCCTCATACTCCAGTATTGGCCGCTATCCTCATACTCCAGTATTACACTCCAGTATTGGCCGCTATCCTCAAACCCCAGTATTACACTCCAGTATTGGCCGCTATCCTCATACTCCAGTATTACACTCCATTATTGGATGCTATCCTCATACTCCAGTATTGGACGCTATCCTCATACTATAGTATTACACTCCAGTATTGGCCGCTATCCTCATACTCCAGTATGACACTCCAGTATTGGCCGCTATCCTCATACTCCAGTATTGGACGCTCTCCTCATACTCCAGTATTATACTCCAGTATTGGCCGCTATCCTCATACTCCAGTATGACACTCCAGTATTGGCCGCTATCCTCATACTCCAGTATTACACTCCAGTATTGGCCGCTATCCTCATACTCCAGTATTGGACGCTATCCTCATACTCCAGTATGACACTCCAGTATTGGCCGCTATCCTCATACTCCAGTATTACACTCCAGTATTGTCCGCTATCCTCATACTCCAGTATTACAGCCCAGTTTTGGCCACTATCCTCATACTCCAGTATCACACTCCAGTATTGGCCGCTATCCTCATACTCCAGTATTGGCCACTATCCTCATACTCCAGTATTACACTCCAGTGTTGGCCGCTATCCTCATTCTCCAGTATTACACTCCAGTATTGGCCACTATCTCATATTCGAGTATTACACTCCAGCATTGGCCACTATCCTCATACTCCAGTATTATACTCCACTATTGACCGCTATCCTCAGACTCCAGTATTACACTCCAGTATTGGCCGCTATCCTCATACTCCAGTATTACACTCCAGTTTTACACTCCACTATTGGATGCTATCCTCATACTCCAGTATCGGCCGCTATCCTCATACTCCAGCATTTTAATTCAGTATTGTATGCTATCCTCATACTCCAGTATTACACTCCAGTATTACACTCCAGTATTGGCCACTGTTCTCATACTCCAGTATTACACTCCAGTATTGGCCACTCTCCTCATACTCCAGTATTTTACTTCAGTATTGGATGCTATTCTCATACTCCAGTATTACACTCCAGTATTGAACACTATCCTCATACTCCATTATTACACTCCAGTATTGGCCGCTATCCTCATACTCCAGAATTACACTCCAGTATTGGACGCTATCCTCATACTCCAGTATTATACTCCACTATAGGACGCTATCCTCATACTCCAGTATTACACTCCAGTATTGGCCACTATCCTCATACTCCAGTACTACACTCCAGCATTGGCCACTATCCTCATACTTCAGTATTATGTTTCAGTACTGGATGCTATCCTCATACTCCAGTATTATACTCCAGTATTGGATGCTATCCTCATACTCCAGTATTATACTCAAGTATTGGACGCTATCCTCATACTCCAGTATTACACTCCAGTATTGGCCGCTATCCTCATACTCCAGTGTTGGACACTATTCTTATACTCCTGTATTACACTCCACTATTGGACACTATCCTCATACTCCAGTATTATACTCCAGTATTGGCCACTATCCCCATACTCCAGTACTACACTCCAGCATTGGCCACTATCCTCATACTTCAGTAATATGTTTCAGTACTGGATGCTATCCTCATACTCCAGTATTATACTCCAGTATTGGACGCTATCCTCATACTCCAGTATTATACTCAAGTATTGGATGCTATCCTCATACTCCAGTATTACACTCCAGTATTGGCCGCTATCCTCATACTCCAGTGTTTGACACTATTCTTATACTCCAGTATTACACTCCACTATTGGACACTATCCTCATACTCCAGTATTATACTCCAGTATTGGACGCTATCCTCATACTCCAGTATTACACTCCAGTATTGGACGCTATCCTCATTCTCCAGTACTACACTCCAGTATTAGACGCTATCCTTTTACTCCAGTTTTATACTCCAGTATTGGCCGCTATCCTCATACTCCAGTATTACACTCCAGTATTGGAGACTATCCTCATACTCCAGTATTGGCCGCTATACTCATACTCCAGTATTATACCCCAGTTTTGGACACTATCCTCGTACTCCAGTATTATACTCCAGTATTGGACGCTATCCTCATACTCCAGTATTACACTCCAGTATTGGCCGCTATCCTCATACTCCAGTATTATACTCCAGTAATTGATGCTGTTCTCATACTCCAGTATTGGATGCTATCCTCATACTCCAGTATTACACTCCAGTATTGGAGACTATCCTCATACTCCAGTATTGGCCGCTATCCTCATACTCCAGTATTATACCCCAGTATTGGACACTATCCTCGTACTCCAGTATTATACTCCAGTATTGGACGCTATCCTCATACTCCAGTATTACACTCCAGTATTGGACGCTATCCTCATACTCCAGAATTACACTCCAGTATTGGACGCTAACCTCATACTCCAGATTTACACTCCAGTATTGGATGCTGTCCTTTTACTCCAGTATTATAATCCAGTATTGGACAGTAAGCTCATACTCCAGTATTATACTCCAGTATTGGCCGCTATCCTCATACCCCAGTATTATACTCCAGTAATATACTCCAGTATTGGATGCTGTACTCAAACTCCAGTATTACACTACTGTATTGTCCGCTATCCTCATACACCAGTAATATACTCCAGTATTGGATGCTGTTCTCATACTCCAGTATTATACTCCAGTATTGGATGCTATCCTCATACTCCAGTATTACACTCCAGTATTGAAGACTATCCTTATACTCGATTATTGGCTGCTATCCTCATACTCCAGTATTATACCTCAGTATTGGACACTATCCTCGTACTCCAGTATTATACTCCAGTATTGGACGCTATCCTCATACTCCAGTATTACACTCCAGTATTGGACGCTATCTTCATACTCCAGAATTACACTCCAGTATTGGACGCTAACCTCATACTCCAGATTTACACTCCAGTATTGGATGCTGTCCTTTTACTCCAGTATTATACTCCAGTATTGGACAGTAACCTCATACTCCAGTATTATACTCCAGTATTGGCCGCTATCCTCATACCCCAGTATTATACTCCAGTAATATTCTCCAGTATTGGATGCTGTACTCAAACTCCAGTATTATACTCCAGTATTGTCCGCTATCCTCATACTCCAGTAATATACTCCAGTATTGAATGCTGTTCTCATACTCCAGTATTATACTCCAGTATTGGATGCTATCCTCATACTCCAGTATTACACTCCAGTATTGAAGACTATCCTTATACGCGAGTATTGGCCGCTATCCTCATACTTCAGTATTATACTCCAGTATTGGATGCTATCCTCATACTCCAGTATTTTAATCCACTATTGGATGCTATCCTCATACTCCAGTATTACACTCCAGTATTGGCCACTATCCTCATACTACAGTACTACACTCCAGAATTGGCCACTATCCTCATACTCCAGTATTATACTCCAGTATTGGACGCTATCCTCATTCTCCAGTATTACACTCCAGTATTGGACGCTATCCTCATACTCTGGTATTACACTCCAGTATTGGACACTATCCTCATACTCTGGTATTACACTCCAGTATTGGATGCTATCCTTATACTCCAGTATTGCACTCCAGTATTTGACTATATCCTCATACTACAGTATTATACTCCAGTGTTGGACTCTATCTTCATACTTCAGTATTATACTCCAGTATTGGCAACTATCCTCATACTCCAGTATTATACTTCAGTATTGGATGCTATCCTCATAATCCAGTATTATTTTCCAGTATTGGATGCTATCCTCATACTCCAGTATTATACTCCAGTATTGGCTGCCACCCTCATACTCCAGTATTACACTTCAGTATTGGCTGCTATCCTCATACCCCAATATTATACTCCAGTATTGTCCGCTATCCTCATACTCCAGTATTATACTCCAGTATTGGTGGCTATCCTCATACTCCAGTATTATACTCCAGTATTGGATGCTGTTCTCATACTCCAGTATTACACTCCAGTATTGGACGCTATGCTCATTCTCCAGTATTATACTCCACTATTGGCCGCTATCCTCATACTCCAGTATTACACTCCAGTATTGGCCACTATCCTCATACTCCAGTATTACACTCCAGTATTGGCCGCTATCCTCATACCCCAGTATTGGCCACTATCCTCATACTCCAGTATTACATTCCAGTATTGGCCGCTATCCTCATACTCCAGTATTACACTCCAGTATTGGCCTCTATCCTCATACACCAGTATTACACTCCAGCATTGGCCACTATCCTCATACTCCAATATTATACTCCACTATTGGCCGCTATCCTCATACTCCAGTATTACACTTCAGTATTGGCTGCTATCCTCATACCCCAATATTATACTCCAGTATCGTCCGCTATCCTCATACTCCAGTATTATACTCCAGTATTGGTGGCTATCCTCATACTCCAGTATTATACTCCAGTATTGGATGCTGTCCTCATACTCCAGTATTACACTCCAGCATTGGACGCTATGCTCATTCTCCAGTATTATACTCCACTATTGGCCGCTATCCTCATACTCCAGTATTACACTCCAGTATTGGCCACTATCCTCATACTCCAGTATTACACTCCAGTATTGGCCGCTATCCTCATACCCCAGTATTGGCCACTATCCTCATACTCCAGTATTACATTCCAGTATTGGCCGCTATCCTCATACTCCAGTATTACACTCCAGTATTGGCCTCTATCCTCATACACCAGTATTACACTCCAGCATTGGCCACTATCCTCATACTCCAATATTATACTCCACTATTGGCCGCTATCCTCATACTCCAGTATTACACTCCAGTATTGGCCAATATCCTCATACTCCAGTATTACACTCCAGTATTGGCCACTATCCTCATACTCCAGTATTACACTCCAGTATTGGCCACTCTCCTCATACTCCAGTATTTTACTTCAGTATTGGATGCTATTCTCATACTCCAGTATTACACTCCAGTATTGAACACTATACTCATACTCCATTATTACACTCCAGTATTGGCCGCTATCCTCATACTCCAGTATTACACTCCAGTATTGGACGCTATCCTCATACTCCAGTATTACACTACAGTATTGGCCACTATCCTCATACTTCAGTATTATGTTTCAGTACTGGATGCTATCCTCATACTCCAGTATTATACTCCAGTATTGGACGGTATCCTCATACTCCAGTATTACACTCCAGTATTGGCCACTATCCTCATACTTCAGTATTATGTTTCAGTACTGGATGCTATCCTCATACTCCAGTATTATACTCCAGTATTGGACGCTATCCTCATACTCCAGTATTACACTACAGTATTGGCCACTATCCTCATACTTCAGTATTATGTTTCAGTACTGGATGCTATCCTCATACTCCAGTATTATACTCCACTATTGGACGCTATCCTCATACTCCAGTATTACACTCCAGTATTGGCCACTATCCTCATACTTCAGTATTATGTTTCAGTACTGGATGCTATCCTCATACTCCAGTATTATACTCCAGTATTGTACTCTATCCTCATACTCCAGTATTATACTCCAGTATTGGACGCTATCCTCATACTCCAGTATTACACTCCAGTATTGGCCGCTTTCCTCATACTCCATTGTGGGACACTATTCTTATACTCCAGTATTACACTCCACTATTGGACACTATCCTCATACTCCAGTATTATACTCCAGTATTGGACGCTATCCTCATACTCCTGAATTACACTCCAGTATTGGACGCTATCCTCATTCTCCAGTACTACACTCCAGTATTAGACGCTATCCACTTACTCCAGTATTATACTCCAGTATTGAACACTATTCTCATACTCCATTATGACACTTCAGTATTGGCCGCTCTCCTCATACTCCAGTATTACACTCCAGTATTGGACACTATCCTCATACTCCAGTATTATACTCCACTATTGGACGCTATCATCATACTTCAGTATTATGTTTCAGTACTGGATGCTATCCTCATACTCCAGTATTATACTCCAGTATTGGACGCTATCCTCATACTCCAGTATTATACTCCAGTATTGGACGCTATCCTCATACTCCAGTATGACACTCCAGTATTGGCCGCTATCCTCATACTCCAGTATTACACTCCAGTAGTGGCCGCTATCCTCATACTCCAGTATTGGACGCTATACTCATACTCCAGTATTACACTCCAGTATTGGCCGCTATCCTCATACTCCAGTATTACACTCCAGTATTCGCCGCTATCCTCATACTCCAGTATTACAGCCCAGTATTGGCCACTATCCTCATACTCCAGTATCACACTCCAGTATTGGCCGCTATGCTCATACTCCAGTATTGGCCACTATCCTCATACTCCAGTATTACACTCCAGTGTTGGCCGCTATCCTCATACTCCAGTATTACCCTCCAGCATTGGCCACTATCTCATATTCGAGTATTACACTCCAGCATTGGACACTATCCTCATACTCCAGTATTATACTCCACTATTGGCCGCCATCTTCATACTCCAGTATTGGCCACTATCCTCATACTCCAGTATTACACTCCAGTATTGGACACTATCCTCATACTCCAGTATTATACTCCACTATTGGACGCTATCATCATACTTCAGTATTATGTTTCAGTACTGGATGCTATCCTCATACTCCAGTATTATACTCCAGTATTGGACGCTATCCTCATACTCCAGTATTATACTCCAGAATTGGACGCTATCCTCATACTCCAGTATGACACTCCAGTATTGGCCGCTATCCTCATACTCCAGTATTATACTCCAGTAATTGATGCTGTTCTCATACTTCAGTATTGGATGCTATCCTCATACTCCAGTATTACACTCCAGTATTGGAGACTATCCTCATACTCCAGTATTATACTCCACTATTGGACGCTATCATCATACTTCAGTATTATGTTTCAGTACTGGATGCTATCCTCATACTCCAGTATTATACTCCAGTATTGGAAGCTATCCTCATACTCCAGTATTATACTCCAGAATTGGACGCTATCCTCATACTCCAGTATTACACTCCAGTATTGGCCGCTATCCTCATACTCCAGTATTATACTCCAGTAATTGATGCTGTTCTCATACTTCAGTATTGGATGCTATCCTCATACTCAAGTACTACACTCCAGTATTGGAGACTATCCTCATACTCCAGTATTGGCCGCTATCCTCATACTCCAGTATTATACCCCAGTATTGGACACTATCCTCGTACTCCAGTATTATACTCCAGTATTGGACGCTATCTTCATACTCCAGAATTACACTCCAGTATTGGATGCTAACCTCATACTCCAGATTTACACTCCAGTATTGGATGCTGTCCTTTTCCTCCAGTATTATACTCCAGTATTGGACAGTAACCTCATACTCCAGTATTATACTCCAGTATTGGCCGCTATCCTCATACCCCAGTATTATACTCCAGTAATATTCTCCAGTATTGGATGCTGTACTCAAACTCCAGTATTACACTACTGTATTGTCTGCTATCCTCATACTCCAGTAATATACTCCAGTATTGGATGCTGTTCTCATGCTCCAGTATTATACTCCAGTATTGGATGCTATCCTCATACTCCAGTATTACACTCCAGTATTGAAGACTATCCTTATACTCGAGTATTGGCCGCTATCCTCATACTTCAGTATTATACTCCAGTATTGGATGCTATCCTCATACTCCAGTATTTTAATCCACTATTGGATGCTATCCTCATACTCCAGTATTACACTCCAGTATTGGCCACTATCCTCATACTCCAGTACTACACTCCAGAATTGGCCATTATCCTCATACTCCAGTATTATACTCCAGTATTGGACGCTATCCTCATTCTCCAGTATTACACTCCAGTATTGGACGCTATCCTCATACTCTGGTATTACACTCCAGTATTGGACGCTATCCTCATACTCTGGTATTACACTCCAGTATTGGATGCTATCCTTATACTCCAGTATTGCACTCCAGTATTTGACTATATCCTCATACTCCAGTATTATACTCCAGTGTTGGACTCTATCCTCATAATTCAGTATTATACTCCAGTATTGGCAACTATCCTCATACTCCAGTATTATACTTCAGTATTGGATGCTATCCTCATAATCCAGTATTATTTTCCAGTATTGGATGCTATCCTCATACTCCAGTATTATACTCCAGTATTGGCTGCCACCCTCATACTCCAGTATTACACTTCAGTATTGGCTGCTATCCTCATACCCCAATATTATACTCCAGTATTGGCCGCTATCCTCATACTCCAGTATTATACTCCAGTATTGGTGGCTATCCTCATACTCCAGTATTATACTCCAGTATTGGATGCTGTCCTCATACTCCAGTATTACACTCCAGTATTGGACGCTATGCTCATACTCCAATATTATACTCCACTATTGGCCGCTATCCTCATACTCCAGTATTACACTCCAGTATTGGCCACTATCCTCATACTCCAGTATTACACTCCAGTATTGGCCGCTATCCTCATACCCCAGTATTGGCCACTATCCTCATACTCCAGTATTACATTCCAGTATTGGCCGCTATCCTCATACTCCAGTATTACACTCCAGTATTGGCCTCTATCCTCATACACCAGTATTACACTCCAGCATTGGCCACTATCCTCATACTCCAATATTATACTCCACTATTGGCCGCTATCCTCATACTCCAGTATTACACTCCAGTATTGGCCACTATCCTCATACTCCAGTATTACACTCCAGTATTGGCCACTATCCTCATACTCCAGTATTACACTCCAGTATTGGCCACTCTCCTCATACTCCAGTATTTTACTTCAGTATTGGATGCTATTCTCATACTCCAGTATTACACTCCAGTATTGAACACTATACTCATACTCCATTATTACACTCCAGTATTGGCCGCTATCCTCATACTCCAGTATTACACTCCAGTATTGGACGCTATCCTCATACTCCAGTATTATAGTCCACTATTGGACGCTATCCTCATACTCCAGTATTACACTCCAGTATTGGCCACTATCCTCATACTTCAGTATTATGTTTCAGTACTGGATGCTATCCTCATACTCCAGTATTATACTCCAGTATTGGACGCTATCCTCATACTCCAGTATTATACTCCAGTATTGGACGCTATCCTCATACTCCAGTATTACACTCCAGTATTGGCCGCTATCCTCATACTCCAGTGTGGGACACTATTCTTATACTCCAGTATTACACTCCACTATTGGACACTATCCTCATACTCCTGAATTACACTCCAGTATTGGACGCTATCCTCATTCTCCAGTACTACACTCCAGTATTAGAAGCTATCCACTTACTCCAGTATTATACTCCAGTATTGAACACTATTCTCATACTCCATTATGACACTTCAGTATTGGCCGCTATCCTCATACTCCAGTATTACACTCCAGTATTGGACACTATCCTCATACTCCAGTATTATACTCCACTATTGGACGCTATCATCATACTTCAGTATTATGTTTCAGTACTGGATGCTATCCTCATACTCCAGTATTATACTCCAGTATTGGACGCTATCCTCATACTCCAGTATTATACTCCAGTATTGGATGCTATCCTCATACTCCAGTATGACACTCCAGTATTGGCCGCTATCCTCATACTCCAGTATTACACTCCAGTAGTGGCCGCTATCCTCATACTCCAGTATTGGACGCTATACTCATACTCCAGTATTACACTCCAGTATTGGCCGCTATCCTCATACTCCAGTATTACACTCCAGTATTGGCCGCTATCCTCATACTCCAGTATTACAGCCCAGTATTGGCCACTATCCTCATACTCCAGTATCACACTCCAGTATTGGCCGCTATGCTCATACTCCAGTATTGGCCACTATCCTCATACTCCAGTATTACACTCCAGTGTTGGCCGCTATCCTCATACTCCAGTATTACACTCCAGTATTGGTCACTATCTCATATTCGAGTATTACACTCCAGCATTGGACACTATCCTCATACTCCAGTATTATACTCCACTATTGGCCGCCATCTTCATACTCCAGTATTGGCCACTATCCTCATACTCCAGTATTACACTCCAGTATTGGACACTATCCTCATACTCCAGTATTATACTCCACTATTGGACGCTATCATCATACTTCAGTATTATGTTACAGTACTGGATGCTATCCTCATACTCCAGTATTATACTCCAGTATTGGACGCTATCCTCATACTCCAGTATTATACTCCAGAATTGGACGCTATCCTCATACTCCAGTATTGGACGCTATACTCATACTCCAGTATTACACTCCAGTATTGGCCGCTATCCTCATACTCCAGTATTACACTCCAGTATTGGCCGCTATCCTCATACTCCAGTATTACAGCCCAGTATTGGCCACTATCCTCATACTCCAGTATCACACTCCAGTATTGGCCGCTATGCTCATACTCCAGTATTGGCCACTATCCTCATACTCCAGTATTACACTCCAGTGTTGGCCGCTATCCTCATACTCCAGTATTACACTCCAGCAATGGCCACTATCTCATATTCGAGTATTACACTCCAGCATTGGCCACAATCCTCATACTCCAATATTATACTCCACTATTGGCCGCTATCCTCATACTCCAGTATTACACTCCAGTATTGGCCACTATCCTCATACTCCAGTATTACACTCCATTATTGGCCACTATCCTCATTCTCCAGTATTACACTCCAGTATTGGCCACTCTCCTCATACTCCAGTATTTTACTTCAGTATTGGATGCTATTCAAATACTCCAGTATTACACTCCAGTATTGGCCACTATCCTCATACTCCAGTATTACACTCCAGTATTAGCCGCTATCCTCATACTCCAGTATTGGCCACTATCCTCATACTCCAGTATTACACTCCAGTATTGGCCGCTATCCTCATACTCCAGTATTACACTTCAGTATTGGCCACTATCCTCATACTCCAGTATTACAATCCAGCATTGGCGACCATCCTCATACTCCAATATTATACTCCACTATTGGCCGCTATCCTCATACTCCAGTATTACACACCAGTATTGGCCACTATCCTCATACTCCAGTATTACACTCCAGTATTTGCCACTTTCCTCATACTCCAGTATTACACTCCAGTATTGGCCACTCTCCTCATACTCCAGTATTTTACTTCAGTATTGGATGCTATTCTCATACTCCAGTATTACACTCCAGTATTGGCCACTATCCTCATACTCCAGTATTACACTCCAGTATTGGCCGCTATCCTCATACCCCAATATTGGCCAAGAAAAAAGAGGGGGAGAAGCCAGCGCTGCTTGTGGTCAGAACGTAATACAAGAAGTGTGAAAACACACATAGGTTTCAATCTGTATTCAAAAATGAGACATTTAGCAAAAAATTGATCAATTGTTTGAGCTACCCCGCCACGTCAAGGCAGTCTCGTATGGGGAGTCCTACTCTACGTTTTTTATATTCGCTGTGCCATTACGGCCTCCTAAATGTATAAAAGCAAGACCTCATTACATGCACACTGTACCTCAAGCATTTCAGAATCGCTCCTATGGCACCAGAGAGGACAAGCGCAGATAAAGATTAGCCAGGTCCATGCAGACATTTCAGGTCCAACCTCCACACTGCCTGTCCAGCACCACATGATAAAGGACGATCCAGGCCCAGATACAGGTGCGTAATCAAATAAAGCCTAGGGCAGGGCAGGGCTGCCGTTTAATGTGAACAGCAGCCTAGATCAATCACTGAGAAAACAGAAAGAATGGCGTACATGACCCAGCGCGCACGGCTACAGTGGTGGTCAGCCACAAAACCAATATCAAGAAAAAAGAGGGGGAGAAGCCAGCGCTGCTTGTGGTCAGAACGTAATACAAGAAGTGTGAAAACACACATAGGTTTCAATCTGTATTCAAAAATGAGACATTTAGCAAAAAATTGATCAATTGTTTGAGCTACCCCGCCACGTCAAGGCAGTCTCGTATGGGGAGTCCTACTCTACGTTTTTTATATTCGCTGTGCGCTGTGACGTGGCGGGGTAGCTCAAACAATTGATCAATTTTTTGCTAAATGTCTCATTTTTGAATACAGATAGAAACCAATGTGTGTTTTCACACTTTATGTATTACGTTCTGACCACAAGCAGCGCTGGCTTCTCCCCCTCTTTTTTCTTGATATTGGTTTTGTGGCTGACCACCACTGTAGCCGTGCGCGCTGGGTCATGTACGCTATTCTTTCTGTTTTCTTAGTGATTGATCTAGGCTGCTGTTCACATTAACAGCGGCCCTGCCCTGCCCTAGGCTTTATTTGATTACGCACCTGTATCTGGGCCTGGATCGTCCTTTATCTGTGGTGCTGGTCAGGCAGTGTGGAGGTTGGACCTGAAATGTCTGCATGGACCTGGCTAACCTTTATCTGCGCTTGTCCTCTGGTGCCATAGGAACGATTTTGAAATGCTTGAGGTACAGTGTGCATGTAATGAGGTCTTGCTTTTATACATTTAGGAGGCCGCAATGGCACAGCGAACATAAAAAACGTAGAGTAGGACTCCCCATACGAGACTGCCTTGACGTGGCGGGGTAGCTCAAACAATTGATCAATTTTTTGCTAAATGTCTCATTTTTGAATACAGATAGAAACCAATGTGTGTTTTCACACTTTATGTATTACGTTCTGACCACAAGCAGCGCTGGCTTCTCCCCCTCTTTTTTCTTGATATTGGTTTTGTGGCTGACCACCACTGTAGCCGTGCGCGCTGGGTCATGTACGCTATTCTTTCTGTTTTCTTAGTGATTGATCTAGGCTGCTGTTCACATTAACAGCGGCCCTGCCCTGCCCTAGGCTTTATTTGATTACGCACCTGTATCTGGGCCTGGATCGTCCTTTATCTGTGGTGCTGGTCAGGCAGTGTGGAGGTTGGACCTGAAATGTCTGCATGGACCTGGCTAACCTTTATCTGCGCTTGTCCTCTGGTGCCATAGGAACGATTTTGAAATGCTTGAGGTACAGTGTGCATGTAATGAGGTCTTGCTTTTATACATTTAGGAGGCCGCAATGGCACAGCGAACATAAAAAACGTAGAGTAGGACTCCCCATACGAGACTGCCTTGACGTGGCGGGGTAGCTCAAACAATTGATCAATTTTTTGCTAAATGTCTCATTTTTGAATACAGATAGAAACCAATGTGTGTTTTCACACTTTATGTATTACGTTCTGACCACAAGCAGCGCTGGCTTCTCCCCCTCTTTTTTCTTGATATTGGTTTTGTGGCTGACCACCACTGTAGCCGTGCGCGCTGGGTCATGTACGCTATTCTTTCTGTTTTCTTAGTGATTGATCTAGGCTGCTGTTCACATTAACAGCGGCCCTGCCCTGCCCTAGGCTTTATTTGATTACGCACCTGTATCTGGGCCTGGATCGTCCTTTATCTGTGGTGCTGGTCAGGCAGTGTGGAGGTTGGACCTGAAATGTCTGCATGGACCTGGCTAACCTTTATCTGCGCTTGTCCTCTGGTGCCATAGGAACGATTTTGAAATGCTTGAGGTACAGTGTGCATGTAATGAGGTCTTGCTTTTATACATTTAGGAGGCCGCAATGGCACAGCGAACATAAAAAACGTAGAGTAGGACTCCCCATACGAGACTGCCTTGACGTGGCGGGGTAGCTCAAACAATTGATCAATTTTTTGCTAAATGTCTCATTTTTGAATACAGATAGAAACCAATGTGTGTTTTCACACTTTATGTATTACGTTCTGACCACAAGCAGCGCTGGCTTCTCCCCCTCTTTTTTCTTGATATTGGTTTTGTGGCTGACCACCACTGTAGCCGTGCGCGCTGGGTCATGTACGCTATTCTTTCTGTTTTCTTAGTGATTGATCTAGGCTGCTGTTCACATTAACAGCGGCCCTGCCCTGCCCTAGGCTTTATTTGATTACGCACCTGTATCTGGGCCTGGATCGTCCTTTATCTGTGGTGCTGGTCAGGCAGTGTGGAGGTTGGACCTGAAATGTCTGCATGGACCTGGCTAACCTTTATCTGCGCTTGTCCTCTGGTGCCATAGGAACGATTTTGAAATGCTTGAGGTACAGTGTGCATGTAATGAGGTCTTGCTTTTATACATTTAGGAGGCCGCAATGGCACAGCGAACATAAAAAACGTAGAGTAGGACTCCCCATACGAGACTGCCTTGACGTGGCGGGGTAGCTCAAACAATTGATCAATTTTTTGCTAAATGTCTCATTTTTGAATACAGATAGAAACCAATGTGTGTTTTCACACTTTATGTATTACGTTCTGACCACAAGCAGCGCTGGCTTCTCCCCCTCTTTTTTCTTGATATTGGTTTTGTGGCTGACCACCACTGTAGCCGTGCGCGCTGGGTCATGTACGCTATTCTTTCTGTTTTCTTAGTGATTGATCTAGGCTGCTGTTCACATTAACAGCGGCCCTGCCCTGCCCTAGGCTTTATTTGATTACGCACCTGTATCTGGGCCTGGATCGTCCTTTATCTGTGGTGCTGGTCAGGCAGTGTGGAGGTTGGACCTGAAATGTCTGCATGGACCTGGCTAACCTTTATCTGCGCTTGTCCTCTGGTGCCATAGGAACGATTTTGAAATGCTTGAGGTACAGTGTGCATGTAATGAGGTCTTGCTTTTATACATTTAGGAGGCCGCAATGGCACAGCGAACATAAAAAACGTAGAGTAGGACTCCCCATACGAGACTGCCTTGACGTGGCGGGGTAGCTCAAACAATTGATCAATTTTTTGCTAAATGTCTCATTTTTGAATACAGATAGAAACCAATGTGTGTTTTCACACTTTATGTATTACGTTCTGACCACAAGCAGCGCTGGCTTCTCCCCCTCTTTTTTCTTGATATTGGTTTTGTGGCTGACCACCACTGTAGCCGTGCGCGCTGGGTCATGTACGCTATTCTTTCTGTTTTCTTAGTGATTGATCTAGGCTGCTGTTCACATTAACAGCGGCCCTGCCCTGCCCTAGGCTTTATTTGATTACGCACCTGTATCTGGGCCTGGATCGTCCTTTATCTGTGGTGCTGGTCAGGCAGTGTGGAGGTTGGACCTGAAATGTCTGCATGGACCTGGCTAACCTTTATCTGCGCTTGTCCTCTGGTGCCATAGGAACGATTTTGAAATGCTTGAGGTACAGTGTGCATGTAATGAGGTCTTGCTTTTATACATTTAGGAGGCCGCAATGGCACAGCGAACATAAAAAACGTAGAGTAGGACTCCCCATACGAGACTGCCTTGACGTGGCGGGGTAGCTCAAACAATTGATCAATTTTTTGCTAAATGTCTCATTTTTGAATACAGATAGAAACCAATGTGTGTTTTCACACTTTATGTATTACGTTCTGACCACAAGCAGCGCTGGCTTCTCCCCCTCTTTTTTCCCAATATTGGCCACTATCCTCATACTCCAGTATTACACTCCAGTATTGGCCACTATCCTCATACTCCAGTATTACACTCCAGCATTGGCCACCATCCTCATACTCCAATATTATACTCCACTATTTGCCGCTATCTACATACTCCAGTATTACACTCCAGTATTGGCCACTACCCTCATACTCCAGTATTACACTCCAGTATTGGCCGCTATCCTCATACCCCAGTATTGGCCACTATCCTCATACTCCAGTATTACACTCCAGTATTGGCCGCTATCCTCATACTCCAGTATTACACTCCAGTATTGGCCACTATCCTCATACTCCAGTATTACACTCCAGCATTGGCCACCATCCTCATACTCCAATATTATACTCCACTATTGGCCGCTATCCTCATACTCCAGTATTACACTCCAGTATTGGCCACTATCCTCATACTCCAGTATTACACTCCAGTATTGGCCACTATCCTTATAATCCAGTATTACACTCCAGTATTGGCCACTCTCCTCATACTCCAGTATTTTACTTCAGTATTGGATGCTATTCTCATACTCCAGTATTACACTCCAGTATTGAACACTATCCTCATACTCCATTATTACACTCCAGTATTGGCCGCTATCCTCATACTCCAGTATTACACTCCAGTATTGGACGCTATCCTCATACTCCAGTATTATATTCCACTATTGGACGCTGTCCTCATACTTCAGTATTATGTTTCAGTACTGGATGCTATCCTCATACTCCAGTATTATACTCCAGTATTGGATGCTATCCTCATACTCCAGTATTACACTCCAGTATTGGCCGCTATCCTCATACTCCAGTATTACACTCCAGTATTGGCCGCTATCCTCATACTCCAGTATTACAGCCCAGTATTGGCCACTATCCTCATACTCCAGTATCACACTCCAGTATTGGCCACTATCCTCATACTCCAGTATTGGCCACTATCCTCATACTCCAGTATTACACTCCAGTGTTGGCCGCTATCCTCATACTCCAGTATTACACTCCAGCATTGGCCACTATCTCATATTCGAGTATTACACTCCAGCATTGGACACTATCCTCATACTCCAGTATTATACTCCACTATTGGCCGCCATCCTCATACTCCAGTATTGGCCACTATCCTCATACTCCAGTAATACACTCCAGTATTGGCCGCTATCTTCATTCTCCAGTATTACACTCCAGTATTGGCCACTATCCTCATACTCCAGTATTACACTCCAGCATTGGCCACAATCCTCATACTCCAATATTATACTCCACTATTGGCCGCTATCCTCATACTCCAGTATTACACTCCAGTATTGGCCACTGTCCTCATACTCCAGTATTACACTCCATTATTGGCCACTATCCTCATTCTCCAGTATTACACTCCAGTATTGGCCACTCTCCTCATACTCCAGTATTTTACTTCAGTATTGGATGCTATTCAAATACTCCAGTATTACACTCCAGTATTGGCCACTATCCTCATACTCCAGTATTACACTCCAGTATTGGCCGCTATCCTCATACCCCAGTATTGGCCACTATCCTCATACTCCAGTATTACACTCCAGTATTGGCCGCTATCCTCATACTCCAGTATTACACTCCAGTATTGGCCACTATCCTCATACTCCAGTATTACACTCCAGCATTGGCCACCATCCTCATACTCCAATATTATACTCCACTATTGGCCGCTATCCTCATACTCCAGTATTACACTCCAGTATTGGCCACTATCCTCATACTCCAGTATTACACTCCAGTATTGGCCACTATCCTCATAATCCAGTATTACACTCCAGTATTGGCCACTCTCCTCATACTCCAGTATTTTACTTCAGTATTGGATGCTATTCTCATACTCCAGTATTACACTCCAGTATTGAACACTATCCTCATACTCCATTATTACACTCCAGTATTGGCCGCTATCCTTATACTCAAGTATTACACTCCAGTATTGGACGCTATCCTCATACTCCAGTATTATATTCCACTATTGGACGCTATCCTCATACTTCAGTATTATGTTTCAGTACTGGATGCTATCCTCATACTCCAGTATTATACTCCAGTATTGGATGCTATCCTCATACTCCAGTATTACACTCCAGTATTGGCCGCTATCCTCATACTCCAGTATTACACTCCAGTATTGGCCGCTATCCTCATACTCCAGTATTACAGCCCAGTATTGGCCACTATCCTCATACTCCAGTATCACACTCCAGTATTGGCCACTATCCTCATACTCCAGTATTGGCCACTATCCTCATACTCCAGTATTACACTCCAGTGTTGGCCGCTATCCTCATACTCCAGTATTACACTCCAGCATTGGCCACTATCTCATATTCGAGTATTACACTCCAGCATTGGACACTATCCTCATACTCCAGTATTATACTCCACTATTGGCCGCCATCCTCATACTCCAGTATTGGCCACTATCCTCATACTCCAGTATTACACTCCAGTATTGGCCGCTATCTTCATTCTTCAGTATTACACTCCAGTATTGGCCACTATCCTCATACTCCAGTATTACACTCCAGCATTGGCCACAATCCTCATACTCCAATATTATACTCCACTTTTGGCCGCTATCCTCATACTCCAGTATTACACTCCAGTATTGGCCACTATCCTCATACTCCAGTATTACACTCCATTATTGGCCACTAACCTCATTCTCCAGTATTACACTCCAGTATTGGCCACTCTCCTCATACTCCAGTATTTTACTTCAGTATTGGATGCTATTCAAATACTCCAGTATTACACTCCAGTATTGGCCACTATCCTCATACTCCAGTATTACACTCCAGTATTAGCCGCTATCCTCATACTCCAGTATTGGCCACTATCCACTTGACACCGCAAGAAATGAGCTGGAAATCATCTGCAGAGACTTTGAAGACTTAGGCAAGAAAGTGAAAGAACTGGGAGCGCAGGTGGTCTTCTCTTCCATCCTCCCAGTGGATGGCCATGTAACAAGGAGGTGGAATAAGATTCTGCAGGTGAACAACTGGCTACGTCGATGGTGCCATCAGCAACGATTTGGATTTCTGGATCACGGAGTGAACTACTTATACGATGGACTACTTGCTAGAGATGGGGTGCACCTTACGAAGACTGGAAAGCATGTATTTGGAAGTCGCCTTGCTACACTTGTAAGGAGAGCTTTAAACTAGAACAACATGGGAAGGGAAGCAAAAGACCAGAAAAAGCCATACACCTGACAAATGCTATTGAGAACTCTGCTATTAGAAGTGGAAAGGAAGAACAAAGACGAAAGAATCTAATTAATAAAAATATTGGAGAAAGAGAAACCAATCACAAACTAAAATGCTTCTATACTAATGCACAAAGCATGGGCAACAAACAAGGAGAATTGGAACTACTAACACAGGAACAGAAATATGATGTAATTGGAATCACTGAGACTTGGTGGGACAATACACATGATTGGAATACAAGACTAGAAGGATACAACTTATTTGCAAGAAACAGACTTGATAAACGAGGAGGGGGTGTCGCATTGTATGTTCGAAACGCGTATATCTGCACAGAGATTGAAGCTTCAGAGACTGGGAGTTCTGTGGAAACTGTTTGGGTAAGAATACAAGGACAGAACAATGGAAAGGACACCATTGTAGGCATTTACTACAGGCCGCCTGTGCAAGCCGAAGATATAGATGAACTCTTTATGCATCAGATGGCCAAGTTCTCCAAAAAATATGACATAGTTGTCATGGGAGATTTCAACTATCCAGACATTTGTTGGGAATCTCTCTCAGGCAAAACTAACAGGTCAAGGAAATTCTTATCCTCTCTTGCTGACAACTTTATCTTCCAAAAGGTAAGGGAGAAAACAAGGGGAACTGCTACCTTGGATCTAATCCTTATAAACAGGGAGGAAATGGTTGAGGAGGTAAAAGTGGCTGGGACCCTAGGAGGTAGCGACCATGCTATTTTAGAATTTTGGATTACTAGAGGTGGAAGACCTGTGAAGACTCAGACGTCAAGGTTAGATTTCAGAAAGGCAGATTTTAAGGGATTCAGAAAGAGAATTGGAGGGATCCAATGGCTGGATATCCTTAAAGACAAAAATGTCCAGGAAGGATGGGAAATCTTGAAAAATGAAATTCTCAAAGCACAGTTGTTAACAATTCCGAAAAGAGGGAAGAATAGGAAGCATTTAAGGAAACCAGGATGGATGAACACAGAACTTAAGCACATGCTAAAAAGGAAGAAAAAAATGTTTATAAAATGGAAAGAGGGAGGCATATCTAAAGAAGAATATAATGCTGTCTGCAGAACCTGCAGGGCACAAATCAGATTAGCTAAAGCTGAAAATGAACTGAGGCTTGCAAGAGATGTCAAAAGCAATAATAAAGGATTTTGGGGATATGTCAAAAGTAAAAGAAAAGTCAAAGATGCTATAGGATTTTTACAGGATGAAAATGATGAAATGGTAAGACAGGATGTTGAGAAGGCTGAACTTTTAAATTCCTATTTTGCATCTGTTTTCTCTCAGAAAGGAAATGCAACATCAACTGTTATTCACTGTCCTATTAAGGGAATAGAAGAATCCAGGATATCTATAAACAGAAAGATAGTGAGGAAACACTTAGCTAACCTAAATGAATTCAAGTCTCCAGGTCCAGATGAATTACACCCCAGAGTACTGAAGGAGATAGCAGAAGAAATTTTTGAACCCCTCTCCATAATCTTTGAAAATTCTTGGAGAACAGGAGAAGTGCCAGAAGACTGGAGAAGAGCAAATGTTGTTCCTATCTTCAAAAAGGGGAAGAAGGTGGACCCAGGCAACTATAGGCCGGTGAGTCTGACTTCTATATCAGGAAAGATCTTTGAACAAATTATTAAACAACATGTATGTCAATACCTGGATAAGAATGAAGTGATTAAACAGAGTCAGCATGGGTTTCTAACTAATAAGTCATGTCAGACTAACTTAATTTCCTTCTATGACGGTATCACTGATTGGGTGGATCAAGGAAATGCTGTAGATATAGTATATCTTGACTTCAGCAAAGCATTTGACAAAGTCTCTCATACAATCCTTATTGAAAAAATGACTAAGTATGGAATGGACAAGGCAACTGTTAGGTGGATTCATAACTGGCTTAGTGATCGGACCCAAAGAGTGGTCGTAAATGGCTGCACATCCAGTTGGAAGAATGTCTCAAGTGGGGTACCACAGGGCTCTGTCCTGGGCCCTGTATTGTTCAACATCTTTATCAACGATTTAGATGAAGGAATTGAGGGTAAACTGATTAAATTTGCTGATGACACAAAGCTAGGAGGGATAGCTAATACTAGAGAAGAGAGAGAGAGGATTCAAAAAGATTTAAATAAACTGGAGAAGTGGGCAGCAACTAACAGAATGGTTTTTAACAGGGAGAAATGCAAAGTACTACATCTGGGCAATAAAAATGAAAAAAGCATATATAGAATGGGAGGAATAGGGCTAAGTGACAGCACATGTGAAAAAGACTTGGGTATACTAATAGATCACAGACTGAATATGAGTCAACAGTGTGATGCAGCAGCAAAAAAGGCAAATGCAATTCTAGGATGTATTAACAGAAGCATACAGTCTAGATCACGTGAAGTCATTATTTCCCTCTACTCCTCTTTGGTCAGACCTCATCTGGAATATTGTGTCCAGTTTTGGGCACCACATTTTAAAAAAGACATCAACAAACTGGAGCAAGTTCAGAAAAGAGCGACCAGAATGGTGACCGGTCTGCAAACCCTGTCTTATGAGGAAAGGTTGCAGGATTTGGGAATGTTTAGTTTGCAAAAGAGAAGACTGAGAGGAGACTTAATAGCTGTCTACAAATATCTAAAGGGCTGTCACATTGTAGAAGGATCAACTTTATTCTCATTTGCACAAGGAAAGACTAGAAGCAATGGGATGAAACTGAATGGGAAGAGACACAGATTAGATATTAGAAAAAACTTTTTGACAGTTAGAGTGATCAATGAGTGGAACAGGCTGCCACGAGAAGTGGTGAGTTCTCCTTCAATGGAAGTCTTCAAACAGAGGCTGGACAGACATCTGACTGGGATGATTTAGCGAATCCTGCTTTGAGCAGGGGGTTGGACCAGATGGCCCAGGAGGTCCCTTCCAACTCTACGATTCTATGATTCTATGATTCTATGATTCTATGATCCTCATACTCCAGTATTACACTCCAGTATTGGCCGCTATCCTCATACTCCAGTATTACACTCCAGTATTGGCCACTATCCTCATACTCCAGTATTACAATCCAGCATTGGCGACCATCCTCATACTCCAATATTATACTCCACTATTGGCCGCTATCCTCATACTCCAGTATTACACTCCAGTATTGGCCACTATCCTCATACTCCAGTATTACACTCCAGTATTTGCCACTTTCCTCATACTCCAGTATTACACTCCAGTATTGGCCACTCTCCTCATACTCCAGTATTTTACTTCAGTATTGGATGCTATTCTCATACTCCAGTATTACACTCCAGTATTGGCCACTATCCTCATACTCCAGTATTACACTCCAGTATTTGCCACTTTCCTCATACTCCAGTATTACACTCCAGTATTGGCCACTCTCCTCATACTCCAGTATTTTACTTCAGTATTGGATGCTATTCTCATACTCCAGTATTACACTCCAGTATTGGCCACTATCCTCATACTCCAGTATTACACTCCAGTATTGGCCGCTATCCTCATACCCCAGTATTGGCCACTATCCTCATACTCCAGTATTACACTCCAGTATTGGCCACTATCCTCATACTCCAGTATTACACTCCAGCTTTGGCCACCATCCTCATATTCCAATATTATACTCCACTATTGGCCGCTATCTACATACTCCAGTATTACACTCCAGTATTGGCCACTACCCTCATACTCCAGTATTACACTCCAGTATTGGCCACTATCCTCATACCCCAGTATTGGCCACTATCCTCATACTCCAGTATTACACTACAGTACTGGCCACTATCCTCATACTCCAGTATTACACTCCATCTTTGGCCACCATCCTCATATTCCAATATTATACTCCACTATTGGCCGCTATCTACATACTCCAGTATTACACTCCAGTATTGGCCACTACCCTCATACTCCAGTATTACACTCCAGTATTGGCCACTATCCTCATACCCCAGTATTGGCCACTATCCTCATACTCCAGTATTACACTCCAGTATTGACCGCTATCCTCATACTCCAGTATTACACTCCAGTATTGGCCACTATCCTCATACTCCAGTATTACACTCCAGCATTGGCCACCATCCTCATACTCCAATATTATACTCCACTATTGGCCGCTATCCTCATACTCCAGTATTACACTCCAGTATTGGCCACTATCCTCATACTCCAGTATTACACTCCAGTATTGGCCACTATCCTCATAATCCAGTATTACAGTCCAGTATTGGCCACTCTCCTCATACTCCAGTATTTTACTTCAGTATTGGATGCTATTCTCATACTCCAGTATTACACTCCAGTATTGAACACTATCCTCATACTCCATTATTACACTCCAGTATTGGCCGCTATCCTCATACTCCAGTATTACACTCCAGTATTGGACGCTATCCTCATACTCCAGTATTATATTCCACTATTGGACGCTATCCTCATACTTCAGTATTATGTTTCAGTACTGGATGCTATCCTCATACTCCAGTATTATACTCCAGTATTGGATGCTATCCTCATACTCCAGTATTATACTCCAGTATTGGACGCTATCCTCATACGCCAGTATTACACTCCAGTATTGGCCGCTATCCTCATACTCCAGTGTTGGACACTATTCTTATACTCCAGTATTACATTCCACTATTGGACACTATCCTCATACTCCAGTATTACACTCCAGTATTGGACGCTATCCTCATACTCCAGTATTACACTCCAGTATTGGACGCTATCCTCATTCTCCAGTACTACACTCCAGTATTAGATGCTATCCTCTTACTCCAGTATTATACTCCAGTATTGGACACTAACCTCATACTCCAGTATTACACTCCATTATTGGCCGCTATCCTCATACTCCAGTATTATACTCCAGTTATTGATGCTGTTCTCATACTCCAGTATTGGATGCTATCCTCATACTCCAGTATTACACTCCAGTATTGGAGACTATCCTCATACTCCAGTATTGGCCGCTATCCTCATACCCCAGTATTATACCCCAGTATTGGACACCATCCTCGTACTCCAGTATTATACTCCAGTATTGGACGCTATCCTCGTACTCCAGTATTACACTCCAGTATTGGACGCTATACTCATACTCCAGAATTACACTCCAGTATTGGACGCTAACCTCATACTCCAGATTTACACTCCAGTATTGGATGCTGTCCTCTTACTCCAGAATTATACTCCAGTATTGGACAGTAACCTCATACCCCAGTATTATACTCCAGTAATATACTCCAGTATTGGATGCTGTACTCAAACTCCAGTATTACACTACTGTATTGGCCGCTATCCTCATACTCCAGTAATATACTCCAGTATTGGATGCTGTTCTCATACTCCAGTATTATACTCCAGTATTGGATGCTATCCTCATACTCCAGTATTACACTCCAGTATTGAAGACTATCCTCATACTCGAGTATTGGCCGCTATCCTCATACTCCAGTATTATACTCCAGTATTGGATGCTATCCTCATACTCCAGTATTACACTCCAGTATTGGCCACTATCCTCATACTCCAGTACTACACTCCAGTATTGTCCACTATCCTCATACTCCAGTTTTATACTCCAGTATTGGACGCTCTCCTCATTCTCCAGTATTACACTCCAGTATTGGACGCTATCCTCATACTCTGGTATTACACTCCAGTATTGGACGCTATTCTCATACTCTGGTGTTACACTCCAGTATTGGATGCTATCCTTATACTCCAGTATTGCACTCCAGTATTTGACTGTATCCTCATACTCCAGTATTATACTCCAGTGTTGGACTCTATCCTCATACTTCAGTATTATACTCCAGTATTGGCAACTATCCTCATACTCTAGTATTATACTTCAGTATTGGATGCTATCCTCATAATCCAGTATTATTTTCCAATATTGGATGCTATCCTCATACTCCAGTATTATAATACAGTATTGGCTGCCACCCTCATACTCCAGTATTACACTTCAGTATTGGCTGCTATCCTAATACTCCTGTATTATACTCCAGTATTGGTGGCTAACCTCATAGTCCAGTATTATACTCCAGTATTGGATGCTGTCCTCATTCTCCAGTATTACACTCCAGTATTGGCCGCTATCCTCATACTCCAGTATTACACTCCAGTATTGGCAACTATCCTCATACTCCAGTACTACACTCCAGCATTGGCCACTATCCTCATACTTCAGTATTATGTTTCAGTACTGGATGCTATCATCATATTCCAGTATTATACTCCAGTATTGGACGCTATCCTAATACTCCAGTATTATACTCCAGTATTGGACGCTATCCTCATACTCCAGTATTACACTCCAGTATTGGCCGCTATCCTCATACTCCAGTGTTGGACACTATTCTTATACTCCAGTATTACACTCCACTATTGGACACTATCCTCATTCTCCAGTATTATACTCCAGTACTGGACGCTATCCTCATACTCCAGTATTACACTTCACTATTGGACGCTATCCTCATACTCCAGTATTGGACGCTATCCTCATACTCCAGTATTACACTCCAGTATTGGACAATAACCTCATACTCCAGTATTACACTCCAGTATTGGTCGCTATCCTCATACTCCAGTATTATACTCCAGTAATTGATGCTGTTCTCATACTCCAGTATTGGATGCTATCCTCATACTCCAGTATTACACTCCAGTATTGGAGACTATCCTCATACTCCAGTATTGGCCGCTATCCTCATACTCCAGTATTATACCCCAGTATTGGACACTATCCTCGTACTCCAGTATTATACTCCAGTATTGGACGCTATCCTCATACTCCAGTATTACACTCCAGTATTGGACGCTATCTTCATACTCCAGAATTACACTCCAGTATTGGACGCTAACCTCATACTCCAGATTTACACTCCAGTATTGGATGCTGTCCTCTTACTCCAGTATTATACTCCAGTATTGGACAGTAACCTCATACTCCAGTATTATACTCCAGTATTGGCCGCTATCCTCATACCCCAGTATTATACTCCAGTTATATACTCCAGTATTGGATGCTGTACTCAAACTCCAGTATTACACTACTGTATTGGCCGCTATCCTCATACTCCAGTAATCTACTCCAGTATTGGATGCTGTTCTCATACTCCAGTATTATACTCCAGTATTGGATGCTCTCCTCATACTCCAGTATTACACTCCAGTATTGAAGACTATCCTCATACTCGAGTATTGTCCGCTATCCTCATACTCCAGTATTATACTCCAGTATTGGAGACTATCCTCATACTCCAGTATTATAATCCACTATTGGATGCTATCCTCATACTTCAGTATTACACTCCAGTATTGGCCACTATCCTCATACTCCAGTACTACACTCCAGTATTGGCCACTATCCTCATACTCCAGTATTATACTCCAGTATTGGACGCTATCCTCATTCTCCAGTATTACACTCCAGTATTGGACGCTATCCTCATACTCTGATATTACACTCCAGTATTGGACGCTATCCTCATACTCTGGTATTACACTCCAGTATTGGATGCTATCCTTATACTCCAGTATTGCACTCCAGTATTTGACTATATCCTCATACTCCAGTATTGGATGCTATCCTCATACTCCAGTATTACACTCCAGTATTGGAGACTATCCTCATACTCCAGTATTGGCCGCTATCCTCATACTCCAGCATTATACCCCAGTATTGGACACTATCCTCGTACTCCAGTATTATCCTCCAGTATTGGACGCTATTCTCATACTCCAGTATTACACTCCAGTATTGGACGCTATCTTCATACTCCAGAATTACACTCCAGTATTGGACGCTAACCTCATACTCCAGATTTACACTCCAGTATTGGATGCTGTCCTCTTACTCCAGTATTATACTCCAGTATTGGACAGTAACCTCATACTCCAGTATTATACTCCAGTATTGGCCGCTATCCTCATACCCCAGTATTATACTCCAGTAATATACTCCAGTATTGGATGCTGTACTCAAACTCCAGTATTACACTACTGTATTGGCCGCTATCCTCATACTCCAGTAATCTACTCCAGTATTGGATGCTGTTCTCATACTCCAGTATTATACTCCAGTATTGGATGCTCTCCTCATACTCCAGTATTACACTCCAGTATTGAAGACTATCCTCATACTCGAGTATTGGCCGCTATCCTCATACTCCAGTATTATACTCCAGTATTGGAGACTATCCTCATACTCCAGTGTTATAATCCACTATTGGATGCTATCCTCATACTCCAGTATTACACTCCAGTATTGGCCACTATCCTCATACTCCAGTACTACACTCCAGTATTGGCCACTATCCTCATACTCCAGTATTATACTCCAGTATTGGACGCTATCCTCATTCTCCAGTATTACACTCCAGTATTGGACGCTATCCTCATACTCTGATATTACACTCCAGTATTGAACGCTATCCTCATACTCTGGTATTACACTCCAGTATTTAAATGCTATCCTTATACTCCAGTATTGCACTCCAGTATTTGACTATATCCTCATACTCCAGTATTATACTCCAGTGTTGGACTCTATCCTCATACTTCAGTATTATACTCCAGCATTGGCAACTATCCTCATACTCCAGTATTATACTTCAGTATTGGATGCTATCCTCATAATCCAGTATTATTTTCCAGTATTGGATGCTATCCTCATACTCCAGTATTACACTTCAGTATTGGCTACTATCCTCATACTCCAGTATTATACTCCAGTATTGGTGGCTATCCTTATACTCCAGTATTATACTCCAGTATTGGATGCTGTCCTCATACTCCAGTATTACACTCCAGTATTGGACGCTATGCTCATACTCCAGTATTATACTCCAGTATTGGTGGCTATCCTTATACTCCAGTATTATACTCCAGTATTGGCCGCTATCCTCATACTCCAGTATTATACTCCAGTATTGGTGGCTATCCTTATACTCCAGTATTATACTCCAGTATTGGATGCTGTCCTCATACTCCAGTATTACACTCCAGTATTGGACGCTATGCTCATACTCCAGTATTATACTCCACTATTAGACGCTATCATCATACTCCAGTGTTACACTCTAGTATTGGCCGCTATCCTCATACTCCAGGATTATACTCCAGTATTGGATGCTGTCTTCATACTCAAGTATTATACTCCAGTATTGGATGCTATCCTCATACTCCAGTATTACACTCCAGTATTGGCCGCTATCCTCATACTCCAGTATTACACTCCAGTATTGGCCGCTATCCTCATACTCCAGTATTACACTCCAGTATTACACTCCACTATTGGATGCTATCCTCATACTCCAGTATTGGCCGCTATCCTCATACTCCAGCATTTTACTTCAGTATTGTATGCTATCCTCATTCTCCAGTATTACACTCCAGTATTACACTCCAGTATTGGACACTATCCTCATACTCCAGTATTATACTCCACTATTGGCCGCTATCCTCATACTCCAGTATTACTCTCCAGTATTGGCCACAATCCTCATACTCCAGTATTACACTCCAGTATTGGCCGCTATCCTCATACCCCAGTATTGGCCACTATCCTCATACTCCAGTATTACACTCCAGTATTGGCCGCTATCCTCATACTTTTTTATTACACTCCAGTATTGGCCACTATCCTCATACTCCAGTATTACACTCCAGCATTGGCCACTATCCTCATACTCCAATATTATACTCCACTATTGGCCGCTATCCTCATACTCCAGTATTACACTCCAGTATTGACCACTATCCTCATACTCCAGTATTACACTCCAGTATTGGCCACTGTCCTCATACTCCAGTATTACACTCCAGTATTGGCCACTCTCCTCATACTCCAGTATGTTACTCCAGTATTGGATGCTATTCTCATACTCCAGTATTACACTCCAGTATTGAACACTATCCTCATACTCCATTATTACACTCCAGTATTGGCCGCTATCCTCATACTCCAGTATTACACTCCTGTATTGGATGCTATCCTCATACTCCAGGATTATAGTCCAGTATTGGATGCTGTCTTCATACTCAAGTATTATACTCCAGCATTGGATGCTATCCTCATACTCCAGTATTACACTCCAGTATTGGCCGCTATCCTCATACTCCAGTATTACACTCCAGCATTGGCCGCTATCCTCATAATCCAGTATTACACTCCAGTATTACACTCCACTATTGGATACTATCCTCATACTCCAGTATTGGCCGCTATCCTCATACTCCAGCATTTTACTTCAGTATTGTATGCTATCCTCATTCTCCAGTATTACACTTCAGTATTACACTCCAGTATTGGACACTATCCTCATACTCCAGTATTATACTCCACTATTGGCCGCTATCCTCATACTCCAGTATTACTCTCCAGTATTGGCCACTATCCTCATACTCCAGTATTACACTCCAGTATTGGCCACTGTCCTCATACTCCAGTATTACACTCCAGTATTGGCCACTCTCCTCATACTCCAGTATTTTACTTCAGTATTGGATGCTATTCTCATACTCCAGTATTACACTCCAGTATTGAACACTATCCTCATACTCCATTATTACACTCCAGTATTGGCCGCTATCCTCATACTCCAGTATTACACTCCAGTATTGTACGCTATCCTCATACTCCAGTATTATACTCTACTATTGGACGCTATCCTCATACTCCAGTATTACACTCCAGTATTGGCCACTATCCTCATACTCCAGTACTACACTCCAGCATTGGCCACTATCCTCATACTTCAGTATTATGTTTCAGTACTGGATGCTATCCTCATACTCCAGTATTATACTCCAGTATTGGACGCTATCCTCATACTCCAGTATTATACTCAAGTATTGGACGCTATCCTCATACTCCAGTACTACACTCCAGTATTTGCCGCTATCCTCATACTCCAGTGTTGGACACTATTCTTATACTCCAGTATTACACTCCACTATTGGACACTATCCTCATACTCCAGTATTATACTCCAGTATTGGCCACTATCCTCATACTCCAGTACTACACTCCAGCATTGGCCACTATCCTCATACTTCAGTATTATGTTTCAGTACTGGATGCTATCCTCATACTCCAGTATTATACTCCAGTATTGGACGCTATCCTCATACTCCAGTATTATACTCAAGTATTGGATGCTATCCTCATACTCCAGTATTACACTCCAGTATTGGCCGCTATCCTCATACTCCAGTGTTGGACACTATTCTTATACTCCAGTATTACACTCCACTATTGGACACTATCCTCATACTCCAGTATTCTACTCCAGTATTGGACGCTATCCTCATACTCCAGTATTACACTCCAGTATTAGACGCTATCCTCTTACTCCAGTATTATACTCCAGTATTGGACACTAACCTCATACTCCAGTATTACACTCCAGTATTGGCCGCTATCCTCATACTCCAGTATTATACTCCAGTAATTGATGCTGTTCTCATACTCCAGTATTGGATGCTATCCTCATACTCTAGTATTACACTCCAGTATTGGAGACTACCCTCATACTCCAGTATTGGCCGCTATCCTCATACTCCAGTATTATACCCCAGTTTTGGACACTATCCTCGTACTCCAGTATTATACTCCAGTATTGGATGCTATCCTCATACTCCAGTATTACACTCCAGTATTGGCCGCTATCCTCATACTCCAGTATTATACTCCAGTAATTGATTCTGTTCTCATACTCCAGTATTGGATGCTATCTTCATACTCCAGTATTACACTCCAGTATTGGAGACTATCCTCATACTCCAGTATTGGCCGCTATCCTCATACTCCAGTATTATGCCCCAGTATTGGACACTATCCTCGTACTCCAGTATTATACTCCAGTATTGGACGCTATCCTCATACTCCAGTATTACACTCCAGAATTGAACGCTATCCTCATACTCCAGAATTACACTCCAGTATTGGACGCTAACCTCATACTCCAGATTTACACTCCAGTATTGGATGCTGTCCTTTTACTCCAGTATTATACTCCAGTATTGGACAGTAAGCTCATACTCCAGTTTTATACTCCAGTATTGGCCTCTATCCTCATACCCCAGTATTATACTCCAGTAATATACTCCAGTATTGGATGCTGTACTCAAACTCCAGTATTACACTACTGTATTGTCCGCTATCCTCATACTCCAGTAATATACTCCAGTATTGGATGCTGTTCTCATACTCCAGTATTATACTCCAGTATTGGATGTTATCCTCATACTCCAGTATTACACTCCAGTATTGAAGACTATCCTTATACTCGAGTATTGGCCGCTATCCTCATACTCCAGTATTGGATGCTATCCTCATACTCCAGTATTATAATCCACTATTGGATGCTATCCTCATACTCCAGTATTACACTCCAGTATTGGCCACTATCCTCATACTCCAGTACTACCCTCCAGTATTGAACGCTATCCTCATACTCTGGTATTACACTCCAGTATTGGACGCTATCCTCATACTCTGGTATTACACTCCAGTATTGGATGCTATCCTTATACTCCAGTATTGCACTCCAGTATTTGACTATATCCTCATACTCCAGTATTATACTCCAGTGTTGGACTCTATCCTCATACTTCAGTATTATACTCCAGTATTGGCAACTATCCTCATACCCCAATATTATACTCCAGTATTGGCCGCTATCCTCATACTCCAGTATTATACTCCAGTATTGGTGGCTATCCTCATACTCCAGTATTATACTCCAGTATTGGATGCTGTCCTCATACTCCAGTATTACACTCCAGTATTGGACGCTATGCTCATACTCCAGTATTATACTCCACTATTGGCCGCTATCATCATACTCCAGTATTACACTCCAGTATTGGCCACTATCCTCATACTCCAGTATTACACTCCAGTATTGGCCGCTATCCTCATACCCCAGTATTGGCCACTATCCTCATACTCCAGTATTACATTCCAGTATTGGCCGCTATCCTCATACTCCAGTATTACACTCCAGTATTGGCCTCTATCCTCATACTCCAGTATTACAATCCAGCATTGGCCACTATCCTCATACTCCAATATTATACTCCACTATTGGCCGCTATCCTCATACTCCAGTATTACACTCCAGTATTGGCCACTATCCTCATACTCCAGTATTACACTCCAGTATTGGAAACTATCCTCATACTCCAGTATTACACTCCAGTATTGGCCACTCTCCTCATACTCCAGTATTTTACTTCAGTATTGGATGCTATTCTCATACTCCAGTATTACACTCCAGTATTGAACACTGTACTCATACTCCATTATTACACTCCAGTATTGGCCGCTATCCTCATACTCCAGTATTACACTCCAGTATTGGACGCTATCCTCATACTCCAGTATTATACTCAACTATTGGACGCTATCCTCATACTCCAGTATTACACTCCAGTATTGGCCACTATCCCTATACTTCAGTATTATGTTTCAGTACTGGATGCTATCCTCACACTCCAGTATTATACTCCAGTATTGGACGCTATCCTCATACTCCAGTATTATACTCCAGTATTGGACGCTATCCTCATACTCCAGTATTACACTCCAGTATTGGCCGCTATCCTCATACTCCAGTGTTGGACACTATTCTTATACTCCAGTATTACTCTCCACTAATGGACACTATCCTCATACTCCAGTATTATACTCCAGTATTGGCCACTATCCTCATACTCCAGTACTACACTCCAGCATTGGCCACTCTCCTCATACTTCAGTATTATGTTTCAGTACTGGATGCTATCCTCATACTCCAGGATTATACTCCAGTATTGGATGCTGTCTTCATACTCAAATATTATACTCCAGTATCGGATGCTATCCTCATACTCCAGTATTACACTCCAGTATTGGCCGCTATCCTCATACTCCAGTATTACACTCCAGTATTGGCCGCTATCGTCATACTCCAGTATTACACTCCAGTATTACACTCCACTATTGGATGCTATCCTCATACTCCAGTATTATACTCAAGCATTGGACGCTATCCTCATACTCCAGTATTACACTCCAGTATTGGCCGCTATCCTCATACTCCAGTGTTGGACACTATTGTTATACTCCAGTATTACACTCCACTATTGGACACTATCCTCATACTCCAGTATTATACTCCAGTATTGGCCACTATCCTCATACTCCAGTACTACACTCCAGCATTGGCCACTATCCTCATACTTCAGTATTATGTTTCAGTACTGGATGCTATCCTCATACTCCAGTATTATACTCCAGTATTGGCTGCTATCCTCATACTCCAGTATTATACTCCAGTATTGGATGCTATGCTCATACTCCAGTATTATACTCCACTATTGGCCGCTATCATCATACTCCAGTATTACATTCCAGTATTGGCCACTATCCTCATACTCCAGTATTACACTCCAGTATTGGCCGCTATCCTCATACCCCAGTATTGGCCACTATCCTCATACTCCAGTATTACATTCCAGTATTGGCCGCTATCCTCATACTCCAGTATTACACTCCAGTATTGGCCTCTATCCTCATACTCCAGTATTACAATCCAGCATTGGCCACTATCCTCATACTCCAATATTATACTCCACTATTGGCCGCTATCCTCATACTCCAGTATTACTCTCCAGTATTGGCCACTATCCTCATACTCCAGTATTACACTCCAGTATTGGAAACTATCCTCATACTCCAGTATTACACTCCAGTATTGGCCACTCTCCTCATACACCAGTATTTTACTTCAGTATTGGATGCTATTCTCATACTCCAGTATTACACTCCAGTATTGAACACTATACTCATACTCCATTATTACACTCCAGTATTGGCCGCTATCCTCATACTTCAGTATTATGTTTCAGTACTGGATGCTATCCTCACACTCCAGTATTATACTCCAGTATTGGACGCTATCCTCATACTCCAGTATTATACTCCAGTATTGGACGCTATCCTCATACTCCAGTATTACACTCCAGTATTGTCCGCTATCCTCATACTCCAGTGTTGGACACTATTCTTATACTCCAGTATTACTCTCCACTAATGGACACTATCCTCATACTCCAGTATTATACTCCAGTATTGGCCACTATCCTCATACTCCAGTACTACACTCCAGCATTGACCACTCTCCTCATACTTCAGTATTATGTTTCAGTACTGGATGCTATCCTCATACTCCAGGATTATACTCCAGTATTGGATGCTGTCTTCATACTCAAGTATTATACTCCAGTATTGGATGCTATCCTCATACTCCAGTATTACACTCCAGTATTGGCCGCTATCCTCATACTCCAGTATTACACTACAGTATTGGCCGCTATCCTCATACTCCAGTATTACACTCCAGTATTACACTCCACTATTGGATGCTATCTTCATACTCCAGTATTGGCCGCTATCCTCATACTCCAGCATTTTACTTCAGTATTGTTTGCTATCCTCATACTCCAGTATTACACTCCAGTATTACACTCCAGTATTGGACACTATCCTCATACTCCAGTATTATACTCCAGTATTGGCCACTATCCTCATACTCCAGTATTATACTCCACTATTGGCCGCTGTCCTCATACTCCAGTATTACTCTCCAGTATTGGCCACTATCCTCATACTCCAGTATTACACTCCAGTATTGGCCGCTATCCTCATACCCCAGTATTGGCCACTATCCTCATACTCCAGTATTAAACTCCAGTATTGGCCGCTATCCTCATACTCCTTTATTACACTCCAGTATTGGCCACTATCCTCATACTCCAGTATTACACTCCAGCATTGGCCACTATCCTCATACTCCAATATTATACTCCACTATTGGCCGCTATCCTCATACTCCAGTATTACACTCCAGTATTGGCCACTATCCTCATACTCCAGTATTACACTCCAGTATTGGCCACTGTCCTCATACTCCAGTATTACACTCCAGTATTGGCCACTCTCCTCATACTCCAGTATTTTAATTCAGTATTGGATGCTATTCTCATACTCCAGTATTACACTCCAGTATTGAACACTATCCTCATACTCCATTATTACATTCCAGTATTGGCCGCTATCCTCATACTCCAGTATTACACTCCAGTATTGGACGCTATCCTCATACTCCAGTATTATACTCCACTATTGGACGCTATCCTCATACTCCAGTATTACACTCCAGTATTGGCCACTATCCTCATACTCCAGTACTACACTCCAGCATTGGCCACTATCCTCATACTTCAGTATTATTTCAGTACTGGATGCTATCCTCATACTCCAGTATTATACTCCAGTATTGGACGCTATCCTCATACTCTAGTATTATACTCAAGCATTGGACGCTATCCTCATACTCCAGTATTACACTCCAGTATTTGCCGCTATCCTCTTACTCCAGTGTTGGACACTATTCTTATACTCCAGTATTACACTCCACTATTGGACACTATCCTCATACTCCAGTATTATACTCCAGTATTGGCCACTATCCTCATACTCCAGTACTACACTCCAGCATTGGCCACTATCCTCATACTTTAGTATTATGTTTCAGTACTGGATGCTATCCTCATACTCCAGTATTATACTCCAGTATTGGACGCTATCCTCATACTCCAGTATTATACTCAAGTATTGGATGCTATCCTCATACTCCAGTATTACACTCCAGTATTGGCCGCTATCCTCATACTCCAGTGTTGGACACTATTCTTATACTCCAGTATTACACTCCACTATTGGACACTATCCTCATACTCCAGTATTATACTCCAGTATTGGACGCTATCCTCATACTCCAGTATTACACTCCAGTATTGGATGCTATCCTCATTCTCCAGTACTACACTCCAGTATTAGACGCTATCCTCTTACTCCAGTATTATACTCCAGTATTGGACACTAACCTCATACTCCAGTATTACACTCCAGTATTGGCCGCTATCCTCATACTCCAGTATTATACTCCAGTAATTGATGCTGTTCTCATACTCCAGTATTGGATGCTGTCCTCATACTCCAGTATTACACTCCAGTATTGGAGACTATCCTCATACTCCAGTATTGGCCGCTATACTCATACTCCAGTATTATACCCCAGTTTTGGACACTGTCCTCGTACTCCAGTATTATACTCCAGTATTGGACGCTATCCTCATACTCCAGTATTACACTCCAGTATTGGCCGCTATCCTCATACTCCAGTATTATACTCCAGTAATTGATGCTGTTCTCATACTCCAGTATTGGATGCTATCCTCATACTCCAGTATTACACTCCAGTATTGGAGACTATCCTCATACTCCAGTATTGGCCGCTATCCTCATACTCCAGTATTATACCCCAGTATTGGACACTATCCTCGAACTCCAGTATTATACTCCAGTATTGGACGCTATCCTCATACTCCAGTATTACACTCCAGTATTGGACGCTATCCTCATACTCCAGAATTACACTCCAGTATTGGACGCTAACCTCATACTCCAGATTTACACTCCAGTATTGGATGCTGTCCTTTTACTCCAGTATTATACTCCAGTATTGGACAGTAAGCTCATACTCCAGTTTTATACTCCAGTATTGGCCTCTATCCTCATACCCCAGTATTATACTCCAGTAATATACTCCAGTATTGGATGCTGTACTCAAACTCCAGTATTACACTACTGTATTGTCCGCTATCCTCATACTCCAGTAATATACTCCAGTATTGGATGCTGTTCTCATACTCCAGTATTATACTCCAGTATTGGATGCTATCCTCATACTCCAGTATTACACTCCAGTATTGAAGACTATCCTAATACTCGAGTATTGGCCGCTATCCTCATACTCCAGTATTATACTCCAGTATTGGATGCTATCCTCATACTCCAGTATTATAATCCACTATTGGATGCTATCCTCATACTCCAGTATTACACTCCAGTATTGGCCACTATCCTCATACTCCAGTACTACCCTCCAGTATTGGACGCTATCCTCATTCTCCAGTATTACACTCCAGTATTGGACGCTATCCTCATACTCTGGTATTACACTCCAGTATTGGACGCTATCCTCATACTCTGGTATTACACTCCAGTATTGGATGCTATTCTTATACTCCAGTATTGCACTCCAGTATTTGACTATATCCTCATACTCCAGTATTATACTCCAGTGTTGGACTCTATCCTCATACTTCAGTATTATACTCCAGTATTGGCAACTATCCTCATACTCCAGTATTATACTCCAGTA
Organism: Dendrobates tinctorius; assembly: GCF_039654945.1. Classification (NCBI taxonomy): domain Eukaryota; kingdom Metazoa; phylum Chordata; class Amphibia; order Anura; family Dendrobatidae; genus Dendrobates; species Dendrobates tinctorius. Next base: position 790,391 of record NW_027362105.1, read on the forward strand.
TTGGACGCTATCCTCATACTCTGGTATTACACTCCAGTATTGGCTGCTATCCTCATACCCCAATATTATATTCCAGTATTGGCCGCTATCCTCATACTCCAGTATTATACTCCAGTATTGGTGGCTATCCTCATACTCCAGTATTATACTCCAGTATTGGATGCTGTCCTCATACTCCAGTATTACACTCCAGTATTGGACGCTATGCTCATACTCCAGTATTATACTCCACTATTGGCCGCTATCATCATACTCCAGTATTACACTCCAGTATTGGCCACTATCCTCATACTCCAGTATAACACTCCAGTATTGGCCGCTATCCTCATACCCCAGTATTGGCCACTATCCTCATACTCCAGTATTACATTCCAGTATTGGCCGCTATCCTCATACTCCAGTATTACACTCCAGTATTGGCCTCTATCCTCATACTCCAGTATTACAATCCAGCATTGGCCACTATCCTCATACTCCAGTATAACACTCCAGTATTGGCCGCTATCCTCATACCCCAGTATTGGCCACTATCCTCATACTCCAGTATTACATTCCAGTATTGGCCGCTATCCTCATACTCCAGTATTACACTCCAGTATTGGCCTCTATCCTCATACTCCAGTATTACAATCCAGCATTGGCCACTATCCTCATACTCCAATATTATACTCCACTATTGGCCGCTATCCTCATACTCCAGTATTACACTCCAGTATTGGCCACTATCCTCATACTCCAGTATTACACTCCAGTATTGGAAACTATCCTCATACTCCAGTATTACACTCCAGTATTGGCCACTCTCCTCATACTCCAGTATTTTACTTCAGTATTGGATGCTATTCTCATACTCCAGTATTACACTCCAGTATTGAACACTGTACTCATACTCCATTATTACACTCCAGTATTGGCCGCTATCCTCATACTCCAGTATTACACTCCAGTATTGGACGCTATCCTCATACTCCAGTATTATACTCAACTATTGGACGCTATCCTCATACTCCAGTATTACACTCCAGTATTGGCCACTATCCTCATACTTCAGTATTATGTTTCAGTACTGGATGCTATCCTCACACTCCAGTATTATACTCCAGTATTGGACGCTATCCTCATACTCCAGTATTATACTCCAGTATTGGACGCTATCCTCATACTCCAGTATTACACTCCAGTATTGGCCGCTATCCTCATACTCCAGTGTTGGACACTATTCTTATACTCCAGTATTACTCTCCACTAATGGACACTATCCTCATACTCCAGTATTATACTCCAGTATTGGCCACTATCCTCATACTCCAGTACTACACTCCAGCATTGGCCACTCTCCTCATACTTCAGTATTATGTTTCAGTACTGGATGCTATCCTCATACTCCAGGATTATACTCCAGTATTGGATGCTGTCTTCATACTCAAATATTATACTCCAGTATTGGATGCTATCCTCATACTCCAGTATTACACTCCAGTATTGGCCGCTATCCTCATACTCCAGTATTACACTCCAGTATTGGCCGCTATCGTCATACTCCAGTATTACACTCCAGTATTACACTCCACTATTGGATGCTATCCTCATACTCCAGTATTATACTCAAGCATTGGACGCTATCCTCATACTCCAGTATTACACTCCAGTATTGGCCGCTATCCTCATACTCCAGTGTTGGACACTATTGTTATACTCCAGTATTACACTCCACTATTGGACACTATCCTCATACTCCAGTATTATACTCCAGTATTGGCCACTATCCTCATACTCCAGTACTACACTCCAGCATTGGCCACTATCCTCATACTTCAGTATTATGTTTCAGTACTGGATGCTATCCTCATACTCCAGTATTATACTCCAGTATTGGCCGCTATCCTCATACTCCAGTATTATACTCCAGTATTGGATGCTATGCTCATACTCCAGTATTATACTCCACTATTGGCCGCTATCATCATACTCCAGTATTACATTCCAGTATTGGCCACTATCCTCATACTCCAGTATTACACTCCAGTATTGGCCGCTATCCTCATACCCCAGTATTGGCCACTATCCTCATACTCCAGTATTACATTCCAGTATTGGCCGCTATCCTCATACTCCAGTATTACACTCCAGTATTGGCCACTATCCTCATACTCCAGTATTACACTCCAGTATTGGAAACTATCCTCATACTCCAGTATTACACTCCAGTATTGGCCACTCTCCTCATACACCAGTATTTTACTTCAGTATTGGATGCTATTCTCATACTCCAGTATTACACTCCAGTATTGAACACTATACTCATACTCCATTATTACACTCCAGTATTGGCCGCTATCCTCATACTTCAGTATTATGTTTCAGTACTGGATGCTATCCTCACACTCCAGTATTATACTCCAGTATTGGACGCTATCCTCATACTCCAGTATTATACTCCAGTATTGGACGCTATCCTCATACTCCAGTATTACACTCCAGTATTGTCCGCTATCCTCATACTCCAGTGTTGGACACTATTCTTATACTCCAGTATTACTCTCCACTAATGGACACTATCCTCATACTCCAGTATTATACTCCAGTATTGGCCACTATCCTCATACTCCAGTACTACACTCCAGCATTGGCCACTCTCCTCATACTTCAGTATTATGTTTCAGTACTGGATGCTATCCTCATACTCCAGGATTATACTCCAGTATTGGATGCTGTCTTCATACTCAAGTATTATACTCCAGTATTGGATGCTATCCTCATACTCCAGTATTACACTCCAGTATTGGCCGCTATCCTCATACTCCAGTATTACACTACAGTATTGGCCGCTATCCTCATACTCCAGTATTACACTCCAGTATTACACTCCACTATTGGATGCTATCTTCATACTCCAGTATTGGCCGCTATCCTCATACTCCAGCATTTTACTTCAGTATTGTTTGCTATCCTCATACTCCAGTATTACACTCCAGTATTACACTCCAGTATTGGACACTATCCTCATACTCCAGTATTATACTCCAGTATTGGCCACTATCCTCATACTCCAGTATTATACTCCACTATTGGCCGCTGTCCTCATACTCCAGTATTACTCTCCAGTATTGGCCACTATCCTCATACTCCAGTATTACACTCCAGTATTGGCCGCTATCCTCATACCCCAGTATTGGCCACTATCCTCATACTCCAGTATTAAACTCCAGTATTGGCCGCTATCCTCATACTCCTTTATTACACTCCAGTATTGGCCACTATCCTCATACTCCAGTATTACACTCCAGCATTGGCCACTATCCTCATACTCCAATATTATACTCCACTATTGGCCGCTATCCTCATACTCCAGTATTACACTCCAGTATTGGCCACTATCCTCATACTCCAGTATTACACTCCAGTATTGGCCACTGTCCTCATACTCCAGTATTACACTCCAGTATTGGCCACTCTCCTCATACTCCAGTATTTTAATTCAGTATTGGATGCTATTCTCATACTCCAGTATTACACTCCAGTATTGAACACTATCCTCATACTCCATTATTACACTCCAGTATTGGCCGCTATCCTCATACTCCAGTATTACACTCCAGTATTGGACGCTATCCTCATACTCCAGTATTATACTCCACTATTGGACGCTATCCTCATACTCCAGTATTACACTCCAGTATTGGCCACTATCCTCATACTCCAGTACTACACTCCAGCATTGGCCACTATCCTCATACTTCAGTATTATGTTTCAGTACTGGATGCTATCCTCATACTCCAGTATTATACTCCAGTATTGGACGCTATCCTCATACTCTAGTATTATACTCAAGCATTGGACGCTATCCTCATACTCCAGTATTACACTCCAGTATTTGCCGCTATCCTCTTACTCCAGTGTTGGACACTATTCTTATACTCCAGTATTACACTCCACTATTGGACACTATCCTCATACTCCAGTATTATACTCCAGTATTGGCCACTATCCTCATACTCCAGTACTACACTCCAGCATTGGCCACTATCCTCATACTTTAGTATTATGTTTCAGTACTGGATGCTATCCTCATACTCCAGTATTATACTCCAGTATTGGACGCTATCCTCATACTCCAGTATTATACTCAAGTATTGGATGCTATCCTCATACTCCAGTATTACACTCCAGTATTGGCCGCTATCCTCATACTCCAGTGTTGGACACTATTCTTATACTCCAGTATTACACTCCACTATTGGACACTATCCTCATACTCCAGTATTATACTCCAGTATTGGACGCTATCCTCATACTCCAGTATTACACTCCAGTATTGGATGCTATCCTCATTCTCCAGTACTACACTCCAGTATTAGACGCTATCCTCTTACTCCAGTATTATACTCCAGTATTGGACACTAACCTCATACTCCAGTATTACACTCCAGTATTGGCCGCTATCCTCATACTCCAGTATTATACTCCAGTAATTGATGCTGTTCTCATACTCCAGTATTGGATGCTGTCCTCATACTCCAGTATTACACTCCAGTATTGGAGACTATCCTCATACTCCAGTATTGGCCGCTATACTCATACTCCAGTATTATACCCCAGTTTTGGACACTGTCCTCGTACTCCAGTATTATACTCCAGTATTGGACGCTATCCTCATACTCCAGTATTACACTCCAGTATTGGCCGCTATCCTCATACTCCAGTATTATACTCCAGTAATTGATGCTGTTCTCATACTCCAGTATTGGATGCTATCCTCATACTCCAGTATTACACTCCAGTATTGGAGACTATCCTCATACTCCAGTATTGGCCGCTATCCTCATACTCCAGTATTATACCCCAGTATTGGACACTATCCTCGAACTCCAGTATTATACTCCAGTATTGGACGCTATCCTCATACTCCAGTATTACACTCCAGTATTGGACGCTATCCTCATACTCCAGAATTACACTCCAGTATTGGACGCTAACCTCATACTCCAGATTTACACTCCAGTATTGGATGCTGTCCTTTTACTCCAGTATTATACTCCAGTATTGGACAGTAAGCTCATACTCCAGTTTTATACTCCAGTATTGGCCTCTATCCTCATACCCCAGTATTATACTCCAGTAATATACTCCAGTATTGGATGCTGTACTCAAACTCCAGTATTACACTACTGTATTGTCCGCTATCCTCATACTCCAGTAATATACTCCAGTATTGGATGCTGTTCTCATACTCCAGTATTATACTCCAGTATTGGATGCTATCCTCATACTCCAGTATTACACTCCAGTATTGAAGACTATCCTAATACTCGAGTATTGGCCGCTATCCTCATACTCCAGTATTATACTCCAGTATTGGATGCTATCCTCATACTCCAGTATTATAATCCACTATTGGATGCTATCCTCATACTCCAGTATTACACTCCAGTATTGGCCACTATCCTCATACTCCAGTACTACCCTCCAGTATTGGACGCTATCCTCATTCTCCAGTATTACACTCCAGTATTGGACGCTATCCTCATACTCTGGTATTACACTCCAGTATTGGACGCTATCCTCATACTCTGGTATTACACTCCAGTATTGGATGCTATTCTTATACTCCAGTATTGCACTCCAGTATTTGACTATATCCTCATACTCCAGTATTATACTCCAGTGTTGGACTCTATCCTCATACTTCAGTATTATACTCCAGTATTGGCAACTATCCTCATACTCCAGTATTATACTCCAGTATTGGCTGCCACCCTCATACTCCAGTATTACACTTCAGTATTGGCTGCTATCCTCATACCCCAATATTATATTCCAGTATTGGCCGCTATCCTCATACTCCAGTATTATACTCCAGTATTGGTGGCTATCCTCATACTCCAGTATTATACTCCAGTATTGGATGCTGTCCTCATACTCCAGTATTACACTCCAGTATTGGACGCTATGCTCATACTCCAGTATTATACTCCACTATTGGCCGCTATCATCATACTCCAGTATTACACTCCAGTATTGGCCACTATCCTCATACTCCAGTATAACACTCCAGTATTGGCCGCTATCCTCATACCCCAGTATTGGCCACTATCCTCATACTCCAGTATTACATTCCAGTATTGGCCGCTATCCTCATACTCCAGTATTACACTCCAGTATTGGCCTCTATCCTCATACTCCAGTATTACAATCCAGCATTGGCCACTATCCTCATACTCCAATATTATACTCCACTATTGGCCGCTATCCTCCTACTCCAGTATTACACTCCAGTATTGGCCACTATCCTCATACTCCAGTATTACACTCCAGTATTGGAAACTATCCTCATACTCCAGTATTACACTCCAGTATTGGCCACTCTCCTCATACTCCAGTATTTTACTTCAGTATTGGATGCTATTCTCATACTCCAGTATTACACTCCAGTATTGAACACTATACTCATACTCCATTATTACACTCCAGTATTGGCCGCTATCCTCATACTTCAGTATTATGTTTCAGTACTGGATGCTATCCTCACACTCCAGTATTATACTCCAGTATTGGACGCTATCCTCATACTCCAGTATTATACTCCAGTATTGGACGCTATCCTCATACTCCAGTATTACACTCCAGTATTGGCCGCTATCCTCATACTCCAGTGTTGGACACTATTCTTATACTCCAGTATTACTCTCCACTAATGGACACTATCCTCATACTCCAGTATTATACTCCAGTATTGACCACTATCCTCATACTCCAGTACTACACTCCAGCATTGGCCACTCTCCTCATACTTCAGTATTATGTTTCAGTACTGGATGCTATCCTCATACTCCAGGATTATACTCCAGTATTGGATGCTGTCTTCATACTCAAGTATTATACTCCAGTATTGGATGCTATCCTCATACTCCAGTATTACACTCCAGTATTGGCCGCTATCCTCATACTCCAGTATTACACTCCAGTATTGGCCGCTATCCTCATACTCCAGTATTACACTCCAGTATTACACTCCACTATTGGATGCTATCCTCATACTCCAGTATTGGCCGCTATCCTCATACTCCAGCATTTTACTTCAGTATTGTTTGCTATCCTCATACTCCAATATTACACTCCAGTATTACACTCCAGTATTGGACACTATCCTCATACTCCAGTATTATACTCCAGTATTGGCCACTATCCTCATACTCCAGTATTACACTCCAGTATTGGCCGCTATCCTCATACCCCAGTATTGGCCACTATCCTCATACTCCAGTATTACACTCCAGTATTGGCCGCTATCCTCATACTCCTTTATTACACTCCAGTATTGGCCACTATCCTCATACTCCAGTATTACACTCCAGCATTGGCCACTATCCTCATACTCCAATATTATACTCCACTATTGGCCGCTATCCTCATACTCCAGTATTACACTCCAGTATTGGCCACTATCCTCATACTCCAGTATTACACTCCAGTATTGGCCACTGTCCTCATACTCCAGTATTACACTCCAGTATTGGCCACTCTCCTCATACTCCAGTATTTTACTTCAGTATTGGATGCTATTCTCATACTCCAGTATTACACTCCAGTATTGAACACTATCCTCATACTCCATTATTACACTCCAGTATTGGCAGCTATCCTCATACTCCAGTATTACACTCCAGTATTGGATGCTATCCTCATACTCCAGTATTATACTCCACTATTGGACGCTATCCTCATACTCCAGTATTACACTCCAGTATTGGCCACTATCCTCATACTCCAGTACTACACTCCAGCATTGGCCACTATCCTCATACTTCAGTATTATGTTTCAGTACTGGATGCTATCCTCATACTCCAGTATTATACTCCAGTATTGGACACTATCCTCATACTCCAGTATTATACTCAAGCATTGGACGCTATCCTCATACTCCAGTATTACACTCCAGTATTGGCCGCTATCCTCATACTCCAGTGTTGGACACTATTGTTATACTCCAGTATTACACTCCACTATTGGACACTATCCTCATACTCCAGTATTATACTCCAGTATTGGCCACTATCCTCATACTCCAGTACTACACTCCAGCATTGGCCACTATCCTCATACTTCAGTATTATGTTTCAGTACTGGATGCTATCCTCATACTCCAGTATTATACTCCAGTATTGGACGCTATCCTCATACTCCAGTATTATACTCAAGTATTGGATGCTATCCTCATACTCCAGTATTACACTCCAGTATTGGCCGCTATCCTCATACTCCTGTGTTGGACACTATTCTTATACTCCAGTATTACACTCCACTATTGGACACTGTCCTCATACTCCAGTATTATACTCCAGTATTGGACGCTATCCTCATACTCCAGTATTACACTCCAGTATTGGACGCTATCCTCAATCTCCAGTACTACACTCCAGTATTAGACGCTATCCTCTTACTCCAGTATTATACTCCAGTATTTGACACTAACCTCATACTCCAGTAATACACTCCAGTATTGGCCGCTATCCTCATTCTCCAGTATTATACTCCAGTAATTGATGCTGTTCTCATACTCCAATATTGGATGCTATCCTCATACTCCAGTATTACACTCCAGTATTGGAGACTATCCTCATACTCCAGTATTATACTCCACAATTGGACGCTATCCTCATACTCCAGTATTACACTCCAGTATTGGCCACTATCCTCATACTCCAGTACTACACTCCAGCATTGGCCACTATCCTCATACTTCAGTATTATGTTTCAGTACTGGATGCTATCCTCATACTCCAGTATTATACTCCAGTATTGGACGCTATCCTCATACTCCAGTATTATACTCAAGTATTGGACGCTATCCTCATACTCCAGTATTACACTCCAGTATTGGCCGCTATCCTCATACTCCAGTGTTGGACACTATTCTTATACTCCAGTATTACACTCCACTATTGGACACTATCCTCATACTCCAGTATTATACTCCAGTATTGGCCACTATCCTCATGCTCCAGTACTACACTCCAGCATTGGCCACTATCCTCATACTTCAGTATTATGTTTCAGTACTGGATGCTATCCTCATACTCCAGTATTATACTCCAGTATTGGACGCTATCCTCATACTCCAGTATTATACTCAAGTATTGGATGCTATCCTCATACTCCAGTATTACACTCCAGTATTGGCCGCTATCCTCATACTCCAGTGTTGGACACTATTCTTATACTCCAGTATTACACTCCACTATTGGACACTATCCTCATACTCCAGTATTATACTCCAGTATTGGACGCTATCCTCATACTCCAGTATTACACTCCAGTATTGGCCGCTATCCTCATACTCCAGTATTATACTCCAGTAATTGATGCTGTTCTCATACTCCAATATTGGATGCTATCCTCATACTCCAGTATTACATTCCAGTATTGGAGACTATGCTCATACTCCAGTATTATACCCCAGTTTTGGACACTATCCTCGTACTCCAGTATTATACTCCAGTATTGGACGCTATCCTCATACTCCAGTATTACACTCCAGTATTGGCCGCTATCCTCATACTCCAGTATTAAACTCCAGTAATTGATGCTGTTCTCATTCTCCAGTATTGGATGCTATCCTCATACTCCAGTATTGGAGACTATCCTCATACTCCAGTATTGGCCGCTATCCTCATACTCCAGTATTATACCCCAATATTGGACACTATCCTCGTACTCCAGTATTATACTCCAGTATTGGACGCTATCCTCATACTCCAGTATTACACTCCAGTATTGGACGCTATCCTCATACTCCAGAATTACACTCCAGTATTGGACGCTAACCTCATACTCCAGATTTACACTCCAGTATTGGATGCTGTCCTTTTACTCCAGTATTATACTCCAGTATTGGACAGTAACCTCATACTCCAGTATTATACTCCAGTATTGGCCGCTATCCTCATGCACCAGTATTATACTCCAGTAATGTACTCCAGTATTGGATGCTGTACTCAAACTACAGTATTACACTACTGTATTGTCCGCTATCCTCATACTCCAGTAATATACTCCAGTATTGGATGCTGTTCTCATACTCCAGTATTATACTCCAGTATTGGATGCTATCCTCATACTCCAGAATTACACTCCAGTATTGAAGAATATCCTTATACTCGAGTATTGGCCGCTATCCTCATACTCCAGTATTATACTCCAGTATTGGATGCTATCCTCATACTCCAGTATTATAATCCACTATTGGATGCTATCCTCATACTCCATTATTACACTCCAGTATTGGCCACTATCCTCATACTCCAGTACTACACTCCAGTATTGGCCACTATCCTCATACTCCAGTATTATACTCCAGTATTGGACGCTATCCTCATTCTCCAGTGTTACACTCCAGTATTGGACGCTATCCTCATACTCTGGTATTACACTCCAGTATTGGACGCTATCCTCATACTCTGGTATTACACTCCAGTATTGGATGCTATCCTTATACTCCAGTATTGCACTCCAGTATTTGACTATATCCTCATACTCCAGTATTATACTGCAGTGTTGGACTCTATCCTCATACTTCAGTATTATACTCAAGTATTGGCAACAATCCTCATACTCCAGTATTATACTCCTGTATTGGCTGCCACCCTCATACTCCAGTATTACACTTCAGTATTGGCTGCTATCCTCATACCCCAATATTATACTCCAGTATTGGCCGCTATCCTCATACTCCAGTATTATACTCCAGTATTGGTGGCTATCCTCATACTCCAGTATTATACTCCAGTATTGGATGCTGTCCTCATACTCCAGTATTACACTCCAGTATTGGACGCTATGCTCATACTCCAGTATTATACTCCACTATTGGCCGCTATCATCATACTCCAGTATTACACTCCAGTATTGGCCACTATCCTCATACTCCAGTATTACACTCCAGTATTGGCCGCTATCCTCATACCCCAGTATTGGCCACTATCCTCATACTCCAGTATTACATTCCAGTATTGGCCGCTATCCTCATACTCCAGTATTATACTCCAGTATTGGCCTCTATCCTCATACTCCAGTATTACAATCCAGCATTGGCCACTATCCTCATACTCCAATATTATACTCCACTATTGGCCGCTATCCTCATACACCAGTATTACACTCCAGTATTGGCCACTATCCTCATACTCCAGTATTACACTCCAGTATTGGAAACTATCCTCATACTCCAGTATTACACTCCAGTATTGGCCACTCTCCTCATACTCCAGTATTTTACTTCAATATTGGATGCTATTCTCATACTCCAGTATTACACTCCAGTATTGAACACTATACTCATACTCCATTATTACACTCCAGTATTGGCCGTTATCCTCATACTCCAGTATTACACTCCAGTATTGGACGCTATCCTCATAATCCAGTATTATACTCCACTATTGGACGCTATCCTCATACTCCGGTATTACACTCCAGTATTGGCCACTATCCTCATACTTCAGTATTATGTTTCAGTACTGGATGCTATCCTCATACTCCAGTATTATACTCCAGTATTGGACGCTATCCTCATTCTCCAGTATTATACTCCAGTATTGGACGCTATCCTCATACTCCAGTATTACACTCCAGTATTGGCCGCTATCCTCATACTCCAGTGTTGGACACTATTCTTATACTCCAGTATTACACTCCACTATTGGACACTCTCCTCATACTCCAGTATTATACTCCAGTATTGGCCTCTATCCTCATACTCCAGTACTACACTCCAGCATTGGCCACTCTCCTCATACTTCAGTATTATGTTTCAGTACTGGATGCTATCCTCATACTCCAGGATTATACTCCAGTATTGGATGCTGTCTTCATACTCAAGTATTATACTCCAGTATTGGATGCTATCCTCATACTCCAGTATTACACTGCAGTATTGGCCACTATCCTCATACTCCAGTATTACACTCCAGTATTGGCCGCTATCCTCATTCTCCAGTATTACACTCCAGTATTACACTCCACTATTGGATGCTATCCTCATACTCTAGTATTGGCCGCTATCCTCATACTCCAGCATTTTACTTCAGTATTGTATGCTATCCTCATACTCCAGTATTACACTCCAGTATTACACTCCAGTATTGGACACGATCCTCATACTCCAGTATTATACTCCACTATTGGCCGCTATCCTCATACTCCAGTATTACTCTCCAGTATTGGCCACTATCCTCATACTCCAGTTTTACACTCCAGTATTGGCCGCTATCCTCATACCCCAGTATTGGCCACTATCCTCATACTCCAGTATTACACTCCAGTATTGGCCGCTATCCTCATACTCCTTTATTACACTCCAGTATTGGCCACTATCCTCATATTCCAGTATTACACTCCAGCATTGGCCACTATCCTCATACTCCAATATTATACTCCACTATTGGCCGCTATCCTCATACTCCAGTATTACACTCCAGTATTGACCACTGTCCTCATACTCCAGTATTTTACTTCAGTATTGGATGCTATTCTCATACTCCAGTATTACACTCCAGTATTGAACACTATCCTCATGCTCCATTATTACACTCCAGTATTGGCCGCTATCCTCATACTCCAGTATTACACTCCAGTCTTGGACGCTATCCTCATACTCCAGTATTATACTCCACTATTGGACGCTATCCTCATACTCCAGTATTACACTCCAGTATTGGCCACTATCCTCATACTTCAGTATTATGTTTCAGTACTGGATGCTATCCTCATACTCCAGTATTATACTCCAGTATTGGACGCTATCCTCATACTCCAGTATTATACTCAAGTATTGGACGATATCCTCATACTCCAGTATTACACTCCAGTATTGGCCGCTATCCTCATACTCCAGTGTTGGACACTATTCTTATACTCCAGTATTACACTCCACTATTGGACACTATCCTCATACTCCAGTATTATACTCCAGTATTGGCCACTATCCTCATACTCCAGTACTACACTCCAGCATTGGCCACTATCCTCATACTTCAGTATTATGTTTCAGTACTGGATGCTATCCTCATACTCCAGTATTATACTCCAGTATTGGACGCTATCCTCATACTCCAGTATTATACTCAAGTATTGGATGCTATCCTCATACTCCAGTATTACACTCCAGTATTGGCCACTATCCTCATACTCCAGTGTTGGACACTATTCTTATACTCCAGTATTACACTCCACTATTGGACACTATCCTCATACTCCAGTATTATACTCCAGTATTGGACGCTATCCTCATACTCCAGTATTACACTCCAGTATTGGACGCTATCCTCATTCTCCAGTACTACACTCCAGTATTAGACGCTATCCTCTTACACCAGTATTATACTCCAGTATTTGACACTAACCTCATACTCCAGTATTACACTCCAGTATTGGCCGCTATCCTCATACTCCAGTATTATACTCCAGTAATTGATGCTGTTCTCATACTCCAATATTGGATGCTATCCTCATACTCCAGTATTACACTCCAGTATTGGAGACTATCCTCATACTCCAGTATTGGCCGCTATCCTCATACTCCAGTATTACACTCCAGTTTTGGACACTATCCTCGTACTCCAGTATTACACTCCAGTATTGGACGCTATCCTCATACTCCAGTATTACACTCCAGTATTGGCCGCTCTCCTCATACTCCAGTATTATACTCCAGTAATTGATGCTGTTCTCATACTCCAGTATTGGATGCTATCCTCATACTCCAGTATTACACTCCAGTATTGGAGACTATCCTCATACTCCAGTATTGGCCGCTATCCTCATACTCCAGTATTATACCCCAGTATTGGACACTATCCTCGTACTCCAATATTATACTCCAGTATTGGACGCTATCCTCATACTCCAGTATTACACTCCAGTATTGGACGCTATCCTAATACTCCAGAATTACACTCCAGTATTGGACGCTAACCTCATACTCCAGGTTTACACTCCAGTACTGGATGCTGTCCTTTTACTCCAGTATTATACTCCAGTATTGGACAGTAACCTCATACTCCAGTATTATACTCCAGTATTGGCCGCTATCCTCATACCCCAATATTATACTCCAGTAATATACTCCAGTATTGGATGCTGTACTCAAACTCCAGTATTACACTACTGTATTGTCCGCTATCCTCATACTCCAGTAATATACTCCAGTATTGGATGCTATCCTCATACTCCAGTATTATAATCCACTATTGCATGCTATCCTCATACTCCAGTATTACACTCCAGTATTGGCCACTATCCTCATACTCCAGTACTACACTCCAGTATTGGCCACTATCCTCATACTCCAGTATTATACTCCAGTATTGGACGCTATCCTCATTCTCCAGTATTACACTCCAGTATTGGACGCTATCCTCATACTCTGGTATTACACTCGAGTATTGGACGCTATCCTCATACTCTGGTATTACACTCCAGTATTGGATGCTATCCTTATACTCCAGTATTGCACTCCAGTATTTGACTATATCCTCATACTCCAGTATTATACTCCAGTGTTGGACTCTATCCTCATATTTCAGTATTATACTCCAGTATTGGCAACTATCCTCATACTCCAGTATTATACTTCAGTATTGGATGCTATCCTCATAATCCAGTATTATTTTCCAGTATTGGATGCTATCCTCATACTCCAGTATTATACTCCAGTATTGGCCGCCACCCTCATACTCCAGTATTACACTTCAGTATTGGCTGCTATCCTCATACCCCAATATTATACTCCAGTATTGGCCGCTATCCTCATACTCCAGTATTATACTCCAGTATTGGTGGCTATCCTCATACTCCAGTATTATACTCCAGTATTGGATGCTGTCCTCATACTCCAGTATTACACTCCAGTATTGGACGCTATGCTCATACTCCAGTATTATACTCCACTATTGGCCGCTATCATCATACTCCAGTATTACACTCCAGTATTGGCCACTATCCTCATACTCCAGTATTACACTCCAGTATTGGCCGCTATCCTCATACCCCAGTATTGGCCACTATCCTCATACTCCAGTATTACATTCCAGTATTGGCCGCTATCCTCATACTCCAGTATTACACTCCAGTATTGGCCTCTATCCTCATACTCCAGTATTACAATCCAGCATTGGCCACTATCCTCATACTCCAATATTATACTCCACTATTGGCCGCTATCCTCATAATCCAGTATTACACTCCAGTATTGGCCAGTATCCTCATACTCCAGTATTACACTCCAGTATTGGAAACTATCCTCATACTCCAGTATTACACTCCAGTATTTGCCACTCTCCTCATACTCCAGTATTTTACTTCAGTATTGGATGCTATTCTCATACTCCAGTATTACACTCCAGTATTGAACACTATACTCATACTCCATTATTACACTCCAGTATTGGCCGCTATCCTCATACTCCAGTATAACACTCCAGTATTGGACGCTATCCTCATACTCCAGTATTATACTCCACTATTGGACGCTATCCTCATACTCCAGTATTACACTCCAGTATTGGCCACTATCCTCATACTTCAGTATTATGTTTCAGTACTGGATGCTATCCTCATACTCCAGGATTATACTCCAGTATTGGATGCTGTCTTCATACTCAAGTATTATACTCCAGTATTGGATGCTATCCTCATACTCCAGTATTACACTCCAGTATTGGCCGCTACACTCATAATCCAGTATTACACTCCAGTATTGGCCGCTATCCTCATACTCCAGTATTACACTCCAGTATTAAACTCCACTATTGGATGCTATCCTCATACTCCAGTATTGGCCGCTATCCTCATACTCCATCATTTTACTTCAGTATTGTATGCTATCCTCATACTCCAGTATTACACTCCAGTATTACACTCCAGTATTGGACACTATCCTCATACTCCAGTATTATACTCCAGTATTGGCCACTATCCTCATACTCCAGTATTACACTCCAGTATTGGCCGCTTTCCTCATACCCCAGTATTGGCCACTATCCTCATACTCCAGTATTACACTCCAGTATTGGCCGCTATCCTCATACTCCTTTATTACACTCCAGTATTGGCCACTATCCTCATACTCCAGTATTACACTCCAGCATTGGCCACTATCCTCATACTCCAATATTATACTCCACTATTGGCCGCTATCCTCATACTCCAGTATTACACTCCAGTATTGGCCACTATCCTCATACACCAGTATTACACTCCAGTATTGGCCACTGTCCTCATACTCCAGTATTACACTCCAGTATTGGCCACTCTCCTCATACTCCAGTATTTTACTTCAGCATTGGATGCTATTCTCATACTCCAGTATTACACTCCAGTATTGAACACTATCCTCATACTCCATTATTACACTCCAGTATTGGCCGCTATCCTCATACTCCAGTATTGCACTCCAGTATTGGACGCTATCCTCATACTCCAGTATTATACTCCACTATTGGACGCTATCCTCATACTCCAGTATTACACTCCAGTATTGGCCACTATCCTCATACTCCAGTACTACACTCCAGCATTGGCCACTATCCTCATACTTCAGTATTATGTTTCAGTACTGGATGCTATCCTCATACTCCAGTATTATACTCCAGCATTGGATGCTATCCTCATACTCCAGTATTATACTCAAGTATTGGACGCTATCCTCATACTCCAGTATTACACTCCAGTATTGTCCGCTATCCTCATACTCCAGTGTTGGACACTATTCTTATACTCCAGTATTACACTCCACTATTGGACACTATCCTCATACTCCAGTATTATACTCCAGTATTGGCCACTATCCTCATACTCCAGTACTACACTCCAGCATTGGCCACTATCCTCATACTTCAGTATTATGTTTCAGTACTGGATGCAATCCTCATACTCCAGTATTACACTCCACTATTGGACACTATCCTCATACTCCAGTATTATACTCCAGTATTGGACGCTATCCTCATACTCCAGTATTACACTCCAGTATTGGACGTTATCCTCATTCTCCAGTACTACACTCCAGTATTAGACGCTATCCTCTTACTCCAGTATTATACTCCAGTATTTGACACTAACCTCATACTCCAGTATTACACTCCAGTATCGGCCGCTATCCTCATACTCCAGTATTATACTCCAGTAATTGATGCTGTTCTCATACTCCAATATTGGATGCTATCCTCATACTCCAGTATTACACTCCAGTATTGGAGACTATCCTCATACTCCAGTATTATACTCCACTATTGGACGCTATCCTCATACTCCAGTACTACACTCCAGCATTGGCCACTATCCTCATACTTCAGTATTATGTTTCAGTACTGGATGCTATCCTCATACTCCAGTATTATACTCCAGTATTGGACGCTATCCTCATACTCCAGTATTATACTCAAGTATTGGATGCTATCCTCATACCCCAGTATTACACTCCAGTATTGGCCGCTATCCTCATACTCCAGTGTTGGACACTATTCTTATACTCCAGTATTACACTCCACTATTGGACACTATCCTCATACTCCAGTATTACACTCCAGTATTGGACGCTATCCTCATACTCCAGTATTACACTCCAGTATTGGCCGCTTTCCTCATACTCCAGTATTATACTCCATTAATTGATGCTGTTCTCATACTGCAATATTGGATGCTATCCTCATACTCCAGTATTACACTCCAGTATTGGAGACTATCCTCATACTCCAGTATTATACCCCAGTTTTGGACACTATCCTCGTACTCCAGTATTATACTCCAGTATTGGACGCTGTCCTCATACTCCAGTATTACACTCCAGTATTGGCCGCTATCCTCATACTCCAGTATTATACTCCAGTAATTGATGCTGTTCTCATTCTCCAGTATTGGATGCTATCCTCATACTCCAGTATTACACTCCAGTATTGGAGACTATCCTCATACTCCAGTATTGGCCGCTATCCTCATACTCCAGTATTATACCCCAGTATTGGACACTATCCTCGTACTCCAGTATTATACTCCAGTATTGGACGCTATCCTCATACTCCAGTATTACACTCCAGTATTGGACGCTATCCTAATACTCCAGAATTACACTCCAGTATTGGACGCTAACCTCATACTCCAGGTTTACACTCCAGTACTGGATGCTGTCCTTTTACTCCAGTATTATACTCCAGTATTGGACAGTAACCTCATACTCCAGTATTATACTCCAGTATTGGCCGCTATCCTCATACCCCAGTATTATACTCCAGTAATATACTCCAGTATTGGATGCTGTACTCAAACTCCAGTATTACACTACTGTATTGTCCGCTATCCTCATAGTCCAGTAATATACTCCAGTATTGGATGCTGTTCTCATACTCCAGTATTATACTCCAGTATTGGATGCTATCCTCATACTCCAGTATTACACTCCAGTATTGAAGACTATCCTTATACTCGAGTATTGGCCGCTATCCTCATACTCCAGTATTATACTCCAGTATTGGATGCTATCCTCATACTCCAGTATTATAATCCACTATTGGATGCTATCCTCATACTCCAGTATTACACTCCAGTATTGGCCACTATCCTCATACTCCAGTACTACACTCCAGTAATGGCCACTATCCTCATACTCCAGTATTATACTCCAGTATTGGACGCTATCCTCATTCTCCGGTATTACACTCCAGTATTGGACGCTATCCTCATACTCTGGTATTACACTCCAGTATTGGATGCTATCCTTATACTCCAGTATTGCACTCCAGTATTTGACTATATCCTCATACTCCAGTATTATACTCCAGTGTTGGACTCTATCCTCATATTTCAGTATTATACTCCAGTATTGGCAACTATCCTCATACTCCAGTATTATACTTCAGTATTGGATGCTATCCTCATAATCCAGTATTATTTTCCAGTATTGGATGCTATCCTCATACTCCAGTATTATACTCCAGTATTGGCCGCCACCCTCATACTCCAGTATTACACTTCAGTATTGGCTGCTATCCTCATACCCCAATATTATACTCCAGTATTGGCCGCTATCCTCATACTCCAGTATTATACTCCAGTATTTGTGGCTATCCTCATACTCCAGTATTATACTCCAGTATTGGATGCTGTCCTCATACTCCAGTATTACACTCCAGTATTGGACGCTATGCTCATACTCCAGTATTATACTCAACTATTGGCCGCTATCATCATACTCCAGTATTACACTCCAGTATTGGCCACTATCCTCATACTCCAGTATTACTCTCCAGTATTGGCCGCTATCCTCACACCCCAGTATTGGCCACTATCCTCATACTCCAGTATTACATTCCAGTATTGGCCGCTATCCTCATACTCCAGTATTACACTCCAGTATTGGCCTCTATCCTCATACTCCAGTATTACAATCCAGCATTGGCCACTATCCTCATACTCCAATATTATACTCCACTATTGGCCGCTATCCTCATACTCCAGTATTACACTCCAGTATTGGCCACTATCCTCATACTCCAGTATTACACTCCAGTATTGGAAACTATCCTCATACTCCAGTATTACACTCCAGTATTGGCCACTCTCCTCATACTCCAGTATTTTACTTCAGTATTGGATGCTATTCTCATACTCCAGTATTACACTCCAGTATTGAACACTATACTCATACTCCATTATTACACTCCAGTATTGGCCGCTATCCTCATACTCCAGTATTACACTCCAGTATTGGACGCTATCCTCATATTCCAGTATTATACTCCACTATTGGACGCTATCCTCATACTCCAGTATTACACTCCAGTATTGGCCACTATCCTCATACTTCAGTATTATGTTTCAGTACTGGATGCTATCCTCATACTCCAGTATTATACTCCAGTATTGGACGCTATCCTCATACTCCAGTATTATACTCCAGTATTGGACGCTTTCCTCATACTCCAGTATTACACTCCAGTATTGGCCGCTATCCTCATACTCCAGTGTGGGACACTATTCTTATACTCCAGTATTACACTCCACTATTGGACACTATCCTCATACTCCAGTATTATACTCCAGTATTGGACGCTATCCTCATTCTCCAGTACTACACTCCAGTATTAGACGCTATCCACTTACTCCAGTATTATACTCCAGTATTGGACACAAACCTCATACTCCAGTATTACACTCCAGTATTGGCCGCTATCCTCATACTCCAGTATTACACTCCAGTATTGGACGCTGTGCTCATACTCCAGTATTATACTCCACTATTAGACGCTATCATCATACTCCAGTGTTACACTCTAGTATTGGCCGCTATCCTCATACTCCAGGATTATACTCCAGTATTGGATGCTGTCTTCATACTCAAGTATTATACTCCAGTATTGGATGCTATCCTCATACTCCAGTATTACACTCCAGTATTTGCCGCTATCCTCATACTCCAGTATTACACTCCAGTATTGGCCGCTATCCTCATACTCCAGTATTACACTCCAGTATTACACTCCACTATTGGATGCTATCCTCATACTCCAGTATTGGCCGCTATCCTCATACTCCAGCATTTTACTTCAGTATTGTATGCTATCCTCATACTCCAGTATTACACTCCAGTATTACACTTCAGTATTGGACACTGTCCTCATACTACAGTATTATACTCCACTATTGGCCGCTATCCTCATACTCCAGTATTACTCTCCAGTATTGGCCACTATCCTCATACTCCAGTATTACACTCCAGTATTGGCCGCTATCCTCATACCCCAGTATTGGCCACTATCCTCATACTCCAGTATTACACTCCAGTATTGGCCGCTATACTCATACTCCTTTAATACACTCCAGTATTGGCCACTATCCTCATACTCCAGTATTACACTCCAGCATTGGCCACTATCCTCATACTCCAATATTATACTCCACTATTGGCCGCTATCCTCATACTCCAGTATTACACTCCAGTATTGGCCACTATCCTCATACTCCAGTATTACACTCCAGTATTGGCCATTGTCCTCATACTCCAGTATTACACTCCAGTATTGGCCACTCTCCTCATACTCCAGTATTTTACTTCAGTATTGGATGCTATTCTCATACTCCAGTATTACACTCCAGTATTGAACACTATCCTCATACTCCATTATTACACTCCAGTATTGGCCGCTATCCTCATACTCCAGTATTACACTCCAGTATTGGACGCTATCCTCATACTCCAGTATTATACTCCACTATTGGATGCTATCCTCATACTCCAGTATTACACTCCAGTATTGGCCACTATCCTCATACTCCAGTACTACACTCCAGCATTGGCCACTATCCTCATACTTCAGTATTATGTTTCAGTACTGGATGCTATCCTCATACTCCAGTATTATACTCCAGTATTGGATGCTATCCTCATACTCCAGTATTATACTCCAGTATTGGACACTAACCTCATACTCCAGTATTACACTCCAGTATTGGCCGCTATCCTCATACTCCAGTATTCTACTCCAGTAATTGATGCTGTTCTCATACTCCAGTATTGGATGCTATCCTCATACTCCAGTATTACACACCAGTATTGGAGACTATCCTCATACTCCAGTATTGGCCGCTATCCTCATACTCCAGTATTGTACCCCAGTATTGGACACTATCCTCGTACTCCAGTATTATACTCCAGTATTGGACGCTATCCTCATACTCCAGTATTACACTCCAGTATTGGAAGCTATCCTCATACTCCAGAATTACACTCCAGTATTGGACGCTATCCTCATACTCCAGAATTACACTCCAGTATTGGACGCTAACCTCATACTCCAGATTTACACTCCAGTATTGGATGCTGTCCTTTTTCTCCAGTATTATACTCCAGTATTGGACAGTAACCTCATACTCCAGTATTATACTCCAGTATTGGCCGCTATCCTCATACCCCAGTATTATACTCCAGTCATATACTCCAGTATTGGATGCTGTACTCAAACTCCAGTATTACACTACTGTATTGTCCGCTATCCTCATACTCCAGTAATATACTCCAGTATTGGATGCTGTTCTCATACTCCAGTATTATACTCCAGTATTGGATGCTATCCTCATACTCCAGTATTACACTCCAGTATTGAAGACTATCCTTATACTCGAGTATTGGCCGCTATCCTCATACTCCAGTATTATACTCCAGTATTGGATGCTATCCTCATACTCCAGTATTATAATCCACTATTGGATGCTATCCTCATACTCCAGTATTACACTCCAGTATTGGCCACTATCCTCATACTCCAGTACTACACTCCATTATTGGCCACTATCCTCATACTCCAGTATTATACTCCAGTATTGGACGCTATCCTCATTCTCCAGTATTACACTACAGTATTGGACGCTATCCTCATACTCTGGTATTACACTCCAGTATTGGATGCTATCCTTATACTCCAGTATTGCACTCCAGTATTTGACTATATCCTCATACTCCAGTATTATACTCCAGTGTTGTACTCTATCTTCATACTCCAGTATTATACTCCAGTATTGGCAACTATCCTCATACTCCAGTATTATACTTCAGTATTGGATGCTATCCTCATAATCCAGTATTATTTTCCAGTATTGGATGCTATCCTCATACTCCAGTATTATACTCCAGTATTGGCTGCCACCCTCATACTCCAGTATTACACTTCAGTATTGGCTGCTATCCTCATACCCCAATATTATACTCCAGTATTGGCCGCTATCCTCATACTCCAGTATTATACTCCAGTATTGGTGGCTATCCTCATACTCCAGTATTATACTCCAGTATTGGATGCCGTACTCATACTCCAGTATTACACTTCAGTATTGGACGCTATGCTCATACTCCAGTATTATACTCCACTATTGGCCGCTATCCTCATACTCCAGTATTACACTCCAGTATTGGCCACTATCCTCATACTCCAGTATTACACTCCAGTATTGGCCGCTATACTCATACCCCAGTATTGGCCACTATCCTCATACTCCAGTATTACATTCCAGTATTGGCCGCTATCCTCATACTCCAGTATTACACTCCAGTATTGGCCTCTATCCTCATACTCCAGTATTACACTCCAGCATTGGCCACTATCCTCATACTCCAATATTATACTCCACTATTGGCCGCTATCCTCATACTCCAGTATTACACTCCAGTATTGGTCACTAGAGTTGAGCGAAACGGGTCGAAAAAATTCAAAAGTCGCCGACTTTTGGTAAAGTCGGGTTTCATGAAACGAAACCCGACCCTAGGATGAGGTCGGCCACGAGGTCGGCGACTTACGCGCCAAAGTCGCGTTTCAAAAGTTTGTTTTGCGCTCTTTTTCAGCCAATCAGGATCCACGGACACTGTGGGCAACATGATGACCTAGGCACGGGTCACCACCATCTTTCAGAAGGGCATGCAAGTGATTGGCTTGCTTTGGTGGGCGTCACAGGGGGTATAAAAGGGCGTGCACGCCGACCGCCATCTTAGTATAGGGAGAGGTTGCTGCTGATTCTGTAGGGAGAGCGTTAGGCAGGGAAGAAGACAAAAAAACTGCTTCTGCTGCTGGCGATTTGGCCTGCACAACACACAAGTCACTGTGTGTGCAGTGCAAGGGGAGGCTATATTGTGGTGTATCAGTGGTGTTGGTTGTTGGGCTGCCTTTTAAGGCTTCCTGACACGCTGGCATTGCTGTTTACCCACTGCTCCGCAAACTGCTTTTTTAAAAGCAATCCAATCTCCCTTATCCTCTAGTCACTTTTGTCACAGCTGTGCCATCGAGCCTGTCCCATAGCGCTCAGATATCAGTGGGCCTCACACAATCCACAAGTGTCCAGTGTCCAAAAGTGTGCGCAGAGATTCAAAATCTCCATTATCCTCTCGTCACTTTGGTCACAGGCAGGTGTGCCATCGAGCGTGTCACATAGCGCTCAGATATCAGTGGGCCTCACACAATCCACAAGTGTCCAGTGTCCAAAAGTGTGCGCAGAGATTCAAAATCTCCATTATCCTCTCGTCACTTTGGTCACAGCTGTGCCATCGATCCTGTCACATAGCGCTCAGATATCAGTGGGCCTCACACAATCCACAAGTGTCCAGTGTCCAAAAGTGTGCGCAGAGATTCAAAATCTCCATTATCCTCTCGTCACTTTGGTCACAGGCAGCTGTGCCATCGAGCGTGTCACATAGCGCTCAGATATCAGTGGGCCTCACACAATCCACAAGTGTCCAGTGTCCAAAAGTGTGCGCAGAGATTCAAAATCTCCATTATCCTCTCGTCACTTTGGTCACAGGCAGCTGTGCCATCGAGCGTGTCACATAGTGCTCAGATATCAGTGGGCCTCACACAATCCACAAGTGTCCAGTGTCCAAAAGTGTGCGCAGAGATTCAAAATCTCCATTATCCTCTCGTCACTTTGGTCACAGGCAGCTGTGCCATCGAGCCTGTCACATTGCGCTCAGATATCAGTGGGCCTCACACAATCCACAAGTGTCCAGTGTCCAAAAGTGTGCTCAGAGATTCAAAATCTCCATTATCCTCTCGTCACTTTGGTCACAGGCAGCTGTGCCATCGAGCGTGTCACATAGTGCTCAGATATCAGTGGGCCTCACACAATCCACAAGTGTCCAGTGTCCAAAAGTGTGCGCAGAGATTCAAAATCTCCATTATCCTCTCGTCACTTTGGTCACAGGCAGCTGTGCCATCGAGCGTGTCACATAGCGCTCAGATATCAGTGGGCCTCACACAATCAACAAGTGTCCAGTGTCCAAAAGTGTGTGCAGAGATTCAAAATCTCCATTATCCTCTCGTCACTTTGGTCACAGGCAGCTGTGCCATCGATCGTGTCACATAGCGCTCAGATATCAGTGGGCCTCACACAATCCACAAGTGTCCAGTGTCCAAAAGTGTGCGCAGAGATTCAAAATCTCCATTATCCTTTCGGCACTTTGGTCACAGGCAGCTGTGCCATCGAGCGTGTCACATAGCGCTCAGATATCAGTGGGCCTCACACAATCCAAAAGTGTCCACTGTCCACAAGTGTGTGCAGAAATTCTAAATCTCCCCTGTCCTATAGACACCTTGTACCTTGTTTTACATTACTATATAGTTTGTTGGATTTTGTCTACATTTCTACCAAAAATGAGGAAGGCTGGTGGAAGAGGCCGTGGAATTGGGCGGGGGTTGGCAGCTGGTAATGATGGTGTTGGTGGTGGATCTGATGGTAGTGGCAAGAGCAAAATAGGACCGAATGCAGGAGGTGCTGACCCTGCGTCATCGTCTGGCTACATAAGGCCTCGAACGCTTAGTTTTCTAGGAGTTGGCAAACCGCTTTTAAAGGCAGAGCATCAGGAAAAAGTTTTGTCTTACATTGCTGACTCAGCCTCCAGCTCTATCGCCTCCTCTTCTTCAGTTGTAAAAAGTAAAAGCACTGAGTCGCCATTGGAGGCTCATGTTCATGAACCACACCTTTCCTTGTGTCCTTCACCCCAACCAAGATTGAAGGATGACGCAGGCCATACTACTGATTACTCCATGGAGCTGTTTTCACATACCATGCCTGGATTATCAAGTGAAATGGTGAATTACCCAGGCCAAGATGAATCTGACATGGAGTGCACTGATGCACAGCCGCTGATGGATGATTCTGCTGGTACATTCACTCAGAGCACTACATTGTCCTCGCAGTGTACAGAGCCAGATTCTGACCCTGATGAGACTCAGGTGCCCCTTCCCGCACACTATACCACCATACACGGTGACACAGAGGAAGGTGCACATGACATAGAAGAGGAGGTGATGGATGACCCAGTTGTTGACCCAGATTGGCATCCATTGGGGGAAGAGGGTGCTGCTTCCAATAGCTCAGATGAGGAGCATCCACAGCAGACATCGACATCGCAACAGCTGTTATCTGGCAGGCCCGGAGCACTCCAAAGACAGGTTCCAAACATCAAAAGAGTTGCTGGACAGCTTGTCCAGAGGGTCAAAAGATCACAGCGTGCTAGGCCGCAAAATGTCTGCCAAAGTAGGAAGAGTGCAGTGTGGCACTTTTTTTAACAAAATCCTCATGATCAGGCCAAGGTTATCTGTAAGAAGTGTGCAAAGACCTTTAGCCGAGGGAAAAATCTGAAAAATTTGAATACCAGTTGCATGCTTAGACATTTAACCAGCATGCACTTGCAAGCGTGGACACAACACCAAACCTCAAGTGCCACATGTGCAACTGATCACAACGAAGGTAGTCAGCAACGCTACATTGTTTCCCCCACTGTAAGCCCACCGGTTAGCACAGCAGCAAATGTTGAGGTGTCGTTGCAATGCCACAGCAGTCAGGGAATCCCACTGTTATATCAACGAAAGACTGATTCTAGGCCATCAGAAAGAACAACAACTCCATCACCATCATCAACCCTCTCTCAGTCCGCCCTGTCGACCGCTACTTCCACCATATGCAGCTCTCAAGTCCAGCTCACCCTCCCAGACACTATGAGTAGGTCAAGAAAGTACTCAGTCTCTCATCCGCGTACACTGGGTTTGAACGCCCACATTGCCAAACTAATCTCGTTACGTGTCCATCACTGCGCACTGGGTTAATGTGGTGGATGCAGGGTCCACAGGGGACAGTGGTGGTGGGACAGTGCTGCCTAGCCCACGGTATAGGAAACAGTTGGCTGTAGGCGTTCGACCCTCCTCCTCCTCCTCCTCCAGAAGCGAAAGCTCGTCCACAGAGCGCAGTCGTACGAGCACTCCATCTGCAGCTGCCACTGTTGCACACGATGTGTCCCCCTATCGAGCAGCTAGTGGAAAGCGTCAGCAGGCTGTGTTGCAGATGATGAGTTTGGGCGACAGACACACCGCCGAGGTGCTGGCCGAGTACTTTCAGCGACAAACTGACTCATGGCTGGGCAGTGTACATCTTGAGGCAGGCAAGGTAATTAGTGATAACGGCCGTAATTTTGTGGCAGCCATAGCCCTTTCAAAACTCAGCCACATACCTTGCTTGGCTCACACCTTGAACCTGGTGGTGCAGTGCTTCCTCAAAAATTATCCGGAGTTAACAGCCCTGCTCAAGAAGGTGCGAAGACTGTGCGCGCACATCCGCCGGTCGCCTGTACACTCCGTTCGTATGCAGAAGCTGCAGCGATTGCTCCACCTTCCCAACCACCGCCTCATTATCGACATTGCAACAAGGTGGAACTCCACCCTGCACATGGTGGAGCGGCTGTGCGAGCAGAGGCAGGCCATAATGCATTTGTGGGAGGATACACGGCCAGGCACTTTGAGAGCAGACATGGAGTTGACAGGTGTGCAGTGGTCGAAGCTGAAAGACCTCTGTAAAGTCCTTCAGTGTTTTGAGGAATGCACACGGCTGGTAAGCGCAGACGACGCCATCCTAAGCATGAGCATCCCACTTATGCGTCTGCTCATGCAAACTTTGACGCACCTTAAGGAGCAGGCTTCTGCAGCCAATGTTGATGAGGAGGAGGGATTCCTTGATGACATTCAGCCATTGTCTGCTCAGGTACCTCTCCTGGACGAGGTGGAGGAAGAAGAGGAGGAGGAGGATGATGGGGATCATTACTTAGGGGAGGAGGATGCATCTCGTGGGGCAAGTGAAAATGTTGGCGTGGCAAGGTCTGGTACAGGGTTTGTGCGTGACTGGAGGGATGTGGATTTGCCAGAAAGTGCTCCTCCAACCAGCACTCGCAGTGCATCATTGACACCGGGAACATTGGCCCACATGTCAGATTATGCCTTGTAGATCCTAAAAAGGGACCCCCGCATTGCCAAAATGATGAACGATGACGACTACTGGTTGGCCAGCATCCTGGATCCACGCTATAAAGGCAAATTGCAAAACATCATGCCACAGGAGAACCTTGACCTAATATTGGCTAATAAACAAGCAACTCTGGTAAATCGGTTGCTTGAGGCATTCCCAGCACACAGCAGCGGTGATGGTTCTCACACGAGCCGTACGGGCCGGGGGCAGCTTGGCAGAGGTGTTCGTGGTGCACACAGCAGAAGTGGCGTTGGGGTTTCATGACAATGTTGTGGACTGATTTTTCAAGTACCGCTCACACAACTGGTAATACTGCATCGATGGAAAGTGACAGGAGACAGCAGTTGTCAACTATGGTTACAAACTACTTTTCCTCCCATATCGATGTTCTCCCACACAGGTCATTCCCCTTTGACTATTGGGCCGCTAAACTGGACACCTGGCCTGAATTGGCACAATATGCCTTACAGGAGCTCGCTTGCCCAGCTGCAAGTGTGCTATCGGAAAGAGTCTTCAGTGCAGCTGGATCAATCCTGACAGAAAAAAGGACCCGTCTGTCAACCCAAAATGTGGATGATCTAACCTTCATTAAAATGAACCATGCATGGGTTTCCAAGGATTTTGTCCCACCTTCCCCTGATGACACATAGGGTGACAGAAAAATGGCTTGCTTTGGTCCACCTCTTCCTGGGACTTGACCTATTTCACCTTTTGCATCAGCTGAATGTCCAACATCAACATATGCCACTTTCTAAAACTCCCTAACTGTGCTGCCTCTCCCCCCCATGGCCGGGTCACCACCTAGCGCACGACACCGTGTGAGTGCCGTTGCCCTGGACAGGTGGGTAGGCTGACTCTTGGGCGCGGGCACTGGCACACGGTCCCTCATAGTGCAATCAAGTGTCTCTGACGGTGGTGGTGCACACCCGCCGTCAGACACACCGCCGTACTATGAGGGGCCCAGTGCCAGTACCGACGCCCACGATTGGGCCCCCCTTGCTTGGGCAGTGCCCCAGCATTTGCAATCTTTACCTCTCCCTGCTCCTCCGCTGTGTAGTCTGGGCCGTCAAATCCATACTGTGCCTGACACCGTTTGAGCCTGCCTCCTGATGTATAGACATATATTTTGAATGTGTACGCTATCCATACATGTTATCTGGGGATACGGTACCCTTTCTCACCTTTGTGCAATCACGTGCAATCCATACTGGGCCTAACACCGTCTGAGCCTATCTTCTGATGTATAGACATATATTTTGAATGTGTACGCTATCCATACATGTTATCTGGGGATACGGTACCCTTTCTAACCTTTGTGCAATCACGTGCAATCCATACTGGGCCTAACACCGTCTGAGCCTGCCTCCTGATGTATAGACATATATTTTGAATGTGTACACTATCCATACATGTTATCTGGGGATACGGTACATTTTCTCACCTTTGTGCAATCACGTGTAATCCATACTGGGCGTGAGAACGGCTGGCGAGCTGTTAAGCAAGCTACAGCACCTGTGGTTTGCATACGTAAGTTTTTCATTTTTTCAGGAATGACGGTTAGGCCTAATTCCGGAACTGCGGTTGACCTGCACTTACTGGGAAATCATTGTTCGCGGGTAATAATTGTAATCAGTGATCCCCATCACTAACGTTGTTCAGCGGGTTATCTGCACCTGTAAGCGACAAACGCTGGCCTTTTCAGTGTAGCGCACATGCAGCCACGGACATGTAAGGGCATGACACACCAGTTATTGGCCAATCTCATGTGCCAGAGCCTCACGTGTCCCTCTAGTAAGCCGGACTCGGACCGCGGGGCATGACGGAGTCTCGTTCGTTAACGGAATTAAGCTTGCAATGTGTGCATCTGTTCTGTAGCTGGCATGGTTGAGGTTTCCCAGGTGGAGTCGAATTTAACCGTAGGCTCCACTCCTGGTGGTGCCCTTCTGGACATTCCTTTAAGGTTCAGCTTTGCAACCATACTGCCCACGTAAAACAAACACTTTGCCTTCATGAACGCTGTTTGGAGGGTCATGACTCGTGGGAATAACGCCGCCCAATCAGTTAACCTGCTAGAGAGATCGTTCGTTGCTCCCAAGCATGACATCACACTCCCTAGGAAGAAGGTAATGCCACTGTGGCGACCGTACTCCTGGGGGCGACACAAGTGCACTGATGCCCAGCCACTGCTCGATGAATCTGCTGGTACATTGACCCAGACCACTACATTCCCCTCGCATGCTACACGGCCTGAATCTGACCCTGATGAAACTCAGGTTACCCTTCCCATATACAGTTCCATCTTACACGGTGACAAAGAGGAAGCTGCAGATGAAAGTGCAGGTTCGGCCCACCCGCCATCAGACACACCACCGTACTATCAGAGGCCCTGTGCCAGTGCCGTCGCCAACGAGTGGGCCCCCCCTGCTTGCTCAGGATCACAGCACTTGCAAGGTTGAAATACTGTGCAGTGAGATGGAAGATGGGGACGACGAGGAGTCCAGACTAGTACAGGGATTCCCTAGCGAGGAGACTTATTTGATTGTTTTCAATGTTGGGACAGCAATTTTTGGGGAGCACTATACTCTGGAGAATGATAGATGGGGCCCACCATACACTGGAACATTCCAAAAGTGGACATCAGACACTGGAGCAGCATTTACAGGGCCCATTATACACTAGAGCATTAGAAATGGGGTCCATTATGTTTGGAGCATTATTTAGGCCCATAAGACAGTGGAGCTTCATCCATGGGGACCAACATATACTGTAGCATTATGTGGAGCTCATCATATACTGTTTCAAACATTATATGGGACCAATGATTCTGTATGGAGAAAGAGATGGGCCTTGTCATGAGATGTAAAAAGTGAAGTATTTTTCATTGTACTATACCGCTATTTCTCTGCCGTATCGGAGCATGATGAGTTGTGGTATGTGTTAAAGGGGCGCTCTTTCGCCCAGGGCACATGAAAACCTGGAGCCAGCCCTCCCCCCACAACTTTAGCCACATAACCCCCAATTTTCAGTGCGTAACTTGTATTATGAAGTTAATTAAGGTTGACAAGCTTAAGTAAGAAAAATTGATGCTTTTGGCATTCAAATGGGCACTGTAGGTGTGTTTCCTGTCCTCCTCTCACTGCCGACTTTTATTCCCCATTGACTTACATTGGGTTTCGTGTTTCGGCATGACCCCGACTTTTCCCTATAATCGGACGATCTTGCTCGACCCGACTTTTGGAAAAGTCGGGTTTCACGAAACGAAACTCGACCCTAAAAAACCAAAAGTCGCTCAACTCTAATCATTAGGATTTTGTTCAAAAAAGTGCCACACTGCACTCTTCCTACTATGGAAGACATTTTGAGGCCTTGCACGCTTGTGCTATCTTGACCATCTGGCCAAGCTGTCCTGCAACTCTTTTGGTTTTTGTAACCCGTTTTTGGACTGCTCCGGGTCTGCCAGATAACAGCTGTTGCGATTTCGATGCCTGCTGCGGATGCTCCTCCTCCTCTTCTGAGTTATTGACAGCGGCACCCTCTTCCCCCAATGGATGCGAATCTGGGTCAACAACTGGGTCATCCATCACCTCCTCTTCAATGTCATGTGCACCTTCCTCTGTGTCACCGTGTATGGTGGTATAGTATGCGGGAAGGGGCACCTGAGTTTCATCAGGGCCAGATTCTGGCTCAGTACACCGCTGTCACACTCTCGCCTTGGCTGAATGGCGCGAGCCGGGGGGTTGTGGCCCCACTGTGTCACAAACCAGGCTACCCTGGAAGGGGCGTGACTACGACAGCTACCTCGGTCTTCACTGGAGCCTCTGATGGGGAGGTCAGGCTTGTGCGGCAGGTCGCTGTCGGGTGCCACTCCAGGGTGGTGTCTGGCTGTGGCTGCTGATCCCACTCGGGGACAAGTCACTTGGACAGGTGTGACTAACAGGCAGGCTGAGACACTGGGCAAGCAGGCACGGCTTGGTACACTGGCAGGCAGGCACGGCTTGGAGACACGGCTTGCAGACACTGGACAAGCGGGCATGGCTTGCAGACACTGGGCAAGCGGGCACGGCTTGGAGACACTGGGCAAGCGGGCACGGCTTGGAGACACAGAGCAGGTAGGTGACGGCTTGAGACACAGGGCAAGCAGGAGAGATATATGAGAGAACAGGTTTGGACCTATTCACACAGGAGGTGCAGGTATGGATATAGGCAGGAAGGAGTGGAATATGAAGGAACAGGTTGGGACCTGTTCACACAGGAGGTGCAGGTAGACGGAGCCGCAGGAGTGCGGAGTAGGCTGGGCTCCAAGGGAGCTGAGCAGGCAGAGCGGCTAGGGAGCCGAGCAGACAGAGCTGCTAGGGAGCCGAGCACAGATAGAGCTGCAAGGGTGCAGATGAACAGACAGAGCTGCAAGGGTGCAGATGAACAGACAGAGCTGCAAGGGTGCAGATGAACAGACAGAGCTGCAAGGGTGCAGATTCACAGCCAGAGCTGCAAGGGTGCAGATTCACAGACAGAGCTGCAAGGGTGCAGATTCACAGACAGAGCTGCAAGGGTGCAGATGAACAGATAGAGCTGCAAGGGTGCAGCTGCACAGACAGAGCTGCAAGGGTGCAGATTCACAGACAGAGCTGCAAGGGTGCAGCTGCACAGACAGGAAGGACACAAGGAAAGACACAGCAGGGAAGGAAGCCACGGACAAGGAGAAAGGGAGATTAAGGTAGGACAGAGTACAGACAGGGCACTGGAACCAAGACTCAAGGGCCAGGATATTCAGCCTCCTGGCAGGCAGACAAGGTACAAGGCAAGACAAGAAGTATTCCTCCAGAGAAGGCGGAAATACATAGAACAGGGCCTGGCTTCCTCAGCAGCAAGATACTAGCTGAGATTAGACATTGCACAGGCAAAAGTCAGTGGGTGTGGTGAAACTAAATAGTCAAGGGCTCTAGGTGATTGGTAAGGGACATATTACACAGGTGCACCCTGACTGCATAAGAACCAAAGAGTTCAGGCGCCGCCCCCTATACACACAGTCAGGAAACATGGAGAGCAGAGGCACAGAGCTGGCAACAGACAGAATTCACAGCATGGCTTGAAGCAGAAAGTAAGTTGGTGTGCGGGAGATGGGAGGCCATGCAGTGATGCCAGCAGGGTTGTTACAACTGCGAGGACAATGTAGTGCTCTGAGTGAATGTACCAGCAGATAAATCTAGCAGTGGCTGTGCAACAGTGCACTCCATGTTAGATTCATCTTGGCCTGGGTAATTCACGATTTGACTTGATAACCCAGGCATGGTATGTGAAAACAGCTCCATGGAGTAATCTGTAGTGTGGCCTGCCGCATTCTTCAATTTTGGTTGGGGTGAAGGACACAAGGAAAGGTGTGGTTCATGACCATGAGCCTCCAATGACAACTCAGTGCTTTTATTTTTTAAAACTTCAGAAGAGGAGGCGATAGAGCTGGAGGCTGAGTCAGCAATGTAAGCCAAAACTTGTTCCTGAAGCTCCGGATTTAAAAGCGGTTTACCTACTCCCAGAAAAGGGAGCCTTCGAGGCCTTATGGAGCCAGACGATGATGCAGGCTCAACACCTCCTGCATTTGGTGCTACTTTGCTCTTGACACTACCTGCAGATCCATCACCAACACCATCATTACTAGCTGGCAACCCCCGCCCACTTCCACGGACTCTTCCACCACACTTCCTCATTTTTGGGGAAAATGTACCCAAAATTCCACCAACTATATGGTACTGTAAAACAAGGTACAAGGTGTATATAGTAGTGGGAAGAATTTGAATCTCCTTAAACACTTCTGGATACTGAAGTATTCTCTCAGGCCCAGTGTATGTTACACATCAATGTAACAGGCTGATTTTGGATGGTGTGAAAAATGTGTATAGAGGACTGGGGAGAATTTTAATCTCCTTACACACTTCTGGATACTGAAGGATTCTCTCAGGCCCTGTGTATGTTACACCTCAATGTAACAGGCTGATTTTGGATGGTGCAAAAAATGTGTATAGAGGACTGGGGAGAATTTGAATCTCCTTACACACTTCTGGATACTGAAGGATTCTCTCAGGCCCTGTGTTATGTGGTGTAGTAACCACTATGTCCGCTAGGGGGCGATGTGTGGAGGTTCCAAGAGAAAGGATGTCTGTCAGAATCCGGAAGGATGGTTATGTATCTCAAAGTGGGTGGCTTTGAGATGGAGACTTAGTTATGCGTATTGAGCAGCAATGATATTGCTGCTGTGTTATTTCAAGGTATAAGGGAGAAGTCTCCAGGTAACTTGGGAGTTGGGCGGGCCAGTTACCTACAAACCCACCCAGGGGTGTGTCTGAAAACGCCTGTATTGAAAAGCTATGTGAGTGTGTGAAGGACCTGTGATGAGGTCATAGTCACGTGACCTGGTGGGCGTGGCTATAGACCATATAATGTGGCCAGGGTAGGTCACATGTGGTGAATGCTGGGACCTGGTTGGTCCAGTGTGGAAGGTCCTGCAGAGATGGAGCTTCCTCCCAGACAGCACGTGTGAAGTGGCTGGGAGCAATGGCGATGTGTGCCTGAGAGTTCCCTGGAGGGAACGAACATGTGCGGAATGCTGCAGCCGCATGAGGAACCCTGACCATGGGTGAGATATTTGTGAGGCTAAGAGAGCCTGCGTACTGGACATTGATAATAAGAGTGAAGCATTATAATGGACGCTATGCTGGTAATGCTATTAAGTGAACTTTCTGTCGCTGCTGTGGTTTATGAGGCGTGAATAAACTGCAAGGACTGTATGAATTGGTGGAAAATCCATGCCGGAACTGGTTTTTGTTCGCTGCAAGCGAGAATCCCGTAAGTAAATGACAGCGCTACCTCACATTTGGTGGAGAATGCGGGCAATATTGTAGCCTTGTTGCTGGGAGCAACGGAAGAGGATTGCAAAGTCGGTTGCTAAGGGCAACGGTTTCCAAAAAGTGCATGTTGCAGTGCTGGCAACGCTGAGCCAGGAAGGCTGACGGTTGGGGAAGCCACTGCCCGGCTGTGGTTCTGGAACCGTGGGGTGGCCTAGTGAGTAAGGCACTGTCCGGATCGGTGAGCCCAGTGCGGCCGTTTCCCCAGGAGAAAAAGACTGATAGGACACCTCTGCGGGAGAAAAAAAACAAAAAACGTTTTTTACTGACCGGGCTCAGAGAGCAAGAGACTGGTGATTGCTATAGGGTGCCTCTGAGGAGGAGGTATCCGAGGACCTGTGTGGCCAACACAGGCAATGGACTGGTGTTTGTGGTGTACTGACCTGGGTCAGTGGTAAAGACTGTGTTCCTGGAGGGTTCAGTGAGCAAGGTCCTGGAGGGTTAGTGTTGGGAAGAGCCCTGGAGCACGTGGTATGACCTTGGACCTGGTGAGGCGTAAGTGTTGGGCAGTCTCAGGCCAAGACGGATGTCCTGAATAGCACCCACTAAGCCCCTGGACCTGGTGAGGCCGGTGTGTTGGGAAACTCTGGAAAGAGGGTCGGCTCCCTGAATAGCATCCGGTGCGCCCTGTGTGTTGGACGGTCTCAGGTGAAGACAGTGTATCCTGAATAGCACACAGACAGGACACGTGTGAGTTTTGTGTTGGTGAGGCCGGTGTTGGGAAACCCTGGGAAGAGGGTCGCTCCTTGAATAGCACCCGGTGCGCCATGTGTGTTGAACGGTCTCAGGCGGAGACGGTACGTCCTGAATAGCACACAGAAACAACACGTGAGTTTTTGAGTTTTTTTGTGTGGTGTTTTTCTTTTCTTCTTTTCTCAACTCGGTGGCTCAGTGGGAGTCAAGAAGGTGACAAGCGGCTTGATGTGGCTCAGTGGGGTCACGAAGGTGACAAGCGGCTTCCGGTAACTCGGCGGGGTTACGAAGGTGACAAGCGGCTTCCGGTGGATCGGCGGGTCCACGAAGACAGCGCAGCAGGTGCTGCAGTGACTCCAGCCGCTGTGTGTGTGAACAGCAGTCGGTGGTGTCGGTGATCGGTGACAGCAGGAGCTGTGGTGGTGCCAACAAGGACTTGTGTGGTATCGTTAAGACATAAACTGTGTTGTGTGAACTGTGGTCTGAGAAGACCGGTATAACGGACATGGGGAGATCCCGAAAGGGGGTGGAGTCCCAGAAGGGGGCGGTGACCCAAAGTGGGGTGGTAACCCAAAAAAGGGGTGGAGTCCCGGGAGGGGGCAGCAACCCAAAGTGGGGTGGTGGTCCAGAAAGAGGCCAAGTTTGAAGGAATGACAGCACTGGGTGACTCAGTGGGTATGTCTGGAGTACCGCAGTGTATGTGTATGTCATTTCCAGAATGTGGGATATTCTTTCCGAATGATGACGGGCCGCAAGTGTGTACCGTGATGCTACACCGGGAAGGGATATCGGGACGGTTGGACTCAAAGAGTCAGGTGACTCTGGTAGGAACTCCTCTCACTCTATGTCTGACTGAGAAAATGGTCCAGGTTCGCTGTGCACATGGGGTCACAGTGAATTATGCGGTAGACAGAGTAGTGTTTAAGGAGTTCGGAGGCAGTAAGTGCCAAGGTGGCAGTATACCACCAGACTTAGTTTATGCCTCGGAGTGGGGCTGGGACTTGGTCAGGTTTGATGACCTATGCCAGGAGGATGGAGACGTGTCTACTGTAGGGCTAGCAGACACTGAGACGCTGACGCCTCCTAACGTGGTCAGGCCAGACGTAGGGGCAATCGGAGAAAGAATGGCATCGGACAAATTTACTGACCTGACATCACCTGAAGGCACATCAGTGTGAATGAGAAGGGTGTGGTAAACAAAAAGAGCAGAGCTGACACACGGGAAGAGAGGGCTTTGGGGTTTCACCAGACGGTGTGGTGGTGTGACTGTGATGTGTTATTACCAGTAGCCACCCCTAGGACAGAATCTAGTGCTGTGCTGACTGAAACTCGTGACAGGACGGATGGTAACCTGGTCGAGAAGATAACGGGAGTAGAGATATAGTCAGAGGGTAACTGGGGGGTTCACTCGACTGACGGGACTAACCCAGGGGTACCTTTTGACGATATGATTAAAGAAGTGGTAGTGCAACACATACTGGCCAAAAGAGAACTAGAGCAGGAGTTACAGTTAATAAAAGAGACAGTAAAGGAACATCGCGAACGTGAAAGTGTGAGGAGACAAACGGCCGAGCACAGAGTGAAGGAGCTTGAGAAAGAAGTCTTGAACCTCAGAGGTCACCTGTCAACGTGGCACAGTGTGAACAACACCTTAAGAGAGGATGTGGTAGGGCTTGAGAAAGAAGTCTTGGAGCTCAGAAGTCACCTGTCAACGTGGCAAAATGTGAACAAGACCCCTACAGAAGAAATGGAAGAACTCAGAGGAGTAGTTAAAAGTCTTCTGCGGGAGAAGTTGGATGAAAACTTACCGCGGGTGAGCGTAAGTGATAACAGGACAGAACGGCCAGTAGCCCTCATGGCAAAGGGACATGAAGTGACCAAGTCAGGTGAAGTTGGGGAGTTAAAAACTGAAGAAGACAGTCACCCGGTCGGGTCAACGGCAGTGAGGGAAGTGTCCGTGGTAAAGCTAGAGCCTTCGGTCCAGGAAGAGAGCAAGACCACAACCTTCCAGTTGGTGATTGAAGTACCAGAGGACATGCATGAAGCTTGTGCGGAGGAAGGTGTGCATGAGGCTTTCAAAGAAGCGGTCAAAGCGTGTAAGGTGCGCTGGGCACCTGAGACTCGGCAGTTGGTGGTAGTATCGGATAGAGAAGATACATCAAACCGAGTAGCTGTCCTGAAAGAGATGCATCTACAGTGTCTCCACACCAAAAAGCGGGTCAGGCAGAGTAATGTGAAGACTGCTCGACGCCTAGAATTAGCAAGGGAGGCTATGGACCAGCTGGGTTTGTGGAAAGATGTGGTGCCGGTACCTAAAGCTCTGATTGGGAGAATCATTGGAAGATCCGGGAAGGTAATGCAAGACCTTGTGAATATCTCCGGTGTGGTGAGAGTGAGGATCCCTCCTGATGATGAAGACCAAGGATCTAGTGAAGTGGGTAGGATTCCCATCCTGGTGGTTGGCTCCATGGAGAGTCTGAGAGACTTTCGGTTGCTCTTGGAGTATCGAGTGAGGTACCTGCAAGAGATTGAGCAGTTGAGGCAGGACCGCCGGCGAATTAATAAAGAAGTACGGAATACCCGGTGGCGGCCGCTTGCAACCCAACAAGATGTAAGGACCCGAAGAGTTCCTACAAGAAGTGACAGGGCAGATGGCCGAAGAATGTCAGCAAGTGGTAGCTCGACTGGCAGGATGACGTTAAGAGACCGTAGTTCCTGTGAGACCCTCAATGAATCAGACTCAGGCCAGACAGTAGACCTGATTAGGACTGATGACCGTACCAACCGGGGGAGCTGGTCGGGGAACGGAACAAACAGAGAGAGGAAGGTGGTGACTGGACCGTGTCTGCTGACGCAGACAGACTATAACTGGAGGGTCAAAGATCAAGACCGCTGGGGGCGGGGGAGGCCCAACGTAGAGACGAGGCCGTATGACACTGGGAAAAGTGTTGTGAGTTCATTTTCCCCTTCGTCACTGAGGTCTGGTGAACTCCCTATTCTGGTAAAGGAAGGTAATGAGCCTGATTATCAGGCACCTGAGCCTGATGATGATGACTGGCTGAGTGGAGTCACGGACTGGATATAAGGCTGCCGACGCCCTTCTGCCCTGCGGGTGATTTCTCTGTGGACTTCTAGGAGACCAGTCTGATTCCTGCTCCTCTAAAGCTAAGTTTTCTGCTTTGCCTGTTAGCATTGGTGTTTTGTTTTTGTTTGCCTTGCTTTTCTGGATTCTGCCATTCCCTTCTGGGGTGAGCTGAATCTCCTTTTGCCGGTGGCTCTGTCTTCAGAATATTCCTGAGTACTGACATAGCTTTTTGAAGCCTAGCGTCTTCAGGGCCTTTTTCACTGTCAGTTTGTTGGCTCTTATTTTCATAGGGTTTTTCACGGATTGCAGACAGCAGCCTTCCTGTCCTTTCCTATCTAGTTAGCTTGGGCCCCGTCTTTGCTCAGTCTATCTTTCTGTCTGTGTTAGTGTTCTTTCTTCTTGCTTCACCGTCATTATATGTTGGGGGCTGCCTTTTGCTTTGGGGTCTGCTCTGGGGCAGTTTAGATTTCCCTTTCTGTCTTTAGGCTATATAGTCCTCCGGCTGTGATCGAGGGGTCTAGGGCATCGTAGGAACCCCCCACGGCTACTGCTAGTTGTGTTGATAGATTCAGGGGTCTGCAATCCGATAGCTGCCAACTTCTCTGGTTTTCTGTACTTAGCTAGCATTTCTGTTTTTGCCTCCTACGGTGACTCATTCATAACAGAAAAGGTTCTCTCGACCTGTGGGGCAAGGTGTGATGAGTGCCCGGTCTCGAGAGCCTGATGTAATCTTGTGTGTTCAACCCCACAAGTTTGAACAGAGGGGCGAGGTATGTGGTGTAGTAACCACTATGTCCGCTAGGGGGCGATGTGTGGAGGTTCCAAGAGAAAGGATGTCTGGCAGAATCCGGAAGGATGGTTATGTATCTCAAAGTGGGTGGCTTTGAGATGGAGACTTAGTTATGCGTATTGAGCAGCAATGATATTGCTGCTGTGTTATTTCAAGGTATAAGGGAGAAGTCTCCAGGTAACTTGGGAGTTGGGCGGGCCAGTTACCTACGAACCCACCCAGGGGTGTGTCTGAAAATGCCTGTATTAAAAAGCTATGTGAGTGTGTGAAGGACCTGTGATGAGGTCATAGTCACGTGACCTGGTGGGCGTGGCTATAGACCATATAATGTGGCCAGGGTAGGTCACATGTGGTGAATGCTGGGACCTGGTTGGTCCAGTGTGGAAGGTCCTGCAGAGATGGAGCTTCCTCCCAGACAGCACGTGTGAAGTGGCTGGGAGCAATGGCGATGTGTGCCTGAGAGTTCCCTGGAGGGAACGAACGTGTGCGGAATGCTGCAGCCGCATGAGGAACCCTGACGTGGGTGAGATAATTGTGAGGCTAAGAGAGCCTGCGTACTAGACATTGATAATAAGAGTGAAGCATTATAATGGACGCTATGCTGGTAATGCTATTAAGTGAACTTTCTGTTGATGCTGTGGTTTATGAGGCGTGAATAAACTGCAAGGACTGTATGATTTGTTGGAAAATCCGTGCCGGAACTGGTTTTTGTTCGCTGCAAGCGAGAATCCCCTAAGTAAATGTCAGCGCTACCTCACAGTATGTTACACCTCAATGTCACAGGCTGATTTTGGATGGTGTAAAAAATGTGTATAGAGGCCTGGGGAGAATTTGAATCTCCTTACACACTTCTGGATACTGAAGTATTCTCTCAGGCCCAGTGTATGTTACACCTCAATGTAAGAGCCTGATTTTGGATGGTGTAAAAAATGTCTATAGAGGACTGGGGAGAATTGGAATCTCTACAGACTTGAGGACACTGAAGGATTCTCTCAGGCCCAGTGTATATTACACCGCAATGTAACAGGCTGATTTTGGATGGTGTAAAAAATGTGTATAGAGGACTGGGGAGAATTTGAATCTCCTTACACACTTCTGGATACTGAAGGATTCTGTCATGATCCAGGACGGGGTTTCGCTTTGGCCCGTCCTGATCAGACTGGGGGTTTATTGTTCCACCTCTCTCTGGCAGAGGGCGGCTATTTAATGCTCACTGGACTTAGGTCTGGTGTCAGATATACTCCTGCCCTCGGCTGAGTTAGTTGACCTTGTGCGTACGTGTGCCTTGTCCTGATATCTTGCTTGCTTGTTTGGTTTTGATCCGGTTCTGTCCCTGTTACGAGTTCTGCCTGCCCCTCTTGTACTGTGCTACCTCTCATGTATGACTCTCTGCTTGTGACCTGACTTCTCTCTGCTCGTCCCCTTTGTACCATGTCGCCCTCTTGTGTATGACCTTTGGCTTTGTCTGACCACCCGTCTGTTTGTCCCTCCTGTGCCTCGTTTGCCCGTTCTGTTGTAACCTCCGTTTTGCCTGACTCTGAGTTGTTGTATGGTGTCCTGTCATATCTGAAAGCAGGACACTAAGCCCCGCCCCCTTGCAGTCACATGACCATAGGTCCTGTGCCAGCTTGCTAACTTCTGTGTGTGCAGGTCCTGTGCATCTTTACTTTCCGGCGCTGACTGGACCCTGACACCAATAGTTTGAAGCACGCATTGTAACCTCTGCTGCCCTGCTCCACAGGTATCTTTTAGCACTGTTTCTGTACTCAGGACACGCGCACTGGCTCTGTGAGCGAGTGTAGTGCGGTGTCTCTGACAGATTCTCTCAGGCCCTGTGCATGTTACACCTCAATGTAAGAGGCTGATTTTGGATGATGTAAAAAATGTCTGTAGAGGACTGGAGAGAACTAGAATCTCTCTACAGACTTGAGGACACTGAAGGATTCCCTCAGGCCCAGTGTGTATTACACCGCAATGTAACATGCTGATTTTGGATGGTGTAAAAAATGTGTATAGAGGACTGGGGACAATTGGAATCTCTCTACAGACTTGAGGACACTGAAAGATTCTCTCAGGCCCAGTGTATATTACACCTCAATGTAACAGGCTGATTTTGGATGGTGTAAAAAATGTCTATAGAGGACTGGGGAGATTTGGAATCTCTCTACAGACATGAGGACACTGTTGTATTCTCTCAGGCCCTGTGTATATTACACCACAATGTAACAGGCTGATTTTGGATGGTGTAAAAAATGTGTATAGAGGACTGGGGAGAATTGGAATCTCTCTACAGACTTGAGGACACTGAAAGATTCTCTCAGGCCCAGTGTATATTACACCGCAATGTAACAGACTGATTTTGGATGCTGTAAAAAATGTGTATTGAGGACTGGGGAGAATTTGAATCTCCTTACACTCTTCTGGATACTGAAGGATTCTCTCAGGCCCTGTGTATGTTACACCTCAATGTAACAGGCTGATTTTGGATGGTGTAAAAAATGTCTATAGAGGACTGGGGAGATTTGGAATCTCTCTAGACTTCAGGACAGTTGTATTCTGTCAGGCCCTGTGTATATTATACCACAATGAAACAGGCTGATTTTGGATGGGGTAAAAAATGTGTATAGAGGACTGAGGAGAATTGGAATCTCTCTACAGACTTGAGGACACTGTTGTATTCTCTCAGGCCCTGTGTATATTACACCACAATGTAACAGGCTGATTTTGGATGGTGTACAAAATGTGTATAGAGGACTGGGGAGAATTGGAATCTCTCTACAGACTTGAGGACACTGAAAGATTCTCTCAGGCCCAGTGTATATTACACCTCAAAGTAACAGGCTGATTCTGGATGGTGTAAAAAAGGTGTATAGAGGACTGGGGAGAAATGGAATCTCTCTACAGACTTCAGGACACAGTTGGATTCTGTCAGGCCCTGTGTATATTACACCTCAAATTAACAGGCTGATTCTGTATGGTGTAAAAGAGGTGTATAGAGGACTGGGGAGAAATGGAATCTCTCTACGGACTTCAGGACACAGTTGTATTCTGTCAGGCCCTGTGTATTTTACACCTCAAACAGGCTGATTCTGGATGGTGTAAAAAAGGTGTATAGAGGACTGGGGAGAAATGGAATCTCTCTACAGACTTCAGGACACAGTTGTATTCTGTCAGGCCCTGTGTATTTTACACCTCAAACAGGCTGATTCTGGATGGTGTAAAAAAGGT
The DNA here is from genome assembly GCF_039654945.1 of Dendrobates tinctorius. Taxonomy (NCBI): domain Eukaryota; kingdom Metazoa; phylum Chordata; class Amphibia; order Anura; family Dendrobatidae; genus Dendrobates; species Dendrobates tinctorius. The sequence continues at coordinate 832,913 of NW_027362105.1, forward strand.
GTATAGAGGACTGGAGAGAAATGGAATCTCTCTACAGACTTCAGGACACAGTTGGATTCTGTCAGGCCCTGTGTATATTACACCGCAATGTAACAGGCAGATATTGCCTAGTGTATGACAAACTACAAGGTGTATATAGAATTGGGCAGAATTGGAATCTCCCTAGAGTGTAGGTCTGTAATAACGGACAAACTCCCCGGCTTTTTCTTACAGAGTCACACCCAGATAGCTTCAATTTTGCCGTGATACCAGCCGGTACACGGTACTGTGTGAGGATCGTACACGTACACCGCTGTACGGAGTGTGTATGTAAAATTGTCAAGCTCCGTGTTTTTGTATACGGACTGACACACGCTGTCTCTCTCTAGTTTTGAATGTAATCAAACAGCAGATATACGAAACTGTTTGAAAAACGGACAAAACTCTAAGGTGTAGGTCTGTAAGAATGGACAAACTCCTCGACTTTCCCTTACAGAGTCACACACAGATTGTCAAGCTCCGTGTTTTTGTATATGGACTGACACGCTGTCTCTCTCTATGTTTGAATGTAATCAAACAGCAGATACAGTGGGGAAAAAAAGTATTTAGTCAGTCAGCAATAGTGCAAGTTCCACCACTTAAAAAGATGAGAGGCGTCTGTAATTTACATCATAGGTAGACCTCAACTATGGGAGACAAACTGAGAAAAAAAAATCCAGAAAATCACATTGTCTGTTTTTTTTCATTTTATTTGCATATTATGGTGGAAAATAAGTATTTGGTCAGAAACAAGCAATCAAGATTTCTGGCTCTCACAGACCTGTAACTTCTTCTTTAAGAGTCTCCTTTTTCCTCCACTCATTACTTGTAGTAATGGCACCAGTTTAAACATGTTATCAGTATAAAAAGACACCTGTGCACACCCTCAAACAGTCTGACTCCAAACTCCACTATGGTGAAGACCAAAGAGCTTTCAAAGGACACCAGAAACAAAATTGTAACCCTGCACCAGGCTGGGAAGACTGAATCTGCAATAGCCAACCAGCTTGGAGTGAAGAAATCAACTGTGGGAGCAATAATTAGAAAATGGAAGACATACAAGACCACTGATACTCTCCCTCGATCTGGTGCTCCACGCAAAATCCCACCCCGTGGGGTCAGAATGATCACAAGAACGGTGAACAAAAATCCCAGAACCACGCGGGGGGACCTAGTGAATGAACTGCAGAGAGTTGGGACCAATGTAACAAGGCCTACCATAAGTAACACACTACGCCACCATGGACTCAGATCCTGCAGTGCCAGACGTGTCCCACTGCTTAAGCCTGTACATGTCTGGGCCCGTCTGAAGTTTGCTAGAGAGCATTTGGATGATCCAGAGGAGTTTTGGGAGAATGTCCTATGGTCTGATGAAACCAAACTGGAACTGTTTGGTAGAAACACAACTTGTCGTGTTTGGAGGAAAAAGAATACTGAGTTGCATCCATCAAACACCATACCTACTGTAAAGCATGGTGGTGGAAACATCATGCTTTGGGGCTGTTTCACTGCAAAGGGGCCAGGACGACTGATCCGGGTACATGAAAGAATGAATGGGGCCATGTATCGTGAGATTTTGAGTGCAAACCTCCTTCCATCAGCAAGGGCATTGAAGATGAAACGTGGCTGGGTCTTTCAACATGACAATGATCCAAAGCACACCGCCAGGGCAACGAAGGAGTGGCTTCATAAGAAGCATTTCAAGGTCCTGGAGTGGCCTAGCCAGTCTCCAGATCTCAACCCTATAGAAAACCTTTGGAGGGAGTTGAAAGTCCGTGTTGCCAAGCGAAAAGCCAAAAACATCACTGCTCTAGAGGAGATCTGCATGGAGGAATGGGCCAACATACCAACAACAGTGTGTGGCAACCTTGTGAAGACTTACAGAAAACGTTTGACCTCTGTCATTGCCAACAAAGGATATATCACAAAGTATTGAGATGAAATTTTGTTTCTGACCAAATACTTATTTTCCACCATAATATGCAAATAAAATGAAAAAAAAACAGACAATGTGATTTTCTGGATTTTTTTTTCTCAGTTTGTCTCCCATAGTTGAGGTCTACCTATGATGTAAATTACAGACGCCTCTCATCTTTTTAAGTGGTGGAACTTGCACTATTGCTGACTGACTAAATACTTTTTTTCCCCACTGTATATGAAACTGTTTGAAAAACGGACAAAACTCTAAGGTGTAGGTCTGTAAGAACGGACAAACTCCTCGGCTTTTCCTTACAGAGTCACACACAGATAGCTTCAATTTGGCCGTGACAACAGCCGGTACACGGTACTGTGTGAGGAGCGTACACATACACCGCTGTACGGTGTGTGTATGTAAAATTGTCAAGCTCCGTGTTTTTGTACACGGACTGACACACGCTCTCTCTAGTTTTGAATGTAATCAAACAGCAAATATGCGAAACTGTTTGAAAAACGGACAAAACTCTAAGGTGTAGGTCTGTAAGAACGGGCAAACTCCTCGGCTTTTCCTTACAGAGTCACACACAGATATCTTCAATTTGGCCGTAATACCAGCCGGTACACGGTACTGTGTGAGGAGCGTACACCGCTGTACGGTGTGTGAAAAAATGAACGCTCAGTACCTCACCAAGACACAACAATAAAATTTCGATTGCTTTTAAAAAAGCAGTTTGAACACCAGTGTGCACACAGCAATGCAGGTAGCCTTAAAAGGCAGCCTAATCACCACCAGCGCTGCTGCACAAAAGCAAAAATCTTCACCTTTCACTGCACACTAACTACAGTGAAAAGCGCTAGCAGCAGAAGCATTTTTTTTTCTTTTGGCCTTCCTAACGCTCTCCCTACAGAATCAGCAGCAGCTCTCCCTATTGTGAGATCAGCATAAGTAACATGGCGGTCGGCGTCCTCACCCTTTTATAGCCCCTGTGATGCCACACAAAGCAAGCCAATCACTTGCATGCCCTTCTCCAAGATGGTGGTTACCGCTGCCTATGTCATCACGTTACCCACAGTGTCATTTCTTCCTGATTGGCTGAAAAAGGGCGCTAAAGCATCTTTTGAAACGCGACTTTGGTGCGATGGTCGCCGACCTCACGCTAAGGTCGGGTTTCGTTTCATGAAACCCGACTTTGGCGAAAGTTGGCGACTTTTGAATTTTTTCGACACGTTTCACTCAACTCTACATGTAAAACATTCCTTGTAGTAAAGTAGTTGTCCGCCTTTGAACGGATTCAAACTTCTGAATATCCTTTTTAAAATGTGAAGCCCAAAACTGGATCCCATATTCTAGATGTGGCCTCACCAGTGATTTATAAAGGGGTAATAATACGTTGGGATCGCTGAATTTTATCTTTTTTACACATCCTAAAGTCTTATTTGCTGCTGCATGACATTGAGTGCTGCTGCTCAGCTTACTTGTAACTAGTGATGAGCGAGCATGCTCGGTAATGCTTGGTGCTCGCCCGAGCATCGCAGTGCTCACAATGCTCTGAAAGCATTTCTGGGGTCACCGCACTGCATGTTTGGCGCTCTTTAGAGAGCCAATCAACATGCAGGGATTGTCTGCCACACACTGTAATGCTACTGCCATGTTGGTTGTGGCATTGCAGTGATTAGCTGGCCGCACAGCATCATCAGGTCTATATCAGACCCGGCGGCAGCCTGCGCATCCCAGTCAGCTCTTGACTTAGGCAGTGTAGGGAGAGTTGCTGCAGCGATAGGGACAGAATTGGTGGGGTATAAGTTAGTATGAGTATACCATTATACAAATGGAATGCCTTTATGCATCTGTATCTGTACTTGTTCCTGCCTTGCTACTGTAAAGGTACCGTTACACTAAGCGATGCACCAGCGATCCCGACAACTATATGGATCGCTGGTGCATCGCTAAGTTGTCGCTAGTGAGCTGCCACACAGGCAGATCTCACCAGCGACATAGCAGCGGTCGGGGGTCGTTACTTACCTGTCAGACGCGGCGATCCTGACGTCCTCCCGCCCGCGTCCACATGTCGCTCGTCGGCGCCACAGGAAGCCCAGCAGGAAGCGCCCGACGAGAAGTGGTCCAGGAGGGGAGCGGGTTGGAGGTAAGTATCAGACATAGCGATATCGCTGCTACGTCACAAAATCTGTGACGTTACAGCGATATTGCTAGCGATATCGCTTTGTGTAACGGGCGCTTTATGCTCTGAATTTCCCCATGGTGGGACTATTAAAGGATTATCTTATCTTATCTTAAATCCAGCTAAACCAACAGTCCTCCTAAGGACTAATTACGGGGTATATAGATATCAGTGCTAGGCAGGCAGTGTATGTGGCATACTTCACTGCATACAGGAAGAGGGTCCATTCCATTACTGTCTGCTGCTGCTGCTGCTGCTGCTGCCTATTACAGATATTTACCATATATACATCGCCCTAGATATCAGTGGGCAGGAATAATATTTTTTTGCATCTTAATCCTGATTATTTTATTCAAAAGCAATCCAGTGCACATGTTTTTTTTCTCCATGTGCTTGTTGGTGTAAGAAGATGGACCGGACTTTTGCCTCTGCGGATTTTGTAGTGAAAACCGCAGATAAATCCGCAGGACTAAAGTCCTGCGGTTTATCTGTGGTTTTGCCCTGCGGTTTTACACCTCATAATGGATGAGGTGTGAAACCGCAGCGTTTCTGGACAAAAGAATTGACATGCTGCGGATTGTAAACCGCAGCAAAACTGCCAGGAAAAATCCGCAGCATGTGCACAGCGTTTTCCATTGAAAAAAATGGTACTGTACAACGCACCTAAATCTGCTGCGGACCTGCAGAAACGCTGCAGAATCCGCACCGTGTGCACATACCCTTAGACAGACCAGGTGACACATCTAGAACTGTGCACTTCCTCACCCGCATACTACTGTTGAGCTGAGTCACGCTCTGGCAGTGTTACAGACTGCGCTGCACTCCGCACCACGAATCTTGGACCCAGGAATCTGCACAAGTCAGCAAGGACTCATCGCCACTGCCGGGAACTGAACCCTCAACTTCTTCAGGACAACACCGGAATCATCACGAGCCAGTTGCGTAGGCGCCACCGTTGGAACCTAAGACTCTGCAGGCAGGAAGCCGTTGGACTGATAAGTTAACTCTTTAAACAGTTGCTTTACTTATTTCGATTACTTCACTCCGCACCCATACTGTGCTAATATCACTTGCCATACCCCTGCTTAACCCATTATCTCCCTGCATGGAGTATTCCCCTGTTAATAATTCTGTTAACCCTTGCTCTGCCTCCTGTCTGTTAATGCATCCCACAACCTGCTCACACTTTGCGTAGTCAGCAGGGTGCAGTCCAACAGCATAGAGGCGGCAGACCAAGCAGTTGGGATGGGCCCTAGCTCCAGCATATCCCTGGGGGCGATGTTGAGCAACCTCCCGAAGTTTACTGGGAACAATACCATGCTATGGAGCTGGACTGAGCAGATCAGGGGATGGTGAGGATGCACCCGATGACCCCTGCATTAGAAGCGAAGGTTGCCATGATGGCTTTAGATGGAGAGGCAAGGGATTCTGTCATGCTACGATCCCCCTGGGAACAAGACACTTTTAACAAGGTGTTACAAAATACTGGAGGAAACCCATGGAGACCCCACGGATGCAGGAAGTTGAGTATGCGCTTATTTCACCATATTCAAAGAGATGGGGAGACGGTAACCCAGCACATGAACGCGCTACAGGAGAGCCATACTGCCATTACTAGAAAAGACGGCGTAGGCATAGGGTCTACTGACATAGTGCTGTGGTATCAGTTGGTGACAGGCTTGCGAGACTTGCTGCTGAAACAGGCCTTGCGAGAGCACTTGTGAGTAAACCCGCGCATGACCTTTTGTGAAATGGGGAGCAAAGCACACACGCAGGAGCAGGGGGTGACAGTCCCGGCGGGAAGGTCCAGAGCGGAGATGTATCTGTGACAATGGCCACTGAACCAAAATGGGTGGAAGAGTTGCGGAAGGAAATTCAGGATATGCGAGAAGTTGACTGATTAAAAAAAAAACAGCAGTATCATCAAACCCGCCTGGGCCAGAACTGGTCTTGAACCTCATCGCGAAACAAGAACGTCCCGCTGAGAACTCCCCACATGCTACAACTGTGGTGAAATTGGACATTTGGCTCGGGATGTGCATGACTATGTAGGTCCCTCAAGCGCCGTCCGTTAAACTAGGAGGCTCCAAGGCTGGGGGATGCCGCCCGGAGCCTGAACAGTCAAGAAAGAGTATCAGAAGTCCCACAAATCTAGTTTCCGAGGGTCTGTGCATAAATGGATAGTCGGGCTGTTCGTTGCTGGGTAGACACTGGCTCGCAGGTGACCATGGTGCCTGAAACATACTTCCGATGATACTTCCCCGAGGCGATGCGGCCTGAATGGGGCCCAGTGATAAGGTTGACGGCTGCTAATCACTTGCCTATGCAAGTCACAGGGGTGATCTGGATGCAAATAACCGTCTGTGGTAAGGACCTGGGTCGGAAGGGAGTAGTGCTGACCACCAGTGATGCAGGTAAAGGACATGCTGTCACTCTAGGGATGAATGTGCTGAAGGAATTCGGAAGTCTTCTTATTGAGTCCCCAGAGGTGTTCCTGAAACAGTGGAGCCCTCGCACTCCCCAAAGGAGAGTGTTTCAACAGCCAATTCGTGTGGCCCAAGCCCAGGAGACCTCTAGTGATGGGAAGATATTGGGAAAAGTGATTGGCTTAGGCTGGAGCAATCTTGTTTTGCCACCGGGACAAACCGTGCTTACTCTGCCCATCCAGGCTTGTACTCCTCTGGAAGGAGTCGAGATACAGATAGAGCCAGCTATTAGGGAGCAACTATCTCCAGGGCTCCTTGTTGCGTGGACGTTAGCAACTGTACACAATGGGACAGTCCCAGTGCTATGTGTTAAATTGGGAGAAAGTAATATCACACTCCCATCCAGGAGTGAAGTAGTGCAAATTCTGGGCATGCCGGAAGAACTGATACCACCACAGGCCATACAATTGACTATGAAACAGGGAGATCCTTGGACCGTGGCTGTAGACACGTCTTCGGTACCAGAACCATAGCACCTGCGGAAGGGACGCCGTATACTGGAACACATGCTGGCCGAAGTGACAGAACTTCCACAGCAACAGGTCCAGCAGGTAGAAGCTCTATTAGGGCGATATCAGGACTTGTTTGCTCGTTATGAGGACGATTTAGGCTGCACTACAGCAATCACCCACGAGATTCCAACTGGAAATGCCGTACCTATAAGAGAACGGTACCGACAGATTCCACCGCAAATGTACCAAGAGGTGAAATGAATGTTGACACAGATGCTACAGAGTGGTGATATTTGAGAGAGTCAGAGTCCGTAAGCTGCTCCCATCGTGCTGGTGCAAAAGAAAGATGGAACTTTGCGATTCTGTGTGGACTATAGCAATCTCAATGCCTGCACTGTGCAAGATTCCTATCCGCTATCAAAGATTGAAGGATCTTTGTCTGCCCTCGGAAGCGCAAAATACTTCTCGCCGTTGGATTTAGCTAGTGGCTATTGGCAAGTACCGATGACCGAGCGAAGACAACCTTTATACTTCCCATGGGTCTATACAAATTCAAACAGATGCCATTTGGCCTGGCTAATGCTCCTGGTACTTTCCAGTGACTGATAGAGAGGTGTTCAGGCGACTTGAACTTTGAGGCCACTCTCATCTATCTAGACTATATCATCGTGTATGGCGCCTCGTTCGAGGAACATCTCCAGAGACTGGAGCAGGTGTTGAGCGGTCTTCAAAAATACGGTTTGAAAGTGAAGCCTCAAAAGTGTCATCTGTTTCGTACCCAGATTGGGACATGTCTCTGCTGAGGGAGTGAAACCGTCCCATAAGAAAATTGCTGCGGTACAGGATTGGCCTACCCCAAAGACTGTGAAAAATGTACAGGCCTTCTTGGGGCTTACGGGTATTATCGGCGATTTGAAAAGAACTTTACTCGCATAGTGAATCCCCTGTTAGAATTTTTGAAAGGGGTGCCATATGGCATGAAAAACAGAACTATTCAGTGGGGAGAACACGAGGAGAAAGTGTTTCGAGCTCTGAAGGTGGCTTTGACTGAAACGCCAGTGTTAGCCTATGCCAGCTTCTCCCAACCATTTATTCTCCACACTGATGGAAGCCTGCATGGACTCGGAGCTGTGTTGTCCCAGATCCAAGAAGGAAAGGAACGAGTAATCGCCTACATGAGTTGGTCTCTCCATGACTCTGAAAGGAATCCAGACAATTGCAGATTGTTCAAACTGGAGCTGTTGGCATTAGTGTGGGCCATGATGGAGAAGTTGGCGAAATATTTGTCTGGCTCTGAAGTCCTGGTATGCACTGACAATAACCCTTTAGCACATCTGGAAAATGTGAAACTAATAGCTCTGGAGCATCGTTGGGTGGCTTGGATGGCAAAGTATCAATATAAAATCACCTACAAGAGGGGAGCTGAGAATACTCATGCAGATGCCTTATCCAGAGTTACACACAAGAAACCTAGGCCCAACCAAGATGAAGAACAAGAGGCTGAAGAGGTCCCTGAGTTCCAGGATTCTGCCAGGACGTTGGCAGCTACGCAGGAGCAGGCACAGGCAGCGTCCCGAGAATGCATACTGGGATGGCCCATGATGAGTGGGTCCGGTTACAGCAAGAAGATGGGGAACTTGCTCAAATGAGACAGTGGGTAACGCTAAAGCAACTTCCCAGTCAAAGAGAGAGAGGCCCTGTCCCCGGGGACTCTGCAGATTCTTTTGCAATGGGAAAGGCTCCAACTGAAGAATGGGCTACTGTACCAGAAGATCCAACTTCAATGGGATCTGGTTGTCACCTGGCAGATGTTGATCCCCGAGGCACCACTGCTTCCTAAGGTGGCCACAGAAGCACACGAAAGAGGATCTCAGTTTGGTCAGGAAAAAACCTTTTAGTAGCTGCAAAGACTAGTTTATCATCCTCGGCTGAAGGCTGTGATGAAAGAGGCCTGTCGAATATGTAGAAGCTGCGAATTAGCAAAACCTCCAGAGCAGAGAGCTCCCACACAGACCATCATGACCTCTGCCCCTCTGGAAGTACTGATGATAGATTATCTGACAACTGGCCCGGCTCATCAATAATAGTAACATTGTCTCGTGATGACGGATCACTTCACGAAGTTTGCCATTGTGACCCCGACACATGATCAAACTACCGAATCCGCTGCACATGCCATATGCAAGAATTTCATTCAGGTGTACGGCTGCCTGAAGCGAATCCACTCCAATCAAGGCTCCTGTTTTCTTGGGCGAGTGATGGAAGAATTGCATCACCTGTACCAGATCGAAAAATCTTGGTTGACGCCTTACCAACCTCAGGGAAATGGAGCCTGTGAATGTTTCAACCGAAAATTGATTCAGATGTTAAGGACGCTGGAGGAAATCCGAAAAGCCCGGTGGCATGAATGCGTAGCTGAGTTAGTGTGGGTGTACAACAACCGAATACATCGCACCGCCAGTTACCCTGCATATACCCTACTGTTCAGTCGTCCAGAAAGAGAGATTACCTAGCTAGATTGGATCCAGAGGAGGACTACCCACGGACAGGAGAGTCCACCTGGGTCCGAGAACATCGTCATAGTTTGCAGACACTACATCGCCTGGTGCAGACCAGATTTTAGGAACTAGAGCATCCAGAGACAACTCTTCTGCGAGGGACAGCTCTCCAAGCTGGGGACCATGTGTTGGTTCGAGATAAACATCCTCGAGACAAGCTGGGGTACTGGTGGGAGAAGACCCCATATCAGGTGAAGCGGAGAATCAACTCAGAAGGGCCTATCTATGAAATCCAACCTGAAGAGGAAAAAAGTGCTTCCACTTGAATAGTTCACCGGAATATGCTACAACCCTGTTTATCAAGAGATCCTGACCAAATAGAAGAGGTGCAAAGTGCTCCAGAAATACCTTTTTCAGTCATTGCTGATTGTGAAGAAGAGGAAGGTCCTGAACAGCTGCCTGTAGATCCAAGAGAGGGGCAGGTGCCTGAAGTGGCTGTTCCGTTGGAAACTGATGCGTCCCCGCCCTCACCTATTCAACCTGACTCGACTACCCAACTTGACTCGGCTACCCTCCCAACAGAAACAATCAAGATCAATTTATTTGACAACAGATCTTTCAAGGAATAGAATGTCAATGTGTATTACAAGAGCTCTCACCCATGGAATGGCGATCAAAAGAAGAGGAGGAGTGTAAGAAAATGGACCGGACCAGGGGTACCTGTCTTGCGCTGGTTCCGGAACTGTCGGGACTGTCACCATTGTTGTCCGGGGGAAAGCTTTCCAACCCGGACCGACCTTTGCACTTGACAGCAAGGGGTGTGACTAAGATAAAAGAACCTGTGCGCTGGAAAGGGGAGATTTGGCGGGAAGACAGTGTGCAGCAGGGGAAGTCTGGTGTTCTGTCCTCTGAGCACTGTTAAGGCGCAGGCCCGCGCTATAGATTTCCTGCGTCCAGGTACAGTGACTGTGGACAGAGATCTGCTGTGTGTCCATTGACTCCTGCTACCGAAAGTGCCAAGCGTTCTGGGCCAGTTGTTACCGTGCGCGTGCCGCCTAAGACAGACTGGGTGACCCATCTAGAACTGTGCCCTTCCTCACCTGCATACTACTGTTGAGCTGAGTCACGCCCTGGCAGTGTTAGACTGCGCTGCACTCCACAGGACGAATTTTAGACCCAAGACTCCGCACATGTCAGTAAGGACTCCTCGCCACCACCGGGAACTGGACCCTCAACTTCTTCAGGACGACAGCAGAATCCTCACGCGCCAGTTGCGTAGGTGCCACGGTTGGAACCTAAGACTCTGTAGTCAGGAAACCAACGGACTGATAAGTAAAGCAACTGCTCATGAAAGAGTTTACTTATTTTGATTGTTACTTCACCCTGCATCTACAGTTGTGGCCAAAAGTATTGACACCCCTGCAATTCTGTCAGATAATACTCAGTTTCTTCCTGAAAATGATTGCAAACACAAATGCTTTGGTATTATTATCTTCATTTAATTTGTCTTAAATGAAAAAACACAAAAGAGAATGAAGCAAAAAGCAAAACATTGATCATTTCACACAAAACTTCAAAAATGGGCCAGACAAAAGTATTGGCACCTTCAGCCTAATACTTGGTTGCACATCCTTTAGCCAAAATAACTGCGACCAACCGCTTCCGGTAACCATCAATGAGTTTCTTACAATGCTCTGCTGGAATTTTAGACCATTATTCTTTGGCAAACTGCTCCAGGTCCCTGATATTCGAAGGGTGCCATCTCCAAACTGCCATTTTTAGATCTCTCCACAGGTGTTCTATGGGATTCAGGTCTGGACTCATTGCTGGCCACCTTAGAAGTCTCCAGTATTTTCTCTCAAACCATTTTCTAGTGCTTTTTAAAGTGTGTTTTGGGTCAGTGTCCTGCTGGAAGACCCATGACCTCGGAGGGAGACCCAGCTTTCTCACACCGGGCCCTACATTATGCTGCAAAATTTGTTGGTAGTCTTCAGACTTCATAATGCCATGCACACGGTCAAGCAGTCCAGTGCCAGAAGCAGCAAAGCAACCCCAAAACATCAGGGAACCTCCGCCATGTTTGACTGTAGGGACCATGTTCTTTTCTTTGAATGCCTCTTTTTTTCTCCTGTAAACTCTATGTTGATGCCTTTGCCCAAAAAGCTCTACTTTTGTCTCATCTGACCATAGAACATTCTTCCAAAACGTTTTAGGCTTTTTCAGGTAAGTTTTGGCAAACTCCAGCCTAGCTTTTTTATGTCTCGGGGTAAGAAGTGGGATCTTCCTGGGTCTCCTACCATACAGTCCCTTATCATTCAGATGCCGACGGATAGTACGGTTCGACACTGTTGTACCCTCGGACTGCAGGGCAGCTTGAACTTGTTTGGATGTTAGTTGAGGTTCTTTATCCAACATCCACACAATCTTGCGTTGAACTCTATTGTCAATTTTTCTTTTCCGTCCACATCTAGGGAGGTTAGCCACAGTGCCATGGGCTTTAAACTTCTTGATGACACTGCAACGGCAGACACAGGAACATTCTGGTCTTTGGAGATGGACTTGTAGCCTTGAGATTGCTCATGCTTCCTCACAATTTGGTTTCTCAAGTCCTCAGACAGTTCTGTTATGATTGAGTCACCGTAGGAGGCAAAAATAGTAATGCTAGCTAAGTCCAGAAAACCAGAGAAGTTGGCAGCTATCGGATTGCAGACCCCTGAACCTATCAACACAACTAGCAGTAGCCGTGGGGGGCTCCTACGATGCCCTAGGCCCCTCTATCACAGCCGGAGGACTACATAGCCTAAAGACAGAAAGGGAAATCTAAACTGCCCCAGAGCAGACCCCAAAGTAAAAGGCAGCCCCCCACATATAATGACGGTGAAGCAAGAAGAAAGAACAAAACACAGACAGAAAGATAGACTGAGCAAAGATGGGGCCCACGCTAGCTTAGCTAGGAAAGGACAGGAAGGCTGCTGTCTGCAATCCGTGAAAAACCCTATGAAAATAAGAGCCAACAAACTGACAGTAAAAAAGGCCCTGAAGACGCTAGGCTTCAAAAAAGCTATGTCAGTACTCAGGAATATTCTGAAGACAGAGCAACAGGCAAAAGGAGATTCAGCTAACCCCAGCAGGGAATGGCAGAATCCAGAAAAGCAAGGAAAACAAAACACTAATGCAAAAAGGCAAAGCAGAAATCTTAGCTTTAGAAGAGCAGGAATCAGACTGGTTTCCTAGAAGTCCACAGAGAAATCACCCGCAGGCCAGAAGGGCGTCGGCAGCCTTATATCCAGTCATTAACTCCACTCAGCCAGTCATCATCATCAGCCCCAGGTGTTTGACAATCAGGCTCACTACCTTTCTTCACCAGAAGAGGGAGTTCCTCGGGCCTCAGTAGTGAAGGGGAAAATGAACTCACAACACAGTTCTTTGGTCTTCTTTCTTTTCTCCATGCTCAATGTGGTACACACAAGGACACAGGACAGAGGTTGAGTCAACTTTAATCCATGTCAACTGGCTGCAAGCATGATTTAGTTATTGCCAACACCTGTTAGGTGCCACAGGTAAGTTACAGGTGCTGTTAATTACACAAATTAGAGAAGCACCACATGATTTTTCGAACAGTGCCAATACTTTCGTCCACCCTCTTTTTTATGTTTAAACAAGAAAAATTATAGCCAGCTCACCCAGTTAGACGTCCTTAGTGGTTCTGCTCACTGCCAGGAAGCCGCACGGAGTTGTAATGGGATAGGCACACCCATGTTGCAATAGAAACAAAAACCAGCAAATAATTCCAGCGGATGCTTGCTACTTGGCCATAAAATCCATTTTATTTTTATCTTTTAAAATAGTTCCATGTGGCAGAAACCCAAATATATACAGGGGGTCAGAAGAAAAAAGGGCACACTGCTGCTTTATGCGTGTAGACTACGCGTTTCGACCTTACTAGGTCTTCTTCTAGGTTTTTCTTCTGACCCCCTGTATATATTTGGGTTTCTGCCACATGGAACTATTTTAAAAGATAAAAATAAAATGGATTTTATGGCCAAGTAGGAAGCATCCGCTGGAATTATTTGCTGGTTTTTGTTTCTTTTTTATGTTTGGTGTGGAATTATATCCAATTTGGCTTTCGGACAATTCTTTTTGTGTTTTTTCATTTAAGACAAATTAAATGAAGATAATAATACCAAACCCTTTCCATAGTACAGCGTGAAAATCCAGTTATTTTAAGCAGTGGTTTGACCGTCACAGCGATCACATCTGAGTGCTCAAAAATTTCTGCCATTTTTGTGGTACTGAAAAATTTTGTTGGAGTGTCTTATACAAGTTCTTGACATCAGTTTGCTGAAAAAAATATTTACATACAGGGCAAATATTTTACACTGGCTTTTGTCCGCCATACGGATCGAATATCATTGCGCTCAAAATTGTGCCATTTCAGCCCTCTGAATTTTTCCTGCTGTGTCTTAGCTTAGTTATTGACAACAGTTTGCTGCCAAAAAATAAAATACAGGCCAGATATTTCAGATATGTTATCTCCATCACATGCCTCACATATGTGTTCTCAAAATTGAGGAATTTGAGGGCTCCATTGAATTTTTTTTTTGCTGTGTCTTAGCCTAGTTATTGACACAAGTTTGCTGTAAGAAAAAAATACAGGCCAGATATTTTAAAGCGGGGCATCTGTTGCACGCCTCATCTATCTGTGGTGGTGGATGAAGAGATGTGGAGGGGGACTCCCCAAGATCTCTTCCCATTACAAAGGAGCGGTTCTCCTATACTTGTAATTGCAACGTAGTAAGTGTATGGGCTGACAAACATTTCCCTCTGGGGGGTATACAGCAACATACTGTCAACAACTTTTGTTTATGGGCATCATAAACACCCTTTAAAACAATAACGAAGGTGTTGCATCATGGACCACGATCACTCCTGGTAATCTAGTGGTGTTGGATGATAAGAAGGAGGAGGACAATAACAAATAGTCCAAATCAGGAAGCGTATACCCGTATGTGTGTAGGAAGATGGACCGGGCTAGTGGTTTTTCTCACATGTCTGGGCTGGAATTGTTGGGGCTGTCGCCATTGTTGCCAGGAGAAGGACTTTATGACCGAAGCAGACCCTTGCACCTGACTGAAGGGGGCGGGTCTGATATAAAGAGGACTCTGTGCGCTAAAACAGGGATTTTTGGTGGATACCCAGCGTGTGCTCCAGGAGGTTGACTCCCTCTCCGCTGACCGACGCCAATCTACAGGTCTGTCGTAGCTGCTTTTGTTCTGACCAAGCGTCAGCTGTCCAGATCACCAGTGAGTCCGAATTGTGAGGTTTTTCGCCCTTTCTGTTGCAAGCGCTTGGAGACAAAGAGACTTCAACACACAAGCCGTGGTCAAATCACTTTATCTGACGTAATGAAATACAAGACATGTTTTTATACCATTTACAACAATATGTGACTCTATGGATCTCATTTGGCCCCCACCATCACCTCAGGGTCGTACCTTGTTTACAATGTACCCAGAACACGTTGATGAGAACAAATATGATAACAAGTATAGTTTCCTTGAAGACAGAGACTAGTAGTCTACATAAGAATAATTCTAGCAATATTAGGCAAAAGGCAATTGAAGTCTTAAAGGCATTTAAAGGGATATAAAAGCAAACCATTAACTCTTCTATATCAATTTCCCCCTTTTGTAAATGGTATAACCTTTGCCACAGGGTCAGCTGATGTCCACAAAGGAGCTACTGTCTCATGGGTCTAGTACCCATAAGGGGGCTTCCTACCTGCTTCGCCCATCCACCCTCAGTGTGGACACTCACTTTTCCCATCAGCAATGGCTACCTGGGGTCTATGATACACTACAGAAGGTTCAGCCTTAGATTCTTTTTTCACACATACATTATTCAGTAGCTTAAGTAATACATATATTAGCGCTTTTACGGCTACATAAAATAATAAGCAAAACAACAAAATTTGCATACAAGTCTGTACAATGCCAAAAAAAATCCATCCTGCTAAGCTATTAAACCAATTTGCTGGATTTAGGAAAGAGAATGTGTTACCCCACCAGGAGTCTCTGGTTGCACTGTGTTGTTTTAACCATTGGTCTCTAAGTTCACCTATTTTGTCCATACTGGCCCTGATCTGGAGATTGCCAGCAGGGTCGATATAATTACGACAGGTGGCACCCATTATCTGACACATTCCTCCTTCTTTTGCGGTCAGGTAATCTAGTACTATAGTATGCTGGTTAGTAACTACGATTAATTGTCTCTGTATTGTATTAGTCTCATCAAGAACTTCAAGAATCTGGAAAATCTGATTGTCCAGGTAGTCGGTGGCTTCCACTAATTTATCCCACATTTGGGTTATAAAGGGGTATATTAGCATACTACTGAATATTTTGTTTGTTATCCCCATTTCTACTAGATGCGGCCTACCATGTGGCTTATTGTCTGCAGCCCTTCTATACGAGGTGTGAATTGGAACTGCTGCTGTGTCTATTTTACTATGAGGAACTATGAAAGTGGCCGGTGTCAGTTTAGCAAGAGTGCAGACCCCTCTTATGTCCGGGCTCACCCACCTGTAGGCACGATGTCCGCAAACCAAGGATACTCCGTCAGGGAGAACACAAACGTGACCAGGGGTCTGTATACATTGGTATAAACTCAAAAGTCCTGACATAGTCTTATGGGCGCACCAAGTATTATTCATTTGTTTTCCACTTACACCAGATGTATATTTACCCCTTTCTTTCCTTATTATATTACCCGTAGATGATTTACAGCCTTCAACACCATCCTGGTACACCGTCTCATAACCTGTGTTAGATCGCGAGTGTATATGCGGAAGCAATTATTGTCCTCACCACAGGTGTCTGCTCCAGTGTGTTGAAGACTGAACCACAGTCCATCATTGGGAATAGGGTCTGAGTGAGGGATTTCAGTCCTCCTCCTGGCGACCATATTTCCGACATCTGGGTCATATTCCCGCCACCACATTTGTACCTTAGGCCGCGTTATATTAAACTGAAACCAGGGATTAGCGGCCCATCCGATTATAGCCAATGAGGCAGATATATCACGGGGCACACCTAGATTGAGTCCAAGTCTCATTGTGTATGCAGTGTGGGGTTAATACCTCCCATGGCTCCAGAGGTAAGGCCAAGTACGGCATAGTCCTCGCAGATACTGGGCTGTGTGTACAGATCCAACAGTCCTTCGGTTTCTGTCCTTCCATGTCCTTTATAAGAAGAGCATGATGCCGAATAAGTTTGTTGTCCCAATCAGCATTTAAGAGTTTGTCCTGTGTCTCTGTAGAGTGCAGTAACCCTGTCACTGCCAGCAAGGTGATGAGGAGAACAGTCATTCTGCTGTTGACAGGACCTTCTTGCAGTGACTGGCGTGGATCCAGGTGGGCTTTCCCTCAAGTTTTACTGAAGTGGATGTGGTCAGCTGGACTTGGACGGGGCCGTCAAATCGTGGGTCCAGGCTCCTTCTCACGTGTCTGCGTATAACCACCCAATCACCTGGATTCAGCTGATGCACACCTGCACTGGCATTAGGATCTGGAATGTATGAGAACACGTTTATGCACCACATTAAGTCTTTCCTGCAAGGCCTGGACGTAGGCTGTCCTAGCACCGTGTTGCATTTGTAGCACCTGTGGGAAGTACAGACCAGTCTTTGGTGCACTACCAACAGGACTTCAGAAGGAGGCAAGCCTGTCTTTCTATTTGGAGTGTGTCTGACTGAAAAGAGTGCAAGAGGCAAGCACTCTACCCAGCTCTTTCCTGTGTCTGCCATGGCCTTTTGAATTTTCAGTTTAAGTGTCCCATTTAGTCTTTCCACTTTCCCACTACTTTGTGGCCTATATGGTGTATGAAATGTTTGCTGTACACCCGGGGCCTGCATGACTTCCCTCATTATTTCTCCCGGGAAGTGTGTACCCCTATCTGTTTCTGTGGCTTCTGGGACACCATACCTGCAGATCAGTTCTTTCATCAGTTTGTCTGTAGTCATTTTAGCATTTGCACATTTTACCGGATAGGCTTCCGGCCAACCAGAGAAGAGATCTACATATTTGCGTACACTGCTACCTTGGTAGCTGTATGTAATCAATCTGCAGTCTCTGAAATGGGTAGGGAGGCCTAGATGTCGCTTTCTCAGGGACTTTTACTGTTTTACCTGGGTTGTGCTGTGCACAGATGAGGCATGATTGTGCAAGTTTCGCGGCTGCGTAACTGAAACCAGGAGCGATCCAGAAGGCATCTACCATGGCACACATGTGACTTTTTGAGGCGTGAGTGGGGCCATGTGCTGCTTGCGCCATGATTGGGAACAGGGACTTTGGTGGGCACAATTTATCCTTATTCTCCCATACTCCATTTGAGTTCAGCTCAGCTCCCAGTCTCCCCCGGTGTACCTTCTCTGTTTGGGCAGCTTTTTGCTGGAGGGATTTCAGGACATCTAGGCTCAATGTGGCTGGAATATGCTGACTCCCCGCCACCGTCCACTGCTCTCTCTAGGCCGCCTTGTGCTACGTTAGCAGCCTTGTTCGCCCTTCTGTTGCCCTCTACCTCCATGGAGTCACCTTTGTGTGTGCTTTTACCTTGACAATGCCAACCTGGACTGGTAACATCAATACCTCCATCAATTGTTTCACCAGCTCTGCATTTTTAATGGGCTTCAAATCTGTGAAAATATTAGCGACTTTACCTGCAGCGACTCTACATGCCTCAGTGAGTGCCTTCAACTCTGCCTCCTGCGCCGACATGTGAGGAGAGAGTGGTTCCGCTCGGATTACCTCATGTGAGGATACTACTGCATATCCAGTGTAGAATCGTCCATCCTGGTGGTATCTGGGGCCATCTAAAAAAAAGAAGCTCAAAGTCTGCATTAGGAACAGGTTTTTCATGAACGTGTGCAAACCCAACTGTCTCCTGACTCATCAGTTCTATGCAGACATGTTCATGCGTCATGTCAAAGTATCCTTCCTCACTCACTAATACGGTCATCAATTCCCCCTTTATCTGAATCCACAGGCAGGAGGGTGGCTGGATTCAGAACGTTACACCTTTTGAGGGTGACATACTCAGGAATTAGTAGAGCACACTCAAGTCGGAGCTGTCTGGCCATAGACAGATGTTTTGGTTGAACTTGTACGAGTATGGCATGGATGTCATGTGGGGAATAGATTGTCAAAAGAAACGTCAGTGTCATCTCACATGCCTTTCCTAGTAGTAGTGCGGCTGCTCCTACCGCACAGACACAATCAATTTTGTGTGAGGTCCCGGGTCTGATGACAAGCAGTCATAAAGTGGTTGGAATATTTGTGAAGCGGACCTTATCCAAGGCCTACTGTAGGTCACTAAACCTAGGAAAGTGCATAGATGCTGATGTGACCTGGGGAGAGGGAGATCTTGAATTGCCTGTTTCCTGTCAGGTGTCTGGTACCTTCGGCAATACAATGTCCCAACAAATGTCACCTTTTGTTTGTAATACTGTAATTTGTCACGTGAGACCTTGCAACCCTTAGGGTCATCCACGTAATAGTACAATCAGCGGATGAGGTGATGGCCACTACTCAAGGATCCCTGCCATTGCTGCTGAATAGATGGCAGGGGGTTTCTTTCCCCCTTTGTGGGAGTACTGTCCAACAATATTGTTCATCTCTATGAGTAAAGGAAAAAGATACTGACAGTCAGGGTGCAGGGGTACAGAGAAGAATGCACCCGCTAAATCAATGACTGTGAAACATTCTGACATTACTGGGATCTGTGACAGTATTGTGTGTTAGGGACGATTGAGGTCACACTCACTGTATCATCATTAATAGCCCTTAAGTCATGAACCTTTCTGTAAGTGTCAGCAAACCCTTGAGTCCTTTTTTTTCCTAATGGGATACAAAGTGGTGTCGCAGGGGGAAGATCTTTGCAGTGCGGGGGGGGGTTTCTTTGCACCAGAACCCCTGCCTTAACATACTCTCTAATATCTCTGCTCGGGGCAATTGATTTGGCTAGGCTCAAGGGGTATTGCTTAAAACAAGGAGGAGTGGTTCCTTCTTTCAATTTAATCATGACAGGGGGAATGGGCAGCCGACCCACATCAGTTTTTCCCCTTGCCCAAACAGTGTCTGGCACCTGTCCCATTTCCTCATCCTCAGGCATTTTGGGGTCAGGTGTTAGTTTCACCGCTTTTGTCATATACACTATTGCCGCAATCTTACACAAATGTTTATCTGAGAGGGGACTTGTGACGGTAATACCCTCAGGAGAGTACTGTATGGTGGCCGGGATCGCACTCAGCACATCTGCTCCCAGTAAATTCATAGGGGTATTGTCACTAACAATAAGTTTTGTAAGTACCACAATTCCAGCACCTCACTGTTTCTAGGTCCTTAGGTCCCTTATTACGTCTCCACTTTTTTCCTTGTGCTCCAGCATACATGACAGGTCGTCTTATTGTCCTTGTTTGCTCAATTTCTTTAGCTACCTTAAGGAGGTCTTTCAGATCTACATGTCTCCATTCAGGTCTGGCTGTCTGTACTGCGTCTCTCTGTCTTTTACAATTTGCATAGCTGTCTTGGATCTCATTGGGAGCACCGACTGTACACAGAAAAAGTTGCCATGGCTTCAACCTTTTTCTGCCGACAGCTCACCTTTCTTCTGAAATGCCCTCCCAGTGTGCCTGGACCCCTGTCTTACAGGCCACACTTAGCAAGTCAGAGAGAGCCTGCCAAGGTGTAGCGGGAAGGCTCCTTGCCTCTCACCCGGTAGACCTACTGGATGTAGCGGGAAGGCTCTCTGCCTCTCACCCGCTAGATCAGCTGACTAGATAGGAATAGGCCTTTTTCCTTCTAGCCCAGCTCCATGGATTGTGGGAAGGCTACTTCAACCTAGACAGCTCACCTTTCTTCTGAAATGCCCTTCTGTGTGTCTGGACCTCTGTCTTACAGCCCACACATAGCAAGTCAGAGTGAGCCTGCCAAGGTATATCCTGAGGGCTCCTCGCCCCCGCCTCTCACCCACAACAAAAAACCCGCTGACTAAAGTAAGAAGGCCCAGGTGTGATAGGCCTCTGACCTACTTTATCAGCCGTACAGTCGGCTACCTCCTCTGTTGATACACAATTTGCTATACAAATCAATCACACAACTAGAAGCAGGTTCAAACACATTAATGACAAATCACTTACAATTACCAAACAATCACTTACAATGACCAAACAATCACTTATAATGACCAAACAATCACTTACAATTTCCTTCTAAATTAGGCACCATATTTTACTTTTAACTTCCAACTTCAATTAAGTACTGTTGCTTTAAAATGCACAAATCTTTCAGCGCGTACCTTCCGGATAGAATTACAGAGAATTTTGAGCACAGCTCACACACAGCAGAGATAAGAGCGAAGGGAGAAGAAAAACTGTGCAGAGGCATCATTCTCCCCTCCCATCAGAATGCAGCGTTGTCCTTCACAGAATTCCGTAGTTCTTTAGACTTATCAAAATCAATTTCTACAAAGAAACTCAAAATCACGGGATTTCACTGTAAGAGCAGATAACTGTATAATGAGATTAACCATGCCTTGCCCTTTTTCTGGCCAAATGCATTCAGGAAACTTTACAATGTAATGCCGCATATAACACGAGCTATATCATTACTCAATTCATTCAGTCTCAGATGTAGATTTGAAATATCTATAACGCATCTGTCCGGGATTCCACCACAACTAGAAAGGTAACAAATCTCTTGACACAAAAATGATGTGTGATGATTCATTCATACCTGCTCATTCAGGGATTTTTTTATACTCAATTACTCATCTCTCATCTTATTCAGAGGTTCTCATAGACATACATACAAGGATTCACACAGCCTGACTATCTTGCACTTTGGATTTGATTGACACTTTAACCTACAGCAGTGTCCACTGACAGTGTCCACTGACACTCCGAGAACACCAAAGCCAACTTCTTAAATAAGAAACATTGAAAACCAGAGCAACCAAAAACCACAGCCTTATACAAATTTACTGGCATTCCAAAATAACCACTGCACAGAGTCTATCCCAGACTTTGTGCTACACAGTACACCAGTACACAACCAGTTAGTATATTAGTATATTGCCAGAACAGTTTAACAGATAATACAGATGACAATTATTATCTTATTACTCTATTATTCAACTCTCATACAGACATACTCACCACTCACTGGTGATGTGGGTTCTTTTGAACCGTGTTTGTACAGTCTTACCCAGAGATATGTAGACATCCTTAGAAAGGTTGCAGATGCAGAATCAATGTAAGAATAAATGTTCTCACCTGCTGCAGCCTGGATTCTGCATTTTCAACCTCCCAGGAAGCTCCCACATACGGATTCCGAATAGGCTGGTTTCCACGGTCCCCGTTGGGCGTCAAAAACTGTCGTAGCTGCTTTTGTTCTGACCAAGCGTCCACTGTCCAGATCACCAGTGAGTCCGAATTGTGAGGTTTTTCGCCCTTTCTGTTGCAAGCGCTTGGAGACAAAGAGACTTCAACACACAAGCCGTGGTCAAATCACTTTATCTGCCGCCAGCGTTTTCAGATGGGAATTTTTTAATAATTCCGCAACAAGGGCCCTCTGGTACTGCTACATTTTAGTTCACCTTTCTGCCTCTGGAATAAGAGATAGAAAGTTCTCCTTGTAGCGTGGGTCTAGAAGTGTCACCCAAAATTTTGAGAACGCGAGGGTCACGGGAAAGGCAGTGTAACAAACTCAGCCATGCATGCCTAACTGCTAACAGGCAAGACTTCTGTGTCCTTACCAAGAGGACGACTGACCATGCTCTCCTCCTCCCTGTCCTGAGGCCATCCACGCTGAACAGATTGTATGACAGTTGTGCTTGTAGTACCATCTATAGCGCATGAAACTAGCTCCTGTTCTTCCTCTTTGTCATCCAATCCACGTTGGAAAGAGATGAGGCTGGGCTGTGTGTAATCACCCTGTATGGTTCCTTGCTTTATCTCATTATGTTCCGCCTGCAATGCATCTTTGATTGTGAGCAGAGAGTGTTTCAGAACACAGAGAAGCGGGATGGTGACTCTAATTATGGCGTCATCACCACTCACCATCTTGGTGGAGTCCTCAAAGTTTTGGAGGATGGTACATATGTTTGACATCCATGTACACTCCTGAGGTCTTATGTGTGGAGTCTGAACTGAATACCAATGGCCTTGTTGATGCTGGTAGTCAACAACTACCCTCTGCTGCTCACAAATCGTTTCCAACATATGCAGTGTAGAGTTCCAATGCGTGGGGACATCACACACCAGTCTGTGAGCCGGAAGCTGCAAACGCTGCTGAAGCACAGCAAGGGCGGCGGAAGCTATAGCTGACTTTCTAAAGTGGACACACAGGCAGTGTACTTTCACAAGCAGATCCAGCCACTCCAGGTAGCTTTTGAGAATTTGTTGAACAACGAGGTTAAGCACATGGGCCAGGCATGGTACGTGCGTGAGCTCACCTAGCCTCAGAGCCGCCACCAGGTTCCAGCCATTGTCACACATGACCATGCCTGGCTTGTAGGTTCAGCGGTGTCGGCCACAGAGCTGCCTGCTCTTTCAGAGCTGTCCACAACTCTTCAGCATTATGCGGTTTGTTACCCAAGCATGTTAGCTTCAGCACAGCCTGCTGCCGCTTGGCTGAGGCAGTGCTTCCAGCTTGTGACAGATGGGGTCAATTCGGAGATGGCGGCTGAAGAAGAGGAGGAGGAGGAAGGGCAGGAGCTGTAGACTGTGGGGGCAACCCTGATTGATGTAGGGCCTGCAATCTTCTGTGTCAGAAGGATGTGTTCCATCCCAAGGTCCGACTGGGTCCCAGCTTCCACTATGTGTTAACCCAGTGTGCCGTCAATGAGATGTACCGTCCCTGCCCAGAATCACTTGTCTGCGTGTCTGTGTTTAGGTGGACTTTCCCAGTAGCAGCATTGTTGAGGGCATGGCTAATTGTGGGACATGTGCTTGTGTAATGCAGGGATGGCACACCAGTATCAGGGTGATGAATATGCAGTCCAGACTCAGGGCTACTCAGACTTGACCGTGTGGAAGAGAGGGTGGTAGTGGTGGTGGCAGAGTGTCTAGAAGCATTATCCGCTATCCAACCAGCAACCTTGCGACACTGCTCTGGGTTCAATAGTGTTGTGCTGCGGTCCCCTAGTAATTTGAACAGGAAGTTCGAGCGAGATGTGGGTGATTGTTGTGGCCCAATTTTCAGCTTGCCCACGGCCTCGGCATGTACCATCACCATCACATCCACTTCCCCATCCCTTGCCACGCGCCTTGCCCATTTTCATTGGAGTACAATATATTCCACGTTCACTACAAATGGCTGAATTTGGAGCAAACTTATGTGATCCGTGTGCAGGAAAACCAGTTTAAAATATCTGGCCTGTCTCTAATGTGACGGAATGCACAGGGGAAGTGGGTGTAGACTTCGCTCACCTAGGGGGAGGGGAGAGAAGGACCCAGCAGGGATCGGCTCTCTGGCGCAATCACTTGGCCTCTGGTCAGTCAGAGAACTGCACCGAGGGCAAATAGTCGCCGGAGAGGCTTCCCTCGTAGGTACGAGTTATTGACGCACTCCCAGTGATGGGGGATATAAATCACCAGTCCAGGCTGGGGATATCTATATAAACCTCCTGGCCATCACTGCCAGAGTTCCTCACTAACACAGCATGGTATTCTGCCATCAGTTCCTCATTCAAAGTAAGCCCTGTCCGATAGCAGGCTTATATCAGGTCAGAAACCAACCTGGGTAGCGTATAATATAATCAATGGAGCGTGAGGACGTTGGGATTCGTGAATTGAGATAAAAGAGCAGCCCAGGATTAATTTTATATTTAATCGAAAGGGCGCACTAGAAATATACAGGTATATATACAAGAACAAATATACAAGTTTACAGTAAGGCGTGCAGTACAAGGATAGGGTATAGATAGGTTGCAATTACTGTGTTATGTAGCATGTGACCACAGGGAGGCGCTGAAGGATCACAGGTCCAAATCTTAGTTACAGGCTTTCCTTGGCTGCATCAGGTAACAGATCCTCCTGCCAGTAGAAAACTAAGTCCAAAATGAGGGGTTGCCATATATCTCCTAGTCTGCTCCCACCCCTGGGCTTGTGCAGCCTCTCTCCTCCCATATCTGTATGTATAGATTATAGGAGAGAAAGAGCGCAATAGGGTCTTATCCGGGTAGATATTAGAAGAAATAAAAGAAATTTGCTCACCCTTTCCAGGAGAGATTAAGGCATATAGATCAGTTGTCAGCTTGCTGCACGTCCAAAGGTCCACTCCGTGACCGCCAGTATAAATCCTTAATGGAATAAAATTCTTGGACTTATGTGCGCTGTTTGACAAAGTATCACATCCAGGTTATAAAAAGAGTTTTTCCAGGGAAATAAATGGTTAAACTCTTTTTATAACCTGAATGTGATACTTTGTCAAGCAGCGCACATAAGTCCAAGAATTTTATTCCATTAAGGATTTTCCTCCCATATCTGAGAATATGATTTTCTGTCCAGAACCGTGGATGGCCCATAACTTTCCGCCCGAAGCTCTGAATGGATTGGCAGCGCTGCCACTGGGTTTCGCTGGATTTTATCTGCAGATAGAGACTAAATATACCTACCGTATGTAATTCCTGGTAGCTATGCTTTATAACTCAATAACGTAGAGTGCTACAGGTGGCTGCCAGGCATAGGCGTGTGGGGGAAGGAATGCCGATTTGGATTATGTGCTCGGCTAGTCTGAGATATTGCATTCTGTTGTTATAGGTAATTTTCTAGATTCAATACCTCAGAGCCTTGCTGTGACCTATAGTGCCACGAGGTCTCCATGTGCTTGGTCAGACAAAGGATGCCAGCTGGCTGTAGCTGCAGGAGAGTTCACACCCTTGTGCTAATTGCTAGTCGCCCCAGCTTCTAAGATCTTGTTCCTTGAGTAAAGAAAAACATTGCTTTGCTTTTTATGGATTTGGGGAATGCATGCCAAGGGAGGGGGGGGGGGCTGAGTGGTCTGAAGCAAGTATTTTTGGGCCAAACTTTATCTTGGTTGGGGAATAACATCAGAAATCAAAATGATATCACTTTTCCATATCTCACAGCTAACAATTTTTTTTCAGCAAACTGGTGTAAATAACTAGGCTAAGGCACAGCAAAAAACAGTTAAATGGAGGCCTCAAATGCACAATTTTTAGCCCACGATAGACAAGGTGTGTGATGGAGATATCCCACTTTAAAATATCTGGCCTGTATTTTTTTTTTTTTTTTTTTACAGCAAAATAGTGTCAATAACAAGGCTAAGACACAGCAAAAACAGTCCAATGGAGGCCTCAAGTGCTACAATTTTTAGCCCACAGACCACTAGATCAGCAGGGTGACCATGGTCTGTGATGCAACACACACAATATTGTTTATAAGGGTGTTTATGATGCCCATAAACAAAATTTTTTGACAGTATGTTGTATACCCCCAAGGGGAAATGTTTGTCACCCCATTCACTTACTACATGGGCTTTACAAGTATAGGAGACTCGCTCCTTTGTAATGGGAAGAGATTTTTAGGAGGCCCTCCTCCATGTTTCTTCCAAGGCGTATTGGGTTGCATTCAAATTTGTGGCAGGCATTGCATTCACTTCATTGGCAAAGAGTATGGGAGTGCAAAATTAATAATAATGGGAACTTTGGTTTCATGTGGCCATCCAGTACGTTGGTTCAAAGGGTTTTTGGGTGCGTGTAACTTTGGAGGAGTGCAAGCCTTGCATTAAATGCATAAGCAAACAGTATGGGAGTATCAAATTTTGAATAATGGGAACAATGCCTTCAGGTGTCCATCCTGTACGGCTCTTCAAAGGGGTATTGGGTGCGTCCAAATTTTGGGCAGTCCTGCCACTCACTGTATATGCAATAACAGTATAGGAGACACACTGTTTAACCCCTTAGCGACAGAGCCAGTTTGCAGCTTAATGACCAGGCCAATTTTTACAATTCTGACCACTGTCCCTTTATGAGGTTATAACTCTGGAACGCTTTAATGGATCCTGCTGATTCTGAGAATGTTTTTTCGTGACATATTGTACTTCATGTTAGTGGTAAAAATTTTTCGATAAGTCTTGTGTTTATTTATGAAAAAAACAGAAATATGGCAAAAAAATTTAAAATTTTGCAATTTTAAAATTTTACATTTTTATGCCCTTAAATCAGAGAGATGTGTCACATAAATTTCTTAATAAATAACATTTCCCACATGTCTACTTTACATCAGCACAATTTTGGAAGCAAAATTTTTTTTTGTTAGGAAGTTATAAGGGTTAAAAGTTGACCAGCGATTTCTCATTTTTACAACAAAATTTACAAAGCCATTTTTTTTAGGGACCACATCATATTTAAAGTCATTTTGAGGGGTGTACATGACAGAAAATACCCAAAAGTGGCACCATCCTAAAAACTAGACCCCTCAAGGTGCTCAAAACCACATTCAAGAAGTTTATTAACCCTTTAAGTGCTTCACAGGAACGAAAGCAATGTGGATGGAAAAAAATTAACATTTAACTTTTTCTTGGAAAAAAATTACTTCAGAACCAATTTTTTTTATTTTCACAAGTGTTAAAAGAGAAAATCAACCACAAAATTTGTTGTACAATTTCTCCTGAATACGCCGATACCCCATATGTGGGGGTAAACCCCTTTTTCAGCACACGGCAGAGCTCGCAAGGGATGGAGCACCGTTTGACTTTTTCAACGCAGAATTGGCTGGAATTAAGATCGGATGCCATGTTGCGTTCGGAGAGCCCTTAATGTGCCTAAACAGTGGAAAACTCCAACAAGTGACCCCATTTTGGAAACTAGACCCATTAAGGAACTTATCTAGATGTGTGGTGAGCACTTTGAACCTTCAAGTGCTTCACAGAAGTTTATAACGTAGAGCCGTGAAAATAAGAAATCCTTTTTTTTTTCCACAAAAATGATCTTTTCGCCCCCAAATTTTTATTTTTACAAGGGTAACAGGAGAAATCATACCCCCACATTTATTATGCGATTTGTCCTGAGTACGCTGATACCCCATATGTGGGGGGAAACCACTGTTTGGGTGCATGGGAGAGCTCGGAAGGGAAGGAGTGCCATTTTGGAATGCAGACTTTGATGGAATGGTCTGCGGGCATCATGTTGCGTTTGCAGAGCCCCTGATGGGCCTAAACAGTGGAAACCCCCAACAAGTGACTCCATTTTGGAAACTAGACCCATGAAGGAACTTATCTAGATTTGTGGTGAGCACTTTGAACCTTCAAGTGCTTCACAGAAGTTTATAACGTAGAGCCGTGAAAATAAGAAATCCATTTTTTTTTCCACAAAAATGATCTTTTCGCGCCCAAATTTTTATTTTTACAAGGGTAACAGGAGAAATCATACCCCCCACAGTTATTATGCGATTTGTCCTGAGTACACTGATACCCCATATGTGGGGGGGAACCACTGTTTGGGCGCATGGGAGAGCTCGGAAGGGAAGGAGTGCCATTTTGGAATGCAGACTTTGATGGAATGGTCTGCGGGCATCATGTTGCGTTTGCAGAGCCCCTGATGGGCCTAAACAGTGGAAACCCCCCACAAGTGACCCCATTTTGGAAATTAGACCCCCTAAGGAACTTATCTAGATGTGTGGTGAGCACTTTAAACCCCCAAGCGCGTCACAGAAGTTTATAAACGCAGATCCGTGAAAATAAAAAGTCTTTTTTATTTCCACAAAAGTGACTTTTTAGACCCCAATTTTTAGACCCCCAAAGTTGGTAAATAGTGGAAACCCCTCAATTCTTGCTCCAACCCTAACCCCAACACACCCCTAACCCTAATCCCAACCCTAATCCCTAATCCTAATTCTAACCCTAATCCTAGTACGCCCTAACCCTAACCCTAGCCCAACCCTAGCCCAACCGTAGCCCTAACCCTAGCCCAACCCTAACCCTTAACCCTAGCCCAACCCTAACCCTTAACCCTAGCCCAACCCTAACCCTAGCCCAACCCTAACCCTTAACCCTAGCCCAACCCTAACCCTAGCCCTAACCCTATCCTAGCCCTAACCCTAGCCTAACCCTAGCCTAACCCTAACCCTAGCCTAACCCTAACCTAGCCTAACCCTAGCCTAACCCTAACCCTAGCCTAACCCTAACCCTAGCCTAACCCTAACCCTAGCCTAACCCTAACACTAGCCTATCCCTAACCCTAGCCTATCCCTAACCCTAGCCTAACCCTAACCCTAGCTTAACCCTAGCCTAACCCTAACCCTAGCCTAACCCTAACCCTAGCCTAACCCTAACCCTAGCCTAACCCTAACCCTAGCCTAACCCTAACCCTAGCCTAACCCTAGCCTAACCCTAACCCTAGCCTAACCCTAGCCTAACCCTAACCCTAGCCTAACCCTAACCTTAGCCTAATCCTAACCCTAGCCTAACCCTAACCCTAACCCTTATGGAAAACTGAAAAAAAATATTTTTTTTTTATTTCATTATGTGTGCCTATATAAGGGGGTGATAAACGGGGGGGTTATGTACTATTTTTATTATTTTGATCACTATGATCGTTTATCATAGTGATCAAAATAATGAAGGGAATCTGCCAGCCGGAGCCAGCAGATTCCCGGCGGGCGCACTGCGCATGCGCCCGCCATTTTCAAGATGGCGGCGCCCATCGGATGACGCCGGCGGGCGCGGGACCACCGGGAGGGGACGGAGGACAAGGGAGAGGTACCGGGAGGGGACCGGGGGAATCGGGGACCCTATTTCTCTATCCTCTGATGTGCGATCACATCAGAGGAAAGAGAAATTAAATGTAAAATTGCGGCTTTTTTTTTTTTTTTGCGGTCGCCGTTATAGGGTTAATAACGGCGATCGCAAAAGCGGGGGTCGGTAAAAAACAACCGATTCATGTTCTCTGGGGTCTCGGCTACCCCTGGCAGCCGAGACCCCGGAGAAAATCCGACACTGGGGGGCGCTATTCACTTAAATCACAGTGCCGTGAATTAACGGCGCTGTGGTTTAAGTACCCTTAATTACCGCCGTTAAAAGGCGTATCGGCGGTCGTTAAGGGGTTAATAATGGGAACAACAAAGCATAGCCGGCTGATGGCTCTCTAAGACTAGTGACGGCCGACTGCTGTCCCTTTAAGAATAATACAGTCCGCCTGATGGCTCTACAAAAATAGGCTTTGTAACTTTCAGAGTCCCTCCTTCATAAATGAAACAAGATGTGTCTGATGATGTGTCACTCTCTACATGGCCAGCTAAGGTTGTAAAATGTTAAAATGACATTTCCCAGTGAATGCATTTATTTTGGTTGAAAGCAATGCTGAAGTTGAAAAACGCATCAAAAAATGCTACGTGTGAACACAGCCCAAAGTGTGGAGGAGCATTTTTGTTTATTTTGCCTTATATACAAGTCATTACCCTGGAAAGGATGTGCCTTAACATATTTCCCAAGAAAATCCATTTGGTTTTGTTTTTGTATGTTTTTTGGTGCGCCTGTAAAAGTGGCGTAAGACTCTGACAACATTGCTCACAGCAGTGACCTGGAGTCAGAAATGCTTCCAGGGGTCTTACCCATGATGTTCCCGTGTCATTTGAGCACTGTTCCCAATGATTCCCACTGTTTTTAGACCCTGTAAAGACCTCCGGGGGGGGGGCGGCAAAAATGCTCGAGTTTCCCATAGACTTACATTGGGCTCGGGTCGATCAAATGAGCATTAAAAAATGTTTGACCAGAGCAACAAGCACCCGAGCAGCTTAGTGCGCGCCCATCACTACTTGTAACCAGAATCTCCCGTCCGTCTCCTGTTCTGTGGTCCCGAGTATTTTCCCATCTAATGTATATGCAGGAATAGGATTCCTCCGTCCTCGGTGATTACTGTACATTTATCGACATTAATCTCATCTGACAAGTGTTTGCCCATCAGACGCCTCATCCAGATTGTTCTGTAATAGTATAAAGTCAAGGTCAGATTTTAGTATCCTACATAGTTTGAGGTTGTCAGCAAAGAATTAGACTGACATTTTACACTCAATCCATCCACATGGTCAATAATAAAAGTTAAAAATAATCGGTCCTAGCACAGATCCCTGCGGTCCCCACTCCTGACTATATGTCACTTAGAGAACATACTATTTTTGACATCTTTGTTTGCTGCCTTTTCACCAGTTCTTTAGCCATCTGCATATAGTTTCCCCCAGTCCCGACTTCTGGAGCTTCATTTTTTTGTCTGTTATGTGGAACAGGATCAGAGTCCAGATAAATCCCATCATCCGCACGACCAACATCCAGATCTGCACTTACCTCCTCGTAGATTCCCAACATGTTGTCAGACACGACTTATTATTCATTACTCTATGCTGGCTGTCAGTTACTATAATATTCTCTGTAATATATCTCTGCGGTCATCTCTATTAATCTCAAGGTCAGAAGTCAGTATCCTACATTGTTTGGTGTCGTCAGCAAAGAATTAGACACTTTACTCTCAATCCATCCACATGGTCATAATAAAGAGGTTAAAAATAATAGGTCCTAGCACAGATCCCTGCTATCCCCCACGGCTTCAGGCAGGGGTGGAAACTGACAGCTGGGGCCTCTGGGCAGGAGATGTATCTGGGCCCCTCTCATTCTGGCGACAAAGCTAAAGATATAAAATATATACACTCATATTGTAGGGGTTTTACTCACTTGGGTGCAACGGGAGGAAAACAGGAGGCTTGTTCCTTTAAAAGTTCATGGGGGGTCTATCTCTCTATATATAAAGTATCAAGCCACGCCTACTCCACATAGCCCCACCCACTCCCTGCCCAGGATCCCGTTAGAAGGAGCGGACCAGAGATCCACCACACCCAGGCCCGCTGCACACACACCAAGCACGGGGGTGATACACCAGAAACCCGCACAAATCTAACAGCCCGGCAGTGTGTGCGGCTCAGAGCCCTCCCCGGCCTGTCACCATGTATAACGCGTGTCCTCTCCCTCTGCTATAGTGCTCCGGGACCCTGCCTTCACAGGTGAAGCGACAGCCAGGCTTTTTATAACCCCGATCCCCCTCGGCTACACGAGTCAATTGTCCCAGAGGGCTAGCGGGGGAGGGGAAGCGGCAGAGCATCGGGTCCCAGAGGCAGGAGACGGCGGCTGCGGCTGTAGCTGTGCCCACTGATAAAGAGACACGAATATTCATTTCTCTTATAGCGTGCACAGAGACATCTGCAGCTGGCGGCTTCCAGAAGACATCCTACTCACCTTCCTGCTCACTGAGTGATAACGTGGCTCCGCTCATTCAGGTAATGAATATGCATGCCTCTCCACTCCCATAGGTGTAGAATGAATATTTCATTACCTTAATGAGCAGGGCCACGCGATCGCTCTGCAGGAAGAGCTGCAAGCGCCGGAATGAGATAAGGATCTATGCATACCAGGCCAGGGATGAGGGGACAATGCATACCGGGCCAGGGATGAGGGGACAATGCATACCGGGCCAGGGATGAGGGGACAATGCATACCGGGCCAGGGATGAGGGGACAATGCATACCGGGCCAGGGATGAGGGGACAATGCATACCAGGCCAGGGATGAGGGGACAATGCATACCAGGCCAGGGATGAGGGGACAATGCATACCAGGCCAGGGATGAGGGGACAATGCATACCAGGCCAGGGATGAGGGGACAATGCATACCAGGTCAGGGATGAGGGGACAATGCATACCAGGCCAGGGATGAGGGGACAATGCATACCAGGCCAGGGATGAGGGGACAATGCATACCAGGCCAGGGATGAGGGGACAATGCATACCAGGCCAGGGATGAGGGGACAATGCATACCAGGCCAGGGATGAGGGGACAATGCATACCAGGCCAGGGATGAGGGGACAATGCATACCAGGCCAGGGATGAGGGGACAATGCATACCAGGCCAGGGATGAGGGGACAATGCATACCAGGCCAGGGATGAGGGGACAATGCATACCAGGCCAGGGATGAGGGGACAATGCATACCAGGCCAGGGATGAGGGGACAATGCATACCAGGCCAGGGATGAGGGGACAATGCATACCCAGCTTATACTCGAGTCAATAAGCTTACCCAGCTCGTGGCAAAATTAGGTGACTTGGCTTATACTCGGGTTGGCTTATACTTGTGTATATATGGTGTATATCTCTATATATAAAACTGAATGTATGTGTGTGTGTATCATCAACCAATCACAAAGCATCTTTCATTTCACCAGAGCTGTTCAAAAGTAGCTGAGCTGTGATTGGTTGCTATGAGCAAGTTTTCCCACTTGACAACACCTCAGCAGACACTGACATGATGGGAGAAATCTAGCATCCCCGGGAACATAAGCTCCCAGCCATTGTCTGCAACCCCAGAAAGGAGCAGAGCACATGACAGAAAGGAACCCCCCCTCCCGTGCCCATATCCACATCACACATCCTTCATTCCATAGGCACATCTCCCCTCTTAAAGGGATCCCTGGTATGGAAATAGGAAGTTATGGAAGTTAGGACCATTCCACAGCTCTGTGGTTCTGATGCCAGGGTCTCTTAAAGGGATCATTGATATGCAAGTTAGGGCAAATCCACAGCGTTTTTGTACTGACCCCAGGCCTTTATTAAAGAGATCTCCGGTATGGAAGGCAGGGCAAATCCATCCAGTGCTTTGGTTCTGACCCCATGCCTCTCTTAAAGGGATCCCCGGTATGGAAGTAAGGGCAATTGCCTTCAAATGCTCTGGTACTGACTCCAGGCTCTCTTAAAGGGATCTCCGGTACAGAAATCCCTCAGCGCTCTGATTCTGTATCATTTTTTCCACGGACCCTAGACTAATTTTGACATTTTGGGATAGGTGGCGAATGTTTATGCGGCAATTTTCCAAAGTGGCGACCTCCACTTGCTGGATGGTGTTTTCATCAATAGCAGAGTGGGGTCGCCATGGAATTAGAGCTGTTTACACCAAAGTCCGACCACATTTGAATTGACGATGCCAGTTCTTGACTACATCATATGTTGGGGAATCATCACCGTAAACCTCTTTCATTTCTCCTTTGGTGTGCGGCCTTTAACCCCTTCACCCCCAAGGGTGGTTTGCACATTCATGACCGGGCCAATTTTTACAATTCTGACCACTGTACTTTTATGAGGTCATAACTCTGGAACGCTTCCATGGATCCCGGTGATTCTGACATTGTTTTCTCATGACATATTGTACTTCATGTTAGTGGTAAAATTTCATTCAAATAACTTGCGTTTATTTGTGAGAAAAACGGAAATTTGGCGAAAATTTTGAAAATTTCGCAATTTTCCAACTTTGAATTTTTATGCCCTTAAATCACAGAGATACGGCACACAAAAAACTTGATAACTAACATTTCCCACATGTTTACTTTACATCAGCACAATTTTGGAACCAAAATTTTTTTTTGTTAGGAAGTTATAAGGGTTAAAAGTAGAGTTGAGCGAAACGGGTCGAAAAAATTCAAAAGTCGCCGACTTTTGGCAAAGTCGGGTTTCATGAAACGAAACCCGACCCTAGGATGAGGTCGGCCACGAGGTCGGCGACTTACGCGCCAAAGTCGCGTTTCAAAAGTTTGTTTTGCGCTCTTTTTCAGCCAATCAGGATCCACGGACACTGTGGGCAACGTGATGACCTAGGCATGGGTCACCACCATCTTTCAGAAGGGCATGCAAGTGATTGGCTTGCTTTGGTGGGCGTCACAGGGGGTATAAAAGGGCGTGCACGCCGACCGCCATCTTACTTCTGCCGATCTTAGTATAGGGAGAGGTTGCTGCTGATTCTGTAGGGAGAGCGTTAGGCAGGGAAGAAGACAAAAAAACTGCTTCTGCTGCTAGCGATTTGGCCTGCACAACACACAAGTCACTGTGTGTGCAGTGCAAGGGGAGGCTATATAGTGGTGTATCAGTGGTGTTGGTTGTTGGGCTGCCTTTTAAGGCTTCCTGACACGCTGGCATTGCTGTTTACCCACTGCTCCGCAAACTGCTTTTTTAAAAGCAATCCAATCTCCCTTATCCTCTAGTCACTTTTGTCACAGCTGTGCCATCGAGCCTGTCACATAGCGCTCAGATATCAGTGGGCCTCACACAATCCACAAGTGTCCAGTGTCCAAAAGTGTGCGCAGAGATTCAAAATCTCCATTATCCTCTCGTCACTTTTGTCACAGGCAGCTGTGCCATCGAGCCTGTCACATAGCGCTCAGATATCAGTGGGCCTCACACAATCCACAAGTGTCCAGTGTCCAAAAGTGTGCGCAGAGATTCAAAATCTCCATTATCCTCTCGTCACTTTTGTCACAGGCAGCTGTGCCATCGAGCCTGTCACATAGCGCTCAGATATCAGTGGGCCTCACACAATCCACAAGTGTCCAGTGTCCAAAAGTGTGCGCAGAGATTCAAAATCTCCATTATCCTCTCGTCACTTTTGTCACAGGCAGCTGTGCCATCGAGCCTGTCACATAGCGCTCAGATATCAGTGGGCCTCACACAATCCACAAGTGTCCAGTGTCCAAAAGTGTGCGCAGAGATTCAAAATCTCCATTATCCTCTCGTCACTTTTGTCACAGGCAGCTGTGCCATCGAGCCTGTCACATAGCGCTCAGATATCAGTGGGCCTCACACAATCCACAAGTGTCCAGTGTCCAAAAGTGTGCGCAGAGATTCAAAATCTCCATTATCCTCTCGTCACTTTTGTCACAGGCAGCTGTGCCATCGAGCCTGTCACATAGCGCTCAGATATCAGTGGGCCTCACACAATCCACAAGTGTCCAGTGTCCAAAAGTGTGCGCAGAGATTCAAAATCTCCATTATCCTCTCGTCACTTTTGTCACAGGCAGCTGTGCCATCGAGCCTGTCACATAGCGCTCAGATATCAGTGGGCCTCACACAATCCACAAGTGTCCAGTGTCCAAAAGTGTGCGCAGAGATTCAAAATCTCCCTTATCCTCTCGTCACTTTGGTCACAGCTGTGCCATCGAGCCTGTCACATAGCGCTCAGATATCAGTGGGCCTCACACAATCCAAAAGTGTCCACTGTCCACAAGTGTGTGCAGAAATTCTAAATCTCCCCTGTCCTATAGACACCTTGTACCTTGTTTTACATTACTATATAGTTTGTTGGATTTTGTCTACATTTCTACCAAAAATGAGGAAGGCTGGTGGAAGAGGCCGTGGAATTGGGCGGGGGTTGGCAGCTGGTAATGATGGTGTTGGTGGTGGATCTGATGGTAGTGGCAAGAGCAAAATAGGACCGAATGCAGGAGGTGCTGACCCTGCGTCATCGTCTGGCTACATAAGGCCTCGAACGCTTAGTTTTCTAGGAGTTGGCAAACCGCTATTAAAGCCAGAGCATCAGGAAAAAGTTTTGTCTTACATTGCTGACTCAGCCTCCAGCTCTATCGCCTGCTCTTCTTCAGTTGTAAAAAGTAAAAGCACTGAGTCGTCATTGGAGGCTCATGTTCATGAACCACACCTTTCCTTGTGTCCTTCACCCCAACCAAGATTGAAGGATGACGCAGGCCATACTACTGATTACTCCATGGAGCTGTTTTCACATACCATGCCTGGATTATCAAGTGAAATGGTGAATTACCCAGGCCAAGATGAATCTGACATGGAGTGCACTGATGTACAGCCGCTGATGGATGATTCTGCTGGTACATTCACTCAGAGCACTACATTGTCCTCGCAGTGTACAGAGCCAGATTCTGACCCTGATGAGACTCAGGTGCCCCTTCCCGCACACTATACCACCATACACGGTGACACAGAGGAAGGTGCACATGACATAGAAGAGGAGGTGATGGATGACCCAGTTGTTGACCCAGATTGGCATCCATTGGGGGAAGAGGGTGCTGCATCCAATAGCTCAGATGAGGAGCATCCACAGCAGACATCGACATCGCAACAGCTGTTATCTGGCAGGCCCGGAGCACTCCAAAGACAGGTTCCAAACATCAAAAGAGTTGCTGGACAGCTTATCCAGAGGGTCAAAAGATCACAGCGTGCTAGGCCGCAAAATGTCTGCCAAAGTAGGAAGAGTGCAGTGTGGCACTTTTTTGAACAAAATCCTCATGATCAGGCCAAGGTTATCTGTAAGAAGTGCGCAAAGACCTTTAGCCGAGGGAAAAATCTGAAAAATTTGAATACCAGTTGCATGCTTAGACATTTAACCAGCATGCACTTGCAAGCGTGGACACAACACCAAACCTCAAGTGCCACATGTGCAACTGATCACAATGAAGGTAGTCAGCAACGCTACATTGTTTCCCCCACTGTAAGCCCACCGGTTAGCACAGCAGCAAATGTTGAGGTGTCGTTGCAAGACCACAGCAGTCAGGGAATCCCACTGTTATATCAACGAAAGACTGATTCTAGGCCATCAGAAAGAACACCAACTCCATCACCATCATCAACCCTCTCTCAGTCCGCCCTGTCCACCGCTACTTCCACCATATGCAGCTCTCAAGTCCAGCTCACCCTCCCAGACACTATGAGTAGGTCAAGAAAGTACTCAGTCTCTCATCCGCGTACACTGGGTTTGAACGCCCACATTGCCAAACTAATCTCGTTTGAGATGATGCCCTTTCGGTTGGTGGAAAGCACAGCTTTCCGCGAACTCATGGCCTATGCAGTACCACGCTATGACCTACCCAGTCGCCACTTCTTCTCTCGCAAAGCCATCCCAGCCCTCCACCATCATGTGAAAGACCGCATTGTCCATGCACTCAAGCAGTCAGTGAGCGGAAAGGTGCACCTCACAACTGATGCATGGTCCAGTCGGCATGGCCAGGGCCGTTACGTGTCCATCACTGCGCACTGGGTTAATGTGGTGGATGCAGGGTCCACAGGGGACAGCGGTGGTGGGACAGTGCTGCCTAGCCCACGGTATAGGAAACAGTTGGCTGTAGGCGTTCGACCCTCCTCCTCCTCCTCCTCCTCCAGAAGCGAAAGCTCGTCCACAGAGCGCAGTTGTACGAGCACTCCATCTGCAGCTGCCACTGTTGCACACGATGTGTCCCCCTATCGAGCAGCTAGTGGAAAGCGTCAGCAGGCTGTGTTGCAGATGATGTGTTTGAGCGACAGACACACCGCCGAGGTGCTGGCCGAGTACTTGAAGCGACAAACTGAGTCATGGCTGGGCAGTGTACATCTTGAGGCAGGCAAGGTAGTTAGTGATAACGGCCGTAATTTTGTGGCAGCCATAGCCCTTTCAAAACTCAGCCACATACCTTGCTTGGCTCACACCTTGAACCTGGTGGTGCAGTGCTTCCTCAAAAATTATCCGGAGTTAATAGCCCTGCTCCAGAAGGTGCGAAGACTGTGCGCGCACATCCGCCGGTCGCCTGTACACTCCGTTCGTATGCAGAAGCTGCAGCGATTGCTCCACCTTCCCAACCATCGCCTCATTATCGACATTGCAACAAGGTGGAACTCCACCCTGCACATGGTGGAGCGGCTGTGCGAGCAGAGGCAGGCCATAATGCATTTGTGGGAGGATACACGGCCAGGCACTCTGAGAGCAGACATGGAGTTGACGGGCGTGCAGTGGTCGAAGCTGAAAGACCTTTGTAAAGTCCTTCAGTGTTTTGAGGAATGCACACGGCTGGTAAGCGCAGACGACGCCATCCTAAGCATGAGCATCCCACTTATGCGTCTGCTCATGCAAACTTTGACGCACCTTAAGGAGCAGGCGTCTGCAGCCAATGTTGATGAGGAGGAAGAGGAGGAGGGAATCCTTGATGACATTCAGCCATTGTCTGCTCAGGGACCACTCCTGGACGAGGTGGAGGAAGAAGAGGAGGAGGATGATGGGGATGATTACTTAGGGGAGGAGGATGCATCTCGTGGGGCAAGTGAAAATGTTGGCGTGGCAAGGTCTGGTACAGGGTTTGTGCGTGACTGGAGGGATGTGGATTTGCCAGAAAGTGCTCCTCCACCCAGCACTCGCAGTGCATCATTGACACCGGGAACATTGGTCCACATGTCAGATTATGCCTTGCGGATCCTAAAAAGGGACCCCCGCATTGCCAAAATGATGAACGATGACGAC
This sequence comes from Dendrobates tinctorius, assembly GCF_039654945.1. Taxonomy (NCBI): domain Eukaryota; kingdom Metazoa; phylum Chordata; class Amphibia; order Anura; family Dendrobatidae; genus Dendrobates; species Dendrobates tinctorius. The sequence goes on from NW_027362105.1 coordinate 871,583, forward strand.
TACTGGTTGGCCAGCATCCTGGATCCACGCTATAAAGGCAAATTACAAAACATCGTGCCACAGGAGAACCTTGACCTAATATTGGCTAATAAACAAGCAACTCTGGTAAATCGGTTGCTTGAGGCATTCCCAGCACACAGCAGCGGTGATGGTTCTCACACGAGCCGTACGGGCCGGGGGCAGCTTGGCAGAGGTGTTCGTGGTGCACACAGCAGAAGTGGCGTTGGAGACAGGGGTTTCATGACAATGTTGTGGACTGATTTTTCAAATACCGCTCACACAACTGGTAATACTGCATCGATGGAAAGTGACAGGAGACAGCAGTTGTCAACTATGGTTACAAACTACTTTTCCTCCCATATCGATGTTCTCCCACACAGGTCATTCCCCTTTGACTATTGGGCCGCTAAACTGGACACCTGGCCTGAATTGGCCCAATATGCCTTACAGGAGCTCGCTTGCCCAGCTGCAAGTGTGCTATCGGAAAGAGTCTTCAGTGCAGCTGGATCAATCCTGACAGAAAAAAGGACCCGTCTGTCAACCCAAAATGTGGATGATCTAACCTTCATTAAAATGAACCACGCATGGGTTTCCAAGGATTTTGTCCCACCTTCCCCTGATGACACATAGGGTGACAGAAAAATGGCTTGCTTTGGTCCACCTCTTCCTGGTACTTCACTTATTTCGCCTTTTGCATCAGCTGAATGTCCAACATCAACATATGCCACTTTCTAAAACTCCCTAACTGTGCTGCCTCCCCCCCCATGGCCGGGGTCAACACCTAGCGCACGACACCGTGCGAGTGCCGTTGCCCTGGACAGGTGGGTAGGCTGACTCTTGGGCGCGGGCACTGGCACAGGGTCCCTCATAGTGCAATCAAGTGTCTCTGACGGTGGTGGTGCACACCCGCCGTCAGACACACCGCTGTAATATGAGGGGCCCAGTGCCAGTACCGACGCCTACGAGTGGGCCCCCCTTGCTTGGGCAGGGCCCCAGCATTTGCAATCTTTACCTCTCCCTGCTCCTCCGCTGTGTAATCTGGGCCGTCAAATCCATACTGGGCCTAACACCATCTGAGCCTGCCTCCTGAGACATATATTTTGAATGTGTACGCTATCCATACATGTTATCCAGGGATACGGTACCCTTTCTAACCTTTGTGCAATCACGTGCAATCCATACTGGGCCTAACACCGTCTGAGCCTGCCTCATGCTGTATAGACATATATTTTGAATGTGTACGCTATCCATACATGTTATCCAGGGATACGGTACCCTTTCTAACCTTTGTGCAATCACGTGCAATCCATACTGGGCCTAACACCGTCTGAGCCTGCCTCCTGAGACATATATTTTGAATGTGTACGCTATCCATACATGTTATCCAGGGATACGGTACCCTTTCTAACCTTTGTGCAATCACGTGCAATCCATACTGGGCCTAACACCGTCTGAGCCTGCCTCATGCTGTATAGACATATATTTTGAATGTGTACGCTATCCATACATGTTATCCAGGGATACGGTACCCTTTCTAACCTTTGTGCAATCACGTGCAATCCATACTGGGCCTAACACCGTCTGAGCCTGCCTCATGCTGTATAGACATATATTTTGAATGTGTACGCTATCCATACATGTTATCCAGGGATACGGTACCCTTTCTAACCTTTGTGCAATCACGTGCAATCCATACTGGGCCTAACACCGTCTGAGCCTGCCTCCTGAGACATATATTTTGAATGTGTACGCTATCCATACATGTTATCCAGGGATACGGTACTCTTTCTAACCTTTGTGCAATCACGTGCAATCCATACTGGGCCTAACACCGTCTGAGCCTGCCTCATGCTGTATAGACATATATTTTGAATGTGTACGCTATCCATACATGTTATCCAGGGATACGGTACCCTTTCTAACCTTTGTGCAATCACGTGCAATCCATACTGGGCCTAACACCGTCTGAGCCTGCCTCATGCTGTATAGACATATATTTTGAATGTGTACGCTATCCATACATGTTATCCAGGGATACGGTACCCTTTCTAACCTTTGTGCAATCACGTGCAATCCATACTGGGCCTAACACCGTCTGAGCCTGCCTCCTGAGACATATATTTTGAATGTGTACGCTATCCATACATGTTATCCAGGGATACGGTACCCTTTCTAACCTTTGTGCAATCACGTGCAATCCATACTGGGCCTAACACCGTCTGAGCCTGCCTCATGCTGTATAGACATATATTTTGAATGTGTACTCTATCCATACATGATATCCAGGGATACGGTACCCTTTCTAACCTTTGTGCTATCACGTGCAATCCATACTGGGCCTAACACCGTCTGAGCCTGCCTCATGCTGTATAGACATATATTTTGAATGTGTACGCTATCCATACATGTTATCCAGGGATACGGTACCCTTTCTAACCTTTGTGCAATCACGTGCAATCCATACTGGGCCTAACACCGTCTGAGCCTGCCTCCTGAGACATATATTTTGAATGTGTACGCTATCCATACATGTTATCCAGGGATACGGTACCCTTTCTAACCTTTGTGCAATCACGTGCAATCCATACTGGGCCTAACACCGTCTGAGCCTGCCTCATGCTGTATAGACATATATTTTGAATGTGTACGCTATCCATACATGTTATCCAGGGATACGGTACCCTTTCTAACCTTTGTGCAATCACGTGCAATCCATACTGGGCCTAACACCGTCTGAGCCTGCCTCATGCTGTATAGACATATATTTTGAATGTGTACGCTATCCATACATGTTATCCAGGGATACGGTACCCTTTCTAACCTTTGTGCAATCATGTGCAATCCATACTGGGCCTAACACCGTCTGAGCCTGCCTCCTGAGACATATATTTTGAATGTGTACGCTATCCATACATGTTATCCAGGGATACGGTACCCTTTCTAACCTTTGTGCAATCACGTGCAATCCATACTGGGCGTGAGAACGGCTGGCGAGCTGTTAAGCAAGCTACAGCACCTGTCCAGACAAGTACAGGGATTCCCTAGCGAGGAGACTTATTTGATTGTTTTCAATGTTGGGACAGCAATTTTTGGGGAGCACTATACTCTGGAGAATGATAGATGGGGCCCAACATACACTGGAACATTCCAAAGGTGGACATCAGACACTGGAGCAGCATTTACAGGGCCCATTATACACTAGAGCATTAGAAATGGGGCCCATTATGTTTGGAGCATTATTTGGGCCCATAAGACAGTGGAGCTTCATCCATGGGGACCAACATATACTGTAGCATTATGTGGAGCTCATCATATACTGTTTCAAACATTATATGGGACCAATGATTCTGTATGGAGAAATAGATGGGCCTCGTCATGAGATGTAAAAAGTGAGGTATTTTTCATTGTACTATACCGCTATTTATCTGCCGTATCGGAGCATGATGAGTTGTGGTATGTGTTAAAGGGGCGCTCTTTCGCCCAGGGCACATGAAAACCTGCAGCCAGCCCTCCCCCCCCACAACTTTAGCCAAATAACCCCCATTTTTCAGTGCGTAACTTGTATTATGAAGTTAATTAAGGTTGACAAGCTTAAGTAAGAAGAATTGATGCTTTTGGCATTCAAATGGGCAATGAAAAAAATAATTCAGGTTCAATTTTTTTTATTTTACCAAGGGTAACAGGAGAAATTGGACTGCAAAAGTTATTGTGCAATTTGTCCTGAGTACGCAGATACCTGATATGTGGGGGGGGAACGACTGTTTCGGCGCATGGCAGAGCTCAGAATGGAAGGAGCGCCGTTTGACTTTTTCAATGCAAAATTGGCTGGAATTCAGATTGGACGCCATGTCACGTTTGGAGAGTCCCTGATGTACCTAAACAGTGGAAACCCCCTAAAAGTGACCCCATTTTGGAAACTAGACCCCCCAAGGAACTTATCTAGATATGTGGTGAGAACTTTGAACCCACAAGGGCTTTACAAAAGTTTATAACGTACAGCGGTACAATTAAAAAATCATATTTTTTCCACAAAAATGATCTTTTCACCCCAATTTTTATTTTCCCAAGGGTAACAGGACCCTAAAAGTTATTGTGCAATTTGTCCTGAGTACGTTGATACCCCACATGTGGGGGTAAACCACTATTTGGGCGCATGGCAGAGCTCGGAAGGGAAGCAGCGCCATTTGACGTTTTTGGCTGGAATTGAGATCGGACACCATGTCGCGTTTGGAAAACCCCTGATGTACCAAAACAGTGGAAACCCCCACAAATGACACCATTTTGGAAACTAGACCCCCTAAGGAACTTATCTAGATGTGTGGTGAGAACTTTGAACCCCCATGGGCTTCACAGAAGTTTATAACATAAAGCCATACAATTAAAAAATCATATTTTTTCCACAAAAATGATCTTTTCACCCTCAATTCTTATTTTTCCAAGGGTAACAGGACCCTAAAAGTTATTGTGCAATTTGTCCTGAGTACGCTGATACCCCACATGTGGGGGTAAACCACTATTTGGGCGCATGGCAGAGCTCGGAAGGGAAGCAGCGCCATTTGATGTTTTTGGCTGGAATTGAGATCGGACAACATGTCACGTTTGGAAAACCCCTGATGTACCAAAACAGTGGAAACCCCCCACAAATGACACCATTTTGGAAACTAGACCCCCTAAGGAACTTATCTAGATGTGTGGTGAGAACTTTGAACCCCCATGGGCTTCACAGAAGTTTATAACATAAAGCCATACAATTAAAAAATCATATTTTTTCCACAAAAATGATCTTTTCACCCTCAATTCTTATTTTTCCAAGGGTAACAGGACCCGAAAAGTTATTGTGCAATTTGTCCTGAGTACGCTGATACCCCACATGTGGGGGTAAACCACTATTTGGGCGCATGGCAGAGCTCGGAAGGGAAGCAGCGCCATTTGACGTTTTTGGCTGGAATTGAGATCGGACACCATGTCGCGTTTGGAAAACTCCTGATGTACCAAAACAGTGGAAACCCCCCACAAATGACACAATTTTGGAAACTAGACCCCCTAAGGAACTTATCTAGATGTGTGGTGAGCACTTTGACCCCCCCAGTGCTTCACAGAAGTTTATAATGCCCGGGCGTGAAAATAAAAAATTCGTATTTTTTCCACAAACATGATCTTTTAGTCACCATTTTTTTATTTTCCCAAGGGTACCAGGAGAAATTGGACCTTAAAAGTTGTTGTCCAATTTGTCCTGAGTATGCTGATACCCCATATGTGGGAGAAAACTACTGTATGGGCACACGTCGGGGCTCGCAAGGGAAGTAGTGACGTTTTGGAATGCAGACTTTGATGGAATGGTCTGCGGGTGTCATGTGCGTTTGGAGAGCCCCTGATGTACCTAAACTATTGAAACTCCCCACAAGTGACCCCATTTTGGACACTAGACCCCCCACGGAACTTATCTAGATGTGTGGTGAGCACTTTGAACCCCCAAGTGCTTCACAGAAGTTTATAACACTCGGACGTGAAAATAAAAAAAATCATTTTTTTCCACAAAAATGATATTTTTGTCCCCAATTTTTTATTTTCCTAAGGGTAACAGGAGAAATTGGACCCCAAAAATTGTTTTGCAATTTGTCCTGAGTAGGCTGATACCCTACATGTGGGGGTAAAACACTGTTTGGGCGCATGGCAGAGCTTGGAAGGGAAGGAGCACCATTTGACTTTTTCAACTCAGAATTAGCTGGAATTGAGATCAGACGCCATGTTGCATTTGGAGAGCCCCTGATGTGCCCAAACAGTGGAAACCCCCAATTATAACTCCAACCCTAACCCCAACACACCCCTAACCCTGATGTGCCCAAACAGTGGAAACCCCCAATTCTAACTCCAACCCGAACCCCAACATGCCCCTAGCCCTAGCCCTAACCCTACCCTAACCCTAACCCTACCCCAACACACCCCTAGCCCTAACCCTAGCCCTAACCCTAATGGAAAAATGGAAATAAATACATTTTTTTTATTTTATTATTTTTCCCTAACTAAGGGGGTGATAACGGGGGGTTTGATTTACTATTTATGGCGGTTTTTATGTTTGGCGGCTGTCACACGCTAAAAGACGCTTTTTATTGTAAAAATAGTTTTTGCATCACCACATATTGAGAGCTATAATTTTTCCGTATTTTGACCCACCGGGTCATGTGAGGTCTTATTTTTTGCGGGACGAGTTGACGTTTTTATTGGTACCATTTTCGGGCACGTGAAATTTTTTGATTGCTTTTTATTCCGATTTTTGGGACGCAGAATGAAGAAAAACCAGCGTTTCATGAATTTCTTTTGGGGGGGTGCGTTTACACCGTTCCACGTGCGGTAAAATTGATAAAGCGGTTTTATTCTTCGGGTCAGTACGGTTACAGCAATACCTCATTTAGGTCTTTTTTTATGTTTTTGTCGGTTTTATGCAATGAAAATTATTTTATATAAAAAATAATTATTTTTGCATCGCTTTATTCTGCGAGCTATAACTTTTTTATTTTTTCGCTGATGATGCTGTGTGGCAGCTCGTTTTTTGCGGGACAAGATGACGTTTTCAGCGGTACCATGGATATTTATATGCGTCTTTTTGATCGCGCGTTATTACACTTTTTGTTTGGCAGTATGATAATAAATCATTATTTTTTGCTTCGTTTTTTATTTTTATTTTTTAAGGGGTTAACTAATGGGACTGTTTTATAGGGCGGGTTGTTACGGACGCGGCGATACCTAATATGTGTACTTTTATTGTTTTTTTTTTTATTATTTCCAAAAAATTGATTTATTGGGGGAATATTTTTTTTTTTTTTCTAATTTATTTGGCGATTTTTTTTTAAATTATTTTTACACTTTTTTTTTTTTTTTTTTTACTTTATTAAATAGTCCCAGGTGGGACATCACTGTCCTGTGACAGATCGCTGATCTGTCACATCACAGATCACTGTGACAGATCAGCGATCTGACACAGGCACTGCAGAAGGCTTCCTCATGCCTGCGCTTTGCAGGCACTGAGGAAGCCAGCTTCCTCAGGCCCCCGTCGCCATCTTGGATTCGGGGGCCTGGAGGAAAGGAGTCCCCCGCAGCAGCGCTGCACATTGCGCTGCCGTGGGGGGCTCAGGGAAGCACGGAGGGAGCCCCCTCCCTGCCGATGCTTCCCTTTAACTCCCGGTACACCGCGATCATGTTTGATCGCGGTGTGCAAGGGGTTAACGTGTCGGGGGCGGTCCGTGACCGCCCCTGACACATTGTGCCGGGTGTCAGCTGTGATAATCAGCTGACACCCGGCCGCGATCAGCGGCGCTCACCACGTGGGCGCCGCTGATCGCGCCCGACGTACTATCCCGTCCATGGGCATAGGGGCCCAGGTCCCATGGACGGGATATACCGTCGGATGTCAGGAAGGGGTTAAAGTAAAGGAACTTGATGACTGCTCTGCATTCCACTGGGTCCATTATCAAACCTCACAACACTTCAGCACCTGTAAATTCAAGACCATTATCATTTCAGGGCTACAAGTTGGCACGTAATTCATAGAGACTTATATCATTACACATGTGCAGTTTCAGTGTCCTGTGATTAAACTGAAGTGGGTCAGGCGAAGTCTTTATTGACCGCCCCTCGTATTTGTAGACGGCTATTAAGTCTCCTCTTTGCCTTCTTTTTTTGCAAGCAATACATTCCCAGAACTTTTAACTGGGCCTCGTAAGACATATAGGTTCTTCTCACAAAATTAGAATGTCAAAAAGTTAATTTATTTCAGTTCTTCAATGCAAAAAGTGAAACTCATATTACATAGTCATTACAGAGTGATCTATTTCAAGGGTTTATTTTGGTTTATGTTGGGTCTGGTGTCTCATCTTCCTCTTGACAATACTGCATAGATTCTCTATGGGGTTAAGGTCAGGCGAGTTTGCTGCCAATCAAGCACAGTGATACTGTTGTGTGTACACCAGGTATTGGTACTTTTGGCAATGTGGACAGGGGCCAAGTCCTGCTGGAGAATGAAATTCCCATCTCCAAAAAGCTTGTCAGGAAGCATGAAGAGCTCTAACATGTCCTGGTAGACGGCTGCGCTGACGTTGGTCTTGATAAAACCCAGTGGACCTACACCAGCAGATGACATGGCCCCCCAAACCATCACTGATGGTGGAGACCTCACCCTAGACCTCCAGCAGCTTGGATTGTGGCCTCTCCACTCTTCCTCCAGACTCTGGGACCACAATCCGGTTCTTCTTCTCCTTGGCCCAGGTAAGACGCTTCTGGCGCTGTCTATTGGTCATGAGAGGCTGACACAAGGAATGTGACCCTTGTGGCCCATGTCCTGGAGACGTCTGTGTGTGAAGCAATGACTCCAGCAGCTTGGATTGTGGCCACTCTTCCTCCAGACTCTGGGACCACAGTCCGGTTCTTCTTCTCGTTGGCCCAGGTAAGACGCTTCTGGCGCTGTCTATTGGTCATGAGCGGCTGACACAAGGAATGTGACCCTTGTGGCCCATGTCCTGGAGACGTCTGTGTGGTGTGAAGTAATGACTCCAGCAGCTTGGATTGTGGCCACTCTTCCTCCAGACTCTGGGACCACAGTCCGGTTCTTCTTCTCCTTGGCCCAGGTAAGACCCTTCTGGCGTTGTCTATTGGTCATGAGCGGCTAACACAAGGAATGTGACCCTTGTGGCCCATGTCCTGGAGACGTCTGTGTGGTGTGAAGCAATGACTCCAGCAGCTTGGATTGTGGCCACTCTTCCTCCAGACTCTGGGACCACTGACCACAGTCCGGTTCTTCTTCTCCTTGGCCCAGGTAAGACCCTTCTGGCGCTGTCTATTGGTCATGAGCGACTGACACAAGGAATGTGACACTTGTGGCCCATGTCCTGGAGACGTCTGTGTGGTGTGAAGCAATGAGTCCAGCAGCTTGGATTGTGGCCACTCTCCCTCCAGACTCTGGGACCACTGACCACAGTCCGGTTCTTCTTCTCCTTGGCCCAGGTAAGACGCTTCTGGCGCTGTCTATTGGTCATGAGCGGCTGACACAAGGAATGTGACCCTTGTGGCCCATGTCCTGGAGACGTCTGTGGTGTGAAGCAATGACTCCAGCAGCTTGGATTGTGGCCACTCTTCCTCCAGACTCTGGGACCACAGTCCGGTTCTTCTTCTCCTTGGCCCAGGTAAGACGCTTCTGGCGCTGTCTATTGGTCATGAGCGGCTGACACAAGGAATGTGACCCTTGTGGCCCATGTCCTGGAGACGTCTGTGTGGTGTGAAGCAATGACTCCAGCAGCTTGGATTGTGGCCTCTCCACTCTTCCTCCAGACTCTGGGACCACAGTCCGGTTCTTCTTCTCCTTGGCCGAGGTAAGACGCTTCTGGCGCTGTCTATTGGTCATGAGCGGCTGACACAAGGAATGCGACCCTTGTGGCCCATGTCCTGGAGACGTCAGTGTGGTGTGAAGCAATGAGTCCAGCAGCTTGGATTGTGGCCACTCTTCCTCCAGACTCTGGGACCACTGACCACAGTCCGGTTCTTCTTCTCCTTGGCCCAGGTAAGACCCTTCTGGCGCTGTCTATTGGTCATGAGCGGCTGACACAAGGAATGCGACCCTTGTGGCCCATGTCCTGGAGACGTCTGTGGTGTGAAGCAATGACTCCAGCAGCTTGGATTGTAGCCACTCTCCCTCCAGACTCTGGGACCACTGACCACAGTCCGGTTCTTCTTCTCCTTGGCCCAGGTAAGACCCTTCTGGCGCTGTCTATTGGTCATGAGCGGCTGACACAAGGAATGTGACCCTTGTGGCCCATGTCCTGGAGACGTCTGTGGTGTGAAGCAATGACTCCAGCAGCTTGGATTGTGGCCACTCTTCCTCCAGACTCTGGGACCACAGTCCGGTTCTTCTTCTCCTTGGCCCAGGTAAGACGCTTCTGGCGCTGTCTATTGGTCATGAGCGGCTGACACAAGGAATGTGACCCTTGTGGCCCATGTCCTGGAGACATCTGTGTGGTGTGAAGCAATGACTCCAGCAGCTTGGATTGTGGCATCTCCACTCTTCCTCCAGACTCTGGGACCACAGTCCGGTTCTTCTTCTCCTTGGCCGAGGTAAGACGCTTCTGGCGCTGTCTATTGGTCATGAGCGGCTGACACAAGGAATGCGACCCTTGTGGCCCATGTCCTGGAGACGTCAGTGTGGTGTGAAGCAATGAGTCCAGCAGCTTGGATTGTGGCCACTCTCCCTCCAGACTCTGGGACCACTGACCACAGTCCGGTTCTTCTTCTCCTTGGCCCAGGTAAGACCCTTCTGGCGCTGTCTATTGGTCATGAGCGGCTGACACAAGGAATGTGACCCTTGTGGCCCATGTCCTGGAGACGTCTGTGGTGTGAAGCAATGACTCCAGCAGCTTGGATTGTGGCCACTCTTCCTCCAGACTCTGGGACCACAGTCCGATTCTTCTTCTCCTTGGCACAGGTAAGACGCTTCTGGCGCTGTCTATTGGTCATGAGCGGCTGACACAAGGAATGTGACCATTGTGGCCCATGTCCTGGAGACGTCTGTGTGTGAAGCAATGAGTCCAGCAGCTTGGAGTGTGGCCACTCTTCCTCCAGACTCTGGGACCACAGTCCGGTTCTTCTTCTCCTTGGCCCAGGTAAGACGCTTCTGGCGCTGTCTATTGGTCATGAGCGGCTGACACAAGGAATGTGACCCTTGTGGCCCATGTCCTGGAGACATCAGTGTGGTGTGAAGCAATGAGTCCAGCAGCTTGGATTGTGGCCACTCTTCCTCCAGACTCTGGGACCACAGTCCGGTTCTTCTTCTCCTTGGCTCAGGTAAGACGCTTCTGGCGTTGTCTATTGGTCATGAGTGGCTGACACAAGGAATGTGACCCTTGTGGCCCATGTCCTGGAGACGTCTGTGGTGTGCAGCAATGACTCCAGCAGCTTGGATTGTGGCCTCTCCACTCTTCCTCCAGATTCTGGGACCACAGTCCGGTTCTTCTTCTCCTTGGCCCAGGTAAGACGCTTCTGGCGTTGTCTATTGGTCATGAGCGGCTGACACAAGGATTGTGACCCTTGTGGCCCATGTCCTGGAGACGTCTGTGTGGTGTGAAGCAATGACACCAGCAGCTTGGATTGTGGCCACTCTTCCTCCAGACTCTGGGACCACAGTCCGGTTCTTCTTCTCCTTGGCCCAGGTAAGACGCTTCTGGCGTTGTCTATTGGTCATGAGCGGCTGACACAAGGATTGTGACCCCTGTGGCCCATGTCCTGGAGACGTCTGTGTGGTGTGAAGCAATGACTCCAGCAGCTTGGATTGTGGCCTCTCCACTCTTCCTCCAGACTCTGGGACCACAGTCCGGCTCTTCTTCTCCTTGGCCGAGGTAAGACGCTTCTTGCGCTGTCTATTGGTCATGAGCGGCTGACACAAGGAATGCGACCCTTGTGGCCGATGTCCTGGAGACGTCAGTGTGGTGTGAAGCAATGAGTCCAGCAGCTTGGATTGTGGCCACTCTTCCTCCAGACTCTGGGACCACTGACCACAGTCCGGTTCTTCTTCTCTTTGGCCCAGGTAAGACCCTTCTGGCGCTGTCTATTGGTCATGAGCGGCTGACACAAGGAATGCGACCCTTGTGGCCCATGTCCTGGAGACGGCTGTGGTGTGAAGCAATGACTCCAGCAGCTTGGATTGTGACCACTCTCCCTCCAGACTCTGGGACCACTGACCACAGTCCGGTTCTTCTTCTCCTTGGCCCAGGTAAGACCCTTCTGGCGCTGTCTATTGGTCATGAGCGGCTGACACAAGGAATGTGACCCTTGTGGCCCATGTCCTGGAGACGTCTGTGGTGTGAAGCAATGACTCCAGCAGCTTGGATTGTGGCCACTCTTCCTCCAGACTCTGGGACCACAGTCCGGTTCTTCTTCTCCTTGGCCCAGGTAAGACGCTTCTGGCGCTGTCTATTGGTCATGAGCGGCTGACACAAGGAATGTGACCCTTGTGGCCCATGTCCTGGAGACGTCTGTGTGGTGTGAAGCAATGACTCCAGCAGCTTGGATTGTGGCCTCTCCACTCTTCCTCCAGACTCTGGGACCACAGTCCGGTTCTTCTTCTCCTTGACCGAGGTAAGACGCTTCTGGCGCTGTCTATTGGTCATGAGCGGCTGACACAAGGAATGCGACCCTTGTGGCCCATGTCCTGGAGACGTCAGTGTGGTGTGAAGCAATGAGTCCAGCAGCTTGGATTGTGGCCACTCTTCCTCCAGACTCTGGGACCACTGACCACAGTCCGGTTCTTCTTCTCCTTGGCCCAGGTAAGACCCTTCTGGCGCTGTCTATTGGTCATGAGCGGCTGACACAAGGAATGTGACACTTGTGGCCCATGTCCTGGAGACGTCTGTATGGTGTGAAGCAATGAGTCCAGCAGCTTGGATTGTGGCCACTCTCCCTCCAGACTCTGGGACCACTGACCACAGTCCGGTTCTTCTTCTCCTTGGCCCAGGTAAGACCCTTCTGGCGCTGTCTATTAGTCATGAGCGGCTGACACAAGGAATGTGACCCTTGTGGCCCATGTCCTGGAGACGTCTGTGGTGTGAAGCAATGAGTCCAGCAGCTTGGATTGTGGCCACTCTTCCTCCAGACTCTGGGACCACAGTCCGGTTCTTCTTCTCCTTGGCCCAGGTAAGACGCTTCTGGCGCTGTCTATTGGTTATGAGCGGCTGACACAAGGAATGTGACCCTTGTGGCCCATGTCCTGGAGACGTCTGTGTGTGAAGCAATGAGTCCAGCAGCTTGGATTGTGGCCACTCTTCCTCCAGACTCTGGGACCACAGTCCGGTTCTTCATCTCCTTGGCCCAGGTAAGACGCTTCTGGCGCTGTCTATTAGTCATGAGCGGCTGACACAAGGAATGTGACCCTTGTGGCCCATGTCCTGGAGACGTCAGTGTGGTGTGAAGCAATGAGTCCAGCAGCTTGGATTGTGGCCACTCTTCCTCCAGACTCTGGGACCACAGTCCGGTTCTTCTTCTCCTTGGCCCAGGTAAGACGCTTCTGGCGCTGTCTATTGGTTATGAGCGGCTGACACAAGGAATGTGACCCTTGTGGCCCATGTCCTGGAGACGTCTGTGTGTGAAGCAATGAGTCCAGCAGCTTGGATTGTGGCCACTCTTCCTCCAGACTCTGGGACCACAGTCCGGTTCTTCTTCTCCTTGGCTCAGGTAAGACGCTTCTGGCGCTGTCTATTGGTCATGAGCGGCTGACACAAGGAATGTGACCCTTGTGGCCCATGTCCTGGAGACGTCAGTGTGGTGTGAAGCAATGACTCCAGCAGCTTGGATTGTGGCCACTCTCCCTCCAGACTCTGGGACCACTGACCACAGTCCGGCTCTTCTTCTCCTTGGCCCAGGTAAGGCGCTTCTGGCGCTGTCTATTGGTCATGAGCGGCTGACACAAGGAATGTGACCCTTGTGGCCCATGTCCTGGAGACGTCAGTGTGGTGTGAAGCAATGACTCCAGCAGCTTGGATTGTGGCCACTCTCCCTCCAGACTCTGGGACCACTGACCACAGTCCGGCTCTTCTTCTCCTTGGCTCAGGTAAGACGCTTCTGGCGTTGTCTATTGGTCATGAGTGGCTGACACAAGGAATGTGACCCTTGTGGCCCATGTCCTGGAGACATCTGTGGTGTGCAGCAATGACTCCAGCAGCTTGGATTGTGGCCTCTCCACTCTTCCTCCAGACTCTGGGACCACAGTCCGGTTCTTCTTCTCCTTGGCCCAGGTAAGACGCTTCTGGCGTTGTCTATTGGTCATGAGCGGCTGACACAAGGATTGTGACCCTTGTGGCCCATGTCCTGGAGACGTCTGTGTGGTGTGAAGCAATGACACCAGCAGCTTGGATTGTGGCCACTCTTCCTCCAGACTCTGGGACCACAGTCCGGTTCTTCTTCTCCTTGGCCCAGGTAAGACGCTTCTGGCGTTGTCTATTGGTCATGAGCGGCTGACACAAGGATTGTGACCCCTGTGGCCCATGTCCTGGAGACGTCTGTGTGGTGTGAAGCAATGACTCCAGCAGCTTGGATTGTGGCCTCTCCACTCTTCCTCCAGACTCTGGGACCACAGTCCGGCTCTTCTTCTCCTTGGCCGAGGTAAGACGCTTCTTGCGCTGTCTATTGGTCATGAGCGGCTGACACAAGGAATGCGACCCTTGTGGCCCATGTCCTGGAGACGTCAGTGTGGTGTGAAGCAATGTGTCCAGCAGCTTGGATTGTGGCCACTCTTCCTCCAGACTCTGGGACCACTGACCACAGTCCGGTTCTTCTTCTCTTTGGCCCAGGTAAGACCCTTCTGGCGCTGTCTATTGGTCATGAGCGGCTGACACAAGGAATGCGACCCTTGTGGCCCATGTCCTGGAGACGTCTGTGGTGTGAAGCAATGACTCCAGCAGCTTGGATTGTGACCACTCTCCCTCCAGACTCTGGGACCACTGACCACAGTCCGGTTCTTCTTCTCCTTGGCCCAGGTAAGACCCTTCTGGCGCTGTCTATTGGTCATGAGCGGCTGACACAAGGAATGTGACCCTTGTGGCCCATGTCCTGGAGACGTCTGTGGTGTGAAGCAATGACTCCAGCAGCTTGGATTGTGGCCACTCTTCCTCCAGACTCTGGGACCACAGTCCGGTTCTTCTTCTCCTTGGCCCAGGTAAGACGCTTCTGGCGCTGTCTATTGGTCATGAGCGGCTGACACAAGGAATGTGACCCTTGTGGCCCATGTCCTGGAGACGTCTGTGTGGTGTGAAGCAATGACTCCAGCAGCTTGGATTGTGGCCTCTCCACTCTTCCTCCAGACTCTGGGACCACAGTCCGGTTCTTCTTCTCCTTGGCCGAGGTAAGACGCTTCTGGCGCTGTCTATTGGTCATGAGCGGCTGACACAAGGAATGCGACCCTTGTGGCCCATGTCCTGGAGACGTCAGTGTGGTGTGAAGCAATGAGTCCAGCAGCTTGGATTGTGGCCACTCTTCCTCCAGACTCTGGGACCACTGACCACAGTCCGGTTCTTCTTCTCCTTGGCCCAGGTAAGACCCTTCTGGCGCTGTCTATTGGTCATGAGCGGCTGACACAAGGAATGTGACCCTTGTGGCCCATGTCCTGGAGACGTCTGTATGGTGTGAAGCAATGAGTCCAGCAGCTTGGATTGTGGCCACTCTCCCTCCAGACTCTGGGACCACTGACCACAGTCCGGTTCTTCTTCTCCTTGGCTCAGGTAAGACGCTTCTGGCGTTGTCTATTGGTCATGAGCGGCTGACACAAGGAATGTGACACTTGTAGCCCATGTCCTGGAGACGTCTGTGGTGTGAAGCAATGACTCCAGCAGCTTGGATTGTGGCCACTCTCCCTCCAGACTCTGGGACCACAGTCCGGTTCTTCTTCTCCTTGGCTCAGGTAAGACGCTTCTGGCGTTGTCTATTGGTCATGAGCGGCTGACACAAGGAATGTGACCCTTGTGGCCCATGTCCTGGAGACGTCAGTGTGGTGTGAAGCAATGAGTCCAGCAGCTTGGATTGTGGCCACTCTTCCTCCAGACTCTGGGACCACAGTCCGGTTCTTCTTCTCCTTGGCCCAGGTAAGACGCTTCTGGCGCTGTCTATTGGTCATGAGCGGCTGACACAAGGAATGTGACCCTTGTGGCCCATGTCCTGGAGACGTCTGTGTGTGAAGCAATGAGTCCAGCAGCTTGGATTGTGGCCACTCTTCCTCCAGACTCTGGGACCACAGTCCGGTTCTTCTTCTCCTTGGCTCAGGTAAGACGCTTCTGGCGCTGTCTATTGGTCATGAGCGGCTGACACAAGGAATGTGACCCTTGTGGCCCATGTCCTGGAGACGTCAGTGTGGTGTGAAGCAATGAGTCCAGCAGCTTGGATTGTGGCCACTCTCCCTCCAGACTCTGGGACCACTGACCACAGTCCGGCTCTTCTTCTCCTTGGCCCAGGTAAGGCGCTTCTGGCGCTGTCTATTGGTCATGAGCGGCTGACACAAGGAATGTGACCCTTGTGGCCCATGTCCTGGAGACGTCTGTGGTGTGAAGCAATGACTCCAGCAGCTTGGATTGTGGCCACTCTTCCTCCAGACTCTGGGACCACAGTCCGGTTCTTCTTTTCCTTGGCCCAGGTAAGACCCTTCTGGCGCTGTCTATTGGTCATGAGCGGCTGACACAAGGATTGTGACCCTTGTGGCCCATGTCCTGGAGACGTCTGTGTGTGAAGCGATGTCTCCAGCAGCAGTCCGATCCTCGTGAATCTCCCCCACATTACTGAGCAGGCCCGGATTGACAATATAACCAACCGGGCATTTTCCCGCTGGGCCGCTGTCACGTGGGCCACGGGCGGCAGCGCCCAATCATCTGGCCGCTTGCCAGCTGTTGCGGCCACTGTTTCTCCTGCCGCCGATAGTTTCCAAGTTCCTCCCGCACTGCAGGGAGATAAGCCGCCACGCCCCCTCCCCCATCCTCGCCCTAGCATTAGACCCCCTCCCCCCCAGCCACTCACAGCGTCGCACTCGCTTGCCTGCTGGCTCTGTTCGCAGGACCTGTGATGAGGTCACAGGAGGGGAGGAGTCAGGGGGTCACATGATCAGGAGCCTTTGTCCAGACCCCCCCCCCGAACATGTCACCCCTGACTCCGCCCCTCCTGTGACCTCATCACAGGTTCTGTGCGCTCAGCCTTGCCTCTACCGTCTGCAAGACTCTGCTTTGCTGTTGTCATGGTGCTGGTTGAGGTAAGTATGTGTGGGGTCAGGATTTACAGTGTGGATGTAGCAGAGTTGTGTGTATGAGGTGTACGGAGCGGAGCCGTGTGTGTACGAGGTGTACGGAGCGGAGCCGCGTGTGTATGAGGTGTACGGAGCGGAGCCGCGTGTGTGCGAGGTGTACGGAGCAGAGCCGTGTGTGTATGAGGTGTACGGAGCAGAGCCGTGTGTGTACGAGGTGTACGGAGAGGAGTCGTAGAGCCGTGTGTGTACGAGGTGTACGGAGCAGAGCCTAGTGTGTACGAGGTGTACGGAGCAGAGCCGTGTGTGTACGAGGTGTACGGAGCGGAGCTGTGTGTGTACGAGGTGTACGGAGAGGAGCCGTAGAGCCGTGTGTGTACGAGGTGTACGGAGCAGAGCCTAGTGTGTACGAGGTGTACGGAGCAGAGCGGTGTGTGTATGAGGTGTAGGGAGCAGAGCCGTGTGTGTACGAGGTGTACGGAGAGGAGCCGTAGAGCCGTGTGTGTACGAGGTGTACGGAGCAGAGCCTAGTGTGTACGAGGTGTACGGAGCAGAGCCGTGTGTGTACGAGGTGTACGGAGCAGAGCCGTAGAGCCGTGTGTACGAGGTGTACGGAGAGGAGCCGTGTGTGTACGAGGTGTACGGAGCGGAGCCGTGTGTGTACGAAGTGTACGGAGAGGAGCCGCGCGTGTGCGAGGTGTACGGAGAGGAGCCGCGCGTGTGCGAGGTGTACGGAGAGGAGCCGCGCGTGTGCGAGGTGTACGGAGAGGAGCCGCGCGTGTGCGAGGTGTACGGAGAGGAGCCGCGCGTGTGCGAGGTGTACGGAGAGGAGCCGCGCGTGTGCGAGGTGTACGGAGAGGAGCCGCGCGTGTGCGAGGTGTACGGAGAGGAGCCGCGCGTGTGCGAGGTGTACGGAGAGGAGCCGCGCGTGTGCGAGGTGTACGGAGAGGAGCCGCGCGTGTGCGAGGTGTACGGAGAGGAGCCGCGCGTGTGCGAGGTGTACGGAGCGGAGCCGCGGGTGTGCGAGGTGTACGGAGCGGAGCCGCGGGTGTGCGAGGTGTACGGAGCGGAGCCGCGCGTGTGCGAGGTGTACGGAGAGGAGCCGCGCGTGTGCGAGGTGTACGGAGAGGAGCCGCGCGTGTGCGAGGTGTACGGAGAGGAGCCGCGCGTGTGCGAGGTGTACGGAGAGGAGCCGCGCGTGTGCGATGTGTACGGAGAGGAGCCACGCGTGTACGAGGTGGACAGAGTGGAGCCGTGTGTGTATGGAGTGGAGCCATATGTGTACGGGATGTACGGAGCGGAGCCAAGTGTGTACAAAGCATACAAAGCGTGCTTTTCCCACGGACACAGGAGTACACGGCGGAGCCCCGAGGAGCATTTTAAAACACACACATGACGTTCCACCTGAAGTGATGTGCTGGAAGCTGACCGGAAATGAGATAATTTCTTGAGGAGATTGTGACGGAACTAGGAATGCTTCAGATCCATCACCGTGTCCTCCTCCGACAGCGCAGACAGCAGGATCGCCTTGGAATCGGGGATGTCGGCCATGTGAGTGGATCATGATAGGTCCTGCACCGGGAGGCTCAGGTGGGCACTACAATGGGAGCCGGGCTGCTATAGTATCTTTGTAGAATCTTTCTTTATTTCTTTCTCTCTTTTTCTTTCTCTCTCTGTTCTTTCTTTCTCTCTGTTCTTTCTTCCCCTCTTTCTTTCTTTTTCTTTCCTCTCTTTCTCTCTGTTCTTTCTTTCTTTTCTTTACTTCTTTCTTTCTCTCTCTGTTCTTTCTCTGTCTCTCTCTGTTCTTTCTTTCTTTCCCCTCTTTCTTTCCCCTCTTTCTTTCTCTCTCTGTTCTATCTCTGTCTCTCACTGTTCTTTCTTTCTTTCCCCTTTCTTTCTCGCTCTCTCTGTTTTCTTTTTTCTCTCTCTCTGTTTTCTCTCTTCCTTAGTGTCAGTCAGTGTGCCCATAATGCCAGCCACTGTGCCCTCAGTACCAGTCAGTGTGATCAGCAGTGCTAGATGGGTGCGATTAGGTGTGCACATGGGTGTGACTAGTTGTGAAATGGGCGTGGCCAAAATTTGCAGCGGCGCGCGCAGCACGCCGCAATCTTTGTCCGTCTTTCCCTTCTTCAAAAGTTGGGAGGTATGATAGGGGCGGCTATGACCAGGGGGTCTGGTTGCCCAATAGAGAGCAGTTCTGCCAGGAATTCTGTAATCATGCATACAAATGGGGACAGAGATTTGGGAGGAGTACGGTACCTAAAAGCAATAAATAGGACTGAGCTGAAATCCTGGGCACAGCTGTGACTACATGTTATATAGTCGTGTTAATCTCCTCTCACTTCTTGTAAACTACAAGTGTACAGAGATATTATATGGTCACCATGTGACTAGTGGCCTGTGTAACTTCAGATGCCGGGGCTGAATTGTAGTCCCAGTCGGCCCTGTTACTGAGCGGGCTGCGGTTATCCCGGGGGCTTGTGCACCTTTTTCTGCTACACTTTTTACTTCTAGTCAACTCTCCAGTAATATGAACTATAAGCGAGGCCTAGGAGCCGGCTGCTGTACGTCGTTTCATGTCTGAGCCATTATAAGCAGAGTCATGTTCATGTGCTCTTTTTCTATGTGCCTTTAAATTGATTTATTTCACATATTTTGTTATATTTCTTTTATATACTTATTATTGAGCTCTATATCTAATTTCTTAATATTTCTTTCTTTTTCCACCTTTCTCATCCCCCTTCACTTTTAGCACCGCTGCTTTAGTCACAGCGGCTTTGGACATGTACTGCGCCTGCGCGCGCCTTTCTCCAGGGCCTGCATTTCCGTTGCCTTGGCGACGCGTCTCCTCGCGGTCACTTCCTGCTCTGACGCGTTGGGCCGCATGGGGGCGTGGCTTTGCATGACGCCGACACGCGGTGACGTCGGGCGGGAATCCTGGGTAGAGAAGCTCCGCCTTACAGCTGTCATGAGCGCTCCCCTGAGGTAACGTGCGGTCACGGCGCTGCCGGCTGATGGCCTTGTGTTTGCGCCCCAGAGATGCTCACCCTGTCGCTGCTTTAGGAACCGCACCTTGTGTGAACACGCTCTTGCAATTCCTTTCGTGTGGTGATGCACTGGCGCTTGACTGTTGTGTGGGGTTTATTTTAACCCCTTGTTCTTTGGGCATTTGCTCGGAGCCACTTACTCCTTTTTTACATTTTTCCTGGGCTGCTCCCCATAGAGGCGCCTTGACATCGCCTTCCTCTGCGTGTTCCCGCCAAGGGGCGGCTTCTTCTGTTCTAGTTTGTAATTGCAGCCACAATTTTATATGTCAACAATTCTAGTTAAAGATGACTTCAATAAAAGTTGCTTCCGTTTTAGACATCGCTTCTTCTGCCTGAAGCGGCTCCTAGGCCCTCCTCTTTGGAGCTTGTACTTCGCTTACAGCATTGCTTATGCCAGGATGGATTATGAAGCGAGAGACAAGACGTGGCTCTCGTGCGGTGATACTGTCTTTTCTGGGGACGCAACGCAATCTAGTACTAGTGAAAATGGTCAAAAAACGGAGCTGAAAAAAAAAACTAGACCCCGATATTGACTCCACACGTCAGAAGCTTTTGGAGAGTCTCCATCTGAAGTAGAAGCCCTCAATAAAGATCTGGACAATCAAATTCTGACATGGGGAAAAAGAGGTTAAAGCTAGGAAGTTTCAATGGGATGTCAAAGATTGTAATGGTGGCACCATTTACAAATGGCCCACGAACGGGGGACAGGAGAGATCTCAATCCCGATCGTCTTCAGTGTCATCTAGGGTGAGCGATAGAACACCTCGGCGTGCCTACAATTTGAGGAAAAATGATACAACCAAAAAGGGACAAACCACTAAGAAATTTAATGGGCGTCCTAATAACCCTTCTTCCAAACTGCAGGTAATCAGTTTGACATCGAACTCACACAGTCTCAGTTACAAGTTCTTGGATTGGGACTCTTTTTCACCCTCTTCTTCCTTTAATCCTTTTTTAGCCACCAAAGACCTCCAACTCTTTGCCCACAAATTAGTAGCTTTGACTGTGTGGCAACTGCACCGAAATGCAACACGTTGCGTTTGGCGCAGGTCGCTGCATCGTCAAAACGACGCATGCGGAGGCATCCGCTTACATCAGCACGGCCTGCATACCTAATGCTAAAGATAGGGTACGCATGCCGAAGGAGGAGGAGCTGACCGGAGGAGGTATGGCCGTGGGCGGAGCTTCACAGAGGCAGTGTGCATCCCTCCGCAGCTCCTCCATACGCTAGTGTGAAACTAGCCTTACATCCTAGAACTGTTTGACTTTTTTTCTGCTGCATCACACTGTTGACTTATGTGCAGTTGGTGATCTATTAGTATACCCTAACCCAACTCTATCACACATGCTATTGCTTAGTTCTATTCCCCCCATTCTATTCATGTAATGTTTGTTTTTCCTGCCCGTATGTAGAATATTGCATTTCTCACTATGGCCATGTGAGGGCTTGTTTTTTTGCAGGACAAGTTGTACTTTTGAACAACACCATTGATTTTACCATATCGTGTACTGGAAAACGGGGAAAAGAATTCCAAGTGCAGTGAAATTGCAAAAAAAAAGTGCAATTGCACACCTGTTTCGTTTTTTTTTTTACCATGTTCGCCAAATGATAAAACTGACCTGCCATTATGATTCTCCAAGTCATTTCAAGTTTGTAGATACCAAACATGTCTAGGTTCTTTTTTAAGTGGTGAAAAAAAATCCAGTTTAATTATTTTTTTGTCATGTTCTGAAACCATTAGGGTGTGTGCACACGCTGCGGATTCTGCTGCGGTGTACAGTAGCATTATAATCTATGGAAAATAAAAACCACGGTGCGGATTTTTCCGCGGTTTTCAATCCGCAGAAAGAAATGACATGTCAATTCTTTCTGCGGATTCCGCTGCGGTTTGCCATCTGCTCCATTGTACAGAAGATAACCGCAGGGTAATCCGCAGATAAACCGCATGCAGGTCTTTGCGGATTTTACTAAATCCGCACGGACAAATCCGCAGAGCATTCCGCAGTGTGTGCACACCCTTAGCGTCTCCATTTTTCGTTATCTCTGGTTCAAAGAGGGCTTATTTTTTGCGTGCCAAGCTATCTTTTTAATACCATTTTGGTGTAGATTCGATCTTTTGATTACCAGTTATTGCATTTTAGTGCAGTGTTGCGGCGACCAAAAAAGTGTAATTCTGGCGTTTACCTTTTTTTCACTATGCCGTTTACAGATCAGATTCTTTTTTATATCTTGATCAGGCGATTCTGAATGTGCCGATACCAAATATGTGTATTTATTTGTTTGCATTATTTTGAATGGAGCGAATGGGGGGTAATTTGAAATGTTATATATTTTCTTTTAAAAATTTTTTACTTGCTTCAATAGGGTTACTAGACTAGAAGCCGCGAACTTCTGATCGCCTCTGCTCACACAGGTCGATAAGCGTCGACCACTGGGTGGCGCTCATAGCAATCCGGCAATGACAACCACATGGGTCTGCTGTAGACCCTGGGTTATCATGCCAACCCATCGGCGAACCTGCGGTCATGTGATTAGTGACGCGCTTCCAGCCCTGTCACATTAAATTCCGTTGTCAGAGATGGACACAAGCATTTAAAAGGTTATCCTTAGCAGAGACAATGTGAACTGCCCCAGAGGGGTATTTCCTCACTATTTATCAATGAACCATCCTTATTTTAACTGAATGTCTAGAGCATATTCAACTGGTTTTCGGTGCTCAGCAATAAAGACATTTCCATTATGAACAAAAAAGGAGAAAGAATTGCGGCACTCGCCATACTGAAGTAAATCTCAAAGTCCTTTTATTTCACCTGTGCGGTAAAGACATTGAGTTGGATATGCAGGCTAAGGAGGCATGTGGGGAGTGCAGGGGTGGCCGATTCACGTATTATCGTTTCAACAGGTCAACCTGAACCCGTTGAAGTGATAACAAAACAGCCGTCGTCCACCCCTGCACTCCCCGCATGCCTCCTTAGCCTGCATATCCAACTCAATGTCTTTACCGCACAGGTTAAATAAAGGATTTCTAATAAAAAAGGAGAATTGCGGCACTCATCACTTTGAAGTAAATCTCAGTTAACAGGTTAACTAACAGCCACGGGTGGATTGCGATTCCACCCGCGAGTGTGGGAGGTATGTCAGCTGTCTCCTCCCGTCGGTTCCTGGATTACTTTTCCACCTGGCTTCTAAACTTTCTATCCTGTGACATCCCCACTCTCATCATGGGGGACATCCCCACTGGTGCCCCCTGCCTCCCACTTCTCATTGCTAACTTCCTCCTTTTTGGCCTTTCAAAGCTTACCAATTCTCCTACGCATGAAGATGGGAATACTCTGGAACTGGTCTTCTCCTGGCTCTGATCAGTGTATGACTTCACTGACTCCACTCTTTGGCTCTCTGACCACAACCTTCTTTCATTTTCTATGAAGAACTGTCACCTCACTCAGGACACCCCCACGTTCCACATATATAGAAATATACGTGTCATTAACACCCAGAGACTTTGCGGTCATCATTGGACCCAATCTACTCCCTCTCATGTTCTGACTCTGCATTGAAACGCTGTAAAGTGCCCTGGATGAAGCTGCACCTCCTACACATAAAACTGGGCACAGACTGCGTCAACCCTGGTACACGCTGCAAACATTTTCTCCAGCCGTATTCTGAACGTCTGTGGAGGAAATACAATCTGCATGAAGATTTTATCCATTATATGTTTGTGCTTAAAACATGCTTTGCCCTTCATCTCTCCAAACAAACCTACTTCAGCACCTTTATCACATCACTATCAACTGGTACGTTTCACTCTCTCCTCAAACAGTGCAGGCCACCACCACCGACGTAAACGCCGATGATCTGGCCAACTATTTCAAAGAAAAAATTGACCGTATCCAACAGATTTCTCGGATCGCTCCTTCACTGCATCTTTTGATAGCTCTTCTTCCTCTACTCTTTCCCTTACTTTAGGGACTCCTCAAGGGTTCAGTCCTAGGCCCCCTTCTTTTCTCCTTGTATACCACCCTTATTGGACAAACCATCAGCAGATTCAGTTTTCAGTACTATCTCTATGCTGATGACACACAATTATATAGCCCGTCTCTGGACATCACGCACACATTGGAAGATACCAGTGGTTGTCGTTCTGCTATTCCTAGTATAATGTCATTCCTCTAAAATTGAATTTGTCAAAAGCTGAACTCCTTGTGTTTACGCTGTGAGGTAGCGCTGTCATTCGGGTAGGGGATACTCTCTCAGCAGCCACAAAAACCAGATCCGACACAGGTTTTCCATAAAACCAAAACAGTCCATGCGGTTTATTCCTCCTTCATAAAACCCATAGAAGCAACATAAACAGCATTACAGCATAGCGTCCATTATAGCTTCACTCTGGTTAAGCCTGTGGTCACACACAGGTTACTCAATGTCCATACTCAGGCTCTTCAGCCTCATCATTATCTCACCCACATCAGGGTTTCCTCATGGCTGTTGCTCCACGCTGCAGACATCCACTCTCTCCTCTGGGACTCTCAGATGCTGGCAGCCATTACACACAGCCACTCCACAGGCTGTTAGCCAGGAGATGCTTCTCCTAGCGGGACCTTCCACACGGGACCAACCAGGTCCCAGTAGTCACCCTCATGTGACCTACCCTGGCCACATTATATGGTTCATAGCCACGCCCACCAGGTCACATGACTGACCTCATCACAGGTCCTTCAAGCATTTACACACACTTTCCACCAGTGCTTTAAACACACCCCCTGGGTAGGTCTGTAGGTAACCAGGCCCCCCAACTCTCTAGTTACCTGGAGACTTCTCCCTTACACCTTGAGACAACACCTCAGCAATATCATTGCTGATCAATACGCATACATAAGTCTCCATCTCAAGGCCACCCACCTTCAGATACATAACCATCCTTCAGGATTCTGCCACTCATCCTTTCTCTTGGGACATCCACACAGCGCCCCCTAGTGGACACAGTGGTTACTACACCACACCGCCCTCCGCTAACCTACCTATGCCCGACATTGTAATTTCCGTGTGTGGTTCTACCATTACCAGCAACATGAGCTCTGTCTTGGTGTCACTATTGATTCAGATCTTTTCTTCACCCCCTACATCCGATCACTTGCTCGCTCAGGTCACCTACACCTCAAAAACATTTCTAGAATTAGACCTTTACTTACCTTTGACGCAGAAAAAAATTACTGTAGCTCTTAATCATTCAACTGTCTTGTAATCGGTCTCGCTGTTGCCAAACCACCTGTTATGAGTTCATTTTCGCCTTCACCATTGAGGTCTGATGAACTCCCTCTTCTGGTGAAGGAAGGTAGTGAGGCTGATTACCAAGCACCTGAGCTGGGAGAGGATGACTGGGCGACGGGGATCTCTGACTGGATATAAGGCAGCCGACGCCCTTCTACCTCACTGGTGATTTCTCTGTGGAATTCTAGGAGACCAGTCTGATTCCTGCTCCTCAAAAGCTAAGTTTTCTGCTTTGCCTTTTTGCATTTGTGTTTTGGTTGTAGTTTGCCTTGCTTTTCTGGATTCTGCCATTCCCTGCTGGGGTGAGCTGAATTCCTTTTTGTCGGTTTGCTCTGTCTTCAGAAAATACCTGAGTACTGACAGTCTTTTTGAAGCCTAGCGTCTTCAGGGCCTTTTTCCCTGTCAGTCTGTTGTCTCTTATTTTGATAGGGTTTTTCGTGGATTGCAGACAGCAGCCTTCCTATCCTGTCCTATCTAGTTAGCTTGGACCCCATCATTTGCTCAGTCTATCTTTCTATCTGTGTTAGTGTTTTTTCTTCTTGCTTCACCGTCATTATATGTTGGGGGCTGCCTATTGCTTTGGGGTCTGCTCTGGGGCAGTTTAGATTTCCCTTTCTGTCTTTAGGCTAGGCAGTTCTCCGGCTGTGATCGAGGGGTCTAGGGCATCGTAGGAACCCCCCACGGCTACTGCTAGTTGTTGTTGATAGGTTCAGGGGTCTGCAATCCGATAGCTGCCAACTTCTCTGGTTTTCTGGACTTAGCTAGCATTTCTGTTTTTGCCTCCTACGGCGACTCATTCATAACACCACCTCTCTGCAATCCATACTGAATGCAGCAGTCTGGATCATATTCATTTCCAACCATTACACCTATGCCTCCACCCTGTGCCAGTCATTACGCTGGTTACCCATCTGCTACAGAGTTCAATATAAACTTATCACTCTCACCCACAAAGCGCTTCACGGTTCAGCACCACCCTACCCGTGACCTCCGTTCTGCTAATGACCTAGGACTAACATCCTCCATAATCCGAACCTCCCGCTCTCATCTCCAAGACCTCTCGAGTACTGTGTCAGTTCTCTGGAATGCACTATTCAGGACAATTGGATTAACCCCTTCACCCCCAAGGGTGGTTTGCACGTTCATGACCGGGCCAATTTTTACAATTCTGACCACTGTACCTTTATGAGGTCATAACTCTGGAACGCTTCCATGGATCCCGGTGATTCTGACATTGTTTTCTCGTTACATATTGTACTTCATGTTAGTGGTAAAATTTCATTCAAATAACTTGCGTTTATTTGTGAGAAAAACGGAAATTTGGCGAAAATTTTGAAAATTTCGCAATTTTCCAACTTTGAATTTTTATGCCCTTAAATCACAGAGATACGGCACACAAAAAACTTGATATCTAACATTTCCCACATGTTTACTTTACATCAGCACAATTTTGGAACCAAAATTTTTTTTTTGTTGGGAAGATATAAGGGTTAAAAGTTGACCAGCGATTTTTCATTTTTACAACACCATTTTATTTTTAGGACCACATCACATTTGAAGCCACTTTGAGGGGTCTATATGATAGAAAATACCCAAAAGTGACACCATTCTAAAAACTGCACCCCTTAAAGTGCTCAAAACCACATTCAAGAAGTTTATTAACCCTTTAGGTGCGTCACAGGAATTTTTTTGAATATTTAAAAAAAAAATGAACATCTAACTTATTTTCATTAAAAAAATACTTCAGGTTCAATTTTTTTTATTTTACCAAGGGTAACAGGAGAAATTGGACTGCAAAAGTTATTGTGCAATTTGTCCTGAGTACGCAGATACCTGATATGTGGGGGGGAACGACTGTTTCGGTGCATGGCAGAGCTCAGAATGGAAGGAGCGCCGTTTGACTTTTTCAATGCAAAATTGGCTGGAATTCAGATCGGACGCCATGTCACATTTGGAGAGCTTCTGATGTGCCTAAACAGTGGAAACCCCCCACAAGTGACCCCATTTTGGAAACTAGACCACCTAGGGAACATTTCTAGATATGTGGTGAGAACTTTGAACCCCCAAGGGCTTCACAGAAGTTTATAACGTACAGCCGTAAAATTAAAAAATCATTTTTTCCACAAAAATGATCTTTTCACCCCAATTTTTATTTTCCCAAGGGTAACAAGACCCCAAAAGATATTGTGCAATTTGTCCTGAGTACGCTGATACCCCACATGTGGGGGTAAACCACTATTTGGGCGCATGGCAGAGCTCGGAAGGGAAGCAGCGCCATTTGACGTTTTTGGCTGGAATTGAGATCGGACACCATGTCGCGTTTGGAAAACCCCTGATGTACCAAAACAGTGGAAACCCCCCACAAATGACACCATTTTGGAAACTAGACCCCCTAAGGAACTTATCTAGATGTGTGGTGAGAACTTTGAACCCCCATGGGCTTCACAGAAGTTTATAACATAAAGCCATACAATTAAAAAATCATATTTTTTCCACAAAAATGATCTTTTCACCCTCAGTTCTTATTTTTCCAAGGGTAACAGGACCGTAAAAGTTATTGTGCAATTTGTCCTGAGTACGCTGATACCCCACATGTGGGGGTAAACCACTATTTGGGCGCATGGCAGAGCTCGGAAGGGAAGCAGCGCCATTTGACGTTTTTGGCTGGAATTGAGATCGGACACCATGTCGCGTTTGGAAAACTCCTGATGTACCAAAACAGTGGAAACCCCCCACAAATGACACCATTTTGGAAACTAGACCCCCTAAGGAACTTATCTAGATGTGTGGTGAGCACTTTGACCCCCCAGTGCTTCACAGAAGTTTAAAATGCCCGGGCGTGAAAATAAATAATTCGTATTTTTTCCACAAACATGATCTTTTAGTCACCATTTTTTTATTTTCCCAAGGGTACCAGGAGAAATTGGACCCCAAAAGTTGTTGTCCAATTTGTCCTGAGTATGCTGATACTCCATATGTGGGAGAAAACTACTGTATGGGCACACGTCGGGGCTCGGAAGGGAAGTAGTGACGTTTTGGAATGCAGACTTTGATGGAATGGTCTGCGGGTGTCATGTTGCCTTTGGAGAGCCCCTAATGTACCTAAACAGTGGAAACCCCCCACAAATGACACCATTTTGTAAATTAGACCCCCCAAGGAACTTATCTAGATGTGTGGTGAGCACTTTGAACCCCCCAGTGCTTCACAGAAGTTTATAACGCCCGGGCGTGAAAATAAAAAATTCGTATTTTTTCCACAAACATGATCTTTTAGTCACCATTTTTTTTATTTTCCCAAGGGTAACAGGAGAAATTGGACCCCCAAAAGTTGTTGTCCAATTTGTCCTGAGTACGCTGACACCCCATATGTGGGAGAAAACTACTGTATGGACACACGTCGGGGCTCGGAAGGGAAGCAGTGACGTTTTGGAATGCAGACTTTGATGGAATGGTCTGCGGGTGTCATGTGCGTTTGGAGAGCCCCTGATGTACCTAAACTATTGAAACTCCCCACAAGTGACCCCATTTTGGACACTAGACCCCCCACGGAACTTATCTAGATGTGTGGTGAGCACTTTGAACCCCCAAGTGCTTCACAGAAGTTTATAACACTCGGACGTGAAAATAAAAAAATCATTTTTTTCCACAAAAATGATATTTTTGCCCCCAATTTTTTATTTTCCTAAGGGTAACAGGAGAAATTGGACCCCAAAAATTGTTTTGCAATTTGTCCTGAGTAGGCTGATACCCTACATGTGGGGGTAAAACACTGTTTGGGCGCATGGCAGAGCTTGGAAGGGAAGGAGCACCATTTGACTTTTTCAACTCAGAATTGGCTGGAATTGAGATCAGACGCCATGTTGCATTTGGAGAGCCCCTGATGTGCCCAAACAGTGGAAACCCCCAATTATAACTCCAACCCTAACCCCAACACACCCCTAACCCTAATCTGAGCCCTAGCCCTAACCCTAAGGCTGTGTGCACACGCTGCGGATTTTGCTGCGGTGTACAGTACCATGATTCCCTATGGGAATCAAAAACCGCAGTGCAGACGGTGCGGAATTTTCCGCGCGGATTATCTGCGGTTTTCAATCCGCAGAAAGAATTGACATGTCAATTCTTTCTGCGGATTCTCCTGCGGTTTGCCATCTCCTCCATTGAGGAGATGAAAAACCGCAGGGCAAAACCGCAGAGCAATCCGCAGGTAAAACCGCAGGTCTTTTGACCTGCGGTTTCACCTGCGGATTTTACAAAATCCGCGTGGATGAATCCGCACCTAATCCGCAGCGTGTGCACACAGCCTTACCCTAACGGGAAAATGGAGATACTTTTTTTTTAATTGTATTATTTTTCCCTAACTAAGGGGGTGATAACGGGGGGTGTGATTTACTATTTATGGCGGTTTTTATGTCTGGCAGCTGTCGCACGCTAAAAGACGCTTTTTATTGTAAAAATAGTTTTTGCATCACCACATATTGTGAGCTATAATTTTTCCGTATTTTGACCCACAGAGTCATGTGAGGTCTTATTTTTTGCGGGTCGAGTTGACGTTTTTATTGGTACCATTTTCGGGCACGTGACATTTTTTGATCGCTTTTTATTCCGATTTTTGGGACGCAGAATGAACAAAAACCAGCGTTTCATGAATTTCTTTTGGGGGGGGTGCGTTTACACCGTTCCGCGTGCGGTAAAATTGATAAAGCGGTTTTATTCTTCGGGTCAGTACGGTTACAGCGATACCTCATTTAGGTCTTTTTTTTATGTTTTTGTCGGTTTTATGCAATGAAAACTATTTTATATAAAAAATAATTATTTTTGCATCGCTTTATTCTGCGAGCTATAACTTTTTAATTTTTTCGTTGATGATGCTGTGTGGCGGCTCGTTTTTTGCGGGACAAGATGACGTTTTCAGTGGTACCATGGATATTTATATGCGTCTTTTCGATCGCGCGTTATTACACTTTTTGTTTGGCGGTATGATAATAAATCATTATTTTTTGCTTCGTTTTTTATTTTTATTTTTTAAGGGGTTCGCTAAAGGGGTTAACTAATGGGACAGTTTTATAGGGCGGGTCATTACGGACGCGGCGATACCTAATATGTGTACTTTTATTGTTTTTTTTTTATTATTTCCAAAAAATTGATTTATTGGGGGAATATTTTTTTTTTTTTTCTAATTTATTTGGCGATTTTTTTTAAAATTATTTTAACATTTTTTTTTATTTTTTTACTTTATTAAATAGTCCCAGGTGGGACATCTCTGTCCTGTGACAGATCGCTGATCTGTCACATCACAGATCACTGTGACAGATCAGCGATCTGACACAGGCACTGCAAAAGGCTTCCTCATGCCTGCGCTTTGCAGGCACTGAGGAAGCCAGCTTCCTCAGGCCCCCGTCGCCATCTTGGATTTGGGGGCCTGGAGGAAAGGAGCCCCCCGCAGCAGCGCTGCACATTGCGCTGCCGTGGGGGGCTCAGGGAAGCACGGAGGGAGCCCCCTCCCTGCCGATGCTTCCCTTTAACCCCCGGTACACCGCGATCATGTTTGATCGCGGTGTGCAAGGGGTTAACGTGTCGGGGGCGGTCCGTGACCGCCCCTGACACATTGTGCCGGGTGTCAGCTGTGATAATCAGCTGACACCCGGCTGCGATCAGCGGCGCTCACCACGTGGGCGCCGCTGATCGTGCCGACGTACTATCCCATCCATGGGCATAGGGGCCCAGATCCCATGGACGGGATAGTACGTCGGATGGCAGAAAGGGGTTAATCCCCAATAACCACAGTTTTAAGCGTGGCCTAAAAATGCATTTCTTTAAGGCCCCGTCACACAGAGAGATCATTAGTGAGATCGCTGAAACATTACAGGTTTTGTGACGCAACAGCGACCTCGCCAGCGATCTCGTTACGTGACACATAGCGGACACCGGCCCCCCGCTGGATATCGCTGATCATGCTCGAATGTCCTGGGCCATTTTTTGATCGTTGGTGTCCCACTGGCCAGCATGCATCGCTGTGTTTGTCGCTGACAAGCGACCTCATTGGCGATTCAGAACTCAGGGACGCAGGCATGAATCGTCAGAATATCTGCTGTGTGACAAGTTCCCAGCGACCGCCTAGGTCGTTATGCGGATCGCCGTATCGTTGCTGCGTCGTTGAGTAGATCTGACTGTTTGACAGCTTACTAGCGACCATGTAGCGACGCACCAGCGATCCTTACCAGGTCGTATTGTCGGGATCGCTGGAGCATGGCTATGTGTAACCGGACCCTTAGACTGGCCTATCACCTCATTTCACTTATCTAACTATCCGTTTGGCCCATACACAATTTTCTTCAAAATTTTGACCCTCGTATCATCTGTTCACACTCTCCATGCACTTATTGGCATTACAGACACTTTCTTAATCATTCTGACTTTTGGACCAAGTGGCAGCCTTCTCCGGCTCAAATTGACACACCTGGACCTAGGTATTTATAGGCTCTGTGATGCAGTGACCTCTGTTACAGCTAGGGGGCGCTGTGTATGCGCTTCAGGATGCGCTTAGAGGCATAATTATGATAGTGAATTAGGGACTGGCATTATTGTAAATGGCCGGTATGTCGCAGAGGCTCTCTGCGCTGTAAGCACAAAATGGTATGGTTATGCTGGGACTTATAGTTCCACAAGTGTTGGATGTGTATTACTTATAAGGGGGGCTTAGGGTTAGTCAGAGAGCTGGGTGGGAATTGACTAACCACACATGTACCGCCCATCCATGGGGGTGGTTGCAACCATATAATGTGACTGAGGTCTGGTCACTGAATGGTTCAGGGTGCAAGGTCCTGGAAGGTCTGTGTTGGAAGATCCTGGGAGTAGGATCGGATTCCTGGAGCACGTGGTGAGACCTTGGACCTGGTGGCCTGGGTGTTGGACAAGTGTCCTGAATAGCACCCAGACAGCCCACGTGTGAGCAGAGCCTGGGACGACCCCACACTGAGAGACAGTGTCCTGTTGAGGACCTTGGACGGTCGAGGAATCAGCCTGTGGAGCAGGAGCTCCTGAGAGGTAACCCCGGGTATGGGGAAAGATGTATGTGCACTGACAATGGTCAGTTACTGAGCTGTGCGGTCACCCGGTGACTTGAGAGAGTCCGGCGTGACTAGTGAATACTGTATAAAGCCATACATGATGAATAATGGACTGTGTGTAAGCTGGTGATGTGTAAGCCAGCTTTCGGTGTGGTTTATGATGTTTAAATAAACCCTATGGACTGTTTTGTGTGAAACCGTGCCTGACTATATTAATCTGCTGCCAAGTGTGTTGTTCCCCAACACACACAGTAGGCGCTACGCCACAGCTCATAGAATGGTAGAGTTGGAAGGGACGTCCTGGGACATCAGGTCCGACCCCCTGCTCAAAGCAGGAGGTCTGTCTGCTTCAGGAAGCCTTGTGAGGCTTGGAGCTATGGCAGTTGGCTGACTTCCTCTCTGGTCCTCTTGGAGGACGTTGGATGTTTCTCCTCGCTTGTCTGTCTCATTTCTTGCCTTCACTCTACAGTTCGGGGTCTCCACTCCCCAATTCTCTAGCGTTTGGGCTTCCTTCCCCTCATCCCTTTGGGTTGAACGAAGTCTTCCCACACTGTGCGTGACATTAGCCCTCTGTGTCTGTGCTATATACACACTGACGTTATGTGCAGACTATCGAGATATAAACGGCTGAAGAGGAAATACCGCGCACAATAGGGTCTTATCCGATAGTAATTCCTAACATGGTATCAATAGATGCTGACCTGATGCCAGGTTGTATGGCTGCTGCAGATCCACGGGAGGTTTCACCAAAGAAATATGTAAAAGATGGAAGGTGTGTGGTCTGTGTCCGCGCTGCCAGGTGATGAAGAAACACTTTTTTTTTTTAACTCTCTCCCGCATTTGATGAGTCTTCATTACCTGGCAGCGCAGGTACAGCCCCAATCTAGTAACTTATGGCTGTATTTTACCGTTCCTCTTTCGTGTCCCCCCTCTTTCCCCATTCACTGTAGCCTGCGGGAAGCCGAACCCTCACTCCTCCTGTGTCGGGGGGCTTATTCTGTCATGTCTTTGTCTACAATGTAAGGTGCTGTGGCATAGATTGGCGCTATGGACATATTATTCCCAAACAGTAGTTTACCCAAGAAAAATGGCACAACATTATGGGGTCTACTTTCTCCCGTTAACATTATTGGATAATTCAACAGCTGTATGGCCATCATGTCCCCACCGGGGCTCACAGCCTGAAATTCCACTCAACGTCTCTGGAGCGTGAACGAAACCCACGGGGAAAACAAACTCGGAGATGTCCTTGGAGGCATTTCAAAAAACCTAAGCCACGGTCCTGCCCTGTATACAGTGTAGTGCTAACCCGGAGCCACCGTCCTGCCTGCCCTATACACAGTACAGTGCTAACCCGGAGCCACCGTCCTGCCCTATACGCAGTGCTAACCCGGAGCCACCGTCCTGCCCTGTATACAGTACAGTGCTAACCCGGAGACACCGTCCTGCCCTATATACAGTGCAGTGCTCACCCTAAGCCACGGTCCTGCCCTATATACAGTGTAGTGCTAACCCGGAGCCACCGTCCTGCCTGCCCTATACACAGTACAGTGCTAACCCGGAGCCACCGTCCTTCCCTATACACAGTGCAGTGCTAACCCGGAGCCACCGTCCTGCCCTGTATACAGTACAGTGCTAACCCTGAGCCTCCATGCTGCCCTATATACAGTACAGTGCTAACCCTGAGCCACGGTCCTGCCCTACATACAGTACAGTGCTAACCCTGAGCCTCCATGCTGCCCTATATACAGTACAGTGCTAACCCTGAGCCTCCATGCTGCCCTATATACAGTACAGTGCTAACCCGGAGCCACCGTCCTGCCCTACATACTGTACAGTGCTAACCCTGAGCCACGGTCCTGCCCTACATACAGTACAGTGCTAACCCTGAGCCTCCATGCTGCCCTATATACAGTACAGTGCTAACCCGGAGCCACCGTCCTGCCCTATATACAGTGCTAACCCTGAGCCACGGTCCTGCCCTACATACAGTACAGTGCTAACCCTGAGCCTCCATGCTGCCCTATATACAGTACAGTGCTAACCCTGAGCCTCCATGCTGCCCTATATACAGTACAGTGCTAACCCTGAGCCTCCATGCTGCCCTATATACAGTACAGTGCTAACCCTGAGCCTCCATGCTGCCCTATACACAGTAGTGCTAACCCGGAGCCACCGTCCTGCCCTACATACAGTACAGTGCTAACCCTGAGCCTCCATGCAGCCCTATATACAGTACAGTGCTAACCCTGAGCCTCCATGCTGCCCTATATACAGTACAGTGCTAACCCTGAGCCTCCATGCTGCCCTACATACAGTACAGTGCTAACCCTGAGCCTCCATGCTGCCCTATATACAGTACAGTGCTAACCCGGAGCCTCCATGCTGCCCTATATACAGTACAGTGCTAACCCTGAGCCTCCATGCTGCCCTATATACA
Source organism: Dendrobates tinctorius (assembly GCF_039654945.1). Lineage (NCBI taxonomy): Eukaryota > Metazoa > Chordata > Amphibia > Anura > Dendrobatidae > Dendrobates > Dendrobates tinctorius. Next base: position 906,159 of record NW_027362105.1, read on the forward strand.
GTGCTAACACTGAGCCTCCATGCTGCCCTATATACAGTACAGTGCTAACCCTGAGCCTCCATGCTGCCCTATATACAGTACAGTGCTAACCCTGAGCCTCCATGCTGCCCTATATACAGTGCTAACCCTGAGCCTCCATGCTGCCCTATATACAGTACAGTGCTAACCCTGAGCCTCCATGCTGCCCTATATACAGTACAGTGCTAACCCTGAGCCTCCATGCTGCCCTATATACAGTACAGTGCTAACCCTGAGCCTCCATGCTGCCCTATATACAGTGCTAACCCTGAGCCTCCATGCTGCCCTATATACAGTGCTAACCCTGAGCCTCCATGCTGCCCTATATACAGTACAGTGCTAACCCTGAGCCTCCATGCTGCCCTATATACAGTACAGTGCTAACCCTGAGCCTCCATGCTGCCCTATATACAGTACAGTGCTAACCCTGAGCCTCCATGCTGCCCTATATACAGTGCTAACCCTGAGCCTCCATGCTGCCCTATATACAGTACAGTGCTAACCCTGAGCCTCCATGCTGCCCTATAGACAGTACAGTGCTAACCCTGAGCCTCCATGCTGCCCTATAGACAGTACAGTGCTAACCCTGAGCCACCGTCCTGCCCTACATACAGTACAGTGCTAACCCTGAGCCTCCATGCTGCCCTATATACAGTACAGTGCTAACCCTGAGCCTCCATGCTGCCCTATAGACAGTACAGTGCTAACCCTGAGCCTCCATGCTGCCCTATAGACAGTACAGTGCTAACCCTGAGCCTCCATGCTGCCCTATAGACAGTACAGTGCTAACCCTGAGCCACCGTCCTGCCCTACATACAGTACAGTGCTAACCCTGAGCCTCCATGCTGCCCTATAGACAGTACAGTGCTAACCCTGAGCCACCGTCCTGCCCTACATACAGTACAGTGCTAACCCTGAGCCTCCATGCTGCCCTATATACAGTACAGTGCTAACCCTGAGCCTCCATGCTGCCCTATATACAGTACAGTGCTAACCCTGAGCCTCCATGCTGCCCTATATACAGTACAGTGCTAACCCTGAGCCTCCATGCTGCCCTATAGACAGTACAGTGCTAACCCTGAGCCTCCATGCTGCCCTATAGACAGTACAGTGCTAACCCTGAGCCACCGTCCTGCCCTACATACAGTACAGTGCTAACCCTGAGCCTCCATGCTGCCCTATAGACAGTACAGTGCTAACCCTGAGCCACCGTCCTGCCCTACATACAGTACAGTGCTAACCCTGAGCCTCCATGCTGCCCTACATACAGTACAGTGCTAACCCTGAGCCTCCATGCTGCCCTATATACAGTACAGTGCTAACCCTGAGCCTCCATGCTGCCCTACATACAGTACAGTGCTAACCCTGAGCCTCCATGCTGCCCTATATACAGTGCTAACCCTGAGCCTCCATGCTGCCCTATATACAGTACAGTGCTAACCCTGAGCCTCCATGCTGCCCTATAGACAGTACAGTGCTAACCCTGAGCCTCCATGCTGCCCTATAGACAGTACAGTGCTAACCCTGAGCCACCGTCCTGCCCTACATACAGTACAGTGCTAACCCTGAGCCTCCATGCTGCCCTATAGACAGTACAGTGCTAACCCTGAGCCACCGTCCTGCCCTACATACAGTACAGTGCTAACCCTGAGCCTCCATGCTGCCCTATATACAGTACAGTGCTAACCCTGAGCCTCCATGCTGCCCTATATACAGTACAGTGCTAACCCTGAGCCTCCATGCTGCCCTATAGACAGTACAGTGCTAACCCTGAGCCACCGTCCTGCCCTACATACAGTACAGTGCTAACCCTGAGCCTCCATGCTGCCCTATAGACAGTACAGTGCTAACCCTGAGCCACCGTCCTGCCCTACATACAGTACAGTGCTAACCCTGAGCCTCCATGCTGCCCTATAGACAGTACAGTGCTAACCCTGAGCCACCGTCCTGCCCTACATACAGTACAGTGCTAACCCTGAGCCTCCATGCTGCCCTATATACAGTACAGTGCTAACCCTGAGCCACGGTCCTGCCCTACATACAGTACAGTGCTAACCCTGAGCCTCCATGCTGCCCTATATACAGTACAGTGCTAACCCTGAGCCTCCATGCTGCCCTATATACAGTAGTGCTAACCCGGAGCCACCGTCCTGCCCTACATACAGTACAGTGCTAACCCTGAGCCTCCATGCTGCCCTATATACAGTACAGTGCTAACCCTGAGCCTCCATGCTGCCCTATAGACAGTACAGTGCTAACCCTGAGCCTCCATGCTGCCCCATACCCAGCCCAGCGCTGACTGGAGAGGCGGGGGTCTCACGCTTTCTCTAAGGTGAGGTATCTGTCTTGCTAAGTGATAACACCCACGTGCGGCCTAGCCCTCCCCAGAAGCAGCGGTCTGTCTTCAGGTATTGCCCGCGTTCCTGAGGCTATCGGCGGATCCCGGACCAGTTGAGCCCGGGGTTTTGAGGCCTACACTGTATCGCGCACGACACGAGCGAACGTCGCGTTCTCGGTCAGCGACTCGCATCTCCCAGTCACAACCGGCCCGCAGCACCGATAACTATCGCCAGGACCGTGACCTGCGGGTAACACGAGCAGCACTACAAGTCGCCACAAAGCGCATGCGCAATGAGCAGACGAGACGTAGAAGCGACAGGAAAGTAAACTGCCACACAGTAGGCTACAAGAGATGTCGATCAAACACACGACCCGCCTCCTCCTAGCACTCACAGTGTCACGAGACACATCGTTATGACGTAAATAGACGAGAGTGATACTTATCATAGTGTTAATGCGCATGTGCACAAAATCCTCGTCAGGTTGGATGCCTTCCTCCAATCATGTTTAAGAAAAATATCTGGAGCTCCTGGAATGTGGGAAGGGCGGCCCCGTACGCAACCTACTAGGGTATATATAGAGGAGACGTTCCCCTCTGTTTTTCAGATGCGCTGTGCGCGCAAGCGGCGACGATCTCTGAAGAGGGGAGTACGCTGCTGGGGTTCTCGGGCACCCTGCGTGACTAGAGGAGACCGAGTTTCCACATCTGTCAGACGGGGACCGTACTGCCGCCATGCACGGACCGCCGGCCGGTGACAGCGCCTGCCCGCTCCGGATCATTAAGCGAGTCCAGTTCGGTGTGTTGGGCCCGGACGAGCTGGTAAGAGCAAGAAGGCGGGGCGCCACCCGGAAGTGCAGCGGCGGCTGCTGGTACTGCATGCTGTGGCTTCTGTGTGGTGTATCGTGATGTGTTCCCATTAGTGTAATGTCGTGACTGGTCTGTCTTATCGCGATATCCCCGGACATTCAGCTTGTGTCTCTGCTGCTTCCGTCTCTTTCCTTCCCTTGTGGTTCTCACTGATGATCACTGCTCCGAAATCCTCCAGATGTTGTAAAAAGTTTAGAACTGAACCTAGCTGCTCCAACTGCTGCTGGGATCCATAGCAAGAGTCACGACTTCAGAATAAAGACACAGCTCTCCCTCCCCCATCCCATCCTCTGTCGGAGCTTGTGTGCCGTATTATTCCCCCCCCATCCCATCCTCTGCCGGAGCTTGTGTGCCGTATTCTTCCCCCCCCCCCCCCCCCCCCCCCCCATCCCATCCTCTGCCGGAGCTTGTGTGCCGTATTCTTCCCCCCCCCCCATCCCATCCTCTGCCGGAGCTTGTGTGCCGTATTCTTCCCCCCCCCCCCATCCCATCCTCTGCCGGAGCTTGTGTGCCGTTTTCTTCCCCCCCCCATCCCATCCTCTGTCGGGGCTTGTGTGCCGTATTCTCCCCCCCCATCCCATCCTCTGCCGGAGCTTGTGTGCCGTATTCTTCCTCCCCCCATCCCATCCTCTGCCGGAGCTTGTGTGCCGTATTCTTCCTCCCCCCATCCCATCCTCTGCCGGAGCTTGTGTGCCGTATTCTTCCTCCCCCCATCCCATGCTCTGCCGGAGCTTGTGTGCCGTATTCTTCCCCCTCCCCCCCCATCCCATCCTCTGTCGGGGCTTGTGTGCCGTATTCTACCCCCCCCCCCCCCCCCCCCCCATCCCATCCTCTGTCGGGGCTTGTGTGCCGTACGCCCCCTACATCTCGGAGCCTGTGCGTGGCGCCCCAAACTCCTCTCCTGGCCCTCCCAGCCAAAGCATGGCGCCCTACCTCTTCAGGCATTGTACAGTACAATGCAAAGCAATGGGATTTCAAAACCGCTGTGCACATGCTGTGGATTTTTCCGTGCAGATTTGCTGCGGTTTTGAATCCGCAGCATGTCAAATTTTTTTCTGCGGATTCCGCAGCAGTTTGACACCTGTTCCATTGTGCAGGTGTCAAACCGCAGGCAAATCCGCAGGACGCTTTACCCGCAAATCTGCATGGGAAAAATCCGCAGCTGAATACGCACTGTGTGCACTCGCCCTAAATCTCTACTTTCTTGTGTTTTAGAAGCGGATGTCGGTGACTGAGGGTGGAATTAAGTACCCTGAGACCACAGAGGGTGGTCGCCCCAAGTTGGGTGGTTTGATGGACCCTCGTCAGGGTGTGGTTGAGCGCACCGGCCGCTGTCAGACATGTGCGGGTATGTCCACGCAGTGACTGCTCTAGGCAGTTAACGGCTGGTGAGGTCATACTACCAGGGTGCCTATTGCCATCTCACGCCCATTTGTGGGTGTCTTCTGACAGGTAACATGACGGAGTGCCCGGGCCACTTTGGGCATATTGAACTGGCTAAGCCGGTCTTTCATGTGGGATTTCTGGTGAAGACCATGAAGGTTTTGCGTTGCGTCTGTTTCTTCTGCTCCAAGTTACTGGTGGATGCGGTAAGTCGGGGTGTTGGTGGGGGACACCTATGCTTTCTTTTTTTTTCTTATTCTCCACGTAGACTTCACTTTTATTTTATTTTTATAGAATAACCCAAAAATAAAAGATATTTTGACAAAATCTAAAGGACAACCAAAGAAGCGTCTGACCCACGTGTACGAGCTGTGCAAGGGCAAAAACATCTGTGAGGGGGGCGAGGAGATGGACAACAAGTTTGGGATGGATCAGAATGAAGGGGATGAAGACATTCAGAAAGAGAAGGTAGGGGACAGGTGACTGACTGGGGGTGGTCAAGGTTGGCTCAGTATCGGGGTAACTCTGCTTCTGTGCTCCATGTCTTCATCTCAGGGCCACGGTGGCTGTGGTCGCTATCAGCCAAGGATCAGACGTACAGGCCTGGAGCTATACGCAGAGTGGAAGCATGTGAACGAGGACTCGCAGGAAAAGAAGATCCTGCTGAGTCCTGAGCGGGTCCATGAGATATTCAAGCGCATCACAGATGAGGAGTGCTTCATCCTGGGAATGGAGCCGCGATATGCACGCCCCGAGTGGCTGATTGTCACCGTTCTGCCAGTACCTCCCCTGTCTGTGCGGCCCGCAGTCGTCATGCAAGGGTCGGCCAGGAACCAGGTGGGTCCAGGTCATTGGGCAGGAATGTGAGTGATGGGGAAGTATGTACTGATGCATGTCCTCTAATCCTTCTGCCCTCAGGATGATCTGACCCACAAACTTGCTGATATTGTCAAAATTAACAACCAGCTGAGGCGGAACGAGCAGAATGGTGCTGCAGCCCACGTAATTGCCGACGACGTGAAGCTCCTGCAATTCCATGTTGCCACAATGATAGACAATGAGCTACCTGGCCTTCCTAGGGTAAGTGAAATAAGTGGGGATGCTGTCAGCTGATGTTTTCTGGAGCATGGAGGAGGAGAAGCATTTGATAAAGCATCTCCTTCTATCCTTATATCTGTCCTGGCCCCAGTCTTACATGTTGGGACCACAAGGCTCTGTCCTGGCCCCAGTGTTACACGTGGGGTACCACAAGGCTCTGTCCTGGCCCCAGTGTTACACGTGGGGTACCACAAGGCTCTGTCCTGGCCCCAGTGTTACACGTGGGGTACCACAAGGCTCTGTCCTGGCCCCAGTGTTACACGTGGGATACCACAAGGCTCTGTCCTGGCCCCAGTGTTACACGTGGGGTACCACAAGGTCCTGTCCTGGCCCCAGTGTTACACGTGGGGTACCACAAGGTCCTGTCCTGGCCCCAGTGTTACACGTGGGGTACCACAAGGCTCTGTCCTGGCCCCAGTGTTACACGTGGGATACCACAAGGCTCTGTCCTGGCCCCAGTGTTACACGTGGGGTACCACAAGGCTCTGTCCTGGCCCCAGTGTTACACGTGGGGTACCACAAGGCTCTGTCCTGGCCCCAGTGTTACACGTGGGGTACCACAAGGCTCTGTCCTGGCCCCAGTGTTACACGTGGGATACCACAAGGCTCTGTCCTGGCCCCAGTGTTACACGTGGGGTACCACAAGGTCCTGTCCTGGCCCCAGTGTTACACGTGGGGTACCACAAGGTCCTGTCCTGGCCCCAGTGTTACACGTGGGGTACCACAAGGCTCTGTCCTGGCCCCAGTGTTACACGTGGGATACCACAAGGCTCTGTCCTGGCCCCAGTGTTACACGTGGGATACCACAAGGCTCTGTCCTGGCCCCAGTGTTACACGTGGGATACCACAAGGCTCTGTCCTGGCCCCAGTGTTACACGTGGGATACCACAAGGCTCTGTCCTGGCCCCAGTGTTACACGTGGGATACCACAAGGCTCTGTCCTGGCCCCAGTGTTACACGTGGGATACCACAAGGCTCTGTCCTGGCCCCAGTGTTACACGTGGGATACCACAAGGCTCTGTCCTGGCCCCAGTGTTACACGTGGGATACCACAAGGCTCTGTCCTGGCCCCAGTGTTACACGTGGGGTACCACAAGGCTCTGTCCTGACCCCAGTGTTACACGTGGGGTACCACAAGGCTCTGTCCTGGCCCCAGTGTTCAATTTTTTTTTTTTAATTTATTTAACAAATGCTCTATATGGGGAACTGAATGTAAACTAATCAAATTCTCTGTCTGAGATGGTTTAGTTAATCCTGCATTGAGCAGGGAGTAGGACATGACCCTTGAGATCCCTTCCAACTCTAACATTCTATGAAGATGTCTGGCACCATATTCTGCTCCCTATGAATGCTACATGTGTTTACACCCTCTACCTTGCTCCCTCAGGCCATGCAGAAGTCTGGCCGTCCTCTGAAGTCTGTGAAGCAGAGATTGAAGGGGAAGGAAGGGAGAGTCCGAGGAAACTTGATGGGAAAACGTGTCGACTTTTCTGCTCGAACAGTTATCACCCCTGATCCCAACCTCTCCATTGACCAAGTTGGAGTCCCGAGGTCGATTGCTGCGAATATGACTTTTCCAGAGATCGTTACTCCCTTCAACATTGATAGGTGAGTTCTCAGATGTCTTTTATCTTTATTGGCATCCTCCAGTTATCTATATCCTGGGGGCCACAGCCAGACTGGCCCTGTTGACCACACACCTACAGGCCTGCTAGTCGCATGTGACAATGCTTTCTGCATCCTGCAGCTCTAATCCTTCAGCTTTGTGTTTCTCGTATTCAGGCTGCAGGAGCTGGTGAGACGAGGAAACAGTCAGTACCCTGGAGCCAAATACATCATTCGAGATAATGGGGATCGCATTGATCTCAGATTTCACCCTAAACCCAGCGACCTGCATTTACAGATTGGCTACAAGGTGAGCGGCTTTGTGATGCCCCCCCCATAATGAGAAGGCACAGACATTAAAGACTGACTCCTCTCTGCTTCCCTCCAGGTGGAGAGACACATGTGCGATGGGGATATTGTCATCTTTAACAGACAGCCAACGCTACACAAAATGTCTATGATGGGGCACAGAGTCCGCATTCTTCCCTGGTCCACCTTCCGGCTGAACCTCAGGTAGGTCCGTCACCTGATATGTTGCTCTTTGTGCTATTTTTAGTTCAGGGGCTTAGCAGTTCTTTATTCCCAGTGTCACGACTCCATACAACGCTGACTTTGACGGGGACGAGATGAATTTGCATCTTCCACAGTCTCTGGAGACGCGGGCAGAGATCCAGGAGCTTGCCATGGTACCTCGTATGATCGTCACACCTCAGTCCAACAGACCAGTTATGGGAATTGTACAGGACACGCTGACTGCAGTTAGGAAATTCACAAAAAGGGACGTTTTCCTGGAAAGGGTGAGTGATCAACCCCAAGGTGCCCTGAATTAATGGGAGATACTATGGTGAAGATCCACATTGTTACACTTCTCCCAATAATAAGGCTCTAATTTCCCAAATGTTATGTAAACACAGGTATGGTTAGGTCAGGCGGATCTCTGGAGATGTAGTTAGGCTGAGCTCCTCTTAGCATTGCTAGTCTTGTCGTACTTTATCTCTGCTGTGTATTCGGGTTAGGCTCCTCTTTCTGAGCATCGTTAGTCTTGTATAATGTGTGCTGGGGTTAGGCCAGGCTCATGTCTGACCAGAACTAGTACTGTGTAAAGTTTGGGTTAGGCTAGGCTCATAGTATACTGTTTAACTATGAAATTTATTCCCTGCAGTTCAAGAGATGAAAGTAAAAAAAAAAAAAAAAAAATGAAATGTCTTTAGTGTAGTCAGTGGAAAGCTTCATTGTGTCATATGTGGACTTTGTGGTCACGGCTTAAAGGGAATCTGTCACCTACCCTTTGGCGGGCGATAAAAACGAGGTCGGTCCGATGGGCGGTGTTCCCGATGTGTGCCGCCTCCCCATCCTTGCCCGCCGTCCGCAGGTTATTGCTGATTTGGAGTAGGTGTACGCCATTTTTTTTGCGTGTGCGCTAAGCATTCATAGCTAGTGCATGTGCAGTATGCTTTGCCCAACTGCAGGCACCTTTACCCACCAGGTGTGATGTGTAGCTGACGTCAGATTCATAATCGTACTACACTGTCTATTCAGGCCACGACCAAGGTACGCATGTGACCGAAATGTTGGCTTATTGTACACACTTGAGCATTATGCTGACACTACAGTAAAGCCTTATTTAACTTTCTGATTGCTCCCTTGGATTAAATTCCTCATTCCACTACTGCTCTTGCACCCTCCCTCAATAGCAATATTTGGCTCTTGTATGCTTGATGCGTTTAGGCCATTCTCATCTCATAATCTTGTATGGTGTGCTGTCCTTAGGCCAGTTTCATGTCTGGACCTCATTGGTCTAGTATGAAGCACTTGGGCCATACTCCTCTGGACCACGCTAATCTTGCATGGTGTGCTGTGCTTAGGCCAGGCTCATGTCTGGACCTCATTGGTCTAGTATGAAGCACTTATAATAATTACCTTTAATGGCCCCAACATATTCCGCAGCGCTTTACAGTTTAACAGTTTCAAAACACAAGTCATAACTAACAATGTTAACAATACAATAATTAAAGCACAATCCGCCCCTGCTGGTGAGAGCATACAATGTACAATGAGGTGGGGGAGATGCAAAGTACAGGTGTGTATTTACAACGATGGTCCAGCCATCTTGAGAAAGTGGGGGACAGATGGTGAATGGGCTACATACTCACACTTGCACATAGAATGACTTTGATTACTGAACGTGATAGGCCGCTCTGAATAGATGTGTTTTGAGAGAGCGCCTAAAACTGTGCAAATTGTGTATAGTCCTAATTTCTTGGGGTAGAGCATTCCAGAGGACTGGCGCAGCGCGGGAAAAGTCTTGGGAGTTGGAGGTACGGATTAGTGCAGAGGTTAGGTGAGTCATTTGCAGAGCGCAGTGGTCGGTTAGGCCGATGGACAGAAAAGAGGGAGGAGATGTAGGGGAGTGCCGCACTGTGGGTGAGAACAAGTACTCTGAATTGGATCCTATAATGAATGGGCAGCCAATGTAAGGACTGGCGAAGAGCGGACGCGTCCGAGTACCGATTAGCCAGGTAGATGACCCTGGATGCTCCTGGCTGCTGCATTTAGTATGGACTGGAGAGGGGAAAGTCAAGTAGCTGGGAGGCCAATTAATAGAGCATTACAGTAGTCCAGGCGGGAGTGGATCAATGTGACAGTGAGGGTTTTTGTTTCCATGGTGAGAAAAGGGCAAATTCTGGAGATGTTCTTTAGGTGTAGGCGGCACGAGCGGGCAAGACATTGTATATGGGATGTGAAGGAGAGATTGGGGTCAAACATAATACCCAGACAGCGCGCCTGCTGCTGGGGTGTTATGGTGCCACCCATGGAGAGGGAAATGTCAGATTTAGGAAGGTTAGTAGATGGCGGGAGCAGAAGTTCAGTTTTTGAGAGGTTAAGTTTCAGAGAGCGGACATGACGTTGGAGACTGCGGACAGTCACTGGCGTTCTGTAGTACAGCGGGGGTAAGGTCGGGGGAAGACGTATATAGTTGTGTCATCAGCATAAAGATGGTACCAAAAGCCAAATCTGCTGATGGTCCTAACCCTAATTGTAAGCAACCATAGGAAATGGCAGCAGGGGAGACAGTGTCAGAATCCTGAATCCAGGTGTCAGTGAGGGCCAACAGATTCAGAGAGTTGTTCAGAAAGTAGTTATGCAGGAAAGGAAGCTTGTTACAAGCAGACCGTGGATTCCAGAGGGCACAATTGAAAGATGGAGATGAGGGAGTGCAAGTAATAGATTATTTTGGTTTTGATATGAGGTAGGGTAGGGGTTGAGGTTGTAGGATGGTGGACCAGGGTTGGGGGAGATGTCCCCCTGAAATCAGTAGGAGTAAGAACATAAAGAGCAAGTAGTTATTTGAAATGTTAGCAGTTTTTTTGTTGAATGTGTTTGGGCAAGATGGACTGAGGTTTTTCAGGAAGGTGAGAAGGGCATGGGAGCTGTACATGGGAGGGAAGGAGAGAGGCTGATGTGAATGAGTGGTGATGGGGTGGTGAATGTGGATGGCAAGGGAACACAGGAGGATAAAAATAAAGCAATTTTTTTTATTTCTATAGCGCCGACATATTCCGCAGCACTTTACATTTCAGAGGGGATTTGTACAGACAATAGACATTACAGCATAACAATCATAGATCATAACAAATACCAAGAGGAGTGAGGGCCCTGCTCGCAAGCTTAGTCTGAGGAAAGAGGTAGACATGAAAGGTGGGTTGTAACAGTTGCCCTGATTGTATGGACCAGCCATAATGTTACGTGTGTAACTACAGATGCAGAGGGCTAATGGATGCATGAAGCATGTGGGAACATGATGCGGGGAACCTGGTTATGGTAACTTTTGGCTGTGCCACACAGGGATAGATTAGGTTAATGTGTTGAGGCGATAGGCAGGTCTGAATAAATGCGTTTTCAGGGCACGCTTAAAATTGTGGGGATTGGGGACTAATCGTATTGACCAGGGAAGTGCATTCCAAAGAATTGGCGCAGCACGTGTAAAGTCTTGGAGACGGGAGTGGGAGGTTCTGATTGAGGATGCTAACCTCAGGTCATCAGCAGAACGGAGGGCACGGGTAGGGTGGTATACTGACACAAGGGAGGAGATGTAGGGTGGTGCTGAGCCATGGAGGGCTTTGTGGGTGAGGGTAATAAGTTTATACTGAATTCTGGAGTGGATGAGTAGCCAGTGTAAGGACTGGCACAAGGTAGAGACATTGGCTAAATGGCTAAAAATACAGCAAAGTGTGGGTTACCTGTCTCCTGTCCTGACTAACTGTCATGGAGTAACTGTCTTGCTAGATGCTTAGCTAATGCGATGCTTTGCTTAATGCGTGCTGACCCCTCACTTGCGTGCCCCTTAGAGTTAAGGGGGTTTTACACATGGCGATATTGCTAGCAATATCGCTATGTGTGATACTTACCTCCGACCGGCTCCCCTGCTGTCTGTCATAGATCGCGCAGGTCCATTTCTCGTCGGGCGCTTCCTGCTGGCGCCGAGGAGCGACACGCGGACGGGAGGACGCCAGGATCGCCGCATCTGAAAGGTAAGTAATGACCGCTGTATCGCTGCTGCATCGCTGTGAGATCTGCCTGTATGACAGCTCACTAGCGACCATTCAGCGATGCACCAGCGATCCTGACCGGGTCGTTGTCGGGATCGCTAAATGTAAAGGGGCCTTTAGTCTACATTTATACACCCCACTACAGGGCCAAGAGGGATTGTGGGAGCTACTTGGTTATAAACTTGCAACAGCTGCTCAGCACCTCTTGGTGTGCAAAAGATGATCAAAGAGCCAGTCCTGATTCTATCTCTATGCTAAAACGCTTCTCCTGAGAACATCTCCAGTGATTTTCCCCCCCATGGTTATACAGCAGTAAGTCCTGAGAACAATGTAACAGATGAATTATAGCAAAGAAGTTGAATAATATAGTTACCAGTCACACTGCTTGCTAACATTGAATGGAGATAAATGCAGGCTGGTGCAGGTCAGAAGTTGAATAATATGGTTACCTGTGTGAAGAGAGAAGGTGGATGTTAATTCCTTGTCATGGAGTAACTGTCTTGCTAGATGCTTAGCTAATGCGATGCTTTGTGTAATGCGTGCTGACCCCCTCACTTGGCCATACTCCTCTCTGGACCACGCTAATCTTGCATGGTGTGGTGTGCTGTGCTTAGGCCAGGCTCATGTCTGGACCTCATTGGTCTAGTATGAAGCACTTGGGCCATACTCATCTCTGGACCATGCTGATCTTGCATGGTGTGCTGTGCTTAGGCCAGGCTCATGTCTGGACCTTGCTAGTCTTGTGTGATACGCTTAGGCTGGGCCTCTAATGTTTCATGTTTGACTTTTAGGGGGAGGTGATGAATTTGCTGATGTTTCTCTCCACATGGGATGGGAAGGTTCCTCAGCCAGCCATCCTGAAGCCTCGTCCTCTCTGGACCGGGAAGCAGATTTTCTCTTTGATTGTTCCAGGGCATATTAATGTTATCCGGACTCACAGCACCCACCCGGATGATGAGGACAGTGGTCCTTATAAACACATCTCCCCGGGGGACACAAAGGTGCGTAATGAATGGTCCTGATATCAGGCAGCACTCTGGTCTAAGCTGCTGATTAATCACACTTGTTGTCTTCAGGTCATTGTGGAGAATGGAGAGCTGATCATGGGGATCTTGTGTAAAAAATCGCTGGGGACGTCTGCGGGATCGCTGGTCCATATCTCGTATTTGGAGATGGGACATGATGTCACTCGTCTCTTCTACTCAAATATCCAGACTGTCATCAATAACTGGCTGCTCATTGAGGGTGGGTGTATGGTTAGAGGTGAAAGTATTTAGAATTGAGCGTCCTCAGTGGCTAACAAGGTACAAAGATATACAGGGGCTTCTCACAAATTTAGAATATCATCAAAAAGGTAATTTTTCAGTTCTTCAATACAAAAAGTGACTCCTCTATTCTAGAGTCATTGCACACACTGATCTATTTCACTTGTTTATTTCTGTTAATGTTGATGAGTATGGCTGACAGCCAATCAAGTCATTATCTCAGTAATTAGAATACCTTATAATACCAGCTTGAAAAAAATGATTGTAAAATCTGAAATGTCCATCACATTCAGTAATCAAAGTCATGTTTGTGTGTGTGTGGCCCATTCACTATCTCCATCTAACCCCCACCCCCTGAAGATGGCTGGACCGTCATTGTAAATACATCATTGTAAATACAAACCTGTGCTTTGTATCCCCCCCCACCTCATTGTAGATTGTAAGCTCCACGAGCAGGGTCGTCTTATGTCGCTTTAATTATTGTATTGTTAACGTTGTTACTTATGACTGTTGTGTTTGAAACTGTTCAACTGTAAAGCGCTGCGGAATATGTTGGCGCTATATAAAGATTATTATTATTAAATGCACTCAGTACTTGGTCGGGCTCCTTCTGCATCAATTACTGCATCAATGCGGTGTGGCATGGAGGCGATCAGCCTGTGGCACTGCTGAGGGGTTATGGAAGCCCAGGTTGCTTTGATTGCAGCCTTCAGCTCGTCTGCGTTGTTGGGTCTGGTGTCTCATCTTCCTCTTGACAATACTCCGTAGATTCTCTATGGGGTTAAGGTGAGATGAGTTTGCTGCCAATCAAGCCCAGTGATACTGTTGTGTGTACACCAGGTATTGGTACTTTTGGCAGTGTGGACAGGGGCCAAGTCCTGCTGGAGAATGACATTTCGATCTCCAAAAAGCTTGTCGGCAGAGGGAAGCATGAAGAGCTCTAAAATGTCCTGGTAGATGGCTGTGCTGACTTTGGTCTTGATAAAACACAATGGACCTACACCAGCAGATGACATGGCTCCCCAAACCATCACTGATTGTGGAGACTTCACACTAGACCTCCAGCAGCTTGGATTGTGGCCTCTCCACTCTTCCTCCAGACTCTGGGACCACAATTTCCAAGGTCTAGTGTGAAGTGTCCACAATCAGTGATGGTTTGGGGAGCCATGTCATCTGCTGGAGTAGGTCCACTGTGTTTTATCAAGACCAAAGTCAGCGCAGCAGTCTACCAGGACATGTTAGAGCTCTTCATGCTTCCCTCTGCCGACAAGCTTTATGGAGATGGAAATGTCATTCTCCAGCAGGACTTGGCACCTGTCCACACTGCCCAAAGTACCAATACCTGGTGTAAAAACAACAGTATCACTGGGCTTTATTAGCAGCAAACTCGCCTGACCTTAACCCCGTAGAGAATCTGTGGAGTATTGTCAAGAGGAAGATGAGAGACACCAGACCCAACAATGAGACGAGCTGAAGGCTGCGATCAAAGCAACCTGGGCTTCCATAACCCCTCAGCAGTGCCACAGGCTGATCACCTCCATGCCACGCAACATTGATGCAGTAATTGATGCAAAGGGAACCTGACCAAGTATTGAGTGCATTTACTGATCATACATTTCCCTAGGCCAACATTTCGGATTTTATAATCATTATTTTCAAGCTGGTGTTCTAATTTCCTGAGATAATGACTTTTGGGTTTTCATTGGCTGTAAGCCATAATCAACATTACCAGAAATAAATGTGAAATAGATCACTGTGTGTAATGACTCTATAGAATAGGAGTCACTTTTTGTATTGAACGGAAACTTTTGGTATATTCTAATTTTGTGAATGCAACTGTATCTTTCCTGTGGTTAGATGGGGTCTTTTGGGGAGTGGAATGGTCTGCACTGTGTATATGTATACTACTGTGTGCATTATGTATACATTGCTGTGGGCTCTTCTGATAGGTGTACCTTTTTTTTTTTTTCTTCTGTAGGTCACACTATTGGGATCGGAGACTCTATTGCTGATGCAAAGACTTACCAGGATATCCAGAACACCATCAAAAAAGCCAAGCAGGATGTGATAGAGGTGAGGCTGGTGGCCTTTGGTTCTGATGAGCCTGGGCTGCTCCAGTAATGGTCTGAATCCTCAGTATCGTGTTCTGTGCAGGTCATTGAGAAGGCCCACAACAATGAGCTGGAGCCCACACCTGGAAACACCCTACGTCAGACTTTTGAGAACCAGGTGAACCGAATCCTCAATGATGCCAGAGATAAGACTGGCTCGTCTGCCCAGAAGTCTTTATCTGAGTATAACAACTTCAAGTCCATGGTGGTGTCAGGAGCCAAGGGCTCAAAGATCAACATCTCCCAGGTGAGTGGTGGCTTGGTGGAAGTGGCAGTGGTCAGCATATACAGTGTGCGCAGACCTGATTCCCTTTTCTTCCAGGTCATTGCTGTAGTGGGCCAGCAGAACGTGGAGGGTAAACGCATCCCCTTTGGCTTCAAACATCGGACACTGCCTCACTTCATCAAAGATGATTATGGCCCAGAGAGCAGAGGTTTCGTTGAGAACTCCTACCTTGCTGGCCTTACTCCAACAGAGTTTTTCTTCCATGCTATGGGAGGAAGAGAGGGTTTAATTGATACAGCTGTGAAGACTGCTGAGACAGGTGTTTTTTTTTTTTTTTTTTTTTTTTTTTCCTCCCCTGCTTTCTGTCTACACTGTTGCTCCCCGTATAGCAAATCAGTGGTCAGGGCTTACTATAAGCAGGTCCATGTCTGACTGTAGAGCCACAAACCTCTCCTGAGGGGTAAAGCTAATAAGAATTCCTTTTGCTTTTCATCAGGTTACATCCAGAGACGTCTGATCAAGTCTATGGAGTCTGTTATGGTGAAGTACGACGCTACAGTACGTAACTCCATCAATCAGGTTGTACAGTTGCGGTATGGCGAGGATGGTCTGGCTGGAGAAGGTGTGGAGTTCCAGAACCTGGCCACGCTTAAACCATCTAACAAAGCCTTTGAGAAAAAGTGAGTGTGGGTGGGAGCTGAATCCAATGCCTGTAGGGGAGTGGTGTTTACTCATGAAGGGAGTTTGTGCTGATGGTGGTCTGTCACGCTGACCTGCTCCTGGGTGGGCTCAGCTGGGGCTTGTGCTGATGCCAGCCCTTGTGGGCTCACACTGCTGTGGGACTTGTGCTGATGCTGGTCTGTGAGCAGCCCCTGAGTGGACTCATGATGATGCCTGTGTCTGTTTCTTGCTCCTGCTGATGCTGGCCTGGGGCTGTGTGTCTTGGCTCGCGGGTGGGCTCATGTTGGTGCAGGTCTGTGTGTGTGTGTCTTGGCTTGCGTTTAGGGCTCCTGGGTGGGGGCTAGTGGTGGTACCAGCCTGTATGCATATCTTAGCTTGCAGGTGGGACTAGTGCCGGTCTGTGTTTCTTAGCCCGTGCTGATGCCAGCCTGTGTGGGGCTCCTGGGTGGGCTCATTCTGATGGTGGCCTGTGTGTGTGTCTTAGCTTGCAGGTGGGACTAGTGCTGGTGCCAGCCTTAGTGTTTGTCTTGGATTGCTGGTGGGGCTCGTGCTGATGCCGGCCTATGTCGGGTGCATGCTGACGCTGGCCTGTGTTTTTAGATTTAAATTCGACTACGCTAATGAGCGTGCTCTGAGGAGGACTCTGCAGGAAGATGTGGTGAAGGATATCCTCAGCAATGCCCACATCCAGAATGAGCTGGAGAAGGAATTTGACAAGATGAAGGAAGATAGAGAGGTCCTGCGGGTTATCTTCCCTACTGGTGACAGCAAGGTAACTGACAACTCAGCAGTGACCGCTGGGTATTGTGTCGAGGTTTCAGTGCTGACTATGGCTTGTCTTTCAGGTGGTCCTACCGTGTAATCTCCTCAGGATGATCTGGAACGCACAGAAGATATTCCACATAAACACCCGCATGCCCTCAGATCTGCACCCAATCAAAGTGGTGGATGGTAGGCATTGTACAGTACTGGCTGCTGGCAATGATGCAAATATAATTTCTTCTTTGACTTCGCCGTCTTGTCCTCATGACGGTTAATCTTGTTTTTGTTCCGTAAGGCGTGAAGGATCTGAGTAAGAAGCTGGTGATTGTAAATGGAGATGATCCTCTGAGTCGCCAGGCCCAGGAGAACGCCACTCTCCTGTTTAACATCCACCTGCGCTCCACGCTTTGCAGTCGCAGGATGGTGGAGGAGTTCCGGCTCAGTGGAGAGGCCTTCGACTGGCTGCTGGGAGAAATCGAGTCCAAGTTCAACCAGGCTATTGTAAGTATTGTGCGGCTGCTGTGCATCTTGCTGGACACATTACTAACGTATTAACCCCTTTCTGATGTGGGCTTCGGCGCTGAGCTCACATCTTTCCCTGCACATGTCAGCTATTTTGAACAGCTGACATGTGCCTCTAACAGCCTTGGGTGGAATCGTGTTAACCTGTTAAATGCTGCTAATCTGGCAGTGGCATTTAATGCGTGCTTACAGGAAGCGCATTGGAAATCCTGCCCGTCAGTGACCCCCGTCATGCGGCCGCGGGTCACCGACGGGTTGGCATGACAACCGGAGGTCTCCAGCAGTGGTCAGCGCTCATAGCAAGAGTTTCTGCTACACACAAATTAGATCTGATCACACAGGCAACTGAAGTATTGCAGCTTCTAGTCTTTTATGGAGACAATTGAAGCATGCTTCAATAAAGTTTTTAAAAATATAAAAGTTCAAATCACCGTGCCATTCGCCTCATTCAAAATAAAACCATAAAAAAAATCAATGTACACTTTTGGCAGCACCATGTTGAGAATCGGCAGCGCTATCAATATAAAAAAATTACCCTGATCGTAATTTATTTATCTATTTTTTTTTTTTTTTTTTGTCACCACTTAAATAAAAAAAAAAAAAAAAAAAACACAGACCTGTTTGGTATCTATGAACCTGTAAAGATCTGGAGAATCTTACTGTCAGGTCAGTTTTACAATTTAGTGAATAAAAATGAAATGGTAAAATAGAATTGCACTTTTTTTTGCATTTTGCCACACTTGGAATTTTTTTTCACGTTTTCCAGTACATGTTAAATCCAATGATGTTGTTCAAAAGTACAACTTGTCCCACAAAAAACAAGCCCTCACATGGCCAGTTGTGGCTCTGGGAAGAAGTGGAGCAAAACCGAAAATACTTCAGGTCATGAAGGGGTTAATGATTCCCTTTTCTGCAGGCTCATCCGGGAGAGATGGTGGGAGCACTGGCCGCTCAGTCTCTTGGTGAGCCAGCCACTCAGATGACCTTGAACACTTTCCACTATGCCGGTGTCTCAGCCAAAAACGTCACTCTGGGAGTTCCTCGTCTGAAAGAGTTAATTAATATATCAAAGAAACCTAAGACTCCTTCCCTCACAGTCTTCTTACTGGGCCAATCTGCTCGAGATGCCGAGCGTGCCAAGGTGAGTCTCATAGCGTGGTATGGTGCCTTCTTGTGCTGACATCCTGCCGGCCGAGCCTCACACTTGTCTGCTTGTTCAGGACATTTTGTGCCGCTTGGAGCACACAACTCTGCGGAAAGTTACGGCTAATACTGCCATTTACTATGATCCAAACCCACAAAATACCGTGGTGGCTGAAGACCAGGAGTGGGTGAATGTCTACTACGAGATGCCAGACTTTGATGTCACCAGAATTTCCCCATGGCTGCTTCGTGTGGAGCTTGACCGCAAACACATGACTGACCGTAAACTGACCATGGAGCAGATCGCGGAGAAGATCAATGCAGGTAAATTGTGGCGATTCATCCTGAGCCCTTCCAATCTCCTATCGGTGCCATCCTCATGTATTCTACTCTCCTTCCAGGCTTTGGCGATGATCTCAACTGTATATTTAATGATGATAATGCGGAGAAGCTGGTTCTGCGGATAAGGATCATGAACAGTGAGGAGAACAAGATGCAAGAGGTGAGAAAAAGCCAATAAAGCAGTGTAAGTCACAACCTTGGAGTGTTCCTAACCTGATGACCCTCTGGCTTCAGGAAGAAGAGGTGGTGGACAAGATGGACGACGATGTCTTCTTACGTTGCATTGAGTCCAATATGCTGACAGATATGACTCTGCAGGGGATTGAGCAGATCAGTAAGGTAGGTGATCCTCTGAAGTTTGTGCGGAGGCGTTCTCTTGTCACCCATTACTATTGTAAACAAAGGTCTTTTTCATCAAGTCGGGTGCTGATGGCTGTTTTTGTAGCTTGTCAGGGTTTTTTACTTAACGATTTGTTTGCTTAGGTTTACATGCACCTGCCACAGACTGACAACAAAAAGAAGATAATTCTGACGGAGGATGGGGAGTTCAAGGCTCTTCAGGAATGGATCCTGGAGACAGACGGCGTCAGCCTCATGAGGGTTCTGAGTGAAAAAGATGTGGATCCTGTGAGGACGACATCGAACGACATCGTGGAAATCTTCACTGTAAGCCCGGTGTTTGTTTTGCCCCTTTCCTCTTGTAAGTTGGGTTCGTCTTGACATCTCTCTTCCATTCCAGGTTCTTGGAATTGAAGCCGTCAGGAAAGCGCTGGAGAGAGAACTGTACCATGTAATTTCCTTTGACGGTTCTTACGTGAACTATCGCCACTTGGCCCTTCTCTGTGACACAATGACCTGCAGAGGCCACTTGATGGCCATCACTCGTCACGGTGTGAACAGGCAAGACACAGGACCGCTCATGAAATGTTCCTTTGAAGAAACGGTAGGTGCAGCACATCTGCTCAGGGTGACACCTGTTTGTGGTGTCCCTCACAGCCTTGGGTTTACCTCCTACTCTTTTCTCTCCCACAGGTGGATGTCCTCATGGAGGCGGCAGCACACGGTGAGACTGATCCCATGAAAGGAGTGTCTGAGAACATCATGCTGGGGCAGTTGGCACCCGCTGGCACTGGCTGCTTTGATCTCTTATTGGATGCAGAGAAATGTAAATTTGGAATGGAGATTCCTACAAATATCCCGGGTCTTGGAGCCGCAGGACGTGAGTATCGATGGGGATCAGCTTCACTTTTACATCTGATTTACCCCCCCCCCCCCCCCCCTTGACATTTGTCTTCTAATCTTTGGTCTGTTTTATTCAGCAACCGGAATGTTTTTTGGAACTGCCCCAAGCCCGATGGGGGGAATGTCTCCTGCAATGACTCCTTGGAACCAAGGTGCTACACCAGCCTATGGAGCATGGTCTCCAAGTCTAGGTATGTCGGGGGGAGGTGAAGCACCGTTTAATGCTGCTGTGCTCTAAAGTCTTGTATTATGAGCTTATATGGTTTACATACACTTTTTATGATATACTGCTTATAAGGTCGGTGGTGAGCTTGGCTCGCCAACCAAGAGATTTTCTGAACTATAGTTATTCTGCATTGATTCCATCTTATGCTTAGTCTTCAGTTTTCAGCACAGACTTTGTGTGCGCACTCCTCAATATTGAACTTGCAACCCAAAGAAAGAATAAAAAATGGAAACAGTCAGTGTTGATCTACTAAGTCTGAAGTATGAGCCACTTGCTAAAATCCCAACACTTTCAGCCTTGGCTGCTATCTGAGGTTATTAATGGTCATTGGAGAGAGGTTTTGCTGCTGAATAATCAGGATCCAGCTGCTGTGTGATCACCAACCAATGATGTCCCTGATTGATGGAGACCAACAAGTCGAGACACTGCAGCCATGGGAGCCGGTTTAGGGCACCAGCAGCCTGGGGTTGTTTGTGGTTTTTTTTTTTTTTTTATCTTTTTGGGACGTTTTGGAGAAACTGCCACACAACTGGGTCCATCACTGAGTCCAATGTAACCCCAAGTTGGTGACCTGGAATGAAGTCTAGGGAGTCAGACTGTTATATTGTACCACCCCATAATTTTCTTGGGAGCAGGATGGACCAGTGTGAGGTTTCATCACAAGGTCACTTCATGGCACTGTATCTGTTCTCCAGGCCACTTTCCAAGTATTGGTGCACCCAACATAAAAGTGGAACTAATTGCTGTCGAAGGCAGACCCTTCATTTGTGTCTTGCTCTACTCTGTAGACACTGACTCCGTAAACCTTCTACAATCTCACTTGCAGTACAAAATGGATCACTATACGCTGTTTTTATTATCTGGCAATCAGTCTGCAGATATTCGCCTCTGCACCTCTTGTTCTACCAACCACTGGGACATGCAACGTTGACCAGTGCTCACATCTCAGCCTACACGTGTTGTGATCTAGCAGAGGAATAAATCAGTCTCAAGAATTCTGTCTGTCTTTATTGTCAACCCTTGGTGATTACAACCCTTGGTGATTACTGTGCAGTCCTTCAAGTCTTGCGATGTACCTATCCTCCCACAAGACCTTATTCAAATTTTGATCATTTGCTGATCTTGGTGACCCCTGTACTTGCTGTCAGTTTCAATGTTGAGGCGTGTGTTCTGTCTCATTTAACTCATCAATTGGTAAGGACCGTGAGACAGACCAGGATCTCCCTTCCAGTAGTTCTCCAAGAAATGCTCCTGTAGGGTTGTATTCTATTAAAAGGGGTGTTCACCACTCTTCTGATACGTGTTGACATCTTTGAGGTGTCTTGACTGTTCTGCAATCCTGTATGGAAGGGAGAAATCCCTGACATTAATCCCAATAACCACTTTATTTTGCAGGAAGTGGCATGACACCTGGCGCAGCCGGATTCTCTCCCAGCGCTGCCTCGGATGCCAGTGGCTTCAGTCCTGGCTATTCTCCGGCCTGGTCTCCCACTCCAGGTTCTCCTGGTTCTCCGGGCCCCTCAAGTCCGTACATTCCTTCACCAGGTAAAGGCCCTGTTTATGCTGTGTACCAAGTTTCACCAGAGTTCAAATCTAAAGTATGAAGATGTTGACATCTGTGTAAGCATGGCTTTACCTTGATGCACCAAAATATAAAGCTCATTGTTTCTGTGTTTCTTACCATTTGGAGTAGAAAACTGATCTGGCAGTGATGTGTCCACCAGTCTGGAGATGAGTGACTGTCTGGTGCATAGGCAGGTTCTGCTCACAACCAGATGGATATAATTAGAGGAAGGTTTGACATATTGCAGGTTCAGCCCAGTGATGCTGTTTCTGCAGCCTGTGGTCCAGCACTCTGATTGTAGAACAACAATCCTCTAAAACCAATTTCCATTGTCACCTGTACAAGTGCTGACAGTGTGGTCCATATAATCATGTATTTATTTTTTTTTTTTTTTTTGTATTTCCTTTACAGGTGGCGCAATGTCTCCCAGCTATTCCCCCACCTCTCCAGCTTATGAACCAAGGAGTCCTGGCGGCTATACTCCTCAAAGTCCAAGTTACTCTCCGACGTCACCCTCTTACAGTCCAACTTCCCCCTCATATTCTCCCACAAGCCCAAACTATAGTCCCACTTCCCCGAGCTACTCTCCCACTTCTCCGAGCTACTCGCCAACAAGTCCAAGCTACTCGCCAACCTCTCCGAGTTATAGCCCAACGAGCCCCAGCTACAGTCCCACTTCCCCAAGCTATTCTCCTACATCCCCAAGCTATTCTCCTACATCCCCCAGCTACAGTCCTACATCTCCCAGCTACTCTCCTACTTCTCCCAGTTACTCTCCTACATCTCCCAGTTATTCTCCCACTAGTCCTAGTTACTCGCCCACTTCTCCCAGCTATTCTCCTACATCTCCCTCATACAGCCCAACTTCACCCTCCTATTCACCTACATCCCCATCATACAGCCCAACATCACCCTCTTATTCTCCTACTTCTCCCAATTACTCACCAACTTCTCCTAATTATACACCCACCTCTCCGAGTTACAGTCCCACCTCTCCCAGTTACAGTCCCACCTCTCCAAACTATAGTCCTACAAGCCCGAGTTATTCTCCAACATCGCCCAGTTACTCGCCTTCAAGTCCACGTTATACCCCACAGTCTCCGAGCTATACTCCTAGCTCCCCCAGCTACAGCCCCAGTTCACCCAGCTATTCCCCAACAAGCCCCAAATATACACCGACAAGCCCGTCCTACAGCCCAAGCTCTCCAGAGTACACGCCGACTTCCCCCAAGTATTCTCCGACTTCCCCCAAATACTCGCCAACTTCTCCCAAGTACTCGCCAACATCCCCTACTTATTCTCCAACCACTCCCAAATACTCTCCTACCTCTCCAACATATTCCCCTACTTCCCCAGTCTATACTCCTACATCCCCCAAATACTCTCCTACATCGCCTACATATTCACCGACCTCTCCTAAGTATTCGCCAACTTCACCCACCTACTCACCTACCAGTCCTAAAGGCTCCACTTACTCTCCTACGTCCCCAGGATACAGTCCCACATCTCCAACCTACAGTCTCACAAGTCCAGCGATCAGTCCAGATGACAGTGATGAAGAAAACTGAGCAGCAGCATTCCCTGGACACATCTGTCTCTGTGATTGGGTGCTTCTCTCATCTAAATGAGAAATTCTCACATGATCAGTCAGTTAGCTATAAGTGCATGGATCAGGGTTGGAGGCTTCCTTGTACAGCTTCGAGAGACCACATTGTGTTCATGCTTTTATATGTGATAGACTAAAAGTTAATAATTTGGGAATTCATCGCTACTTTAAGTGGCAAAATAGTGTCTGATCGTCACCGGCGCATTATTTATAGCAGAGGATAAGAAGCTTCAGCGTTTTAGTTCTGATTCTGCTCGGACTGCTAGGATTTGTCTGCAGTCTCTTTTGCTAAATGTTATTGGAAATCTTAATAGATGTTTGACAAAGTGACATTTTGTTCTTAAAAAAAAAAAAAATAAATGTTGCAAACTTCCAAAACTCAGTCTGGTTCTTGCTCACACGTCGGGGGATACTTTAGCCTTGGCTCCAATGGTAATGCTCTGAGTAATGATTCACTGTGTTCGGCGTGACCTGGGACCACCATGATACGGCTGCTCAAATTATACAAGGAAACGCAACCCCTTCCAGCTGAAGCCGGATTTCACTTTTCCAGTCACCTTTGACAGCACGAACGAGAGGGGATCTGCCCTTCAAGGACAGGAAACCTTCAAGATGAAAAGGGCAGCTCCTCTCCACGTCACTGGTTTCCTGTCCTTGATGGGGGGGAACCTTCATTCCTGCATGGCGGCAAAAGAAAAGCAAACTTCCAGACCTGGGCCTGTTGGTTGCGTCAGGGCACCATCTGCTACAATCAGCGCCGGGATTGCTGGAAGTGCTGCAGGGTGGGGGCAGCTGAGGTTTTGGTCGTGCGGGAGTCTGCGGTGGCATCACCGCATTGTTAGCTGGCAGCTCTGCGTTCTGGTGCAGTCAGAGCGCGTCTGGAAACCGGAAGTTGTGATCTGACGCTCCCGGGACCTCTCATCCGGCGCACGTCTGGGGAGGGTATCGGATGCTGCAGGAACATGCCTGCCAGCAGATCCCCCTACAGCACAATACTTAAGGGTACATCACCGGCCAGGCAGGGGCACCAATGGATGCAAAGCAGGCCTCTTCCCAGTGGTAGCAGCATTTGAAGCCAGAGCAGCTGCAGCGACCCTCAACGTCAGATGTGACTGTTACAGCAGGGGATGCAAGTCCAAAGACTAGGACAAGTAGGTACTGTTCTACCAGGATAGATGATTCTGCAGTCCCTAAAGAAGACCTCTCGAATGACATCCTGCCTTCCTTTCCCCTACAATTTCCTCTGAGCTACGAAAATGTCATTTTAATAATGCGAATCTCCCTCTCTCCTTCTGACTTCTTGCCTTTCTGGTAGGATCCTCCTAGAAATGCATACAGGGAAATCTAAGCACAGAGCCTGTCCGGGCAGGATCTGGCTAGCACATGGCCCCAAAAATTATGCCAGGCATGTGTTAATGACAGAGGCTAATGAGACCCCCAGACTTCTATTCCACCCTAAAACCCTCATCAGAACAGAGGTGGAGAACTCGTTAAGGTCCTAATCCCTCTCAGGGGAAACGCCACATGGGGATAGGGCTGAAGTGTCTCCCAAGTCGTCGACTGTATACTCGTATAAGGGGGTTCTGCAGGATACTTCAGGATCATCCTACACAAAAAGTGACTTGAGGGCGGGCTATTTCTTCCTCCTAGAAGAGGTGTTCAATTTAGTTAAGAGCGTAAAGTCCACAATGGGACTGGTCGGCCAAAAAAGTCTGTCCAAGATATGTTTTGGACCTTGGACAAGAAAAAAAGTAGGTCCTTTCCTATGAATGATAAATTGCTAAGTCTCATTAATAAAGAATGGGAAAAGTCAGGAAGGGCCCCCTGCCATTCTCCTTTAAAAGGAAGTACCCCTTTTGAGGAAGAGGCTATCTCGTCCTGGAGTAAAGTGCCCAAATTGGATGTAGCCATATCCAAGGCCTCAAAAAGATCATCCCTTCCCTTTTGAAGCCTCAGGTTTACTAAAAGATCCCATCGATAGGAAGGTTGGCACTCTTAAAGCTTACGTGGTAGTCAAGGGCTGAGGCTCGTCATTGCTGCAACCTGCACAGCAAGGTCCCTCATGGTCTGAGTAGACTAAGACCAGCTGAGTGAAAATTCATCCAGAAACCCCCTTTTGGCCATGCCCCCAGAAATCAAAGGAGCGGCGTTCTTATCAGATGCATCGACCGACTCAGCCAGAATAGCCGCAAGGTCTGCTGCATTCTCTAATGCAGGCCATAGAGCAGTCTGTTTAAAAGATTGCCCAGGGGACATACAGGCAAAAGGGAGACTGTTCTCTTCCTTGTGAAGATAAATACTTATTTGGTTCTGCTTTGGATTACATCTTAGAAAAAGCTTCTGATGAGAAAGGGTTCCCAAAATCTCCCTTCTCATCCTTCAGGCAGACCTTTCGGAGGAAGAAATACAGCCGAAAGAGACCATCCACAGAACACTGTAGATGGGAGGATCAACCAAAGAAGGTCAAGGGGTTCCTATTTGGCAAACCTTCCCAAGGTTGTAGAAAGCCCTCCAAATGACTCCCAGGTTGGAAGAAAGCTCTCTTCTATCCAGCCCTTGGATTCTCAACCTGGTAAGGGCAGGGTTGAAGCTCGAGTTCG
The DNA here is from genome assembly GCF_039654945.1 of Dendrobates tinctorius. Classification (NCBI taxonomy): domain Eukaryota; kingdom Metazoa; phylum Chordata; class Amphibia; order Anura; family Dendrobatidae; genus Dendrobates; species Dendrobates tinctorius. Next base: position 932,311 of record NW_027362105.1, read on the forward strand.
GGAGGCATTTACCAAACGGGTTCATCACAACGGCCCCACGAGTATCCACCTTGGAGCAAGTAGCGCTGGACTCAGAGGTACTAAGCCTATTATTTATATAGCACCATTGGTTCCATGGTGCTGTACTTGAGAAAGGGTTACATACAAATTACAGATCTCACAGTAAACAAATTTACAATGACAGAATGATACAGAGGGGAGACGACCCTGCCCTTTAGGGCTTACATGCTACAGGATGGTGGGGAAGGAGACAGTAGGTTGGTGGGTTGCAGCAGTTCCCGTGTTGGTTGAGTACATTCTGCAGGATGTTCCAGCAGGAGAAGGGAAAGGCTTCTATTATCCCGTTTCTAATAAAGAAGCTGGATGGTTCATACAGAACGATTTTCAACCTGAAGGGCCTGAACAAGTTCCTGAAGATTCAAGATGGAGTCAATAAAATCAGCGATACAACTACTCTTTCCTAGTTGCTATATGGCCGTCCTGGGCGTGTATTACCACATGCCGATACACGTAGCATTCCAGAAGTATCTGAGTAGCTGTGCCAGTAGTGGGCACCTCAAGGCACTTCCAGTACAGGACCCTCCCCTTTTGCCTGGCGGTAGCCCCTCATGTGTTCACAAAGTTAATAGTGGAGGTTACAGCCCACCTCAGAAAGAAAGACTGATCATCCCATACCTGGACGACATCCTGATAGTGGGTCGTTTTTTCACTCCTTGCCACAGTTAAGTGAGACATAGCCACCGTCTTAAAGAGCTTAGGGTGGTGTTTAAACTTAGTAAAATCAAGGTCACAATTAGACCCACAAAGGACACAAATCTTTCTAGGACTCTTAAGGCCCCGTCACACATAGCGATCTCGCTAGCGAGATCGCTGCTGAGTCACAAGTTTTGTGACACAACACTGATCTCACCAGCGAGATCGCTGTGTGTGACAGCGATCAGCGAGCAGCCCCCTTGCCGGTATCGCTGAACGCTCTGGACATTTCTTTTGTCGCTGATCTCCCGCTGGCCAGCACGCATCGCTGTGTGTGACAGGCGGGAGACCAGCGATAAAATAAAAAAAATATTACTATTCTCACCTTCCGACGTACCGCGCAGCCATCCCGCCTCTCTCCACGCTCCGGTCCCAGTAATCCTTTGCAAGAATGACCGCGAGACTTCGCGATCCCGTGAAGTCGGACGTCATCGAGGTAATTCTCGCAAAGCATTACTGGGACCGAAGCGTGGAGAGAGGCGGGATGGCTGCGCGGGACGTCAGAAGGTGAGAATAACAATATTTTTTATTTTAATTCTATTTTTGACATGAATCAGCGCTGAACACAGCGATGCCGTGCGCTCGGCGTCGCTGTGCTAATCGCTGGTGAAGCTGTCTGTGTGACAGCTCACCAGCGATCACATAGCGATTCACCAGCGATCCTGACACGTTGATATTGTTGTCGGGATCGCTGGTAAGTCGCTTAGTGTGACGGGGCCTTTGCTCGACTCGTGCCAGCAGGACTGTCGCCTACCAATCAAGAAAAGGAAAAATTGCTGTCTCCTCTCCAGGTCAATACAAAATCCGGTGATGTCCCTCACGAACGCTATGTTCTTCCTGGGGTCCCTGACCTCATGTATCCCGGCAGTGAAATGGGCTCAAATCCACTCGAGAGTTGCAGTGGTATATGTTGGAAAGTAAATGTTCCTTACGGGGGTATCTAGAAGGTACACTGACACTGCCTTGGGAGGTAAAACATTCGCTCTACTGGTGGTTGGAGATAAAGTCCCTTCGGGAGGGGATCCTGTGATTTCCTCACGTCACCACAGACGCCAGCCCAGGGGTGTGGAGCACATCTGGACAACCATCTGGTTCAGGGAACATGGTCAGCGGTAGAAAAGGAAGGCTCCTCAAATATATGGGAGCTCTTGGCGGTAGAAAATGCATTAGTCTCCTACCGTTCCTACAAGGCCATCATGTAAAAATATTTTTGGACAATCAGGTCACGGTCACATACCTGAATCAGGGGGTACACGGTCCCATTCCCTAATGCAGATTACCCAACGGATTTTCAGCCTTACGGAGGAGAACATCCTTTCACTATCTGCGCTTCACATCAGAGGAAAGGACAATATAACAGCAGATCTTTTTAAGCCACTAACCATTTCTACAGGGCGATTGGTCGAAACATGGGGATACCCCCATTGGAAGAAGCTGTTTTGACGAAACAGCGCTGTCGGGGTGGTATTTGCGGTACTTAATCTGTACACTGCAGAGAAGATGTGCCCAAATAATAATTTCCAAGATGTAGTAACAGTTAAGAAGTGGTTTAATCGACGCATTTTAGGGTGAATACCACTCCTTCCTCAGGAAAATACCACATATAGCTTACAAATGTTCTAACAGTATCTTGCTTAAATACATCCAGGATTCACAAAAACAGACGCCAAGCAGTCAGATGACACATGTCAAAGGTCAAAGTTGATCAAGGGTTAATACAGAATTAGTTTAGAGAAGTTGCTTTCTATACCAGAGAAACATATTCTAATACCATGTTTGTTTGAATTTGCAGTTTGAAAGATAAAAAATATTTCAAGAATGAAGAAAAAAAACACAAAAAATCAGATAACTGAAAAAAGACATATACCGCAAACTTACAAGAAAAGGCTCTCCTGTTATAAGTCGGTTCCGCTAACCCTAGAACTATTGGACTGCAACTAAAGCAACCTTCATTTTTTGGTAGAAATTGGAACATTTGCTATGTTATACATTTAATAAAAACTTTTTGTAGAAAATAAATCTTTATTAGTAAAAAGTATCTCTGTATTTACATAAAGGATTACTAAAAATTTTTACATTTAAAACAGAAGAATTTTTTGAGTTCTAATAAATTAGAGTTGGAATTGATCTCACAGTTAGAGCCGTATGTGCCCGGCAGACACTCCTCGCTCTAGTCATTTTAAAACCACGGCTACCCGTCTTAGGCTTATTGAAAGAAAGCCATAGCTTCAGGACTAGGAGTTAGTTATCAAATGACCCTCGCCTGTGTGAGGATTAGGCGCAAAAGATTTTTTTAGAATTAAGTACAAGAGAGCGCTGATCAGAGGTGAAAGAACACAGTGCTCAATAGTAACTATACAAAAACGCAGAGTCGGGCTCCAACAAATAAAGCAAATAACATTGCTTGAAAATAAAAAAGAAAAAAATCCTGTGAACAATTAATTCTGTATGAACTTCATAGCCCAATACAGTAGCAATCATAAAGAGATTAGGGATGTATTGCAAAAAAATTGTCATATCCTGCAAAATGATCCTGTTCTTAATAAAATCCTACCTCGGAACCCCAAAATAGCGTTTTGCAGAGCGCCCAATGTCAGGAATATTGTAGCTCCCAGCCTTTTGAAATCTGATAAAGATACAAAAATTAAAAAGTCCATGTTCCTATTAAAGGTGTTTTTAAATGTGGGGGAAAAAAAACATCTATGCTGTAAAAATATTAGACACAAAAATTGACAGCTTCACTTCATACAAAGGAGACCTTCTTTATTTCCCCATTTTTTCTCCAGTGTAATTCTGATTTCATAATTTACGTGATAGAGTGCCCGTGTGGAAAGCAATATGTGGGACGTACTACCCAACAGCTTCATGTACGGTTAAATTCACCAGGAACAACATTAACAAGGGCCTCCTTACGCATGGTTTATCCAGACATTATGCATTAGGGCATGATAAGGATTATAATAAACTTAACCACTCCCATTGATCACATCCCCGCTCATATCCCCAATAGGGTTAGGAAACTGAATAGAAAGGAAGGCTTTTGGATTTACAAACTGAGAAGTTTAAAACCTCATGGCCTAAATGAGATCACAGAGGTTTGTATATAAAAAGATCATTTATATTTATATATTCCCTATTTCCTTCATTACAATTTTCAAAGACTGAGTTTTTATTGGTATAATCGTTATAGCATATAGCTTTTTAAGCCAAATATAAATTTAATATTTAATACCTTAGGGTTACCAAAGATGGGTAGCTGTGGTTTTAAAATGCCTAGAGCGAGGAGTGTCTGCCGGGCACATACGGCTCTAACTGTGAGATCAATTCCAACTCTAATTTATTAGAACTCAAAAAATTCTTCTGTTTTAAATATAAAATTATTTTATTAATACTTTATATAAATAAGAAAAACAGATACTTTTTGCTAATAAAGATTTATTTTCTTCAAAAATTTTTTATTAAATGTTTAACATAGCAAATGTTCCAATTTCTCCCAAAAAATAAAGGCTGTTTTAGTTGCAATCCAATAGTTCTTGGGTTAGAGTAACCGACTTATAACAGGAGAGCCTTTTCTTGTAAGTTCGCGGTATATGTCCTTTTTTTTCAGTCACCTGTTTTTTGTTTTTTTTTTCATTCTTGAAATTTTTTTTTAGCTTTCAAACTGCAAATTCAAACAGACATGATATTAGAGTATTTTTCTCAGGTATAGAAAACAATTTCTCTAAAATAATGCTGTATTAACCCTTGATCAACTTTGACCTTTGACATGTGTCATCTGACTGCTTGGCACCTGTTTTTGTGAATCCTGGATGTAGTTAAGCAAGATACTGTTAGAACATACAGTTAGGTCCATATATATTTGGACAGAGACAACATTTTTCTAATTTTGGTTCTAGACATTACCACAATTAATTTTAAACAAAACAATTCAGATGCAGTTGACGTTCAGACTTTCAGCTTTCATTTCAGGGTATCCACATTAACATTGGATGAAGGGTTTAGGAGTTTCAGCTCCTTAACACGTGCCACCCTGTTTTTAAAGGGACCAAAAGTAATTGGACAGATTAAATAATTGTAAATAAAATGTTCATTTCTAGTACTTGGTTGAAAACCCTTTGTTGGCAATGACTGCCTGAAGTCTTGAACTCATGGCCATCACCAGACGCTGTGTTTCCTCCTTTTTGATGCTCTGCCAGGCCTTCACTGCGGTGGTTTTCAGTTGCTGTTTGGTTGTTTGCCTTTCTGTCTGAAGTTTAGTCTTTAACAAGTGAAATGCATGCTCAATTGGGTTGAGATCAGGTGACTGACTTGGCCATTCAAGAATATTCCACTTCTTTGCTTTAATAAACTCCTGGGTTGCTTTGGCTTTATGTTTTGGGTCATTGTCCATCTGTAGTATGAAACGACGACCAATCAGTTTGTCTGCATTTGGCTGGATCTGAGCACACAGTATGGCTCTGAATACCTCAGAATTCATTCGGCTGCTTCTGTCCTGTGTCACATCATCAATAAACACCAGTGACCCAGTGCCACTGGCAGCCATGCATGCCCAAGCTATCACACTGCCTCTGCCATGTTTTACAGATGATGTGGTATTCTTTGGATCATGAGCTGTATCACACCTTCGCCATACTTTTCTCTTTCCATCATTCTGGTAGAGGTTGATCTTGGTTTCATCTGTCCAAAGAATGTTCTTCCAGAACTGTGCTGGCTTTTTTAGATGTTTTTTTTAGCAAAGTCCAGTCTAGCCTTTTTGATTCTTGATGCTTAAGAGTGGCTTGCACCGTGCAGTGAACCCTCTGTATTTACTTTCATGCAGTCTTCTCTTTATGGTAGATTTGGATATTGATACGCCTGCCTCCTGGAGAGTGTTGTTCACTTGGTTGGCTGTTGTGAAGGGGTTTCTCTTCACCATGGAGATTATTCTGCGATCATCCACCACTGTTGTCTTCCGTGGGCGCCCAGATCTTTTTGCATTGATGAGTTCACCAGTGCTTTATTTCTTTCTCAGGATGTACCAAACTGTAGATTTTGCCACTCCTAATGTAGCAATTTCTCGGATGGGTTTTTTCTGTTTTTGCAGCTTAAGGATGGAGAGCTCCTTTGACCGGATGTTTCCTTCACAGCAAAACCTACCAAATGCAAGCACCACACCTCAAATCAACTCCAGGCCTTTTATCTGCTTAATTGAGAATGACATAACGAAGGGATTGCCCATGCCTGTGTCCTGGATTTTTGATTGATTAGGTAGATATACCCTTATTGAGCGCTCAAGGAAAGAAAGACGCCAAACCTAGTTAGCAGCAATCCTTTCCAGCAAAACTCTGCTGGTTTTATTGAATATACTTGGTTTTATCAGTTCGTACAGTAAGGAGTGGTTACTCATTAACATAAAGGCTGAACTTCTAATCTAATTGGTCAGTTTAAATACATGAACATATATGGGCGTCCGACCTAAGGTGACTTAAGAATCAGATGATATACTGCCCCTTGTATTCCAATGTCAGCAAGACTCCAATATTGGCTTGGACCATCTGGCCTAACTTCCTCTTCTGTATGTCTGGGACAAATGTCACAAGACAGTGCTCTGGCATCATGAGGTTAGGTCATCTTTAGCAACTGATTACAAAGTTCAGGACAGCTGTGATTATATCTCTAAGCGCGCATATAGAAATATATACTTTAGAGTGTATATGAGTATATAGCAGTATATAGCCTATAGCAGGCAAGTGAGATCTAGATGAAATACATATACATATATATGACACCTGTCCATGAAATAGCCGTGGAGTCAATTGTCCAATTACTTTTGGTCCCTTTAAAAACAGGGTGGCACATGTTAAGGAGCTGAAACTCCTAAACCCTTCATCCAATTTTAATGAAATTTAAATGAAAGCTGAAAGTCTGAACTTCAACTGCATCTGAATTGTTTTGTTTAAACTTCATTGTGGTAATGTCTAGAACCAAAACTAGAAAAATGTCTCTGTCCAAATATATATGGACCTAACTGTATGTAAGCTATTGTTGAGGTAGGGCTAAATTAACCCTTCACGGTTGATCCAGTGATTTCCAAATTAATTCACAGGGCGTTGCTAGCAACTGGGAATGACCACACGGAGACGGGGGTCTCTGTACGGGAGGATCGAGGCAGATCACTGAGCCCCTTTACTGAATCTCACATTACATAGCATTCTGCTTAATTATGCAAAGTATACAGCTACCAATAGAATCGTAATACATTTAAGCCAATAGTATTGCAAGAAAATCGGAATATGTCCCCAGCTGCGTGACGAAGAATATAGAACAATAGCACATTCTTTTAGGGTCTCATCTCATATTTCATATCTTGTACAAGCTGGAACAGTCTGGTTTCATAACAGCCGTGAACTTTCATCTAGTTAAGTTACAAAATTTAACTCATAAACAAAATGGCGTCGCAAGCACAAAAATGGAGTCTAAAGAACAAGATGTCCCGTACATCTGAATACTGTACTTCACAATTCCCCCTAGATAAATTTTGATAACACATATACAGCATCAGAGGTGCTATCCCAAGCTAACAGCTTGAGGGGTACTGGTCTTCACATGACTGATGCCGTGTTACCAGTCATGGCTGTCGCGGCGCACCCGTCCCCCCTGTATACTGCAGTTCACGAATAACAATTTTTGATGACGGTGGTGGAGATCTTTTGTAGGTAGCCATGCGCTTGGCTTCAACATCTTCATCAAGTAGCCTTTTGAGATCGGTGCAGAGAAGAGCAGGGGCAACGACGCCTTTGGTATCATCATTAGCTGTCTTAGTGCAGAATTTCCTAATACATACAGAAATACACCAAAGAACAAGTTTTAGTATCACATATACAACAAGGATACAGGCAGCAATGTGTAACAAGCTCTGTAAGATCCCAGCTATCCAGCCCCCAATTCCCTTAAACCAATTGGCTGGATTGAGAAAGGAGAAGGTGTCTGACCACCAACTGTCCTTATTACGATCACTGTCTTTATCGTATTGATCTCTGAGTCTTTGAATATCTTCTAACTTTAACTTCATAGTACTGTTAGGATCTATATAATGACAGCAAGCGGGTCCAATGACCTGACACATACCGCCTTGTGCTGCTGTTAAGTAGTTCAGCACTATAGTATGTTGATTAGTGACTATAATAAGTTGATTTTGGACAGCAACAGTAGTGTGAAGTGGTTTTAGGAAGTTTCGCCCCCAGCAGTTCGCCCCCAGCAGCTCGCCCCCAGCAGTTCGCCCCCAGGTACACTTCGCCCCCGAATATTTCGCCCCCAGCATTTCGCCCCCAGGTTGTTTCGCCCCCGCACATTTCGCCCCCGCACTTTTCGCCCCCAGCAGTTCGCCCCCGGATGTTTCGCCCCCGGATGTTTCGCCCCCAGCAGTTCGCCCCCGGATGTTTCGCCCCCGGATGTTTCGCCCCCAGCAGTTCGCCCCCGGATGTTTCGCCCCCGGATGTTTCGCCCCCGGATGTTTCGCCCCCGGATGTTTCGCCACCAGCAGTTCGCCCCCGGATATTTCGCCCCCGGATGTTTCGCCCCCGGATGTTTCGCCCCCAGCAGTTCGCCCCCGGATGTTTCGCCCCCAGCAGTTCACCCCCGGATGTTTCACCCCCAGCAGTTCGCCCCCGGATGTTTCGCCCCCAGCAGTTCGCTCCCGGATGTTTCGCCCCCAGCAGTTCGCCCCCAGCAGTTCACCCCCGGATGTTTCATCCCCAGCAGTTCGCCCCCAGCAGTTTGTACCCGGATGTTTCGCCCCCAGCAGTTTGCCCCCGGATGTTTCGCCCCCAGCAGTTCACCCCCAGATGTTTCGCCCCCAGCAGTTCGCCCCCGGATGTTTCGCCCCCAGCAGTTCGCCCCCAGCAGTTCGCCCCCGGATGTTTCGCCCCCAGCAGTTCGCCCCCGGATGTTTCACCCCCAGCAGTTCGCCCCCGGATGTTTCACCCACGGATGTTTCGCCCCCAGCAGTTCGCCCCCGGATGTTTCGCCCCCAGCAGTTCGCCCCCGGATGTTTCATCCCCAGCAGTTCGCCCCCAGATGTTTTGCCCCCAGCAGTTCGCCCCCGGATGTTTCGTCCCCAGCAGTTCGCCCACAGCAGTTCGCCCCCGGATGTTTCGCCCCCTGCTTTTTGCCCCCAGATGTCTCGGCCCCAAATTAGGCAGGGAATTTTGGCCTTGTGTTTTAGCCCTAAGACCGCTTTCACAGTAGCCACTTTCCCAAGTGCTAAGCACTGGAAAATTGCTAAGAAGATTGCCAATTTTGAATATACTACATGGTGGCCCGATTCTAATGTATCGGGTATTCTAGAAGGCACAGCCACGTGGTATGTTGCACAGGTTATGTAGTATATTGGACAGTCCATGTAGTACATTGTACAGGCCACGTAGTATATAGGACAGCCGACATAGTATTTTGGACAGCGCACGTAGTAAATTGCACAGCGCACATAGTAAATTACACAGCGTACATAGTATATTGGCCAGCCAACGTAGTATATTGCACTGGTCACGTAGTATATTGCACTGTCCACGTAGTCTAGGAATGTGGGCACTATATTCGTGTTTAAAAAAAAATAATAAAGATATACTCACCTCAGCCACGGGCCCTGAAGTCCTCGCGCCTCTCTGCAGTGCTGGCGGTGGCTTCCGGTCTGAGCGTAGGACCTGCGATGATGTCGCGGTCACATGACCGTGACATCATCGCAGGTCCTGGACGGTGTGCATTGGAGAGAGGCGCGGAGGACAGCGCGACGTTGGAGGGGGTGAGAATAACTTTTTTTTAATCATTATTATTTTTAACATTACATCTTTTCACTATTGATGCTGCATAGGCACCATCAATAGCGAAAAGTTGGTCACACAGGGTTAATAGCAGCTTTAACGGAGTGCGGTACACCGCGATCCGTTAACGCTGGCATTAACCCTGTGTGAGCGGTCAGCGGTGAGTGCAGGGCAGTGAAGCAGCGGCCATTTTTATGGCAGACTGTGACCGTCGCTGATTGGTCGTGGGCGTTTTGCCACGACCAATCAGCGACTTGGATTTACATGACAGACGCCGCGACCAATGAATATACGAATAAAACGTTACAGACAGAAAGACGAAAGTGACCCTTAGACAATTATATAGTAGATAAGTCAATGGCTAGAAAAGCGAGGTGTTGTTTCGGCCAGCTCTTTTTATTTTATTACAGGAGCTATTTTTGAGCACTTAGCGTTCATCAATAGCCTGTATCTTATGGGTCATTACCGAGAGCGCTCACAAAAGCGCTCTGAAAAATGCCAGTAAAGCACGTGCTTTGGAGTTCTAAAACAGTGGCAGCATAAGGGTGCTTTCACACTTCCGCTACATATGCACTACAGGCCGCCCGTTCGCTTCTGTAATGCCGCATTCCGCTAACCTGCAGCGGAACGAAAAGAAGGAAATGCTCTTCTTTTTGTTCTGACACTGATAGCGGAATGCGGCATTACGAAAGCGAACGGGCGTCTGCAGATCGCGGAACCCAGCCGTTCACTTCTATGGGCAATGCAAGTGGAATGCCAGCATTCAGCCAGCATTGCCCCGGGGTCAGCTGGATGTCAGATCCAGAGCGGATCGACCTCTGGCGGCCACAAACACAAATGTGAAACCACTCTAAAATTACAGTGTGCAAGAGGCCTAAAATCTAAACAATTTTGAACTTTTACCTGACCCAGCACTGACCTGCTTTGTTGCAAGTTTTGTTGCAGATGTAACAAGTAGCAGGTCACATGTCCTGCAAGTTACATTAGACGAGCTTTTATTCCATCTGTATATCAGAATATAGCAGTGTCTGAAATCTCCACAAAGAGAGAAGTGTACTGCCACAAAAAAATCAGTCAGCTTCCACAGCAATTCACTTTCTACAACTATGAATTCAGTTCTGTCCAAACGTGGAAGGAGCAAGTTGTTCCATGAGAATCACAATTACTTATTTTCCAAACGAACCGCTGATGATGTTCATTCCATCTGGGTATGTGAAAAACGGTCAACTTGCAAGGGACGTGTTTGGACCAATGAATGAATCTGGCGAAGTTGTGAAAGTAGCCAATCTTCACAATCACGCAGCACAAGCTGCAAGACCTGAAGCAATCCGACTTGGCAATGAGGCACTCACCAGGGCAAGGACAACACAGGAGACACCACAACAGATTCTCACAGACGTCGTTTCAGGAGCCCATTCTAATGTTGCAGCACTTCTCCCAAGGAAAGCATCACTGAAGAGGACAATACGATTAGCAAGGCAACTTGGCAATATCCCAAGGTTACCTCAAACCCTTGATCAACTTGTTATCCCCCTCGAGTTCCAGGAGATCAGTATTGATGGTGTCCAGCAGCAGTTCCTTCTGCATGACTCTGGTAAGCTACTTAACCATTTAACATTGTATTAAAACAATTCCATTATGCATAATTATTGCAAAGATTATTTTGCACAAATGTGAAAAATGCTACACTATAAGGTGCTGATATAAAATACTATGTGATTTTTGCCTTCAAGGGAAACTTTGAGGGTAATATAATGTAGTGAGGCCTACTGATTCCAACTAGTGTTGGCCGATCACTGGAAAGATAGGATCAGATCGGGCTGATCATACCGAAAGATTGGAATTAATTCAGATCCAATCTCCAGAGCTAGATGTAGATATATATATATATATATATATATATGCACACTGTACGCCCGAACAGTGTGTGTATGTACTGTATATATATGCATATATGTGGGTGGGTGATGGTGGTCTGGCACTTTTGGAACTTTGAAATGCAATAAAGGATTTGTATAGGACTTCAGGAGCGCGGAGGTCTTTCTTCATGGATGCATGTTAAGTACGGGCGGAAGCCAACCCCTGCTCTAGCAGCACACTGAGTCCTCAGCAACAATCTCAGTTGAGCCACTCTTCTTCCAGCTTTCTTACATATATATAATGGCCTCAAGCTGCGCTGTTAAAAAATAAACAAACCCAGTTATTCAACTCTCTCTCCGGTGTCCAGCGCTGTCTCCGGCGGTGCAGGTAATTCCGAAATCCCAATGCTATGCATTCTGGGTTGTGCATCACCACCTCTGCACATGTGCCGGGCTGTTCTGTGACGTGATGTGGTGCTTTCCCAGGACCGTCTAGTGAGCGGTCCTGGGATCACTCTCCACTGTAGTTATAGTACGGCAGGCACAGAGGCGGCGATGCGCCGCCTGGATTTCGGGATTCCCTGCACTGCTGGGCTAGGAGCCGGAGCCAGTACTGGACACTGGAGAAAGAGGTGAGTAACTGGGTTTGTTTATTTTTTAACAGCGCAGCCTGGAGCCATTTACTAAAGCTAAATATGCACACACGCTGTACACCTGTATAGTGTGTGTGTGTGTGTGTGTATATATATATATGCGCACACTGTTCGGGAGTGTATGCCCGGACAGTGTTTTCAGATTACGGAGGATTCCGATTTCTAATTCAGATCATCATCATGATCTGGCTACAAATCGGATCGTAATTTAAAATAAGGATCAGCCTGAAAATCGTAATAAATTACGATCTTCAGTGATCGGGCCAGCCAACACTAATTCCAAATATGCAGCATTGTACTGGCCATACCTGTCCTGGATGCTGCCCTGGAGTTCAGCCTCGCCTGTCTGCGGCATGCATGGACTGAACTGCCATCGCCGGCTGATTCCTCGGCTCTCGTAGTTCAGTCCTGCAGATCCGTGGACAGGTCGGGCTGAACTCCGGAGCTCAGGTGAGATACGCCATGATTTGCAGATGCGTTTTGCCTGCTGCTTCCAAGCACTTTTTAAGCACTTTGCAAGCGCTTTGGCAAAACGCTTCTGAAAATAGGGGACGTGGCAAGCTCTGCTATGGGCGTGGCCATAACCTGCTATGGCCTAAACCGAGCGTATTTGGCGTGGTTTGCAGGCATTTTTCGGGAGGTTTCCCTCTTGCCCATTCCCATTCCTTCCGGGATCCGCCGGAAAATAGCTTTGAAGCTATTTTCCGGTGGGGCGTTTTCCGGCCCCGGCCGGAATCCGCCCGTAACCCGCACCATAGACATGAAAGGGCGGGTTTCAGGCAGGAAACACAGCACGGAATACGCCTGTAAATCCAGCTTGTCTGGATAAAGCCTGAGGCCTCGTGCCCACTGACGGAAGGGGATTGTGGAGCGGCATCTCCGCAGCGGCTGTAATTGCGGTAGCAATTGGAGATCCCACTGGAATCTATTTGTGCCTGCAATTGTGGCCACTATTGTGGTACCCTAATTCTGTATCAAAATCTTCACTTAACTCTATGGATTTAGGTGCAGGTTTTAGTGCAGGATTTCAGCCCCTTGTCTGAATGGCTGGAATTTTGTTTGTATAATGGCAGCATACATTGACATGCTGCACTGCATGTTTTTTTTTGTAAACAAAATTTTTTCATCAGCATGTGGATGGGATTTACACATTAATGCTGCATATGACCCCAGCCTAATGGACCATTCAGTTATGCCTTAGGCCAAAAGCACACTGGTGATTTTACTGGCGTTTTTTGCGTCCTGCACAATCCTCTCAATGAGACAGCATAGGCAGCGTGGATGTCACGAACGTCCGCGCTGCCCACCCAACGACTAGCGCGCCCATCCGCCTGAATGGAATGCCCCATTCAGGCGGGCGGACCGCCCAGTCGTTCATTCAGACGTCCAGCCGCATGCCGCATCTGGATGCGGCTGTCAACTAGACGGCCCGTTCAGCATAGTGGCGATCGGCCGTGCTGAACGGCCGTCTAGTTGAAGGGTCTAAAGGTACCCTAAAAATGTGACCTATTTCAAGTTTGGAAGTAATTTTAATTTTAAACAAAAATATATAATTTTCCACTGGGACAATATATGTTGTAAAAAACTATTGGTTGGCCCCTTCACACTAGATTTTGCTTCAGTTTTTTTATTATGAAATCAGAAAATCTGGAGCAAAATGTGAGTATTTAATGTGAGATATGAACAGAGGCTTCTGATTAGGATATTTTTTTTGTGAATTTATCCCAAAACTCTGCTTGTTACACTTTTCCTGTTATTTCCTCTACTAATACTTTCATTTTAAATTAGGAAATGGACACAGCCGTATGTTGATATTTGGAACAAGAGACAATCTCCATCTACTGGCACAAAGTAAAGAGTGGTTTGCTGATGACATGTTTTTCACTACACCAGCCTTGTTAAGCAACTTTACACAATCCATGTAGTCCACAGCGGCCTTGTTGTTCCTGTAGTGTTCACCTTGCTGACAGACAAGAGCCGTTCTACATACCAGAGGTTGCTGCAAGAGCTGAAGAACTTGCAGCCTGGACTGCAGCCAGACAACCTGATGTTGGATTTTGAACTAGCTGCAATACAGGCATTTGAGAGTGAATTCCCCAACCTTGTGAAGACTGGTTGCTTTTTCCACCTATCACAGTCGGTTTGGAGTAAAGTTCAAAATGATGGACTCAAGATGCAATACCAAGGTGACCATGAATTTGGCCGTTGGATACGCATGATACCTGCCCTGGCCTTTCTACCACCACAGAATGTTGTGCAATCATTTGAAGAATTGGTGGAAGATCCTGACTTTCCACAAGAAGCTATACCCATTGCCAGCTATTATGAAGATACGTATATTGGTTGAATGACTCGCAGAGGACGTCAAGCACCTTTGTTTCCAGTTCAATTCTGGAATGTGTATGAACGAACATTGAATGATCAACAGCGAACAAATAATGATGTGGAAGGATGGCACCGTAGCTTTCGAGAAACATGTGGTACTCTTTTCCAAAATATATACCGGTTCATTAACTGTCTGAAACATCAGCAAGAGCTCCATAGTTTTGAAATTATTCAGATAATAGCAGGAAATCCCATCGCTGCAAGAAACAAAAAGTATGCTGCAATTTCAGCAAGGGTTAAACGTATCGTGCAAGATTTCGATAATAGAAGCTTGATGGATTATCTGAGAGGCATTGCCTACAGCTTTGATTTTTAGTTCATGGTCACATATTGTATGTTTTGAGAGCAGTGTTTTTAGCTGTAAAATAATTCAAGCATTATAACCTGCAATTTGTATTTTCTCTTTTTCTCTACTCCTTCCCCTCTATACCTTTTTATGTTTCTTGTTAAAACAGTTTTGATATATACAGTTAAAGCATAACTCTGCAAAAAACATGTTATGTTATAGTACCTGTGCCCATGATATTCATTTCCAAAGGAGACCTTCCAGCAGCTTCACTTCTGTGTGAAAAGTCTCATCCAAGTTAAAGCTCCATGTGCTGCAGGATTTCAGTGGTTGCTAAGGAGGTTGTTTCTCCTTAGTAGCAGTACTTGTGGATGGATTCTAGAGGGCGTGGCTGCACAGGAGCATGCAGCTAACAATATATTCCCTATGATGTATAAAGGGCTGCTGGTTTACAGCCCTCTGCAAAGCCCCCCCTATGTGTTCCGTCCTTTACACAGGCAGGGGGAGCCCTCCTCTTGTCCAGGACAGAGCACATGAGCGGAGGGTGAAGGGGAGCTTTGCAGAGGGCTGTGAACAAGCAGCCCTGAATGTATCATAGGGAGCCAGGATCCGTTCTGCTCCCAAGGGGGCACGACCTCCTTAGTAACCAATGAAATCCTACTATTTTCCTGTCTGTTTGTAAAATTACTCATCTAGAAAACAAAGTTTGAGAATAAAAAAAACTAATTTGATCAGAATTGTATATCTTAGACTCATATGGTGTATTATTAGTGATAAGCAAACCTGCCAATGTTCAGTTCAGGCAGGTCTTTCCCGGATGCGAAAGATCCAGGAGCAAATTGCTAAAGGCAAAACATCCAGGGATGAACTGCTGGGGGCGAACTGACAGGGGGCGAAACATCCGGGGGTGAAACATCCGGGGGCGAACTGCTGGGGGCGAAACATCCGGGGGTGAACTGCTGGGGGCGAAACATCCAGGGGCGAAACATCCGGGGGCGAACTGCTGGAGGCGAAACATCCGGGGACGAACTGCTGGGGGCAAACTGCTGGGGGCAAAACATCCGGGGGCGAACTGCTGGGGGCAAAACATCCGGGGGCGAAACATCCGGGGGCGAACTGCTGGGGGCAAACTGCTGGGGGTGAAACATCCGGGGGCGAAACATCTGGGGGCAAACTGCTGGGGGCGAACTTCTGGGGGCGAAACATGCGGGGGCGAACTGCTGGGGGCGAACTGCTGGGGGCGAAACATCGGGGGCAAACTGCTGGGGGCGAAACATCCGGGGGCAAACTGTTGGGAGCGAAATATCCGGGGGTGAACTGCTGGGGGCGAAACATCCAGGGGCGAAACATCCGGGGGTGACCTGCTGGGGGCGAACTGCTGGGGGCGAAACATGCGGGGGCGAACTGCTGGGGGCGAAACATCCGGGGGCGAACTGCTGGGGGCGAAACATGCGGGGTGAACTGCTGGGGGCAAACTGCTGAGGGCGAAACATCCGGGGCGAACTGCTGGGGACAAACTGCTGGGGGCGAAACATCCGGGGGCGAACTGCTGGGGGAGAAACATCCGGGGGCGAAACATCCGGGGGCGAAACATCCGGGGGCGAAACATCCGCGGGCGAACTGCTGGGGGCGAAACATCCGGGGGCGAAACATCCGGGGGCGAAACATCCGGGGGCGAACTGCTGGGGGCGAAACATCCGGAGGCGAAACATCCGGGGGCGAAACATCCGGGGGCGAACTGCTGGGGGCGAAACATCCGGGGACGTAACATCCGGGGGCGAAACATCCGGGGGCGAAACATCCGGGGGCGAACTGCTGGGGGCGAAACATCCGGGGGCGAAACATCCGGGGGCGAAATGTGCGGGGGCGAAATGTGCGGGGGCGAAACAACCTGGGGGCGAAATGCTGGGGGCGAAATGTTCGGGGGCGAAGTGTACCTGGGGGCGAACTGCTGGGGGCGAAATGCTGGGGGCGAACTGCTGGGGGCGAAACTTCCAACTCCCGTGTGAAGTATATCCAATATATCCCAAATTTGATCATCTAGATAATCTGTGGCCCTAACCAATTTATCCCACATTTGTGTAATCATTGGGTAAATGAAAATAGAACTGACAATTTTATTGGCCACACTCATCTGCACTATATGTGGTCTCCCTGAAGGGCGGGGTGAATTGTCCGCAGCTCTTTTGTATAATGTATGTTTGGGTATAGCCTGTGTATCCAACTTTTTGTTCGGAATAACAAAGGTGGCCGGGGTCAAGCGACCCAGAGTACAAGTACCTCTTACCCCTACTGGCAACCATTTATAAGCATTGTCTCCACATACCCAGAACATGTCATCAGGTAAATCCCATAGGGCTGAATGTTGCAGTACCAATCTATGCACTAAGTCTATGAATGCAGATGCATTCTGAAGCATGCACCAAGCTGGAGATTGTCCTAAAGGACTACAATCACCTACATGGGGATTTCCACAAGTGGGGGTTCCTGGCACATAGTCAGAGGACTCATTACAAGATATATTGCCAGGAATACTGGCACAGGTTTCGTTAGAACCCTGGGGAAACAAATTAGAATATTCCCATGACGTGTTATGTAACCTTCTTTCTAGCAACATTGGTTTGAAAGCATCAGTAGAGTGTGAAGTTACATTGAAACGGACTTGTAGACCATACGTTGGAACTTGCCCCAGATTGATTAAACTAGTCTTATTCTTAGGGACCCATGCCCCTCCTTTGTAGGCCAAATATTGAAGTTGTGTATTACTTCCTGAAAGGTTATCTGGTCACCAGAGGTATCCCACCCATCCCACAATGGGTATACCAACAGTTAAATTCCATAACTTAGCATTATCTGTGGCATTATTAGCGAGTGTGTCAGAGCAGTCAGTCCAAGCAAATAACTCCTCTGGTGGAACAGGGATAGCCAAAATGGGGATGCTTGTGGCTGACGCTGGTGAATACGTGCAAATCCAACAGTCTGCCAGAGACTGGGAATTGTCCAACAAATCTCGCAGTAATTTTTCATGATGTTGTATAAACTTATTATTCAAGGACGTTGGGGAATTTAGGCTGTCCCATGCGGTTACCAATAATATGGAAAATGCGAAAGACCAAAACATTATGCCCCTTTATTTGCTATTGACTTGTTGGGTGATGAGGAGGACTTCATAGGGACCGTCATACAAGGGTTCTAGTCCTTGCTTTCTGACATGCCTTTTCACGACTACCAAATCACCAGGCTTCAGGTTATGACAGGTGTCGGTTTCTGCTGAATCTGGAAAAGAAGAGAAAACTAGAACATACAGTGGGGCAAAAAAGTATTTAGTCAGCAATAGTGCAAGTTCCACCACTTAAAAAGATGAGAGGCGTCTGTAATTTACATCATAGGTAGACCTCAACTATGGGAGACAAACTGAGAAAAAAAAATCCAGAAAATCACATTGTCTGTTTTTTTTTCCTTTTATTTGCATATTATGGTGGAAAATAAGTATTTGGTCAGAAACAAAATTTCATCTCAATACTTTGTGATATATCCTTTGTTGGCAATGATAGAGGTCAAACGTTTTCTGTAAGTCTTCACAAGGTTGCCACACACTGTTGTTGGTATGTTGGCCCATTCCTCCATGCAGATCTCCTCTAGAGCAGTGATGTTTTTGGCTTTTCGCTTGGCAACATGGACTTTCAACTCCCTCCAAAGGTTTTCTATAGGGTTGAGATCTGGAGACTGGCTAGGCCACTCCAGGACCTTGAAATGCTTCTTACGAAGCCACTCCTTCGTTGCCCTGGCGGTGTGCTTTGGATCATTGTCATGTTGAAAGACCCAGCCACGTTTCATCATCAATGCCCTTGCTGATGGAAGGAGGTTTGCACTCAAAATCTCACGATACATGGCCCCATTCATTCTTTCATGTACCCGGATCAGTCATCCTGGCCCCTTTGCAGAGAAACAGCCCCAAAGCATGATGTTTCCACCACCATGCTTTACAGTAGGTATGGTGTTTGATGGATGCAACTCAGTATTCTTTTTCCTCCAAACACGACAAGATGTGTTTCTACCAAACAGTTCCAGTTTGGTTTCATCAGACCATAGGACATTCTCCCAAAACTCCTCTGGATCATCCAAATGCTCTCTAGCAAACTTCAGACGGGCCCGGACATGTACAGGCTTAAGCAGTGGGACACGTCTGGCACTGCAGGATCTGAGTCCATGGTGGCGTAGTGTGTTACTTATGGTAGGCCTTGTTACATTGGTCCCAGCTCTCTGCAGTTCATTCACTAGGTCCCCCCGCGTGGTTCTGGGATTTTTGCTCACCATTCTTGTGATCATTCTGACCCCACGGGGTGGGATTTTTCGTGGAGCACCAGATCGAAGGAGATTATCAGTGGTCTTGTATGTCTTCCATTTTCTAATTATTGCTCCCACAGTTGATTTCTTCACTCCAAGCTGGTTGGCTATTGCAGATTCAGTCTTCCCAGCCTGGTGCAGGGCTACAATTTTGTTTCTGGTGTCCTTTGACAGCTCTTTGGTCTTCACCATAGTGGAGTTTGGAGTCAGACTGTTTGAGGGTGTGCACAGGTGTCTTTTTATACTGATAACAAGTTTAAACAGGTGCCATTACTACAGGTAATGAGTGGAGGAAAGAGGAGACTCTTAAAGAAGAAGTTACAGGTCTGTGAGAGCCAGAAATCTTGATTGCTTGTTTCTGACCAAATACTTATTTTCCACCATAATATGCAAATAAAAGGAAAAAAAAACAGACAATGTGATTTTCTGGATTTTTTTTCTCGGTTTGTCTCCCATAGTTGAGGTCTACCTATGATGTAAATTACAGACGCCTCTCATCTTTTTAAGTGGTGGAACTTGCACTATTGCTGACTGACTAAATACTTTTTTTGCCCCACTGTAGGTGTTAGCAAGATTTTTACTAAGCTGAATAACATATTGAACAGCACAGTCAGTTTCTTCTGATAACTGCTGGGGCTGGAAGTTTGCAACTGGGGGCCTAGCACCAAACAATATCTCATATGGGGACAGTCCAGGTTTTGCAATAGGGGTAGTACGGATATGGTAGAGTACAATGGGTAGGAGCTCTGGCCATGGAGCCGTAGTCTCCTGCATCATTTTGGTCAATTGTCCCTTCAATGTGCCGTTCAGCCTCTCGACTTTCCCACTGGATTGTGGGTGGTATGGAGTATGGAGGGCTACAGTGGATCCAAGCATTGTCAGAACTTCTTGGTACACATGAGAAGAAAAGGCCGGACCTTGGTCACTTTCAACAACTTCTGGAACCCCATATCTGCACATAACTTCTATCACCAGTTTCTTCGCTGTGGTTTTTGCAGTCATGTTGGTAACAGGGAATGCTTCCGGCCAACTGGAGAACATGTCAACAACAACCAAACAGTATTCATACCTTCCAGACTTAGGTAATGTGATATGGTCCACCTGGAGCCTTTGGAAAGGATAGTCGGGCTTAGCAAGATGCTTCGGGGGCACACGTTGAAGTTCACCGGGATTGCAAGTCTGACAGATATTACAGGCACAGTTGAGCGCTGACAAAACTGTGGAAATTCCCGGGGCCCAGTAGAATTTTTGCACCAGTGCGAGGGCCTGATTCTATCCTCGATGTGTAGATCCATGTGCCCATGTGGCAACAGCAGGGTACATCCGCTTAGGGAGACACACGAGTTGGTCCTTTTCCAGAGACCATTATCCATACGTGCCCCTTCAGTCTTCCATTGCTTCACCTCTTCCTTTGGAGACATTCTCTGCACTGTCATTAAGTGGTCTCGCAGGGTCCGACAGAAAACTTCAGTCTGTCGTACATCCTCAGGTTCTTGTAGGGTCAATGCTTCTTGTAACTGTTTATGCTGTGTGGTCACCATAGTTGGTATGGTTGGTTCAACGGGTAAGAGAGCGGTGGCTTTTGCTTGCATATCCGCAAATGCGTTGCCAACAGTCTGTGGACTGGTCCTAGGACCGTGCGCCTTAACTTTGATAATAGCCACCTGAGTAGGTAATTTGATCGAGTCCATGAGGGTTTTAACAGCTTCAGCATTTTTCACTGGGGTTCCGGCAGTAGTAATAAACCCTCGATTGGCCCATAGAGCCCCAAAATCATGCATACCAAATGCATACCGTGAGTCCATGTATATATTAGCCCATCTGTTCTTAGCCAAAGTACATGCAGTAGACAGAGCCTGGAGTTCTGCTTCTTGTGCTGACTGTGAGGGCGGGAGTGCAGCTGCGTGCACTACAGTGTCCTCTGTGGTAGCAGCATATCTCGTGTGGAATCTACCAAACTCATCAGCATATCTTGAACCATCCGTGTATAACACCAGATCAGGATTTGGGAGCGGATTCTCACTGACATTTGGCGGAGTAGCTGTTTCTTCAGTCAAAAGTTGGGAACAATCATGTTGATTGTTGTACAGCGATGCAACTTGACATAATCAGGCAAAAGGAGTGAACACTGCAGCTGTAAGTGTCGTTGCACAGTCAAATGTCTTGGTTGCTGAAGGCTCAGTATTGCTGCAATATCATGCGGGGCAAAAATATGCGTTTCATGTCCAAGAATTATGTCTGCAGTCTTGTCAAGGAACGAGTGAGTGGCGTGAACTGCCCTCATGCAACTTGGTGATGCTCGGGCCACTGGATCGAGGCGGGCCGAATAATAGCCCACTGGTCGCTGCCTATTGCCATGTGATTGTGTAAGTACTCCTGCTGCGTGTCCTTCATTCTCAGACACATACAAATGGAACAGTCGAGTATAGTCCGGGATGCCCAAGGCAGAGGCGGAAGCAATAAGCCGCTTTAACTCAGAGAAGGCATGATAAAGGCTTTCCATGCAAACCGGTGATCTTTCCTTGTAGCTCATTATGCCGTCTTTCAAGGCGTTGTAAAGGGGTTGCATTATGCGGGATGCATCCGGTATCCACTGACTACAATAAATGCACAGTCCAAGAAAACGCTGGAGTTCAGTTTCATCTTTTGGGAAAGGAAGGTGTAGTGTCGTGATGTCGGCGATAAAGAATTCAGAGACGTACACTGATGTGCTGGTGCTTGGCTGCTAGGCCGTGCCTTTTTTTATTCCTTACTTCCTCCTTCCTCCACACGTCCCTGCCCCGACTCCTCCTCTCCCCTACATCACTGTTACTAGGCAAAGAATGCAAACAAGGGCAACAGCCCACAAACAACAGTAGATGTGACAACATCACACCTCTTCTTTTCTCACAACAAAAAAACTGAAACATTTGAAGAATATTGTCGTTCAAACATTAAGTCTCACTGCAGAACATAGTCTGTAAGGTGGGCAGGTGGTCAGCGATAGGTCCTAGTCGGATAGCGGTGAGACAGCCCATCACCAGATAAGCCCTGACTATCCCCGGAGACATCCCCTGTTAGGCTTACGGCATCTCCAGTTTCTGGCAGGAAGTCGTCGCTCTCTGCTTCCTCAATAGGCGTGGTTTTTGGGACGTGGCCCCGGAGTTTTTTAAAGTGGGACACATTTCGTGTGACCTGACGACTTTGATTCCGGGCAGTAACCATGGTGCCCTTAACACCTATAACTTGAAAGGGTTCCGGATAGTACGGTGACGCAAACTTGCTAGTCGCTTTTAACCTTTGTGCCAGGACCCAATCGCCCACCTGTATTGCCGGCTGTCTGCCTCGATGGTTGAGCTTATCTGCATACCGTTTCATCTTTTCCTTTGATATGGAGTCATTAATAGAAATCGGGGTCTGGACGGAGATTGCTGGAATGCTTGGAAGTTTGACCCGTAAGGGCCTGTTGAACAGTGCCGTTGCAGGTGGTATTCCCGTTGTAGAGTGGGGTGTAGCCCTGTACTGTCTGAGGAATGCGTTCAACTCTTGCTGTAAGTCCTTGTGCTCCATGGTAGCAATCCTTAGGGTCTTGTTGAGCGATTGCATGAATCGTTCGACTTCACCGTTGGCCTGAGGCCAGCAAGGAGTTATTTTCCGGTGTGTGAAACCCAGGTAGGTTGCGAAGGACTGAAAGTCTGTGCTATTAAAAGGCGGTCCATTGTCAGATTTCACGATCTCAGGTATGCCATATGCCGAGAAGATCTTGTCTAATTTGGTAAAACAGCCTTGGCCGAGGTTGTAGAAACATGTTCGATGACTGGAAACCTTGAAAAGTCATCCATGATCACCAGCAGATAGGAGCTATCCGGTAGACTCCAGAAATCGATGCTAACAGCTATCCATGGGCCGGCTGGCAGGGGTGTCATTTGTAATGGTGCCCATCTATGGGCAACTGTAGTGGCTTGGCACGGTATGCATGCTTCAACGAGTGCCTCCACCTTTTTGTCAAGTCCGGGAAACCACACTTTCTCCCGCAGTAGCTGCTTCGTTTTCACGACCCCTTGATGAGCTTCATGCGCCAGATCCAGTACCCTGCTCTGAAGTTTCTGAGGTATCACCAGGCGATTATCTCTTAAGAGCATATTTGAGTCTGATACTGATAGTGAATGTCTCGCGTTAAAGAAAACCTCCAGGTACCCAGCTTGATCAGTAGGGTGAAGGCGGGCCTCAGCGAGAAAACTGCTCAAGTTCTTAGACCGAACCGTCTCTATCACAAATTGAAGTTGGTGATCGGCATCCAGCGCTTGCTTAATTTCCTGTATGGTCATAGCTTTCGGTACCGAATGGGCGACGACAAAGTTGACATGCTCCTCCGCCAGAATCGTCGCGGGGATGTCGTCTGTGGTGGGCTGTGGTGCTGGGTGCCTCGAGAAATAGTCTGCGGGATTTCCAGCTCCCGCCTCGTATCTCAACTGGAGATGATAGTTCTGTAAGCGGAGCAACCAGCGTTCAAGACGCGGGGGAGGCTTTGAAGAGGGCTTATTGAAAATTGGAACGAGTGGCTTGTGGTCAGTTATCACTGTGAATTGATGTCCAAAAAGGTATAAATGGAAATGAAGGCACCCCCACACAACTGCCAGGGCTTCTCTCTCAGTTTGTGAATATCGCTGCTCTGTATCCGATAGTGTCTTGCTGGCATATGAGATTGTGGATATGTCGCCTGCGCTAGACACTTGTGTGAGAATTGCCCCTAGGCCTACTGGACTAGCATAAACGGGTCAAAATAGGCCATGACAGTGTCGCTGGTTAGGTTGGTTTTCAATGCGTCAAAAGCTGCTTGCTGCTCAGTGCCCCATGTCCACGGAGAGTCTTTCTTTGTGAGCTTTTGCAGAGGTTCAGAAACAGTGGCTAGGTCAGGTATAAATCGCCCACAGTATGTGACCAGTCCTAGGAAGCTGCGAACATCTGACACATTTTGCGGTGGGCTAGCTGATTTTATGGCAGCCACTTTTTGTGGGTCAGCTGAAACTCCTTGTTCAGAAAATATGTATCCAAAAAAAGTTAATGATTTTTGGTTAAATTCACATTTTGACGGATTGACAGTGAGATTGCAGGCTTGGAGTCTTTGAAATACTTGTTCTAGGCGATTGTCATGTTCCTCTTGGGTTGTGCCATAAATGAGAATGTCATCACTGACGTTGAGGACTCCTGCAATGCCAGACAGAACCTGGCTGACGATATTCTGAAAAATTTCTGCGGCCGATGAGATGCCAAAGTTCAATCTCTTAAATCTGCGCAGACCCACATGCGTGCTAAAAGTTGTAATGTACCTGGAGTCTGGATGCAATTCAAGTTGATGATAGCCTGAGTTTAGGTCAATTTTTGAAAATACCTTCGCACCATTCAGGTCTGCGAGAATGTCATCAATAGTGGGCGTGATGTGCCTTTCTCTTTGGATCGCCCGATTAGCGTGGCGCATATCCACACATAGTCGGATTTTACCTGGCTGCTTCGGTTTAGGTGCAACAACGATTGGTGAAACCCAGGGGGTCGGGCCTTCAACGCGTTCGACGACATCGGACGCCTCCAGGTCTTGCAGTTCTTGCTCCACAAGCTTGCGGACATGGAATGGAATGCGCCTGTGGGGCTGAATAGAGGACTGTACTGACGGATCTATATGCAATTTTATTTGAACATCCTTTAGCTTACCTAGGCCTTTAAAGAGATTTGGGTACTTCTGCATAATGTGGTGGGCCAAAGGACCTGTAATGCTGTTGACAAGGTTCACTAGGCCCAGAGATATTGCACTGGTACAGCTGATAAGTGTGTCCGCAGAGCATTCTACCACATAGAAGGTGTCAGTGATGGACTTTCCTTCAGCTGCTACTTCTGACTGAAATTTTCCGCACAGGGGCAGTGCAGCTGCTGAGCCATAAGGAAAAATCTTTATATTAGTACTTTGTAGAGTAGGTTTGTTTAGGAGCTGGTTGTAGACTGTATGACTGATGACGTTGACTGATGCCCCCGTGTCCACCAGGGCTTCTATTGGATTGCCATTCACTAGGATTACTCGTTTTGGATTAGTAACTGCGTGCACAGTATTAGATCCCTCCTCCGTCACGGAGAATAAATAGGTGCTGTGGGACTCGTCATTAATCTGCAGTGTTTGGATCTTCGGTGACCTAGGTTGTGCGGTGGTATGAGGAGATTGTGGCTTGGATCTACACACCTTTGCAAAATGATTTTGCTTTCCGCAATTATGACAAGTTCCTCCCTTTGCTGGGCAGACATTCTGGTGAGGATACGATCCACCGCAGTTGTAACATGTGGCTGCCTGCGTGCGAGGCACATTTGGTTTCTGTGTAAGCTTTGCTATAGAAGATGTCGCGTCTGGCTCATGCTCGATGTTCTCTATCAGTTTAGCTTGTTTGTCTGCAGCATCATTTATACGCGCTGTATCTAGCAACTTCGCTAACGTCATGGTGGGGTCTCTGAGTGCTTGTCTCCTTAACTTGGAGGAAATACATCCTTGTACGATCTGCATTTGGATTTCTTTGTCTACCTCCGCAAATTCACAGTGCGCTGCAAGGTGTCGTAGCCGGACATGATACTCAGCCATGCTTTCTGTTGGCGACTGCTTTGACTGCCTGAACTTAAAAATTTCAAATGCCGGATTTCTGTGAGGGGAGAAGTGCTTGCTTAACGCAGCTTTGCTGAGCTCATAGTCCTTGTCCTCCCCTGTATTCGGCAGAGTAGTGAATATATCGTAAACCTGCTCCCCTGCGTAGTGTAATAGCATGGCTTTTTTCCGGGTATCATCAGAGACATTCATGGCTTGCAGAAATATCTCGAATCGCTTTAGCCATTTATTCCAAGATACTGCCAGGTTTGCTTGGGACTGATGCACATCAAAAGCGGGAAATGCGGGTAGACAAGCCATAGTGAGTGCTGATAGCCTTGTAGACTGTTCGTGGGACTGAAATACCTGTGGCTGATAAATGAACGCTTCCTCGTCGCCAGTTGTAGTGTCGTGATGTCGGCGATAAAGGATTCAGAGACGTACACTGATGTGCTGGTGCTTGGCTGCTAGGCCGTGCCTTTTTTTATTCCTTACTTCCTCCTTCCTCCACACGTCCCTGCCCCCGACTCCTCCTCTCCCCTACATCACTGTTACTAGGCAAAGAATGCAAACAAGGGCAACAGCCCACAAACAACAGGAGATGTGACAACATCACAGAAGGAAGCTGACAGCTATTTTTCTTTCTTCTGTGAGGTGTCTGGCACCCTGAAGGAGACAGTGACCCAAGAATATCACTTGACCAAGGCAGAACTGAAGTCTCGAGGCCGAAACCTGACAGTTCAGTGCTGCCAGATACTTTAAGGAGGCTAACAGTGGCAGAAATGGCAAAAGACACCTGCACTCTGTACTTTTACTTTCAAAGTATTTAAGACACGTGTTTGACTTCAAGTATCAATTGTTTCATTGCTGCAAAGCACCCCGGTTTCTTCTACTGATGTACCATTATACCCTTTGTTAATCCCTATGTGTAAATTTTATTATCTTTTTAAACAAATATAATAAAATATTTTGATTTTATTCATGCCTATGCCTCTATATCCCTTTAATATTTTCTGGGAATTTTGTATGATTTTCTGTCTAACTAAAGTAGTATCTAAGTTCCATAGATCACAGGAGATATCTTTGCCGTCCTTCTGTCCTGACCCTAAAAATAGGGAAAAGAAGTTTTGCACCCTAGACATCAGGAGGTGCCTTATTCACTATTTGGCAACAAAACCTTGGAGGAAATATAGGGCTCCTTTCAGGGTTGTAGAAAAGAAATGGGAGTCCCAAAGGGTACAATATCCGGGTGGATAAGGGAAGCTATCAAATTGGCCTCTGCAAGCATAGGAAGACCGGTCCCTGACGGCCTGAGGGTCCACTCTACAAGAGCGATGGCAACGTCTGGGGCAGAAAGAGCAGATGTATCCATAGAACAGATCTGTAAGGCAGCTACGTAGTCATCGCCTTCCACCTTTTATAGCCACAATAGACTGGATCTTTCTGCCTCTTCTTATCTCATGTTTGGGAAGAGGGTTCTACAGGCTGTGGTCCCTCCCTAACTAATTCTCTTGTTGGTGCTGTCATGGGTGACTGGAAAACACGTATATTACCAGTAATGTGTTTTTACGGAACCCATGACAGCAACCTTATAATCCCTCTTATTCTAAGCCATCACCTTGAGGTTGGTGGGTTATTATATATAGTACACCACTTGGGGTGTGGTTAAGGATAATGTGTATAAATGTAAATAGATGTGTACACTAACTCGGAGGTCCTCTCATGCTGTGTAATCCACTGATGTGGAGAGAGGAGCCGCCTTTTATATCTTGAAGGTTTCCTGTCCTCGAAGGACGAATCTCATTAAGTACAGTTAAGTAATATGTTTCCTGACCAAGCCAAATTTTTCTGCTCAGATGTGTCACTTTGTGGTAATAACTCTGGAGCTTCCGCATGTCAGAGGGGCCAAAACAGGGAACATTATTACAGGCTGGGGAGAATAAGGGCAGGATGGAGGCAAGAATGGGGGCATTATTAAAGGGTCCTGCATGGGTAAATAAGAATGCAAATATCTGCAGAACAAACACAAAATGGTGCATAAATGACAAAATACACTTAAATGGGTTGTCTACTATTAGGACAGCCCCTTCTTGTTCAAAATGTTTGGCCCCATAAAAAAATAAAGCTAATACTCCCGTGCGGTTATTGCGGTGTCTTCAGTCCCTCTCTCTGGGCTCCTGTAACATAGTAAGGGTAGTTTCACATTTGCGTTTAAGGCCGCAGCGACGGCCTGTGCACGGCCGTTGCTAAGCCCCGCCCCCTGTCGCGCCTCCGCCGGTAGATCCGCCTGCGTCCCCTATCTTTAGCACTGGGGATACAGGCCGAGCGCAGGTATGCTTTTGGCGGCGTATGCGTCCTTTTGACGGTGCGCCGACCAGCGCCAAGCGCAACCTGTACCAATTTGGTGCGGTCGGCGCATCACCAAAAGGACGCATGAGCCGCCAAACAAATACCTGCGCATGGCCTGCATCCCCAGTGCTAAAGATAGGGGACGCAGGACGCATGCAGCGTCATGCGCCGGCAGGCGGAGCTACTGGAGGAGGCGCGGCAGGGGGCGGGACTTAGCGGCGGCCGTGCGCAGCCCGACGTTGCGGCCGTAAACGCTAATGTGAGACTAGCCTAACATAATTTTGAAGGCTGAAGGAAGACCTTATGTCCATCTAGTTCAGCCTATTTTTAGCGCAGCTGTTCTGCATTGTTGATCCTGAGGAAGACAAAAAGCCCACAGAGTAGAAGCCAAAATTCTCCCCCTTTGGAAAATAATTCCTTCCCCTAAGCTGGGTCAATCATCTACCTATAATATTCTGTTATTTGTAACCTTCTATACTGTTACTCACAAGAAAAGCCTCCATTCCTTTCTTACATTCATTCAGTGAGTTGGCCATCACCACTTCCTCAGGAAGAGAATTCCAGAGCCTCACTGCTCTTACCGTGAAGAACCCTCTTCTATGCTGGTGCAGAAATTGTCTTTCCTCCAAACGAAGAGAATGCCCCCTTGTTCTTGTCACAGTCCTTGGTACAAACAGTTCATTGGAGAGATCTCTGTATTGCCCTCTGATATACTTGTACATATATATTAAGTCTCCCCTAAGTCTTCTCTTTTCTAGAGTAAATAGACCTAATTTTGATAACCTTTCTGGGTATTGTAGTGAACCAACTCCATTTATCATTTTAGTAGCCCGCCTTTGAACCCTTTCAAGTTCAGTAACGTCTTTCTTGAGCACCGGCGTCCAAAATTGCACACAATCCTCCAAGTGTGGTCTGACGAGTGATTTGTAAAGAGGGAGAATTATGTTTTCATCTCGTGTCGCCAGACCTCTTCTAATGCATCCCATGACCCTATTTGCTTTGGTGGCAGCTGCCTGACACTGGGCACTCCAATTTAGCTTCTTATTGACTAAGATGCCTAAGTCTTTTTCCATGTCTGATTTCCCCAGCAGTTTCCCATTTAGTAAGTAATTGTAGCATCTGTTTCTCCTTCCCATGTGCATAACCTTACACTTATCGGTGTTAAACCTCATTTGCCATTTTTCAGCCCAATTCTCCAATTTACTCAAATCTGTCTGTAGTTGCAAACTGTCCTCCTTTGTGTTAACTACCTTACATAGTTTTGTATCATCTGCAAATACTGATATTTTACTGTGTAAGCCATCCACTAGATCATTAATAAATATACTAAATAGTAGGGGGCCCAATACAGACCCCTGTGGTCCCCCACTAGTAACCCTGGCCCAATCTGAGGATGCCCCATTAATAACCACTCTTTGTTTTCTATCACTAAGCCAGCTACCTACCCATCTACACACATTTTCCCCTAGCCCAAGCTTTCTCATCTTACTCACCAATCTTTTATGTGGGACAGTGTCAAATGCTTTAGAGAAGTCGAGATAAATGACATCCAATGATTCTCCTTGGTCCATTTGAGAGCTTACATCCTCATAGAAGCTGATCAGGTTAGTCTGACAGGAGCGATCCTTCATAAATCCATATTGATATGGAGTTAAACATTTATTAACATTGAGATATTCCATAATGGTATGCCTTAGAAACCCTTCAAAAATTTTACCCACCGCAGATGTTAAGCTTACCGGCCTATAGTCTCCAGGTTCCCTTTTACACCCCTTTTTGAATATTGGTACCACATTTGCTTGCCGCCAATCAAAAGGAACAGACCCTGAGTCTTTAAATATAAGGAATAGAGGCCTGTCTATCACATTATTTAACTCCCTTAATACCCGAGGGTGAATGCCATCAGGGCCTGGTTATTTGTCCATTTTCATCTTACTAAGGCGGTCCTGCACTTCTTCCTGGGTTAGGCAGGTAATACTTAATGGGGAGTTTACATTATCACTCTGCATTTCCCCTGGCAAATCCTTTACCTGTGTGAACACTGCTGAGAAAAAAGTATTTAAAACATTTGCTTTTCCCACATTGCTCTCTATGATTTCACCCTCATTGTTCTTTATAGGGCCGACACCATCAATTTTAATCTTTTTACTGTTTATATAATTAAAGAATAGTTTGGGTGTTTGTTTTACTTTCCTTAGCAATGAGTCTCTCAGTTTCCACTTTTGCTAAATGTATTTGTTTTTTTGCACATTTTATTTTTTTCTCTATAACTTTTTAATGCTTCTTCATTGCCTTCTTGTTTTAGCTTCCTAAATGCCTTGTTCTTGTTATTTATTGCCCTTTTTACATCCTTCTTTAGCCACACTGGTGTTCTCCTGTTCCTAGCCCTTTTATTTCTGTACGGTATGGTTAGCTCGCAGTGGGTGTGGAAAACTGATTTAAATATTTCCCATTTATTTTCTGTGCTCCTATTTTTGAGGACATTGTCCCAATCAATTCGGGGAAGGTCCTCTCTAAGCTGATCAAACTTTTCTTTCCTGAAATTCAGCGTTTTTGTAACCCCCTTCCAGGGCACCTTACTGAAGGACAAGTGGAATTGTATTATATTGTGGTCACTGTTCCCTCGGTGCCATCGACTCGGACTTCTGTTATTCTATCTGGCCTGTTGCTTAACATTAAGTCCAGAAGGGCTGTCCCTCTAGTTGGGCCCTGCACAAGTTGTGACAGATAATTATCCTTGGTCACTGACAGAAATTGGTTTCCTTTCTGAGATACGCAGGTCTCAGTGTCCCAGTCTGTGTCGGGGTAGTTGAAGTCCCCCATAATAATCACCTCATTGGGATTTGCTGCTTTGTCTATTTGTTTCAATAATACATTCTCAGTGGTTTCTGTTATATTTGGTGGCTTATAACAAACCCCTATGAGGATTTTATTACTTTTCCCTCCTTGTATCTCCACCCATAGAGACTCCACCTCTTCATTTCCCTCTTGTATATTTTCTCTTAGTGTGGACTTTATATATAGACAGACTCCACCCCCTTTCCTTTTTTTACGATCCCTCCTAAACAAATCATATCCTTGCAAGTTACCCGCCCAGTCATAGCTGCCGTCTAACCATGTCTCAGTTATTCCTACTATGTCGTATTTTTCCTCATACATTACCAACTCCAGATCTTCAACCTTATTGGTCAGGCTTCTTGCGTTGGTCAGCATGCAGGAAAGAAGTTTTGCTTCCTTTTTCTTAGCTTCCTTCTGAGTTCCCTGTCTTGGGTCCTCTTTACCACATCTAGTATCCTTGATTAGTTTGTCCTTCTGCTGCATGTTCTTGTCTGCTGTTTTTCCTCCCATCCCCTCTTCTTCTAGTTTAAAGCCCTCCTGATGAGTGTGGCAAGTCTTCTGGCGAATGTGTGTTTCCCAGGTTTTGTGCGGTTGGTGTGTCACTGGCGCCCAGCAGAACTGGCGTACTATCCCCACCTTCAGACAGATCCACGGGAGGTGGGGACAGTAACCTCAGTGCTAAATGGGCACCGGTGTTGTGTCACAACAGCACAGGAGCCCAGGGAGAGCGAGTGCTGAGACCACAGTAACGGTGCTGGCACAGCAGGGGAGTAAAAGCTTTATTTCTTGGGGGCCAAGCGAGTGGTATGACAAGTTGTCCAAGTAGTATGACTATAAATAGGCACATAAATAGTGACGACGACACAAAACCATTCAAAACATGCAAAACAGATCTGTACACAACTACACAATACATTCGAAATGTAAACGCAAGTACATACAAAACAAGCGCACAATCTTGCACAATTCAAAAACTCGAAAAATATGTACAGAAAAACTGATAGAGTACCATTTTTTAATGTCTGATAAATGCAAAATAGTTATAAATCCCGAATGAACACCAAAATTATACAAACAACTGCAAAACAAACTATATGGTGTATAAATGAAAAATGCACAAAATAGAAGAACTTAACCCTTTAACGACCACCGAAACGCCTTTAACGAAGGTAGTTAAGGGTACTTAAACCACAGCGCCGTTAACGATGCTGTGGAAAAAGTGTATAGATCCCCCCAGAGTTTAACCCGAACCCCTGGCAGCCGAGACCCCAGAGAACATGATTCGGGTCGGATTTTACCGACCCCGCTTTTGCAATCACAGTTAATAACCGTATAACGGTGACCGCGAAAAAAAAAAAGTCTGATGTACCATTTAATTTCTCTCTCATCTGATGTGAATGCACATCAGATGAGAGATAGGGTCCTCGATTCCCCCCGGTGGTCCTTGGCCCGCATGCTCCCTCTTCATGGGCGCCGCCATCTTCTTCTGGTTAGAAAGTGGTGGGCACATGTGCAGTGGGCACATATGCCGGCTGGCATATTTCATTCATTCATTCATTCAATGTACATTTAGATCACTGTGATAAACCATATGACAGTGATCAAAATAAAAAAAATAGTACATAATCCCACCCCCTTTATCACCCCCTTAGTTAGGGAAATATAATGAAATAAAGAAAATATATTTATTTTCATTTTTCGGTTAGGGTTGGAAGTAGGGTTAGGGGTGTGTTGGGGTTAGGGTTGGGGGTAGAATTGAGGGGTTTCCACTATTTAGGCACATCAGGGGGTCTCCAAACGCGACATGGTGCCACCATTGATTACGGCAAATTTTGCGTTCAAAAAGTCAAACGGTGCTCCCTCCATTCCGAGCTCAGACGTGTTCCCAAACAGTGGTTTACCCCAACATATGGGGCATCAGCGTACTCAGGACAAATTGCACACCAACTTTGGGGGTCTAATTTCTCCTGTTACCCTTGGGAAAATAAAAACATTGGGGGCTGAAAAAATCATTTTTGCGGGAAAAAAAAGATTTTTTTTCATGGCTCTGCGTTATAAACTTCTGTGAAGCACATGGGGGTTCAAAGTGCTCACCACACATCTAGATAAGCTCCTTGGGGGTATAATTTCCAAAATGGGTTCACATGTGGGGGTTTTCTACTGCTCAGGCACATCAGGGGCTCTGCAAACACAACATGACGCCCGCAGAGCACTCTGTTATGATTGAGTCACCGAGGACGAAAAAACAAAACACAAACTCAGCCCAGAAAATCAGAGAGGTTGGAAACTAGCGGATTGCAGACCCCTAATCCTATCACACAACTAGCAGTAGCCGTGGAGCGTACCTACGATGATCCTAGACGCCTCGTCACAGCCGGAGATTTAAATAAGCCTAAAGAGAGAAAAGGGAAAAACTGACTGCCCCAGAGCAGACCCCAAAGAGTAGGTTGAGCAAACGATGGGGCCCAAGCTAACTAAAATGGACAGGGCAGAAAAGCTGCTGTCTGCAATCCGAGAAAACCCTGCTAAAAATAACACAACTGATATGCATAAAGGACCCTGAAGTCACCAGACTTCAAACCCTATATCAGCACTCAGAATATTCTGAAAGCAGAGCAAAAGAGAACACTGATCAAGGAATAAGAATCCAGCACACCCCCGGCCGGGGATGGCTGAACTCAAAAAACAAGGTAAACAAAACCAAAACTAATAAGTTCAATAGCAGAGCAAAAACTTATCTTTGGGAAGCAGGAATCAGACTGGTCTCCAAGAATCCAGCAGAGAAATCACCAGCCACTCAGAAGGGCGTCGGCTGCCTTATATCCAGTCTGAAGTTCCTGTTACCCAGTCACAGTCCACCTGATCAGGTGTTTGGTTTCTTTCATCCAAATCAGCCTCACTACCTTCCTTCACCAGAAGAGGGAGATCCTCGGACACAAAAGGTGAATGAACAGATGAGCTCACAACAGTACCTCCCCCTTGAGGAGGGGTCACCGAACCCTCATCCAAGCCACCAGGCCGATCAGGATGAGCCCGATGAAAAGCACGCACCAATCTTTCGGCATGAATATCAGAGGCAGAGGCCCAGGAATTATCCTCCTGACCATAACCCTTCCACTTAACCAAATACTGGAGTCTCCATCTAGCCAGACAGGAATCCAGTATCTTCTCATATTCCATGTTACCTTCAACCAACACAGGGTCAGGAGGTGCCGCCATAGGAACCACTGGTTCAACAAACCTCTTCAACAAGGACTTATGAATCACATTATGAATCTTAAATGTGACAGGAAGAGCCAACCGAAAAGAGACAGGATTAATAATCTCCAAAATCTTGTAAGGTCCAATAAATCTAGGTTTAAACTTTGGAGAAGCCACTTTCATAGAGATATTCTTTGATGACAACCAGACCATATCACCCACCTTAAACCGGGAACCAATGGTCCTATGCCAGTTAGAAAACCGCTGGGCCTTTTCCTGGGAAAGAGACAACTTATCCACCACTTGGTCCCAAATCTGCTGCATTCTTTCCACCACAGTGTCAACCTCTGGACAGGCAGAAGACTCCACCTGCCCTGAAGAAAATTGAGGATGAAACCCAAAGTTACAGAAAAAGGGTGACATCAAAGTGGCAGAAATAGCTCTATTATTTAAAGCAAAATCGGCCAAGGGTAAAAATGAGACCCAATCATCCTGATCAGCAGATATAAAACATCTCAAATAAGCCTCCAAAGTCTGGTTTGTTCTCTCCGTCTGCCCATTGGTCTGAGGGTGAAATGCAGAGGAGAAGGACAACTGAATTCCCAACTTGGAACAAAAGGTCCTCCAGAATCTAGAGACAAACTGAACTCCTCTGTCCGATACAATGTTCTCCGGAATCCTGTGCAAGCAAACCACCTGTTTCAAAAACAAGGGCACCAACTCTGAGGAAGATGGCAACTTAGGGAGTGGTACAAGATGGACCATCTTAGAGAATCTATCACAAATCACCCAGATAACAGTCATCCTCTGAGAGACAGGCAGATCAGAAATAAAATCCATTGAAATATGGGTCCATGGCCTCCTGGGCACCGGCAAAGGCATCAACAACCCACTAGAACGAGAACAAGACTTAGATCGGGAGCAAGTCCCACAGGACTGCTCAAAATTTCTGACACCACGAGACAAGGCAGGCCACCAAAAAGACTGACTCACCAAATCTCTAGTATCAAAAATACCTGGATGACCAGCCAACGCGGAGCAATGAACCTCAGACATCACTTTCCTCCTCCACTGGTCAAGAACATATAACCTACCACTGGGACAACGCTCAGGCTTATCCTCCTGAAACTTCTCCAGAGCACGTCTCAAATCAGGCGAGATGGCAGAAAGAACCACCCCCTCACCTAAGATGGTAGCATGCTTGGTCACAATAGGAGAATCAGCCAAAAAACTCCTAGAGAGGGCATCAGCCTTAACGTTCTTAGTGCCCGGAAGAAAGGAGACCACAAAATCAAAATGTGTGAAAAACAAGGCCCACCTGGCCTGCCTCGGATTCAAGCGTTTAGCCGACTCAAGGTAGATCAAATTCTTGTAGCCAGTGAGGACCACAACTTGATGTCTAGCTCCCTCCAACCAATGTCTCCACTCCTCAAATGCCCACTTCATGGCCAACAGTTCTCGATTCCCCACATCATAGTTGCGTTCTGAAGGAGAGAACTTTCGGGAAAAGAAGGCACAGGGGTTCATTTTAGATGTTACAGGATCTTTTTGGGACAAAACAGCTCCTGCACCAGTCTCTGAAGCATCCACCTCCACCTGAAATGGAAGTGAGACATCGGGTTGTCGCAAAACCGGAGAAGAAGTGAACCTCCGCTTCAGCTCCTGAAAAGAAGAAACAGCCTCTGGAGACCAATTCAGCAAATCAGCACCCTTCTTAGTCAAATCAGTCAATGGTTTGGCAATAACAGAAAAATTGGCTATAACCTTACGATAAAAATTAGCAAAACCCAAAAACTTCTGGAGAGCCTTCAAAGAAGTGGGCTGCACCCAATCATAAATGGCCTGTACCTTGGCCGGGTCAATTTCAATAGTTGACGGAGACAAAATAAATCCCAAAAATGAAATCTTCTGTACACCAAAAAGACATTTCAATCCCTTAACATACAGGGAGTTTTCCCTCAAAATCCGGAACACAGTCCGAACATGTTCCACATGAGAGTCCCAATCCCTGGAAAAGATCAAAATATCATCCAAATAGATGATCAGAAACTTATCCACAAAGTCCCGGAAAATATAATTCATGAAGCACTGGAAGACAGAAGGGGCGTTAGTGAACCCAAAAGGCATCACCAGGTACTCAAAATGTCCCTCCGGAGTATTAAACGCTGTCTTCCATTCATCCCCATGCTTAATGCGAATAAGATTATACGCCCCCCTTAGGTCAAGCTAGGTAAACCAGCAAGCATCTTCAACTCTAGAAAATAGGTCAGAAATCAGGGGTAACGGATACTGACATTTAACAGTAATTTTGTTAAGGGAGCGATAGTCAATACAAGGTCTTAATGAACCATCCTTCTTGGCCACAAAAAAAACCAGCACCCAAGGGTGAAGAGGATGGTCTAATATGACCCTTCTCCAACGACTCCTTAATATAAGAACGCATAGCCTCATGTTCGGGTACAGATAGATTAAAAAGTCAACCCTTGGGAAATTTACACACCGGACTCAGCTCAATTGCACAGTCATAACTGGTATGAGGAGGCAAAGACGCAGACTTACTCTCACTAAACACGTCATAAAAATCAGCCAAATAGTCAGGAACCTCATGCGACTGGGGAGAGGTGGAGAAAACAGGAGTGTCACTAAGAGCACACCGACAACCCCAACTCACCACAGACACAGATTTCCAATCCAAAACTGGATTATGGATTTGCAACCAGGGGAACCCCAGCACGATAGTATCATGCAAATTATGCAACACCAAAAATCTGCAATTTTCCTGATGGTCTGGGGTGACCCGCATTACCACCTGGGTCCAAAACTGAGGTTTATTCTTCGCCAAAGGAGTAGCATCAATACCCCTCAAAGGAATAGGCGTCCGCAGGGGTGTAAGAGGGAAACCACAACGTTTAGCAAAATCCAAATCCATTAGGTTCAAGGCCGCTCCTGAATCCACAAAGGCTTTAGCAGAAAATGTGGATAGGGAGCAGATCAGAGTAATTGCCAGAAGAAACTTAGGTTGTACACCACCTACAGCAAATGTGTGTGCAAAACGTTTCTCTCGTTTATGGCAGACAGAAATAATATGAGAGGCATCTCCACAGAAAAAACATTGCTTATTACGTCTTCTAAACTCCTGACATTGCGCCCTAGACAAAACTCTATCACATTGCATAGGTTCAGACATTTGTTCAACAGGTGGCAGCATTTCCCGTGTAATTTTACGTTCACGTAAACACCGATCAACCTGAATGGCTAATGACATATAATCGTCAAGACCAGAGGGAACAGGAAATCCCACCATAGTATCTTTTACGGTTTCTGACAAACTCTTCCGAAAGAGAGCTGCCAAGGCACCATCATTCCAAGTGGTGAGGACCGCCCACTTTCGGAATTTTTGACAGTACAGTTCTGCAGAATCTTGACCCTGGCTCAATGCCAACAGGGTCTTTTCAGCTTGATCAATCGCATTAGGTTCATCATACAACAACCCCAAGGCCTGAAAAAATGCGTCCACATTAGTTAGAATAGGATCATCTGGTACTAAAGAAAACGCCCAATCCTGGGGATCGCCGCGCAGCAAGGAGATGACAATTTTAACCTGCTGCGCAGAACTCCCCGATGAGTTAGGCTTCAAGGCAAGAAATAATTTACAATTATTCTTAAAATTCAAAAATTTAGACCGATCCCCAAAAAACACATCAGAAGTGTGGATTTTTGGTTCATCAACGTGTGAATGAGCAAGATAGGCGGAAATTCCTCGCACTTCAGCAGCAAGCTGCTCCACACGATCAGACAATTGCTTAAACTCCATCAGAAGAAAAAATATTCCTCCTACGGCCTCAGAGAAAAAGAGGAAAAAATATACACAAAAAAAAATTCTGACACTTTTTTTTTAACAATTCCTTCCTGCTTATGAGTACCCTAGAATCTGCGGTATGGCTGGTGATTCTGTTATGATTGAGTCACCGAGGAGGAAAAAACAAAACACAAACTCAGCCCAGAAAATCAGAGAGGTTGGAAACTAGCGGATTGCAGACCCCTAATCCTATCACACAACTAGCAGTAGCCGTGGAGTGTTCCTACGGTGATCCTAGACACCTCGTCACAGCCGGAGATCTAAATAAGCCTAAAGAGAGAAAAGGGAAAAACTGACTGCCCCAGAGCAGACCCCAAAGCAACAGGTAGCCCCCAACATATAATGATGGTGAAACAAGATGAAAACACTAACACAGATAGAAAGATAGATTGAGCAAACGATGGGGCCCAAGCTAACTAAAAAGGACAGGACAGAAAAGCTGCTGTCTGCAATCCGAGAAAACCCTGCTAAAAATATTACCAACACAACTGATAAGCAAAAAGGACCCTGAAGTCACTAGACTTCATACCCTATATCAGCACTCAGAATATTCTGAAAGCAGAGCAAAAGAGAACACTGATCAAGGGATAAGAATCCAGCACACCCCCAGCCGGGGATGGCTGAACTCAAAAAACAAGGTAAACAAAACCAAAACTAATAAGTTCAATAGCAGAGCAAAAACTTATCTTTAGGAAGCAGGAATCAGACTGGTCTCCAAGAATCCAGCAGAGAAATCACCAGCCACTCAGAAGGGCGTCGGCTGCCTTATATCCAGTCTGAAGTTCCTGTTACCCAGTCACAGTCCACCTGATCAGGTGTTTGGTTTCTTTCATCCAAATCAGCCTCACTACCTTCCTTCACCAGAAGAGGGAGATCCTCGGACACAAAAGGTGAATGAACAGATGAGCTCACAACAGCATTCCATCAAAGTCTGCATTCCAAAATGGCGCTCCTTCCCTTCCGAGCTCTTCCATGCGCCCAAACCGTGGTCCCCCCCCCCCACATATAGGGTATCAGCGTACTCAGGACAAATTGCACAACAACTTTTGTGATCCAATTTCTCCTGTTACCCTTGGGAAAATAAAATATAGTGGGCTAAAAAATCTTTTTTGAGGGGAAAAAATGATTTTTTACTTTCACTGCTTTGCATTATAAACTTCTGTGAAGCACTTGGGGGTTCAAAGTGGTCACCACACATCTAGATAAATTCCTTAAGGTGTCTAGTTTCCAAAATGATGTCACTTGTTAGGGGTTTCCACTGTTTAGGCACATCAGGGGCTCTCCAAACGCAACATGGCATCCGATCTCAATTCCAGCCAATTCTGCATTGAAAAAGTCAAATGGCGCTCCTTCCGTTCCAAGCCCTGCCGCGCGCCCAAACAGTGGTTTACCCCTACATATGGGGTATTGGCGTATTCAGGAAAAATTGCACAACAAATTGTGTTGTTCGTCTTCTCTTTTGACACTTGTGAAAATAAAAAAAAATTGGTTCTGAAGTTAAATGTTAATTTTTTCCTTCCACATTGCACAGTTCCTGTGAAGCACTTAAAGGGTTAATAATCTTCTTGAATGTCGTTTTGAGCACATTAAGGGGTGCAGTTTTTAGAATGGTGTCACTTTTTGGTATTTTCTATAATATTGACCTCTCAAAGTGACTTCAAATGTGATGTGGTTCCTAAAAAAAAAATGTTTTTTTAAATTTTGTTGTAAAAATGAGAAATCGCTGGTCAACTTTAACCCTTAACTTCCTAACAAAATAAAATTTTGGTTCCAAAATTCTACTGATGTAAAGCAGACATGTGGGAAATGTTATTTATTAAGTATCTTTTGTGACATATCTCTGATTTAAGGGCATAAAAATTAAAAGTTTGAACATTGCAAAATTTTAAACATTTTTGTCATATTTTCATTTTTTTCATAAACAAACGCATGTCATATCGAAGAAATTTTACCACTAACATGAAGTAAAATATGCCACGAGAAAACAGTCTCAGAATCAGCGGGATCCGTTAAAGCTTTCCAGAGTTATAACCTCAAAAAGGGAGAGTGGTCAGAATTGGCCTGGTCATTGTCATTAAGCTGCAAATTGGCTTCGTACCTAAAGGGGGTTAAACAACAATTTATAAGTTTGAATATATGTCACAAATACTTTTCATTTTGAGTTTACATTTTGATGGAAATTTAACTTTAGTATATGGTGCAATTTATGTAAAATGTGTAATACATAAAATGGCACACAAAATAAATGCATGCATAAAAACATGAAGACAAAATAACAAATGCACACCATGTAAGTACACAAAATGCCACATGCAGACAAAATAAATGCACACAATGGGCAGAAAAATACAAACTCCTAAAAATGATAAATGCCAGACAGTTAAGTTTACAATGCCATGACCTTCATCATAACAGAGAAAATTACACTTTGAAGCAATAATAACACCCGATAACACAATAACTGCACTACAATTAACCCCTTAGCGACAGAGCCAGTTTGCAGCTTAATGACCAGGCCAATTTTTACAATTCTGACCACTGTCCCTTTATGAGGTTATAACTCTGGAACGCTTTAATGGATCCTGCTGATTCTGAGAATGTTTTTTCGTGGCATATTGTACTTCATGTTAGTGGTAAAATTTCTTCGATAAGTCTTGTGTTTATTTATGAAAAAAACAGAAATATGGCAAAAAATTTTAAAATTTTGCAATTTTAAAACTGTAAATTTTTATGCCCTTAAATCAGAGAGATGTGTCACATAAATTTCTTAATAAATAACATTTCCCACATGTCTACTTTACATCAGCACAATTTTGGATGCAAAATTTTTTTTTGTTAGGAAGTTATAAGGGTTAAAAGTTGACCAGCGATTTCTCATTTTTACAACAAAATTTACAAAGCCATTTTTTTTAGGGACCACATCATATTTAAAGTCATTTTGAGGGGTGTACATGACAGAAAATACCCAAAAGTGGCACCATTCTAAAAACTAGACCCCTCAAGGTGCTCAAAACCACATTCAAGAAGTTTATTAACCCTTTAAGTGCTTCACAGGAACGAAAGCAATGTGGATGGAAAAAATTAACATTTAACTTTTTTTTGGAAAAAAATTACTTCAGAACCAATTTTTTTTATTTTCACAAGTGTTAAAAGAGAAAATCAACCACAAAATGTGTTGTACAATTTCTCCTGAATACGCCGATACCCCATATGTGGGGGTAAACCCCTTTTTCAGCACACGGCAGAGCTCGCAAGGGATGGAGCACCGTTTGACTTTTTCAACGCAGAATTGGCTGGAATTAAGATCGGACGCCATGTTGCGTTCGGAGAGCCCTTAATGTGCCTAAACAGTGGAAAACTCCAACAAGTGACCCCATTTTGGAAACTAGACCCATTAAGGAACTTATCTAGATGTGTGGTGAGCACTTTCAACCTTCAAGTGCTTCACAGAAGTTTATAACGTAGAGCCGTGAAAATAAGAAATCCATTTTTTTTTCCACAAAAATGATCTTTTCACCCCCAAATTTTTATTTTTACAAGGGTAACAGGAGAAATCATACCCCCACATTTATTATGCGATTTGTCCTGAGTACGCTGATACCCCATATGTGGAGAGGAACCACTGTTTGGGTGCATGGGAGAGCTTGGAAGGGAAGGAGTGCCATTTTGGAATGCAGACTTTGATGGAATGGTCTGATGGGCCTAAACAGTGGAAACTGTGATGTACAATGTCTGTGAGGCATGGGGTTTTGTCCACAAAATATGATGTTTTCTGTTGTAACTTTCCAGAAAGATCCGGCAGATATGACAATCCAGGCTGCTAGCTCTGCAGCTTCATCCCTCCTCCCTTCACACACACACAGAGCAGTGCCACCCCCCCTCCTCTACAGCCTGTGTTCGCACTAGTAATAGGAGACCCCCCTGCTGTTACAACCATTTGTTTCCTTCTCTCCTCTTCAGAGCGGGAAAACCTTCTTTGTTTGAAACGAATAAAACTATGAGAGACTATACCATAAGAACCAAATACCCTAGAGATATGAAAATCACATTTTTGTAATCCGGGCGGTCACAGCGTCGCTGCCGTGGTTCTGGCGAAGCGTAATCCTTTCAGAACCTCAGATATGTGTTCCAGCTAAACGGTGTATCAGAACTACTGCATATTTGGTCTTGAATTATTGTACTCAACAAATCACAACCAATGATGCCCTATATGTGTCTGTGCGGGCTGCCCCCACGGAGTTATGATTAGTATAAGTTTTCTAGTGTAATTCTACATCCAAAAGAGAGAGGTGGGATTAACCCAGCATGCATCTCTCCGTGATGTCACATAGCAAGTCTATAAAGCATTTCCTGGACAAAACCAGGGCAGAACAGCTCAAGTCGTCGTGCTAGAAAGACCCAGATGAGCGGAGAAGTGCAGCTCCGCCTCCACCCACCTTAGCCGCATGGTCTGCCTAAGGAACAATATGGAACTGTGAGTGTAATCTCTTTGTTTTCTCCACTTTTATTTTATACCTGTACTGTACATATTTTATGTCTCAATTTTATAGCAACTTTTATCTGTAATCACTGTCCTCTTTCGGAAAATAAATGAAATAATTATTTAGATCTGTCTCTATGCTCTAAGACTCGAACTATACGCCTTTGATAGATAATCGCTACTAATTCAAGGGGTTTGCCACGGACCCTCTTAATTTAACACTGTGAATTAAGTAACCGTGACTGGTGGCAGCACGTTGTGCACGGCTATTGCGGCTTGATGGCAGTCTAGAAGGGTCTGCGGCACCAGCATTCATAATTCCCTTACTGCAGAAGCCTAATTGCCGGTTCACAACAGGCAGCCCGTCCGGCGACCAATTATCCTAGGTGCAGTTCCCTGACTGACCTGAGGGTAAGGGGGGACGCCGGAGAGCTGCAAGTTCCAAAGTGGAACTGAGAAAGTGGGATATACATAAATCCCCGCAGTACTTGGAAGATTGATAGCAGTGGTGGGGCATCCAAATTAAACTCCCCCTGCGGCAAATTGTAGAGCGAGATTAGCTTGCTGGATATTTTTGGTCACATGGTGCCAGTGTTGGGATAACTAAGATAAGCCCCACTGCGCCTGTGATAGCCGTGTGCCGGCATTGTGTCACGCCCCTCCGTCCGCTGATACACCGGTGTCAGTGGTGGGATTGTGACATAGTGGTGACACAGGGTCCGCTGTCCGTCGCGTTTTGGTGGCAGCGGGACCCCCGTTAGTGTCGCCCGTAAGTGGACGAACGGCGGTGGGCTGTTCGTCACATATTGGTGGCAGAGCGGTGGGATCATCCTAGAGCATTAGTGATTTGGTTTGAGCAATCATTCCTCTCACTAAAAACCTGCACGGTTCCTGCGGGAATCCTGCATCATAGGTTTTGGAGAGCAGACTCAGTGGTTACTAGTCCTGAGACATTAGTGTGTACTTGCAAGTATCCCCCTCCCGTTTCTTCGTTTTTCTTTTTCTATCTTTTATTTGGCAACCATGGCGGCAAAAGGAGAACCTTGGTACAACCGGCAGACAAAGGAAGTTCTTGCTGGGTTATGCACGTACCAAGGCCTTGACGCCACGAACAAAAACAGAGCTCAAATTATCGCGGCTCTAGTGCAGCTGGACAACGACCATAATCCAGCGAGCGCAGAAGTTGGCCCAAGTGGCAATGGGGCTGCAGCAGAGGCTCCACTCCTGAGCGCTGGCCCCACATTCAACCAGAACGGGGTGGACCCCTATCTGCAAATGGCCTTGGACGCACTCCCCGCCGAAGACAGTGATGGGCAGGTGAGGCTGATCCAGCAATATCGGCAGGAGGCCCAAGCCGAGCGTCAAGCCCAGGCTGAGAGAGCTGAGCGCCGAGCAGAGGCTGAGAGAGCCGAGCGCCAGGCGCAGAGGGCCCATGAACTGGAGGTACTCCAGCGGGGTGGGAATGCCCCCACAGCCCGAAGTGGTGAGCCCCGCAGCCTCCAGACTCCTAAACCCCGGCCAGAGCATTTTCCCGTGATGGAAAAGGACGGGGACTTGGACACGTTCCTGCGAGCCTTTGAGAAAGCCTGCAGACAGTACCAGCTGCCTAGAGACCAATGGGCAAGGTACTTGACCCCAGGGCTAAAAGGCAAAGCCCTGGAGGCATTTGCTTCTCTTCCGCCAGAAGCCGATGACGACTATGTCGCCATAAAGCAGGCGCTGATCGCCAAATACCGGCTGACACCTGAGGTATACCGAAAGAAGTTCCGGCACCTCCAACGTGGCCCACATGATAGCTACAGTGATGTGGTGCAAGGACTCAGGACCCACTTTGACCAGTGGATCCATGGACTGTCCGTTGAAACATTTGAGCAGCTACGGGACCTGATGATCAAAGACCAGTTCCTGCATCTCTGCCCAGCTGAGGTCCGACAGTTCATCCTGGACCGCGAACCAACGAACGCGGACAAAGCGGCGCAGATCGCCGACAACCACGAGGCCAACCGGAAGCCCGAGATGCGGAGGCCAGTCGCCACCAGCTGGAAAGGGGGTAAGCCAGCAACCAACCCCAATGCCCCAGCTAGCCGTCCCTCCGGAGGCCCTGTCCCTGTTGCCAACAACAGGCCGGCTACTGACAGTCGCCTGTGTCACCACTGCCAGCTTCCTGGTCACTTCTTTTACGCCTGTCCGAACAGGCCGAAGAACCCCCCAGCCAAGGCCCCCGGGCCCAACGCCTCTGTTCTTTTGGTGGGAGGTGTGGTTGGGAGGGCTGACGACAACGTTCAACCTGTTCAGGTGGGGGCCCGTCTTGCTACAGGCCTCAAGGACACCGGGGCTGAACGAACCCTCATCCGTCCTGGACTGGCGGCCCCTGAAGAGTTTGTTGAGGGGAAAACCCTGACTGTCACCGGGATTGGAGGCACCCGTTGTCCCTTGCCA
Source organism: Dendrobates tinctorius (assembly GCF_039654945.1). Classification (NCBI taxonomy): domain Eukaryota; kingdom Metazoa; phylum Chordata; class Amphibia; order Anura; family Dendrobatidae; genus Dendrobates; species Dendrobates tinctorius. The sequence continues at coordinate 977,156 of NW_027362105.1, forward strand.
GTGGCACGAGTTTATCTCGATTGGGGAGCTGGGAGCGGGTTGAGGGAGGTGGGAGTGTCTGAAAACCTGCCCACTGATGTTTTATTGGGGACTGACTTGGGGCGGATGGTTGCATACTACGTCCCTGACACCCTTCCCCAAACTGATAATAAGGGTAACGTTAACCCTGATGATGATGATGATGACGGGAAACTGAATGTGTTACCTGCTAATGCCTTGATGAGTAATGATGCAACTAACAACCATTCTTTCCCCAGGTACGATGCTGATGCTGATGTGAATGTACCAAAGCAAACTGATAACCATTCTTCTCCTAGGAAGGATGATGATGATGTTGATGTATCTGTGCCGACTGAACCCGTTAACCCTTTCTTTGAAGCGGTAGATGTGTCCACAGGTACCGAAGTGCTCAGCCCCGTCACTCTGCGGAGTGAGACGGCTGAGGAACCCCTGGCAGGAGTAAGCAACGGTGCTCAAGGAAATGGGGAGGTGCATGGGGACCATGAGGAAGGTAATGCCATGCAGCTGACCAGTGCCACCGAGGAAGGTAACTGGCCCATAAGTAGCACTGCTCCTGAAGTGTTGGGGGTGGATGGGGAGGTAGAGCCCAAGCCAGCACCGGCTGGTGGGTCTGTAGAAATCCCCAGGGAGACAGCATACATAGCAGCTGTCACACGCAGTCAGAGTGCCCAGATCGCAGGTAACGCACTGTCTTCTGGACCCTCTGCTGCTACAGGAGAGACTGAACCAGAGGTGAACCCAGAGCCGGTTCCAGAGGGTCCCAGTAAAGAGGGGACCCTGACGTCACTTCTGGCAGCCTCCAGCATGGAGTTCCAGGCTGCTCTGCACTCAGATGCCAGCCTGGAGAAATTGAGAGGTCTCGCCGAGACGCCCACCTCCAAGTCTGATAAGGAGAGGGTGTTCTGGGAACGAGGAAGGTTGTACCGGGAGACAGTACCCGGAGATCCTAAAAAGGAGTGGTTGAGGGAAAGACAGCTGGTCGTCCCCTATCAGTTCAGAACCGAGTTGTTGCGGATTGCCCATGAGATTCCACTCGCTGGACACTTGGGGATCAGCAAAACAAAGGCACAGCTGTCTCAACACTTCTATTGGCCCAAGATGGGGACAGAGGTAACACACTACTGCCGCTCCTGTGCCACCTGTCAAAAAGTGGGTAAGGCGGGGCCTGCTCTTAAGGCTCCCCTTATTCCTTTGCCGGTGATAGAGGAGCCTTTCCAGAGAATCGCGGTGGACATTGTAGGACCGCTGTCCGTCCCCAGCAGCTCCGGAAAGCGATACATTCTCACCGTGGTAGACTACGCTACCCGGTACCCAGAGGCAGTAGCTCTGTCTTCAACCAGGGCAGATAAGGTGGCTGACGCACTGGTGACCATCTTTTCAAGAGTAGGATTTCCCAGGGAGATGCTTACCGATCAAGGGCCCCAATTCATGTCTCGCCTAATGGAGGCTCTCTGTGAGAAAATGCAGGTGACGCAGCTGGTATCGAGTCCGTATCACCCACAGACTAATGGTTTGTGTGAACGTTTCAACGGTACCCTCAAACAGATGCTCCGCATACTGGTTGAGACCAAAGGGCGCGACTGGGAGCGGTACCTCCCACACCTGCTGTTCGCTTACAGAGAAGTTCCGCAGGCCTCGACCGGGTTCTCCCCCTTCGAGCTCCTGTATGGCAGGCGAGTCCGGAGACCCCTTGGGTTGATAAGAGAATCCTGGGAAGATGAGCCAAACCCCACAGAAGTGTCCATCGTGGATTATGTCATGGGCTTCCGTGACAAGATGCAGACCTTGACGCAGTTGGTGCATGACAACATGACGCAGGCTCAGGCTGACCAGAAGCGCTGGTACGACCAGAACGCCCGGGAGCGGACCTACCAGGTGGGTCAAAGGGTCTGGGTGCTGGTCCCCGTACCAACGGATAAGCTTCAGGCAGCCTGGGAAGGCCCATACGTCGTCCACCAACAGCTCAACCCGGTCACCTACGTGGTCACGCTTGACCATGCTCGGGGTAGGCGCAAGGCCTTTCACGTCAACATGCTGAAGGCGCACTACGAACGTGAAGCTTGCGTCCTACCGGTCTGCAATCTGCCAGAGGATGGGGAGGAAGATCCCCTCCTGGACATGCTGGCCCAGGCCAAGGCCAATGGGTCCATTGAGGACATGGAGATAAGTGGTTCGCTCACCGTGTCCCAGCGGTTGCAGTTGATGGCCACCCTGAAACTCTTCCGGCCCGTGTTCACCAACCAACCGGGGAGGACGGAGTTAGCGGTTCATGAGGTGGACACCGGGAATCACGCCCCATTACGGCGAACACCCTATCGGATCTCTGAGACGGTGCAACAAGTCATGCGCCAAGAGATCGATGAGATGTTAAGGCTGGGGGTGATTCGACGGTCAAAAAGCGCGTGGGCTTCACCTGTAGTCCTCGTGCCTAAAAAGGATCGAACCACCCGGTTCTGCGTGGACTACAGGGGGCTCAACGCCATCACAACCTCTGATGCCCACCCAATGCCGCGCATCGAGGATCTGCTCGAGCGGTTGACAAACGCCAACTACATATCCATCATGGATTTGAGTCGGGGATACTGGCAGATTCCCCTGAGCCCTGAGGCGCAGGAGAAATCCGCCTTTATCACCCCCTTTGGACTGTACGAGTCCACGGTCATGCCCTTCGGCATGAAGAATGCCCCTGCCACTTTCCAACGGATGGTCAACCACCTGCTTCGGGGACTGGAGGAGTACGCAGTGGCGTACTTAGACGATATTGCCGTCTTCAGTTCCACCTGGGAGGAACACCTTCAGCACCTCCAGGAGGTGCTCAAGCGTCTTCACCAGGCAGGCCTGACCATCAAGCCGGGGAAGTGCCAGATAGGCATGCGCAAGGTCCACTACCTGGGGCACCGGGTAGGCGGGGGTTCCATGAGTCCGGAGCCAGAAAAAGTGGACGCAATCGTGTCCTGGCCCACCCCCAGGACCAAGAAACAGGTGAAGTCCTTCTTGGGCACTGCAGGGTACTATAGGTGGTTCGTACAGGACTATAGCGCCCTTGCCAAACCCTTGACTGACCTCACCAAGCAGAGGCTACCCCAAACAGTCAACTGGACAGATGACTGTGAGGCGGCTTTCCAAGCTTTGAAAGCAGCCCTGTGCAACTCTCCAGTGTTGAGAGCAGTCGACAGCAGTCGCCCGTTTCTGGTACAGACCGACGCCAGCGAGTTTGGCCTCGGTGCTGTGCTTAGCCAGGTCGACTCGGGGGACCAAGAGCACCTCGTGTTGTACCTGAGCCGGAAACTTTTGCCGAGGGAAGTGGCATACTCGACCATCGAGAAGGAGTGTCTGGCCATGGTGTGGGCACTGCAGCGTTTGCAGCCCTACCTGTACGGGCGTGCCTTCACGGTGGTAACTGACCACAACCCTCTGAGCTGGTTGCACACAGTGTCCGGAACCAATGGAAGATTGCTCCGCTGGAGCCTTGCCCTTCAACAGTACGATTTTACTGTAAAACACAGGAAGGGCAGTGAAAACGGCAATGCCGATGGGTTGTCCCGCCGGGGCGAACCCGCTGAGGTGCGCATGGCTGATTACCGAGAGGTAATGCCTCCTTAGCGCCCTCTTAAGGGGGGAGGTGTGATGTACAATGTCTGTGAGGTATGGGGTTTTGTCCACAAAATATGATGTTTTCTGTTGTAACTTTCCAGAAAGATCCGGCAGATATGACAATCCAGGCTGCTAGCTCTGCAGCTTCATCCCTCCTCCCTTCACACACACACAGAGCAGTGCCACCCCCCCTCCTCTACAGCCTGTGTTCGCACTAGTAATAGGAGACCCCCCTGCTGTTACAACCATTTGTTTCCTTCTCTCCTCTTCAGAGCGGGAAAAACTTCTTTGTTTGAAACGAATAAAACTATGAGAGACTATACCATAAGAACCAAATACCCTAGAGATATGAAAATCACATTTTTGTAATCCGGGCGGTCACAGCGTCGCTGCCGTGGTTCTGGCGAAGCGTAATCCTTTCAGAACCTGAGATATGTGTTCCAGCTAAACGGTGTATCAGAACTACTGCATACTTGGTCTTGAATTATTGTACTCAACAAATCACAACCAATGATGCCCTATATGTGTCTGTGCGGGCTGCCCCCACGGAGTTATGATTAGTATAAGTTTTCTAGTGTAATTCTACATCCAAAAGAGAGAGGTGGGATTAACCCAGCATGCATCTCTCCGTGATGTCACATAGCAAGTCTATAAAGCATTTCCTGGACAAAACCAGGGCAGAACAGCTCAAGTCGTCGTGCTAGAAAGACCCAGATGAGCGGAGAAGTGCAGCTCCGCCTCCACCCACCTTAGCCGCATGGTCTGCCTAAGGAACAATATGGAACTGTGAGTGTAATCTCTTTGTTTTCTCCACTTTTATTTTATACCTGTACTGTACATATTTTATGTCTCAATTTTATAGCAACTTTTATCTGTAATCACTGTCCTCTTTCGGAAAATAAATGAAATAATTATTTAGATCTGTCTCTATGCTCTAAGACTCGAACTATACGCCTTTGATAGATAATCGCTACTAATTCAAGGGGTTTGCCACGGACCCTCTTAATTTAACACTGTGAATTAAGTAACCGTGACTGGTGGCAGCACGTTGTGCACGGCTATTGCGGCTTGCTGGCAGTCTAGAAGGGTCTGCGGCACCAGCATTCATAATTCCCTTACTGCAGAAGCCTAATTGCCGGTTCACAACAGGCAGCCCATCCGGCGACCAATTATCCTAGGTGCAGTTCCCTGACTGACCTGAGGGTAAGGGGGTGCCGGAGAGCTGCAAGTTCCAAAGTGGAACTGAGAAAGTGGGATATACATAAATCCCCGCAGTACTTGGAAGATTGATAGCAGTGGTGGGGCATCCAAATTAAACTCCCCCTGCGGCAAATTGTAGAGCGAGATTAGCTTGCTGGATATTTTTGGTCACATGGTGCCAGTGTTGGGATAACTAAGATAAGCCCCACTGCGCCTGTGATAGCCGTGTGCCGGCATTGTGTCACGCCCCTCCGTCCGCTGATACACCGGTGTCAGTGGTGGGATTGTGACATAGTGGTGACACAGGGTCCGCTGTCCGTCGCGTTTTGGTGGCAGCGGGACCCCCGTTAGTGTCGCCCGTAAGTGGACGAACGGCGGTGGGCTGTTCGTCACAGAAACCCCCAACAAGTGACTCCATTTTGGAAACTAGACCCATTAAGGAACTTATCTAGATGTGTGGTGAGCACTTTCAACCTTCAAGTGCTTCACAGAAGTTTATAACGTAGAGCCGTGAAAATAAGAAATCCATTTTTTTTCCACAAAAATGATCTTTTCGCGCCCAAATTTTTATTTTTACAAGGGTAACAGGAGAAATCATACCCCCACAGTTATTATGCAATTTGTCCTGAGTACACTGATACCCCATATGTGGGGGGAACCACTGTTTGGGCGCATGGGAGAGCTCGGAAGGGAAGGAGTGCCATTTTGGAATGCAGACTTTGATGGAATGGTCTGCGGGCATCATGTTGCGTTTGCAGAGTCCCTGATGGGCCTAAACAGTGGAAACCCCCCACAAGTGACCCCATTTTGGAAATTAGACCCCCTAAGGAACTTATCTAGATGTGTGGTGAGCACTTTGAACCTTCAAGTGCTTCACAGAAGTTTATAACGTAGAGCCGTGAAAATATGAAATCCATTTTTTTTCCACAAAAATGATCTTTTCGCGCCCAAATTTTTATTTTTACAAGGGTAACAGGAGAAATCATACCCCCACAGTTATTATGCAATTTGTCCTGAGTACACTGATACCCCATATGTGGGGGGGAACCACTGTTTGGGCGCATGGGAGAGCTCGGAAGGGAAGGAGTGCCATTTTGGAATGCAGACTTTGATGGAATGGTCTGCGGGCATCATGTTGCGTTTGCAGAGTCCCTGATGGGCCTAAACAGTGGAAACCCCCCACAAGTGACCCCATTTTGGAAATTAGACCCCCTAAGGAACTTATCTAGATGTGTGGTGAGCACTTTGAACCTTCAAGTGCTTCACAGAAGTTTATAACGTAGAGCCGTGAAAATAAGAAATCCATTTTTTTTCCACAAAAATGATCTTTTCGCGCCCAAATTTTTATTTTTACAAGGGTAACAGGAGAAATCATACCCCCACAGTTATTATGCAATTTGTCCTGAGTACACTGATACCCCATATGTGGGGGGGAACCACTGTTTGGGCGCATGGGAGAGCTCGGAAGGGAAGGAGTGCCATTTTGGAATGCAGACTTTGATGGAATGGTCTGCGGGCATCATGTTGCGTTTGCAGAGCCCCTGATGGGCCTAAACAGTGGAAACCCCCCACAAGTGACCCCATTTTGGAAATTAGACCCCCTAAGGAACTTATCTAGATGTGTGGTGAGCACTTTGAACCCCCAAGCGCGTCACAGAAGTTTATAAACGCAGAGCCGTGAAAATAAAAAGTCTTTTTTATTTCCACAAAAGTGATTTTTTAGACCCCAATTTTTAGATCCCCAAAGTTGGTAAATAGTGGAAACCCCTCAATTCTTGCTCCAACCCTCACCCCAACACACCCCTAACCCTAATCCCAACCCTAATCCCTAATCCTAACCCTAATCCTAGTTCGCCCTAACCCTAGCCCAACCCTAGCCCAACCCTAACCCTTAACCCTAGCCCAACCCTAACCCTTAACCCTAGCCCAACCCTAACCCTTAACCCTAGCCCAACCCTAACCCTAGCCCAACCCTAACCCTTAACCCTAGCCCAACCCTAACCCTAGCCTAGCCCTAACCCTAGCCTAACCCAGCCTAACCCTAACCCTAGCCTAACCCTAACCCTAGCCTAACCCTAGCCTAACCCTAGCCTAACCCTAACCCTAGCCTAACCCTAACCCTAGCCTAACCCTAGCCTAACCCTAGCCTAACCCTAACCCTAGCCTAACCCTAGCCTAACCCTAACCCTAGCCTAACCCTAACCCTAGCCTAACCCTAACCCTAGCCTAACCCTAGCCTAACCCTAGCCTAACCCTAGCCTAACCCTAACCCTAGCCTAACCCTAACCCTAACCCTAGCCTAACCCTAACCCTAGCCTAACGCTAACCCTAGCCTAACCCTAACCCTAACCCTAACCCTACCCCTAGCCTAACCCTAACCCTAACCCTAGCCTAACTCTAACCCTAACCCTTATGGAAAACTGAAAAAAAAAATTTTTTTTTTATTTCATTATGTGTGCCAGAATAAGGGGGTGATAAAAGGGGGGGTTATGTACTATTTTTATTATTTTGATCACTATGATCATTTATCATAGTGATCAAAATAATGAATGGAATCTGCCAGCCGGAGCCAGCAGATTCCCGGCGGGCGCACTGCGCATGCGCCCGCCATTTTCAAGATGGCGGCGCCCATCGGATGACGCCGGCGGGCGCGGGACCACCGGGAGGGGACGGAGGACAAGGGAGAGGTACCGGGAGGGGACCGGGGGGATCGGGGACCCTATTTCTCTATCCTCTGATGTGCGATCACATCAGAGGTAAGAGAAATTAAATGTAAAATCGTGGCTTTTTTTTTTTTTGCGGTCGCCGTTATAGGGTTAATAACGGCGATCGCAAAAGCGGGGGTCGGTAAAAACTGACCGATTCATGTTCTCTGGGGTCTCGGCTACCCCTGGCAGCCGAGACCCCGGAGAAAATCCGACACTGGGGGGCGCTATTCACTTAAATCACAGCGCCGTGAATTAACGGCGCCGTGGTTTAAGTACCCTTAATTACCGCCGTTAAAAGGCGTATCGGCGGTCGTTAAGGGGTTAAACCACAAAATTGCACATCAGTGACAGACTGTGTTGACCTAAGGGAGGGGAGGAACCCCTTGGCGCATTTCCTCAGCCCCACTTAACCACTACAAATCAGACACGGAGATCAAATGATGGGTGAAGGTCGGTCACAGCTTTATTAAATTTTTTTCTTAACAATCATTTGAAAACAGGCACTTAGCTTTCTTAAACACACACTAGCCGCCAAATGCCCTGCTCCATAGTCGCAGGCAAGTCAGCCAGCAAGCCGTAGCTTTGTGCCATAACTTCTCCACCGCCACGGAGGATCCTGTCCTCAAACAGGACTCCGACCCCCACCCATCAAAAGCAATGCCAGCTCTATGCCATCTTGGAGACCAGATAGGAAGATATCGAGCCCGATATCATTCAAATGTACCCTGTCGGGTCTCAATAAAGCAGCATTATCCCCTTCCAGCTGTCTATGTCTAACAACCACCCCAAACCGCTCACTCGCGAACTTAGAAATATGGGAATTTATGTTCCTCCTGGTGCGCTCAACTGCAATACCATCCCTAGCTCCTTGCCACACCGCCCTTGGGACAATCTCTGACCAGACGAGCACCAATTCCTGAAAAAAGCCATGGAAACATTCCATATCAGCCCGCATCATTGTGAGAAGCTCAGCTCAGCAGAACCAAAATTGTCGGACCCCTGGCTCCTCTTGCAATCGACACCACTTCCGGTAGAACTTGCGGCCATTGCAAGCCGCTGATGCCTCTCCACATGAAGGACACGTCATGAGAACCTAGATGCCTCCCACCAGGGCTGCACTCAGCCCGCTGTGCTGCCCAAAATATGTAGGAGTGTCCTAGTAACCAGACAGTCGGTCTAACAGCATCTGTGGGGAAAATAAATTGTTAGTACAATAAATCCGGACGAATATACCTAGCAAAACACGCAGAATGCCACCTCCCAATCCGCTGCACTTCAGCATCAGGTAAACCTTCCCTAGCAGCCTCCATAGCAGCCCCAATGCGAAAGGAGTGCGTGCCATAATCACGCGCCAACACTCCCACCCCCGTCAAACATTTAGTGAACACAGCCTGAAACTGATACCTAGTCAAAGGTGAAGAATCTGCGTGCGTGAAGAAAAATTCACCACCACATCTAATAGCCGCGTACGCAGTAAGCAAAACGACCGGGCACATTGGGGAGTCTGAAACATTCAGCAAAACCCAAGAACAGCAGCCCAATGGATCAGTTTTCGACTTCCGTATAAGGACCCGCACCGCTGCGTCTAAGAAAACCACGTCCCCCTAAAGTAAACCACACCCCGAACCATGCTTCGCACACGGAACCAATTCCCCAACCCTTAAAGCACAAAAAATGCTAAACCAAACACTGCTGATATGAGAACCGATTCAAACGAAGAACTACAGACCTTTCCAGAAATATCTATAATTTGGCCCAGTAAAACTAGGGGAATAAGGCGCCGGCACTCACTAGTAGGGTGAATCCTCCTCCACCCTTTTATGGCCTGCCGTATAATAAAGGATTTTGTAACATCCAACCAACCTAACAACTGAAAATGAAAAGCAACACCCACCAAGTGCTGCTGTGCTGATGTACCCGACAAACCCTTATCCCTCAACTGACATAGGTACTCTATCGTGACTTGCAATCTCGAATCCCCGCAAACCTGCACCGGCCTAGAACCTGCCAGCAAACACCATTCCGTCCACGCCTTACCATAGGCTTGCCACCTAGACGCAGTCACCGACGTGCGAACCAGCGACATCAACTGTTCGCGACCACCTCCCACAGATGCAGCGGGCAACGGAAAACTTCCGGGAGAGCATTGGGGCAAGTATCTGTGAGCACCTGGGAATCAGGATGAATAGAAAAATTAGACATGCTCCACCTTCCCAACCACCGCCTCATTATCGACATAGCAACAAGGTGGAACTCCACCCTGCACATGGTTGAGCGGCTGTGCGAGCAGAGGCAGGCCATAATGCATTTGTGGGAGGATACACGGCCAGGCACTTTGAGAGCAGACATGGAGTTGACAGGTGTGCAGTGGTCGAAGCTGAAAGACCTCTGTAAAGTCCTTCAGTGTTTTGAGGAATGCACACGGCTGGTAAGCGCAGACGATGCCATCCTAAGCATGAGCATCCCACTTATGTGTCTGCTCATGCAAACTTTGATGCACCTTAAGGAGCAGGCATCTGCAGCCAATGTTGATGAGGAGGAAGAGGTGGCGGGAATCCTTGATGGCATTAAATAATAATAATAATAATCTTTATTTATATAGCGCCAACATATTCCGCAGCGCTTTACAGTTGAACAGTTTCAAACACAACAGTCATAAGTAACAACGTTAACAATACAATAATTAAAGCGAAATAAGACGACCCTGCTCGTGGAGCTTACAATCTACAATGAGGTGGGGGGGATACAAAGCACAGGTTTGTATTTACAATGATGTATTTACAATGACGGTCCAGCCATCTTCAGGGGGTGGGGGTTAGATGGAGATAGTGAATGGGCTACACACACACAAACATGACTTTGATTACTGAATGTGATAGGCCACTCTGAACAAATGTGTTTTGAGCGAGCGCCTAAAACTATGCAAATTGTGGATGGTCCTAATATTTTGGGGTAGAGCATTCCAGAGGATTGGCGCAGCACGGGAGAAGTCTTGGAGTCGGGAGTGGGATTCAGCCAGTGGCATTCAGCCATTGTCTTCTCAGGGACCTCTCCTGGACGAGGTGGAGGAAGAAGAGGAGGAGGATGATGATGGGGATGATTACTTAGCGAAGGAGGATGCATCTCGTGGGGCAAGTGAAAATGTTGGCGTGGCAAGGTCTGGTACAGGGTTTATGCGTGACTGGAGGGATGTGGATTTGCCAGAAAGTGCTCCTCCACCCAGCACTCGCAGTGCATCATTGACACCGGGAACATTGGCCCACATGTCAGATTATTCCTTGCAGATCCTAAAAAGGGATCCACGCATTGCCAAAATGATGAACGATGGCGACTACTGGTTGGCCAGCATCCTGGATCCACGCTATAAAGGCAAATTACAAAACATCATGCCACAGGAGAACCTTGACCTAATATTGGCTACTAAACAAGCAACTCTGGTTAACCGGTTGGTTGAGGCATTCCCAGCACACAGCAGCGGTGATGGTTCTCACACGAGCCGTATGGGCCGGGGGCAGCTTGGCAGAGGTGTTCGTGGTGCACACAGCAGAAGTGGCGTTGGAGACAGGGGTTTCATGACAATGTTGTGGACTGATTTTTCACAGACCGCTCACACAACTGTTAATACAGCATCGATGGAAAGTGACAGGAGACAGCAGTTGTCAACTATGGTTAACAACTACTTTTCCTCACATATCGATGTTCTCCCGCACAGGTCATTCCCCTTTGACTATTGGGCCGCTAAACTGGACACCTGGCTTGAATTGGCACAATATGCCTTACAGGAGCTTGCTTGCCCAGCTGCAAGTGTGCTATCGGAAAGAGTCTCCAGTGCAGCTGGATCAATCCTGACAGAAAAAACCCAACCCAAAATGTGGATGATCTAACCTTCATTAAAATGAACCTTGCATGGGTTTCCAAGGATTTTGTCCCACCTTCCTTTGATGACACATAGGTTGCCAGAAAAATGGCTTGCTTTGGTCCTCCTCCTATTCCACGAACTTGGCATATTTCGCCTTTTGCAGCAGCTGAATGACCCACATCTACATATGCCACTTTGTAAACCTCCCTAAGTGTGCAGCCTCCCCCCCCCCATGGCCGGGGTCACCACCTAGCGCACGACACCGTGCGAGTGCCGTTGCCCTGGACAGGTGGGTAGGCCGACTCTTGGGCGCGGGCACTGGCATAGGGTCCCTCATAGTGCAATCAAGTGTCTCTGACAGTGGTGGTGCACACCCTCCGTCAGACACACCGCCGTACTATGAGGGGCCCAGTTCCAGTACCGACGCCCACGAGTGTGCCCCCCTTGCTTGGGCAGGGCCCCAGCATTTGCAATGTTTACCTCTCCCTGCTCCTCCGCTGTGTAGTCTGGGCTGTCAAATCCTTCACTGGGACTGCCACTACAAATTGATTGAACTGAAAGATGATGGTTAAGATGTAGCTATGCCCTGTCCTGCTGGCCGGGCTCTACCTCCAGATGATCAGTGGCTTCCATTTCTTATGGACGTCGACTCACAATTACATGCAGTGGTGGTTTATCATCAGCTTTCACAGTTTTCCTACTCACAAACGTGTGACATTCCGGCGCACATTTCAAAATGTGCCCTCTCATGCCAATCAAATAGAATCGCTTATGGCCTGTGGCTTCTGTCTTTTGCACTCCAAAGTTATGTGACAGATCATGATAGCCAGTGAGCACCATGTTTACATCGCTCCCTGTGATAAAAATTGGATTGAGATGAGTAACAGTGATGGAATCAATGGAAGTGCGATACAGCAAGACTTTATTCACAAAAAAATGTTTTCACTGTCTCAACACACAAATTAATTGAGGGTCAGCATCGCCGATGAGAATTGTGATGGTAGTTTTTCCCGTGAATAATAATTCCTAGATTTCTGCAATCAATAGCCTTTATGTCACTAATTGTATGCATCTCATTTCCTATTGCGGAGAGGCTGGACTGTATTACTGAGACAGAAATATAAAAGAAGATTTAAAAATAACACCAAAAGTATATAGTTGTGTACGCCTCAAATGCATTTCCTTTTTTCCACTTTTTAGATTGCTGTGTAATCCATACTGAGAACACGGAGATTTTACATGTTTAAACTATGCTATATATACCTGCTATCCAGTGATAAAGTACCCTTTCTCAACTTTGTACAATCTGGTCAAATCCATACTGGGCCTGAGAACATCTGAGTCTGCCTCCTGACCTATAGACATATATTTTTAATGTGTAAACTAGGCTACATATATATGTGTTATCCGGTGAAACTGTACCCTTTATCAACTTTCTACAATGTTGCTGAATCCATACTGGGCTTGAGAACGGCTGCCGAGCTGTTTAGGCTGGTTTCACATTTGCGTTTTTTTTCGCGGTAATTTAGCGCTAAATAGCGCATGCGTTTTTTTTTCCTATACTTTGCATGGGATGCGCTTATGTGCGCATACACATGCGTTTGTACGCGTTTTACCGCGCATGCGTTTTTTTGCGGTATGCGCTCGGGCGCACAAAATGCAACTTGTTGCATTTTTTGTGCGTCCGATTTGCCTCAAAAAAACGCATGCGCGCAATGCGTTTTTTTACAGCAAGACACCCATTATAAGTCTATGGTGAGCATATGTGCGCATTGGCATGCTTATGTATGCGTTTTTTTGCACATGCGTTTTTTTTTACCATTAGTTTAGACAATGGAATTTAGGGGTTTGGGTAAAGTTAGGGTTAGTTAAGGGGGTTTAGGGTTAGGGTTAGGGTCAGGGTTAGGGTTAGGGTTAGGGTTAGGGTCAGGGTTAGGGTTAAGTATGGTTTGGTTAAGGGTTAGGGTCAGGGTTAGGGTTAGGGTTAGGGTCAGGGTTAGGGTTAAGTATGGTTTGGTTAAGGGTTAGGGTCAGGGTTAGGGTTAGGGTCAGGGTTAGGGTCAGGGTTAGGGTTAAGTATGGTTTGGTTAAGGGTTAGGGTCAGGGTTAGGGTTAGGGTTAGGGTTAGGGTCAGGGTTAGGGTTAGGGTTAAGGTTAAGTATGGTTTGGTTAAGGGTTAGGGTCAGGGTTAGGGTTAAGTATGGTTTGGTTAAGGGTTAGGGTTAGGGTTAGGGTTAGGGTCAGGGTTAGGGTTAGGGTTAGGGTCAGGGTTAGGGTTAGGGTTAGGGTTAGGGTCAGGGTTAGGGTCAGGGTTAGGGTTAAGTATGGTTTGGTTAAGGGTTAGGGTCAGGGTTAGGGTCAGGGTTAGGGTTAAGTATGGTTTGGTTAAGGGTTAGGGTCAGGGTTAGGGATAGGGTTAGGGTTAGGGTCAGGGTTAGGGTTAAGTATGGTTTGGTTAAGGGTTAGGGTCAGGGTTAGGGTTAGGGTTAGGGTCAGGGTTAGGGTCAGGGTTAGGGTTAAGTATGGTTTGGTTAAGGGTTAGGGTCAGGGTTAGGGTTAGGGTTAGGGTTAGGGTCAGGGTTAGGGTTAGGGTTAAGGTTAAGTATGGTTTGGTTAAGGGTTAGGGTCAGGGTTAGGGTTAAGTATGGTTTGGTTAAGGGTTAGGGTTAGGGTCAGGGTTAGGGTTAGGGTTAGGGTCAGGGTTAGGGTTAGGGTTAGGGTCAGGGTTAGGGTCAGGGTTAGGGTTAAGTATGGTTTGGTTAAGGGTTAGGGTCAGGGTTAGGGTCAGGGTTAGGGTTAAGTATGGTTTGGTTAAGGGTTAGGGTCAGGGTTAGGGTTAGGGTTAGGGTTAGGGTCAGGGTTAGGGTTAGGGTTAAGGTTAGTTAGGGTTTGGGTTAGGGTTAAGTATGGTTTGGTTAAGGGTTAGGGTCAGGGTTAGGGTTAAGTATGGTTTGGTTAAGGGTTAGGGTTAGGGTTAGGGTCAGGGTTAGGGTTAGGGTTAAGGTTAGTTAGGGTTTGGGTTAGGGTTAAGTATGGTTTGGTTAAGGGTTAGGGTCAGGGTTAGGGTTAAGTATGGTTTGGTTAAGGGTTAGGGTTAGGGCCAGGGTTAGGGTTAGGGTTAAGTCATGGTTTGGGTTAGTGTGAGGGGCCACCTAATGTTGGAAAAAAACGCAAACGCGGTAAAAACGCACTAAAAACGCTGCGTTTTTTTCATGCATGCTCATAAAAATGCTTGAAAAAAACGCAGCAGTTGTATGCTTTTGTATGCGTTTTTCAATGCGTTTTTTTGCGGGAAAAACGCGCTGCAAAAAAAAGCACGTGTGAAACAGGCCTAAGCAAGCTACAGCACCTGTGGTTTGGACACGTATTTTTTTCAGGAATGACGGTTAGGCCTAACTCCGGAATTGCGGTTGACCTGAACTTACTGGGAAATCATCGTTCGCGGGGAATAATCTGAATCCCAGATCCCCATCACTAACGGAGTTCAGCAGGTTATCTGCACCTGTAAGCGACAAAAGCTGGTCCTTTCAGTGTAGCGTGCATGCAGCCCCGGACATGTACTGGAATGCTAGACCTGTTATTGCTCGATCCCACGTGCCACAGCCTCGCGTATCCCTCTAGTAAGCTTGACGCGTACCGCGGGGCCATGCCGGAGTTTCGGTCGTTAACGCAATAAAGCTGAGAAATCGCTGGCACAACTACAAACGGACATACCACACCACACACAGAATCGACAAAGCTTGCAATCTGTCCATCTTTTCTGTAGCTTGTATGGTAGTGGTTTCCCGGGTGCAGTCCAATTAAGCCACAGGCTCCACTCCTGGTGGTGCCCTTTTGGACATTCCTTTAAGGTTCAGCTTTGCAATCATACTGCCCCCGGAAACCAAAAACTTGGCCTTCAGGGACACTGTTTGGAGGTTCGTGGGAATAACGCCACCCGATCAGCAGTCGGCATATGGGTCGCCCTCCCAGGGCTGTGGGGTACTCGGTACCGGGCCGGTGTCAGTGGGATGTGTCACAGCAGCGGTGACCCGGACGATGGCCCTGGGCGCCCATGTAAATGGCGTGGTATAATGGTAAAGAGTTTATATAGATAGTTTGACGCCACCTGTGGTGTTTGGCAACATAGATGTTAGGCCGACGCTGCATGCAGATCCTCTGGGACTGATGGTGTTGTGCAGCAAAGATGGTGAAGCTCCCCACAGGTGGAGCTGGAGTCCCAGGGAAGTGTAGATGTAGTGATGGGGGAAAGGCACAGGTGGTGTAGGTGCTGGTACCCAGATGTAGTGGTGCTGGAATAACTGTAGGACACCAGAGCGTGCAGTTCCAAAGCTTTACTCACAGTCTGCAGGTTACACAGATGCCTGCCTCCGTGCTGTGTCCTCCGGGTCAGGACCTCTGCCAACCTCCGGGACCAGAATGGAAAGCTCCCTTCCAACACTCCGCCAACATGTACCTTCCTGAACGTCTCCTTTCTAGCGCTTGTGGGGGAAGCACTCACAGGACCGTGGTTCACTGAAACGCCTCCTGTCTAACAGATGTTCCTCATACTTTACTTGTATGGCAGACAGCTGCAGCCTTTTCCTTCTGCCTCGCACACGTCGATGCTGGTGCCTCCGAGCCTTAGTTGGGTACAGAGCATTTATAGCAGCTACTTCCCCCGGTTTCTGCTGCAGGAACGTCAGTGTCCCTACAAACTCGGAGACCGGAATCCGGACCATGCGCTCCAGCTAGGAGTGAGCCTTAACTCTGCTCATCCTCCAGCTCCCCTTCTCACGTCCACACACTTCCCCTTCCCTGCACAGAGTGCCCTAACTTACCTCCTCCTGACCACAGAGAGCAGCTCCTCAGCAGTCAGGTTCAGAGGTCTCCCTGCTGGCCTGGAGTGGGAAATGTGTTGTGTGTTGGTTTCACTGCTAGAGAGATCCTTCGTTGCTCCCAAGCTTGACAACACACTCCCTAGGAGGAAGGCAATGCCACAGTGGTGACTGTACTCTTGGGGACGCCACAAGTGCACTGAGGCCCAACCACTGCTGGGTGATGCTGCTGGTACATTGACCCAGACCACTACATTCCCCTCGCACTCTACACAGCCAGAATCTGACCCAGAGGAAACTCAGGTTCCCCTTCCCGCATACTATACTACCTTACACCGTGACAAAGAGGAAGGTGCAGATGAAAGTGCAGGTTCCTTGAGCAGGTGGGGGGCATACTCACGGGCGATGGCACTGGCACAGGGCACCGCATAGTAAGCAAAAGTGTCTCTGCCGGTGGGAGGGCCTAAACAGCCAAGTGCAGTGAGATGGAAGATGGGGACGACAAGGAGTTCAGAGTAGTGCAGGGATTCCCTAGCAAGGAGACTTACGTAATTGTTTTCAATGTTGGGACAGCAATTTTTGGGGAGCACTTTACTCTGGTGAATGATATATGGGGCCCACCATACACTGGAGCATTCCAAAGGTGGACAGCAGACACTGGAGCAGCATTTACAGGGCCCATTATACACTAGAGCAGTAGAAATGGGGCCCATTATATATGGAGCATTATTTGGGCTCATAAGACAGTGGAGCTTCATCAATTGGGACCAACATATACTGTGGCATTATGTGGAGCTCATCATATACGGTTTGAAACATTATATGGGAATAATGATTCCGTATGGAGAAATATATGGGCCTCATTACTCTGTATAGTGCACTAAGCGCTGGCCATAATACTGTATGGAGTTATATACTGTCCGTTTTTGGAGGTATTGGAGAATTTAAAATGGATATCAGTCATGAGATGTAAAAAGTGAAGTATTTTTCATTGTACTATACTGCTATTTCTCTGCCGTATTGGAGCATCATGAGTTGTGGTATATGTTAAAGGGGCGCTCTTTGGCCCTGGGCCCACGGAAACCTGGAGCCAGCCCTCCCCCCCACAACTGTAGCCAAATAACCCCCATTTTTCAGTGCGTAACTAGTATTATGCAGGTAATTAAGGTTGACAAGCTTCACTAACAAGAATATATGCTTTTGGCATTGAAATGGGCACTGTTGGTGTGTTTCCTGTCCTCCTCTCACTGCCGAATTTAATTCTACATTGACTTACATTGGGTTTCGTGTTTCGGGACGACCCCGACTTTTCCCTATAGTCAGCCGATTTTGCTTGACCCGACTTTTGGAAAAGTCGTGTTTCATGAAACGAAACTCGACCCTAAAAAACCAAAAGTCGCTCAACACTAGTAGTAGAAGCAGAAGAAGTAGAAGTAGAAGTAGTATAAGTAGAAGAAGTAGAAGTAGAAGTAGTAGAAGTAGAAGGAGTTGAAGTAGAAGTAGTAGAAGTAGAAGTAGTAGAAGTAGTAGATGTAGAAGAAGTAGTAGAAGTAGAAGAAGTAGTAGAAGTAGTAGAAGTAGAAGTAGTAGAAGAAGAAGTAGAAGTAGTAGAAGTAGAAGAAGTAGAAGTAGAAGTAGTAGAAGTAGTTGAAGTAGAAGTAATAGAAGTAGAAGTAGTAGAAGTAGTAGAAGTAGACGTAGGAGTAGTAGAAGTAGAAGTAGTCAAAGTAGCAGTAGAAGTAGAAGTAGTAGAAGTAGAAGTAGTAGTAGAAGTAGTAGAAGTAGAAGTAGTAGAAGTAGAAGAAGTAGAAGTAGTAGAAGTAGAAGTAGTAGAAGTAGAAGTAGAAGAAGTAGAAGTAGTAGAAGTAGAAGAAGTAGTAGAAGTAGAAGTAGAAGCAGTAGAAGTAGTAGAAGTAGTAGTAGTAGAAGTAGAAGTAGAAGTAGTAGAAGTAGTAGAAGTAGAAGTAGTAGAAGTAGATGTAGAAGTAGTAGAAGTAGTAGAAATACAAGTAGTAGAAGTAGAAGTAGTAGAAGTAGTAGAAGTAGAAGTAGTAGAAGTAGTAGAAGTAGAAGTAGAAGTAGTAGAAGAAGTAGAAGTAGTAGAAGTAGAAGAAGTAGAAGTAAAAGTAGAAGAAGTAGTTGAAGTAGAAGTAATAGAAGTAGAAGTAGAAGTAGTAGAAGTAGAAGTAGAAGTAGGAGTAGTAGAAGAAGTAGAAGTAGTAGAAGTAGAAGTAGTTAAAGTAGAAGTAGAAGTAGAAGTAGTAGAAGTAGAAGTAGTAGTAGTAGAAGTAGAAGTAGTAGAAGTAGAAGTAGTAGAAGTAGTAGAAGTAGAAGTAGTAGAAGAAGTAGAAGAAGTAGAAGTAGTAGAAGTAGAAGAAGTAGTAGAAGTAGAAGTAGTAGTAGTAGAAGTAGAAGTAGTAGAAGTAGTAGAAATAGAAGTAGTAGAAGTAGTAGAAGTACAAGTAGTAGTAGTAGAAGTAGAAGTAGTAGAAGTAGAAATAGTAGAAGTAGAAGTAGTAGAAGTAGTAGAAGTAGAAGTAGTAGTAGTAGTAGTAGTAGTAGAAGTAGTAGTAGAAATAGTAGAAGTAGAAGAAGTAGAAGTAGTAGAAGTAGAAGTAGTAGAAGAAGTAGAAGAAGAAGTAGAAGTAGACGTAGTAGAAGTAGTAGAAGTAAACGTAGTAGAAGTAGTAGAAGAAATAGAAGTATTAGAAGTAGTAGTAGAAGTAGTAGAAGTAGAAGTAGAAGTAGAAGAAGTAGAAGTAGTAGAAGTAGTAGAAGTAGAAGTCACAGAAGAAGTAGAAGAAGTAGAAGTAGTAGAAGTAGTAGAAGTAGAAGTAGTAGAAGTAGTAGTAGAAGAAGTAGAAGTAGTAGAAGTAGAAGTAGTAGCAGTAGAAGTAGAAGAAGTAGAAGTAGAAGAAGTAGAAGTCGTAGAAGAAGTAGAAGTAGAAAAAGTAGAAGAAGTAGAAGAAGTAGAAGTAGTAGAAGGAGAAGAAGTAGAAGTAGCAGTAGTAGAAGTAGAAGTGGTAGTAGAAGTAGTAGTAGAAGAAGTAGAAGTCGTAGAAGAAGTAGAAGTAGAAAAAGTAGAAGAAGTAGAAGAAGCAAAAGTAGTAGAAGTAGAAGAAGTAGAAGTAGCAGTAGTAGAAGTAGAAGTGGTAGTAGAAGTAGTAGTAGAAGTAGTAGAAGTAGAAGTAGTAAAAGTAGAAGTTGAAGTAGAAGTAGTAGAAGTAGAAGTAGTAGAAATAGAAGAAGTAGAAGTAGTAGAAGTAGTAGAAGTAGTAGTAGAAGTAGAAGTAGTAGAAGTAGTAGAAGTAGAAGTAGAAGTAGAAGACGTAGAAGTAGTAGAAGTAGAAGAAGTAGTAGAAGTAGAAGTAGTAGAATTAGAAGTAGTAGAAGTAGTAGAAGTAGAAGTAGAAGAAGTAGAAGTAGAAGAAGTAGAAGTAGATGTAGTAGAAGTAGTAGAAGTAGAAGTCGCAGAAGAAGTAGAAGTAGTAGAAGTAGTAGAAGTAGAAGTAGTAGAAGTAGTAGAAGTAGAAGAAGTAGAAGTAGAAGAAGTAGAAGTAGAAGAAGTAGAAGTAGTAGAAGTAGAAGAAGTAGCAGTAGTAGAAGTAGAAGTGGTAGTAGAAGTAGTAGTAGAAGTAGTAGAAGTAGAAGTAGTAGAAGTAGAAGTTGAAGTAAAAGTTGCAGAAGTAGAAGTAGTAGAAGTAGAAGTAGTAGAAGTAGTAGAAGTAGAAGTAGTAGAAGTAGTAGAAGTAGTAGAAGTAGAAGTAGTAGAAGTAGTAGAAGTTGAAGTAGTAGAAGTAGTATTAGTAAAAGTAGTAGAAGTAGAAGTAGTAGAAGTAGTAGTAGTAGAAGTAGAAGTAGAAGTAGTAGAAGTAGAAGTAGTAGAAGTAGAAGTAGAAGTAGTAGAAGTAGTAGAAGAAGTAGTAGAAGTAGTAGTAGAAGTAGTAGAAGTGGTAGAAGTAGAAGTAGAAGAAGTAGAAGACGTAGAAGTAGTAGAAGTAGAAGAAGTAGTAGAAGTAGAAGTAGTAGAAGTAGAAATAGTAGAAGTAGAAGAAGTAGAAGTAGAAGTAGAAGTAGTAGAAGTAGAAGTAGTAAAAGTAGAAGAAGTAGAAGTAGTGGAAGTAGAAGTAGAAGTAGTAGAAGTAGTAGAAGTAGAAGAAGTAGAAGTAATAGAAGTAGAAGTAGTAGAAGTAGAAGTAGTAGAAGTAGTAGAAGAAGTAGAAGTAGTAGAAGTAGAATTAGTAGAAGTATAAGTAGTAGAAGTAGCAGTAGAAGTAGTAGAAGTAGAAGTAGAAGGAGTAGAAGTAGAAGTAGTGGAAGTAGAAGTAGAAGAAGTAGAAGTAGAAGTAGAAGTAGTAGAAGTAGAAGTAGTAGAAGTAGAAGTAATAGAAGTAGTAGTATTAGTAGAAGTAGTAGAAGAAGTAGTAGAAGTAGTAGAAGGTGAAGTAGAAGTAGAAGTAGTTGAAGTAAAAGTAGTTGAAGTAGAAGTAGTAGATGTAGTAGAAGAAGAAGTAGTAGAAGTAGTAGAAGTAGTAGAAGTAGAAGTAGTAAAAGTAGCAGTAGAAGTAGTAGAAGTAGAAGTAGAAGTAGTAGAAGTAGCAGTAGAAGTATTAGAGGTAGAAGTAGTAGAAGTAGAAGTAGTAGAAGTAATAGAAGTAGTAGAAGTAGTAAAAGTAGTAGAAGTAGAAGTAGTAGAAGTAGAAGAAGTAAATGAAGTAGAAGTAGAAGTAGTAGAAGAAGAAGTAGTAGAAGTAGTAGAAGTAGAAGTAGTAGAAGTAGTAGAAGTAGTAGAAGTAGAAGTAGAAGAAGTAGAAGTAGTAGAAGAAGTAGAAGTAGTAGAAGTAGAAGTGGTAGAAGTAGTAAAAGTAGTAGAAGTAGAAGTAGAAGAATTAGAAGTAGTGGAAGTAGAAGTAGAAGTAGTAGAAGTATTAGAAGTAGAGAAGTAGAAGTAATAGAAGTAGAATTAGAAGAAGTAGTAGAAGTAGTAGAAGTAGTAGAAGAAGTAGAAGTAGTAGAAGTAGAATTAGTAGAAGTAGAAGTAGAAATAGCAGTAGAAGTAGTAGAAGTAGAAGGAGTAGAAGTAGAAGTAGTAGAAGTAGAAGTAGAAGAAGTAGAAGTAGAAGTAGTAGAAGCAGAAGTAGTAGAAGTAGAAGTAGTAGAAGTAGTAGAAGTAGAAGAAGTAGAAGTAGAAGCAGAAGTAGTAGAAGTAGAAGTAGTAGAAGTAGAAGTAGTAGAAGTAGAAGTAGTAGAAGAAGTAGAAGTAGTAGAAGTAGTAGTAGTAGAAGTAGAAGAAGTAGTAGAAGTAGGAGAAGTAGAAATAGAAGTAGAAGAAGTAGAAGTAGAAGAAGTAGAAGAAGTAGACGTAGAAGTAGTAGTAGTAGAAGTAGTAGAAGTAGAAGTAGTAGAAGTAGTAGAAGAAGAAGTAGAAGTAGTAGAAGTAGTAGAAGTAGTAGAAGTAGCAGTAGAAGTATTAGAAGTAGAAGTAGAAGTAGTAGAAGTAGAAGTAGTAGAAGTAGAAGTAGTAGTAGTAGAAGTAGAAGTAAAAGAAGTTGAAGTAGAAGTAGAAATAGTAGAAGTAGAAGCAGAAGTAGTAGAAGTAGAAGCAGTAGAAGTAGTAGAAGTTGAAGTAGAAGTAGTAGAAGTAGTAGAAGTAGAAGTAGCAGAAGTAGAAGTAGAAGTAGTTGAAGTAAAAGTAGTTGAAGTAGAAGTAGTAGAAGTAGTAGAAGAAGAAGTAGTAGAAGTAGAAGTAGAAGTGGTTGAAATAGAAGTAGAAGTAGAAGAAGTAGAAGTACTAGAAGTAGAAGTAGTAGAAGTAGAAGTAGTAGAAGTTGAAGTAGTAGTAGAAGTAGTAGAAGTAGAAGTAGTAGAAGTAGAAGAAGTAGAAGTAGTAGAAGTAGAATTAGAAGTAGAAGAAGTAGAAGTAGCAGAAGTAGAAGAAGTAGAAGACGTAGTAATAATAATAATAATCTTTATTTATATAGCGCCAACATATTCCGCAGCGCTTTACAGTTGAACAGTTTCAAACACAACAGTCATAAGTAACAACGTTAACAATACTATAATTAAAGCGAAATAAGACGACCCTGCTTGCGGAGCTTACAATCTACAATGAGGTGGGGGAGATACAAAGCATAGGTTTGTATTTACAATGATGTATTTACAATGACGGTCCAGCCATCTTCAGGGGGTGGGGGTTAGATGGAGATAGTGAATGGGCTACACACACACAAACATAACATGACTTTGATTACTGAATGTGATAGGCCGCTCTGAACAAATGTGTTTTGAGCGAGCGCCTAAAACTATGCAAATTGTGGATGATCCTAATATCTTGGGGTAGAGCATTCCAGAGGATTGGCGCAGCACGGGAGAAGTCTTGGAGTCGGGAGTGGGAGGTACGGATTAGGGCAGAGGTTAGTCGAAAGTCATTTGCAGAGCGCAGTGGTCGGTTAGGCCGATAGACAGAAATGAGGGAGGAGATGTAAGGGGGTGCTGCACTGTGGAGAGCTTTGTGGGTGAGAACAAGTACTTTGAATTGTACCCTGTAATGAATTGGCAGCCAGTGTAACGACTGGCGAAGAGCGGACGCGTCTGAGTAACGATTAGCCAGATGGACAACCCTGGCTGCTGCATTAAGGATAGACTGGAGAGGGGAGAGTCGAGTGAGAGGGAGGCCAATTAATAGAGCATTACAGTAGTCCAGGCGGGAGTGGATCAGGGCGACAGTGAGAGTTTTTGTTGTTTCCATGGTGAGAAAAGGGCGGATTCTAGAGATGTTCTTTAGGTGTAAGCGGCATGAGCGGGCAAGAGTTTGTATATGGGAGGTGAAGGAGAGATCGGAGTCGAACATAACACCCAGACAGCGTGCCTGCTGTCGGGGTGTTATTATGGTGCCACCCACAGAGAGGGAAATGTCAGATTTAGGGAGGTTAGTAGATGGTGGGAGCAGAAGAAGTTCAGTT
The DNA here is from genome assembly GCF_039654945.1 of Dendrobates tinctorius. Classification (NCBI taxonomy): domain Eukaryota; kingdom Metazoa; phylum Chordata; class Amphibia; order Anura; family Dendrobatidae; genus Dendrobates; species Dendrobates tinctorius. The sequence goes on from NW_027362105.1 coordinate 1,000,317, forward strand.
TTGGAGAGGTTGAGTTTCAGATAGAGAGCAGACATGATGTTGGAGACTGCAGACAGACAGTCAGTGGCGTTCTGTAGTACAGCGGAGGTAAGGTCAGGGGATGATGTGTACAGTTGTGTGTCATCAGCATAAAGATGGTACTGAAAGCCAAATCTGCTGATGGTCTGTCCAATTGGGGCCGTATAGAGAGAGAAGAGAAGGGGGCCAAGGACTGTGCCCTGAGATACCCCAACAGTGAGAGGAAGAGGAGATGAAGTGGAGCCAGAAAACAGAACACTGAAGGAGCGGTCGGAAAGATAGGAGGAGAACCAGGAAAGAGCAGTGTCCTTAATGCCTAGTGACTGGAGCCTAGAGAGTAGGAGAGGATGGTCAACAGTGTCGAAAGCTGCAGAAAGGTCGAGAAGAATGAGCAGAGAGTGGTCACCATTACGTTTTGCTGTCAGAAGGTCATTGGTCACTTTGATGAGTGTAGTTTCTGTCGAATGTAGGGGGCGGAAACTGGACTGTGAAGGGTCTAGGAGGGAGTGAGTGGAGAGGTAACGGGTAAGGCGTGAGTATATCAGGCGCTCCAAGAGTTTAGAGATGAAGGGGAGATTGGAGACTGGTCTGTAGTTGTTTGTGCAGGATGGGTCGAGGGTGGGTTTCTTTAGTAATGGAGTAATGAAAGAGTGTTTGAAGGAGGAGGGGAAAATGCCAGAGGAGAGGGAGAGATTAAAGATTGTAGTTAGGTGAGTTGTGACGACTGGGAGAGAGACTGGAGGAGATGTGAGGGAATGGGGTCGGTTGTGCATGTAGTCGGACGAGAAGAGGAGAGGAGCCTGGAGACTTCTTCTTCTGTGATGGGATCGAAAGTGGAGAGTGAGCCAGGGGAAATGCAGGGAGGGATGGGAGTCACTGAATTTGGTGATTGGGAGCGGATTTCCTGACGGATATTGTCTATTTTCTCTATAAAGTGGGAGGCAAGGTCATCAGCGCAAATGTCTGTGATAGGGGCTTGTGCTTTTGGCCTGAGGAGGGAGTGAAAGGTGGTAAAAAGTTTCTTGGGGTTGTTGGATAGTGAGGAGATCAGGGTGGTGAAGTAGGTCTGTTTGGCGAGGTGAAGGGCAGAGTTATATGTCCTTAACATAAATTTGAAGTGTATGAAGTCTTCTGGTGTGCATGTTTTCCTCCATAGTAGAAGTAGAAGTAGAAGTAGTAGAAGTAGTAGAAGTAGTAGTAGTAGTAGAAGTAGTAGAAGTAGAAGTAGTAGAAGTAGTAGAAGTAGACGTAGTAGAAGTAGATGTAGAAGTAGTAGAAGTAGTAGTAGAAGTACAAGTAGTAGAAGTAGAAGTAGTAAAAGTAGTAGAAGTAGAAGTCGTAGAGGTAGTAGAAGTAGAAGTAGTAGAAGAAGAAGTAGAAGTAGTAGAAGTAGAAGTAGAAGTAGAAGAAGTAGTTGAAGTAGAAGTAATAGAAGTAGAAGTAGTAGAAGGAGTAGAAGTAGAAGTAGGAGTAGTAGAAGTAGAAGTAGAAGTAGTAGAAGTAGAAGTAGTAGAAGTAGAAGTAGTCAAAGTAGAAGTAGTAGAAGTAGAAGTAGAAGTAGTAGAAGTAGTAAAAGTAGTAGAAGTAGAAGAAGTAGAAGAAGTAGAAGTAGTGGAAGTAGAAATAGAAGTAGTAGAAGTAGTAGAAGTTAGAGTTGAGCGAAACGGGTCGAAAAAATTCAAAAGTCCCAGACTTTTGGCAAAGTCGGGTTTCATGAAACGAAACCCGACCCTAGGATGAGGTCGGCCACGAGGTCGGCGACTTACGCGCCAAAGTCGCGTTTCAAAAGTTTGTTTTGCTCTCTTTTTCAGCCAATCAGGATCCACGGACACTGTGGGCAACGTGATGACATAGGCACGGGTCACCACCATCTTTCAGAAGGGCATGCAAGTGATTGGCTTGCTTTGGTGGGCGTCACAAGGGGTATAAAAAGGCGTGCACGCCGACCGCCATCTTACTTCTGCCGATCTTAGTATAGGGAGAGGTTGCTGCTGATTCTGTAGGGAGAGCGTTAGGCAGGGAAGAAGACAAAAAAACTGCTTCTGCTGCTAGCGATTTGGCCTGCACAACACACAAGTCACTGTGTGTGCAGTGCAAGGGGAGGCTATATTGTGGTGTATCAGTGGTGTTGGTTGTTGGGCTGCCTTTTAAGGCTTCCTGACACGCTGGCATTGCTGCCTACCCACTGCTCCGCAAACTGCTTTTTTAAAAGCAATCCAATCTCCCTTATCCTCTAGTCACTTTGGTCACAGCTGTGCCATCGAGCGTGTCACATAGCGCTCAGATATCAGTGGGCCGCACACAATCCACAAGTGTCCAGTGTCCAAAAGTGTACGCAGAGATTCAAAATCTCCATTATCCTCTCGTCACTTTGGTCACAGGCAGCTGTGCCATTGAGCGTGTCACATAGCGCTCAGATATCAGTGGGCCGCACACAATCCACAAGTGTCCAGTGTCCAAAAGTGTACGCAGAGATTCAAAATCTCCATTATCCTCTCGTCACTTTGGTCACAGGCAGCTGTGCCATCGAGCGTGTCACATAGCGCTCAGATATCAGTGGGCCGCACACAATCCACAAGTGTCCAGTGTCCAAAAGTGTACGCAGAGATTCAAAATCTCCATTATCCTCTCGTCACTTTGGTCACAGGCAGCTGTGCCATCGAGCGTGTCACATAGCGCTCAGATATCAGTGGGCCGCACACAATCCACAAGTGTCCAGTGTCCAAAAGTGTACGCAGAGATTCAAAATCTCCATTATCCTCTCGTCACTTTGGTCACAGGCAGCTGTGCCATCGAGCGTGTCACATAGCGCTCAGATATCAGTGGGCCGCACACAATCAACAAGTGTCCAGTGTCCAAAAGTGTACGCAGAGATTCAAAATCTCCATTATCCTCTCGTCACTTTGGTCACAGGCAGCTGTGCCATCGAGCGTGTCACATAGCGCTCAGATATCAGTGGGCCGCACACAATCCACACGTGTCCAGTGTCCAAAAGTGTACGCAGAGATTCAAAATCTCCATTATCCTCTCGTCACTTTGGTCACAGGCAGCTGTGCCATCGAGCGTGTCACATAGCGCTCAGATATCAGTGGGCCGCACACAATTCACAAGTGTCCAGTGTCCAAAAGTGTACGCAGAGATTCAAAATCTCCATTATCCTCTCGTCACTTTGGTCACAGGCAGCTGTGCCATCGAGCGTGTCACATAGCGCTCAGATATCAGTGGGCCGCACACAATCCACAAGTGTCCAGTGTCCAAAAGTGTACGCAGAGATTCAAAATCTCCATTATCCTCTCGTCACTTTGGTCACAGGCAGCTGTGCCATCGAGCGTGTCACATAGCGCTCAGATATCAGTGGGCCGCACACAATCAACAAGTGTCCAGTGTCCAAAAGTGTACGCAGAGATTCAAAATCTCCATTATCCTCTCGTCACTTTGGTCACAGGCAGCTGTGCCATCGAGCGTGTCACATAGCGCTCAGATATCAGTGGGCCGCACACAATCCACACGTGTCCAGTGTCCAAAAGTGTACGCAGAGATTCAAAATCTCCATTATCCTCTCGTCACTTTGGTCACAGGCAGCTGTGCCATCGAGCGTGTCACATAGCGCTCAGATATCAGTGGGCCGCACACAATTCACAAGTGTCCAGTGTCCAAAAGTGTACGCAGAGATTCAAAATCTCCATTATCCTCTCGTCACTTTGGTCACAGGCAGCTGTGCCATCGAGCGTGTCACATTGCGCTCAGATATCAGTGGGCCGCACACAATCCACAAGTGTCCAGTGTCCAAAAGTGTACGCAGAGATTCAAAATCTCCATTATCCTCTCGTCACTTTGGTCACAGGCAGCTGTGCCATCGAGCGTGTCACATAGCGCTCAGATATCAGTGGGCCGCACACAATCCACAAGTGTCCACTGTCCAAAAGTGTACGCAGAGATTCAAAATCTCCATTATCCTCTCGTCACTTTGGTCACAGGCAGCTGTGCCATCGAGCGTGTCACATAGCGCTCAGATATCAGTGGGCCGCACACAATCCACAAGTGTCCACTGTCCACAAGTGTACGCAGAGATTCAAAATCTCCATTATCCTCTCGTCACTTTGGTCACAGGCAGCTGTGCCATCGATCGTGTCACATAGCGCTCAGATATCAGTGGGCCGCACACAATCCACAAGTGTCCAGTGTCCAAAGATGTACGCAGAGATTCAAAATCTCCATTATCCTCTCGTCACTTTGGTCACAGGCAGCTGTGCCATCGAGCGTGTCACATAGCGCTCAGATATCAGTGGGCCGCACACAATCCACAAGTGTCCAGTGTCCAAAAGTGTACGCAGAGATTCAAAATCTCCATTATCCTCTCGTCAGTTTGGTCACAGGCAGCTGTGCCATCGAGTGTGTCACATAGCGCTCAGATATCAGTGGGCCGCACACAATCCACAAGTGTCCAGTGTCCAAAAGTGTACGCAGAGATTCAAAATCTCCATTATCCTCTCGTCACTTTGGTCACAGGCAGCTGTGCCATCGAGCGTGTCACATAGCGCTCAGATATCAGTGGGCCGCACACAATCCACAAGTGTCCAGTGTCCAAAAGTGTACGCAGAGATTCAAAATCTCCATTATCCTCTCGTCACTTTGGTCACAGGCAGCTGTGCCATCGAGCGTGTCACATAGCGCTCAGATATCAGTGGGCCGCACACAATCCACAAGTGTCCAGTGTCCAAAAGTGTACGCAGAGATTCAAAATCTCCATTATCCTCTCGTCACTTTGGTCACAGGCAGCTGTGCCATTGAGCGTGTCACATAGCGCTCAGATATCAGTGGGCCGCACACAATCCACAAGTGTCCAGTGTCCAAAAGTGTACGCAGAGATTCAAAATCTCCATTATCCTCTCGTCACTTTGGTCACAGGCAGCTGTGCCATCGAGCGTGTCACATAGCGCTCAGATATCAGTGGGCCGCACACAATCCACAAGTGTCCAGTGTCCAAAAGTGTACGCAGAGATTCAAAATCTCCATTATCCTCTCGTCACTTTGGTCACAGGCAGCTGTGCCATCGAGCGTGTCACATAGCGCTCAGATATCAGTGGGCCGCACACAATCTACAAGTGTCCACTGTCCACAAGTGTACGCAGAGATTCAAAATCTCCATTATCCTCTCGTCACTTTGGTCACAGGCAGCTGTGCCATCGAGCGTGTCACATAGCGCTCAGATATCAGTGGGCCGCACACAATCCACAAGTGTCCAGTGTTCAAAAGTGTACGCAGAGATTCAAAATCTCCATTATCCTCTCGTCACTTTGGTCACAGGCAGCTGTGCCATCGAGCGTGTCACATAGCGCTCAGATATCAGTGGGCCGCACACAATCCACAAGTGTCCAGTGTCCAAAAGTGTGCTCAGAGATTCAAAATCTCCATTATCCTCTCGTCACTTTGGTCACAGGCAGCTGTGCCATCGAGCGTGTCACATAGCGCTCAGATATCAGTGGGCCGCACACAATCCACAAGTGTCCAGTGTCCAAAAGTGTACGCGGAGATTCAAAATCTCCATTATCCTCTCGTCACTTTGGTCACAGGCAGCTGTGCCATCGAGCGTGTCACATAGCGCTCAGATATCAGTGGGCCGCACACAATCCACAAGTGTCCACTGTCCACAAGTGTACGCAGAGATTCAAAATCTCCATTATCCCCTCGTCACTTTGGTCACAGGCAGCTGTGCCATCGAGCGTGTCACATAGCGCTCAAATATCAGTGGGCCGCACACAATCCACAAGTGTCCAGTGTCCAAAAGTGTACGCAGAGATTCAAAATCTCCATTATCCTCTCGTCACTTTGGTCACAGGCAGCTGTGCCATCGAGCGTGTCACATAGCGCTCAGATATCAGTGGGCCGCACACAATCCACAAGTGTCCAGTGTCCAAAAGTGTACGCAGAGATTCAAAATCTCCATTATCCTCTTGTCACTTTGGTCACAGGCAGCTGTGCCATCGAGCGTGTCACATAGCGCTCAGATATCAGTGGGCCGCACACAATCCACAAGTGTCCACTGTCCAAAGATGTACGCAGAGATTCAAAATCTCCATTATCCTCTCGTCACTTTGGTCACAGGCAGCTGTGCCATCGAGCGTGTCACATAGCGCTCAGATATCAGTGGGCCGCACACAATCCACAAGTGTCCAGTGTCCAAAAGTGTACGCAGAGATTCAAAATCTCCATTATCCTCTTGTCACTTTGGTCACAGGCAGCTGTGCCATCGAGCGTGTCACATAGCGCTCAGATATCAGTGGGCCGCACACAATCCACAAGTGTCCAGTGTCCAAAGATGTACGCAGAGATTCAAAATCTCCATTATCCTCTCGTCACTTTGGTCACAGGCAGCTGTGCCATCGAGCGTGTCACATAGCGCTCAGATATCAGTGGGCCGCACACAATCCACAAGTGTCCAGTGTCCAAAAGTGTACGCAGAGATTCAAAATCTCCATTATCCTCTCGTCACTTTGGTCACAGGCAGCTGTGCCATCGAGCGAGTCACATAGCGCTCAGATATCAGTGGGCCGCACACAATCCACAAGTGTCCAGTGTCCACAAGTGTACGCAGAGATTCAAAATCTCCATTATCCTCTCGTCACTTTGGTCACAGGCAGCTGTGCCATCGAGCGTGTCACATAGCGCTCAGATATCAGTGGGCCGCACACAATCCACAAGTGTCCAGTGTCCAAAAGTGTACGCAGAGATTCAAAATCTCCATTATCCTCTCGTCACTTTGGTCACAGGCAGCTGTGCCATCGAGCGTGTCGCATAGCGCTCAGATATCAGTGGGCCGCACACAATCCACAAGTGTCCAGTGTCCAAAAGTGTACACAGAGATTCAATATCTCCATTATCCTCTCGTCACTTTGGTCACAGGCAGCTGTGCCATCGAGCGTGTCACATAGCGCTCAGATATCAGTGGGCCGCACACAATCCACAAGTGTCCAGTGTCCAAAAGTATACACAGAGATTCAAAATCTCCATTATCCTCTCGTCACTTTGGTCACAGGCAGCTGTGCCATCGAGCGTGTCACATAGCGCTCAGATATCAGTGGGCCGCACACAATCCACAAGTGTCCACTGTCCACAAGTGTATGCAGAAATTCTAAAACTCCCCTGTCCTATAGACACCTTGTACCTTGTTTTACATTACTATATAGTTTGTTGGATTTTGTCTACATTTCTACCAAAAATGAGGAAGGCTGGTGGAAGAGGCCGTGGAATTGGGCGGGGGTTGGCAGCTGGTAATGATGGTGTTGGTGGTGGATCTGATGGTAGTGGCAAGAGCAAAATAGGACCAAATGCAGGAGGTGCTGACCCTGCGTCATCGTCTGGCTACATAAGGACTAGAATGCTTAGTTTTCTAGGAGTTGGCAAACCGCTTTTAAAGGCAGAGCATCAGGAAAAAGTTTTGTCTTACATTGCTGACTCAGCCTCCAGCTCTATCGCCTCCTCTTCTTCAGTTGTAAAAAGTAAAAGCACTGAGTCATCATTGGAGGCTCATGTTCATGAACCACACCTTTCCTTGTGTCCTTCACCCCAACCAAGATTGAAGGATGACGCAGGCCATACTACTGATTACTCCATGGAGCTGTTTTCACATACCATGCCTGGATTATCAAGTCAAATGGTGAATTACCCAGGTCAAGATGAATCTGACATGGAGTGCACTGATGCACAGCCGCTGATGGATGATTCTGCTGGTACATTCACTCAGAGCACTACATTGTCCTCGCAGTGTACAGAGCCAGATTTTGACCCTGATGAGACTCAGGTGCCCCTTCCCGCACACTATACCACCATACACGGTGACACAGAGAAAGGTGCACATGACATAGAAGAGGAGGTGATGGATGACCCAGTTGTTGACCCAGATTGGCATCCATTGGGGGAAGAGGGTGCTGCTTCCAATAGCTCAGATGAGGAGCATCCACAGCAGACATCGACATCGCAACAGCTGTTATCTGGCAGGCCCGGAGCACTCCAAAGACAGGTTCCAAACATCAAAAGAGTTGCTGGACAGCTTGTCCAGAGGGTCAAAAGATCACAGCGTGCTAGGCCGCAAAATGTCTGCCAAAGTAGGAAGAGTGCAGTGTGGCACTTTTTTGAACAAAATCCTCATGATCAGGCCAAGGTTATCTGTAAGAAGTGCGCAAAGACCTTTAGCCGAGGGAAAAATCTGAAAAATTTGAATACCAGTTGCATGCTTAGACATTTAACCAGCATGCACTTGCAAGCGTAGACACAACACCAAACCTCAAGTGCCACATGTGCAACTGATCACAACGAAGGTAGTCAGCAACGCTACATTGTTTCCCCCACTGTAAGCCCACCGGTTAGCACAGCAGCAAATGTTGAGGTGTCGTTGCAAGGCCACAGCAGTCAGGGAATCCCACTGTTATATCAACGAAAGACTGATTCTAGGCCATCAGAAAGAACACCAACTCCATCACCATCATCAACCCTCTCTCAGTCCGCCCTGTCCACCGCTACTTCCACCATATGCAGCTCTCAAGTCCAGCTCACCCTCCCAGACACTATGAGTAGGTCAAGAAAGTACTCAGTCTCTCATCCGCGTACACTGGGTTTGAACGCCCACATTGCCAAACTAATCTCGTTTAAGATGATGCCCTTTCGGTTGGTGGAAAGCACAGCTTTCCGCGAACTCATGGCCTATGCAGTACCACGCTATGACCTACCCAGTCGCCACTTCTCTCGCAAAGCCATCCCAGCCCTCCACCATCATGTGAAAGACCGCATTGTCCATGCACTCAAGCAGTCAGTGAGCGGAAAGGTGCACCTCACAACTGATGCATGGTCCAGTCGGCATGGCCAGGGCCGTTACGTGTCCATCACTGCGCACTGGGTTAATGTGGTGGATGCAGGGTCCACAGGGGACAGCGGTGGTGGGACAGTGCTGCCTAGCCCACGGTATAGGAAACAGTTGGCTGTAGGCGTTCGAACCTCCTCCTCCTCCTCCTCCTCCAGAAGCGACAGCTCGTCCACAGAGCGCAGTCGTACGAGCACTCCATCTGCAGCTGCCACTGTTGCACATGATGTGTCCCCCTATCGAGCAGCTAGTGGAAAGCGTCAGCAGGCTGTGTTGCAGATGATGTGTTTGGGCGACAGACACACCGCCGAGGTGCTGGCCGAGTACTTGAAGCGACAAACTGAGTCATGGCTGGGCAGTGTACATCTTGAGGCAGGCAAGGTAGTTAGTGATAACGGCCGTAATTTTGTGGCACCCATAGCCCTTTCAAAACTCAGCCACATACCTTGCTTGGCTCACACCTTGAACCTGGTGGTGCAGTGCTTCCTCAAAAATTATCCGGAGTTAACAGCCCTGCTCCAGAAGGTGCGAAGACTGTGCGCGCACATCCGCTGGTCGCCTGTACACTCCGTTCGTATGCAGAAGCTGCAGCGATTGCTCCACCTTCCCAACCACCGCCTCATTATCGACATTGCAACAAGGTGGAACTCCACCCTGCACATGGTGGAGCGGCTGTGCGAGCAGAGGCAGGCCATAATGCATTTGTGGGAGGATACACGGCCAGGCACTTTGAGAGCAGACATGGAGTTGACAGGCGTGCAGTGGTCGAAGCTGAAAGACCTTTGTAAAGTCCTTCAGTGTTTTGAGGAATGCACACGGCTGGTAAGCGCAGACGACGCCATCCTAAGCATGAGCATCCCACTTATGCGTCTGCTCATGCAAACTTTGACGCACCTTAAGGAGCAGGCGTCTGCAGCCAATGTTGATGAGGAGGAAGAGGAGGAGGGAATCCTTGATGACATTCAGCCATTGTCTGCTCAGGGACCTCTCCTGGACGAGGTGGAGGAAGAAGAGGAGGAGGAGGAGGAGGATGATGGGGATGATTACTTAGGGGAGGAGGATGCATCTCGTGGGGCAAGTGAAAATGTTGGCGTGGCAAGGTCTGGTACAGGGTTTGTGCGTGACTGGAGGGATGTGGATTTGCCAGAAAGTGCTCCTCCACCCAGCACTCGCAGTGCATCATTGACGTCGGGAACATTGGCCCACATGTCAGATTATGTCTTGCGGATCCTAAAAAGGGACCCCCGCATTGCCAAAATGATGAACGATGACGACTACTGGTTGGCCAGCATCCTGGATCCACGCTATAAAGGCAAATTACAAAACATCATGCCACAGGAGAACCTTGACCTAATATTGGCTAATAAACAAGCAACTCTGGTAAATCGGTTGCTTGAGGCATTCCCAGCACACAGCAGCGGTGATGGTTCTCACACGAGCCGTACGGGCCGGGGGCAGCTTGGCAGAGGTGTTCGTGGTGCACACAGCAGAAGTGGCGTTGGAGACAGGGGTTTCATGACAATGTTGTGGACTGATTTTTCAAATACCGCTCACACAACTGGTAATACTGCATCGATGGAAAGTGACAGGAGACAGCAGTTGTCAACTATGGTTACAAACTACTTTTCCTCCCATATCGATGTTCTCCCACACAAGTCATTCCCCTTTGACTATTGGGCCGCTAAACTGGACACCTGGCCTGAATTGGCCCAATATGCCTTACAGGAGCTCGCTTGCCCAGCTGCAAGTGTGCTATCGGAAAGAGTCTTCAGTGCAGCTGGATCAATCATTACAGAAAAAAGGACCCGTCTGTCAACCCAAAATGTGGATGATCTAACCTTCATTAAAATGAACCACGCATGGGTTTACAAGGATTTAGTCCCACCTTCCCCTGATGACACATAGGGTGACAGAAAAATGCCTTTCTTTGGTCCACCTCTTCCTGGTACTTCACCTATTTTGCCTTTTGCATCAGTTGAATGTCCAACATCAACATATGCCACTTTCTAAAACTCCCTAACTGTGCTGCCTCCCCCCCCATGGCCGGGGTCACCACCTAGCGCACGACACCGTGCGAGTGCCGTTGCCCTGGACAGGTGGGTAGGCCGACTCTTGGGCGCGGGCACTGGCACAGGGTCCCTCATAGTGCAATCAAGTGTCTCTGACGGTGGAGGTGCACACCCGCCGTCAGACACACCGCTGTACTATGAGGGGCCCAGTGCCAGTACCGACGCCCACGAGTGGGCCCCCCTTGCTTGGCCAGGGCCCCAGCATTTGCAATCTTTACCTCTCCCTGCTCCTCCGCTGTGTAATCTGGGCCGTCAAATCCATACTGTGCCTGACACCGTCTGAGCCTGCCTCCTGAGACATATATTTTGAATGTGTACGCTATCCATACATGTTATCCGTGGATACGGTACCCTTTCTAACCTTTGTGCAATGACGTGCAATCCATACTGGGCCTAACACCGTCTGAGCCTGCCTCATGCTGTATAGACATATATTTTGAATGTGTACGCTATCCATACATGTTATCCGGGGATACGGTACCCCTTCTAACCTTTGTGCAATGACGTGCAATCCATCCTGGGCCTAACACCGTCTGAGCCTGCCTCATGCTGTATAGACATATATTTTGAATGTGTACGCTATCCATACATGTTATCCGGGGATACGGTACCCCTTCTAACCTTTGTGCAATGACGTGCAATCCATCCTGGGCCTAACACCGTCTGAGCCTGCCTCATGCTGTATAGACATATATTTTGAATGTGTACGCTATCCATACATGTTATCCGGGGATACGGTACCCCTTCTAACCCTTGTGCAATGACGTGCAATCCATACTGGGCCTAACACCGTCTGAGCCTGCCTCATGCTGTATAGACATATATTTTGAATGTGTAAGCTATCCATACATGTTATCCGGGGATACGGTACCCCTTCTAACCTTTGTGCAATGACGTGCAATCCATCCTGGGCCTAACACCGTCTGAGCCTGCCTCATGCTGTATAGACATATATTTTGAATGTGTACGCTCTCCATACATGTTACCTGGGGATACGGTACCCTTTCTAACCTTTGTGCAATGACGTGCAATCCATCCTGGGCCTAACACCGTCTGAGCCTGCCTCATGCTGTATAGACATATATTTTGAATGTGTACGCTATCCATACATGTTATCCGGGGATACGGTACCCCTTCTAACCTTTGTGCAATGACGTGCAATCCATCCTGGGCCTAACACCGTCTGAGCCTGCCTCATGCTGTATAGACATATATTTTGAATGTGTACGCTATCCATACATGTTATCCGTGGATACGGTACCCTTTCTAACCTTTGTGCAATGACGTGCAATCCATACTGGGCCTAACACCGTCTGAGCCTGCCTCATGCTGTATAGACATATATTTTGAATGTGTACGCTATCCATACATGTTATCCGGGGATACGGTACCCCTTCTAACCTTTGTGCAATGACGTGCAATCCATCCTGGGCCTAACACCGTCTGAGCCTGCCTCATGCTGTATAGACATATATTTTGAATGTGTACGCTATCCATACATGTTATCCGGGGATACGGTACCCCTTCTAACCTTTGTGCAATGACGTGCAATCCATCCTGGGCCTAACACCGTCTGAGCCTGCCTCATGCTGTATAGACATATATTTTGAATGTGTACGCTATCCATACATGTTATCCGGGGATACGGTACCCCTTCTAACCTTTGTGCAATGACGTGCAATCCATACTGGGCCTAACACCGTCTGAGCCTGCCTCATGCTGTATAGACATATATTTTGAATGTGTACGATATCCATACATGTTATCCGGGGATACGGTACCCCTTCTAACCTTTGTGCAATGACGTGCAATCCATCCTGGGCCTAACACCGTCTGAGCCTGCCTCATGCTGTATAGACATATATTTTGAAGTGTGTACGCTCTCCATACATGTTATCTGGGGATACGGTACCCTTTCTAACCTTTGTGCAATGACGTGCAATCCATCCTGGGCCTAACACCGTCTGAGCCTGCCTCATGCTGTATAGACATATATTTTGAATGTGTACGCTATCCATACATGTTATCCGGGGATACGGTACCCCTTCTAACCTTTGTGCAATGACGTGCAATCCATCCTGGGCCTAACACCGTCTGAGCCTGCCTCATGCTGTATAGACATATATTTTGAATGTGTACGCTATCCATACATGTTATCCGGGGATACAGTACCCCTTCTAACCTTTGTGCAATGACGTGCAATCCATACTGGGCCTAACACAGTCTGAGCCTGCCTCATGCTGTATAGACATATATTTTGAATGTGTACGCTATCCATACATGTTATCCGGGGATACGGTACCCCTTCTAACCTTTGTGCAATGACGTGCAATCCATCCTGGGCCTAACACCGTCTGAGCCTGCCTCATGCTGTATAGACATATATTTTGAATGTGTACGCTATCCATACATGTTATCTGGGGATACGGTACCCTTTCTAACCTTTGTGCAATGACGTGCAATCCATACTGGGCCTAACACCGTCTGAGCCTGCCTCATGCTGTATAGACATATATTTTGAATGTGTACGCTATCCATACATGTTATCCGGGGATACGGTAACCCTTCTAACCTTTGTGCAATGACGTGCAATCCATACTGGGCCTAACACCGTCTGAGCCTGCCTCATGCTGTATAGACATATATTTTGAATGTGTACGCTATCCATACATGTTATCCGGGGATACGGTACCCCTTCTAACCTTTGTGCAATGACGTGCAATCCATCCTGGGCCTAACACCGTCTGAGCCTGCCTCATGCTGTATAGACATATATTTTGAAGTGTGTACGCTCTCCATACATGTTATCTGGGGATACGGTACCCTTTCCAACCTTTGTGCAATGACGTGCAATCCATCCTGGGCCTAACACCGTCTGAGCCTGCCTCATGCTGTATAGACATATATTTTGAATGTGTACGCTATCCATACATGTTATCCGGGGATACGGTACCCCTTCTAACCTTTGTGCAATGACGTGCAATCCATCCTCGGCCTAACACCATCTGAGCCTGCCTCATGCTGTATAGACATATATTTGGAATGTGTACGCTCTCCATACATGTTATCTGGGGATACGGTAACCCTTCTAACCTTTGTGCAATGACGTGTAATCCATACTGGGCCTAACACCGTCTGAGCCTGCCTCATGCTGTATAGACATATATTTTGAATGTGTACGCTATCCATACATGTTATCTGGGGATACGGTACCCTTTCTAACCTTTGTGCAATGACGTGCAATCCATACTGGGCCTAACACCGTCTGAGCCTGCCTCATGCTGTATAGACATATATTTTGAATGTGTACGCTATCCATACATGTTATCCGGGGATACGGTAACCCTTCTAACCTTTGTGCAATGACGTGCAATCCATACTGGGCCTAACACCGTCTGAGCCTGCCTCATGCTGTATAGACATATATTTTGAATGTGTACGCTATCCATACATGTTATCCGGGGATACGGTACCCCTTCTAACCTTTGTGCAATGACGTGCAATCCATCCTGGGCCTAACACCGTCTGAGCCTGCCTCATGCTGTATAGACATATATTTTGAAGTGTGTACGTTCTCCATAAATGTTATCTGGGGATACGGTACCCTTTCCAACCTTTGTGCAATGACGTGCAATCCATCCTGGGCCTAACACCGTCTGAGCCTGCCTCATGCTGTATAGACATATATTTTGAATGTGTACGCTATCCATACATGTTATCCGGGGATACGGTACCCCTTCTAACCTTTGTGCAATGACGTGCAATCCATCCTCGGCCTAACACCATCTGAGCCTGCCTCATGCTGTATAGACATGTATTTTGAATGTGTACGCTCTCCATACATGTTATCTGGGGATACGGTACCCTTTCTAACCTTTGTGCAATGACGTGCAATCCATCCTGGGCCTAACACCGTCTGAGCCTGCCTCATGCTGTATAGACATATATTTTGAATGTGTACGCTATCCATACATGTTATCCGGGGATACGGTACCCCTTCTAACCTTTGTGCAATGACGTGCAATCCATCCTGGGCCTAACACCGTCTGAGCCTGCCTCATGCTGTATAGACATATATTTTGAATGTGTACGCTATCCATACATGTTATCCGGGGATACGGTACCCCTTCTAACCTTTGTGCAATGACGTGCAATCCATACTGGGCCTAACACCGTCTGAGCCTGCCTCATGCTGTATAGACATATATTTTGAATGTGTACGCTATCCATACATGTTATCCGGGGATACGGTACCCCTTCTAACCTTTGTGCAATGACGTGCAATCCATACTGGGCCTAACACCGTCTGAGCCTGCCTCATGCTGTATAGACATATATTTTGAATGTGTACGCTATCCATACATGTTATCCGGGGATACGGTACCCCTTCTAACCTTTGTGCAATGACGTGCAATCCATACTGGGCCTAACACCGTCTGAGCCTGCCTCATGCTGTATAGACATAAATTTTGAATGTGTACGCTATCCATACATGTTATCCGGGGATACAGTACACCTTCTAACCTTTGTGCAATGACGTGCAATCCATACTGGGCCTAACACCGTCTGAGCCTGCCTCATGCTGTATAGACATATATTTTGAATGTGTACGCTATCCATACATGTTATCTGGGGATACGGTACCCTTTCTAACCTTTGTGCAATGACGTGCAATCCATACTGGGCCTAACACCGTCTGAGCCTGCCTCATGCTGTATAGACATATATTTTGAATGTGTACGCTATCCATACATGTTATCCGGGGATACGGTACCCCTTCGAACCTTTGTGCAATGACGTGCAATCCATCCTGGGCCTAACACCGTCTGAGCCTGCCTCATGCTGTATAGACATATATTTTGAATGTGTACGCTATCCATACATGTTATCCGGGGATACGGTATCCCTTCTAACCTTTGTGCAATGACATGCAATCCATACTGGGCCTAACACCGTCTGAGCCTGCCTCATGTTGTATAGAGATATATTTTGAATGTGTACGCTATCCATACATGTTATCCGGGGATACGGTACCCTTTCTAACCTTTGTGCAATGACGTGCAATCCATACTGGGCCTAACACCGTCTGAGCCTGCCTCATGCTGTATAGACATATATTTTGAATGTGTACGCTCTCCATACATGTTATCTGGGGATACGGTACCCTTTCTAACCTTTGTGCAATGACGTGCAATCCATCCTGGGCCTAACACCGTCTGATCCTGCCTCATGCTGTATAGACATATATTTTGAATGTGTACGCTATCCATACATGTTATCCGGGGATACGGTACCCCTTCTAACCTTTGTGCAATGACGTGCAATCCATCCTGGGCCTAACACCGTCTGAGCCTGCCTCATGCTGTATAGACATATATTTTGAATGTGTACGCTATCCATACATGTTATCCGGGGATACGGCACCCCTTCTAACCTTTGTGCAATGACGTGCAATCCATACTGGGCCTAACACCGTCTGAGCCTGCCTCATGCTGTATAGACATATATTTTGAATGTGTACGCTATCCATACATGTTATCTGGTGATACGGTACCCTTTGTAACCTTTGTGCAATGACGTGCAATCCATACTGGGCCTAATACCGTCTGAGCCTGCCTCATGCTGTATAGACATATATTTTGAATGTGTACGCTATCCATACATGTTATCTGGGGATACGGTACCCTTTCTAACCTTTGTGCAATGACGTGCAATCCATACTGGGCCTAACACCGTCTGAGCCTGCCTCATGCTCTATAGACATATATTTTGAATGTGTATGCTATCCATACATGTTATCCGGGGATACGGTACCCCTTCTAACCTTTGTGCAATGACGTGCAATCCATACTGGGCCTAACACCGTCTGAGCCTGCCTCATGCTGTATAGACATATATTTTGAATGTGTACGCTATCCATACATGTTATCTGGGGATACAGTACCCTTTCTAACCTTTGTGCAATGACGTGCAATCCATACTGGGCCTAACACCGTCTGAGCCTGCCTCATGCTGTATAGACATATATTTTGAATGTGTACGCTCTCCATACATGTTATCTGGGGATACGGTACCCTTTCTAACCTTTGTGCAATGACGTGCAATCCATACTGGGCCTAACACCGTCTGAGCCTGCCTCATGCTGTATAGACATATATTTTGAATGTGTACGCTATCCATACATGTTATCCGGGGATACGGTACCCCTTCTAACCTTTGTGTAATGACGTGCAATCCATCCTGGGCCTAACACCGTCTGAGCCTGCCTCATGCTGTATAGACATATATTTTGAATGTGTACGCTATCCATACATGTTATCCGGGGATACGGTACCCCTTCTAGCCTTTGTGCAATGACGTGCAATCCATCCTGGGCCTAACACCGTCTGAGCCTGCCTCATGCTGTATAGACATATATTTTGAATGTGTACGCTATCCATACATGTTATCCGGGGATACGGTACCCCTTCTAACCTTTGTGCAATGACGTGCAATCCATCCTGGGCCTAACACCGTCTGAGCCTGCCTCATGCTGTATAGACATATATTTTGAATGTGTACGCTATCCATACATGTTATCCGGGGATACGGTACCCCTTCTAACCTTTGTGCAATGACGTGCAATCCATCCTGGGCCTAACACCGTCTGAGCCTGCCTCATGCTGTATAGACATATATTTTGAATGTGTACGCTATCCATACATGTTATCCGGGGATACGGTACCCTTTCTAACCTTTGTGCAATGACGTGCAATCCATACTGGGCCTAACACCGTCTGAGCCTGCCTCATGCTGTATAGACATATATTTTGAATGTGTACGCTATCCATACATGTTATCCGGGGATACGGTACCCCTTCTAACCTTTGTGCAATGACGTGCAATCCATCCTGGGCCTAACACCGTCTGAGCCTGCCTCATGCTGTATAGACATATATTTTGAATGTGTACGCTATCCATACATGTTATCCGGGGATACGGTACCCCTTCTAACCTTTGTGCAATGACGTGCAATCCATCCTGGGCCTAACACCGTCTGAGCCTGCCTCATGCTGTATAGACATATATTTTGAATGTGTACGCTATCCATACATGTTATCCGGGGATACGGTACCCCTTCTAACCTTTGTGCAATGACGTGCAATCCATACTGGGCCTAACACCGTCTGAGCCTGCCTCATGCTGTATAGACATATATTTTGAATGTGTACGATATCCATACATGTTATCCGGGGATACGGTACCCCTTCTAACCTTTGTGCAATGACGTGCAATCCATCCTGGGCCTAACACCGTCTGAGCCTGCCTCATGCTGTATAGACATATATTTTGAAGTGTGTACGCTCTCCATACATGTTATCTGGGGATACGGTACCCTTTCTAACCTTTGTGCAATGACGTGCAATCCATCCTGGGCCTAACACCGTCTGAGCCTGCCTCATGCTGTATAGACATATATTTTGAATGTGTACGCTATCCATACATGTTATCCGGGGATACGGTACCCCTTCTAACCTTTGTGCAATGACGTGCAATCCATCCTGGGCCTAACACCGTCTGAGCCTGCCTCATGCTGTATAGACATATATTTTGAATGTGTACGCTATCCATACATGTTATCCGGGGATACAGTACCCCTTCTAACCTTTGTGCAATGACGTGCAATCCATACTGGGCCTAACACCGTCTGAGCCTGCCTCATGCTGTATAGACATATATTTTGAATGTGTACGCTATCCATACATGTTATCCGGGGATACGGTACCCCTTCTAACCTTTGTGCAATGACGTGCAATCCATCCTGGGCCTAACACCGTCTGAGCCTGCCTCATGCTGTATAGACATATATTTTGAATGTGTACGCTATCCATACATGTTATCTGGGGATACGGTACCCTTTCTAACCTTTGTGCAATGACGTGCAATCCATACTGGGCCTAACACCGTCTGAGCCTGCCTCATGCTGTATAGACATATATTTTGAATGTGTACGCTATCCATACATGTTATCCGGGGATACGGTTACCCTTCTAACCTTTGTGCAATGACGTGCAATCCATCCTGGGCCTAACACCGTCTGAGCCTGCCTCATGCTGTATAGACATATATTTTGAATGTGTACGCTATCCATACATGTTATCCGGGGATACGGTACCCCTTCTTACCTTTGTGCAATGACGTGCAATCCATCCTGGGCCTAACACCGTCTGAGCCTGCCTCATGCTGTATAGACATATATTTTGAAGTGTGTACGCTCTCCATACATGTTATCTGGGGATACGGTACCCTTTCCAACCTTTGTGCAATGACGTGCAATCCATCCTGGGCCTAACACCGTCTGAGCCTGCCTCATGCTGTATAGACATATATTTTGAATGTGTACGCTATCCATACATGTTATCCGGGGATACGGTACCCCTTCTAACCTTTGTGCAATGACGTGCAATCCATCCTCGGCCTAACACCATCTGAGCCTGCCTCATGCTGTATAGACATATATTTGGAATGTGTACGCTCTCCATACATGTTATCTGGGGATACGGTAACCCTTCTAACCTTTGTGCAATGACGTGTAATCCATACTGGGCCTAACACCGTCTGAGCCTGCCTCATGCTGTATAGACATATATTTTGAATGTGTACGCTATCCATACATGTTATCCGGGGATACGGTACACCTTCTAACCTTTGTGCAATGACGTGCAATCCATCCTGGGCCTAACACCGTCTGAGCCTGCCTCATGCTGTATAGACATATATTTTGAATGTGTACGCTATCCATACATGTTATCTGGGGATACGGTACCCTTTCTAACCTTTGTGCAATGACGTGCAATCCATACTGGGCCTAACACCGTCTGAGCCTGCCTCATGCTGTATAGACATATATTTTGAATGTGTACGCTATCCATACATGTTATCCGGGGATACGGTAACCCTTCTAACCTTTGTGCAATGACGTGCAATCCATACTGGGCCTAACACCGTCTGAGCCTGCCTCATGCTGTATAGACATATATTTTGAATGTGTACGCTATCCATACATGTTATCCGGGGATACGGTACCCCTTCTAACCTTTGTGCAATGACGTGCAATCCATCCTGGGCCTAACACCGTCTGAGCCTGCCTCATGCTGTATAGACATATATTTTGAAGTGTGTACGCTCTCCATACATGTTATCTGGGGATACGGTACCCTTTCCAACCTTTGTGCAATGACGTGCAATCCATCCTGGGCCTAACACCGTCTGAGCCTGCCTCATGCTGTATAGACATATATTTTGAATGTGTACGCTATCCATACATGTTATCCGGGGATACGGTACCCCTTCTAACCTTTGTGCAATGACGTGCAATCCATCCTCAGCCTAACACCATCTGAGCCTGCCTCATGCTGTATAGACATATATTTGGAATGTGTACGCTCTCCATACATGTTATCTGGGGATACGGTAACCCTTCTAACCTTTGTGCAATGACGTGCAATCCATACTGGGCCTAACACCGTCTGAGCCTGCCTCATGCTGTATAGACATATATTTTGAATGTGTACGCTATCCATACATGTTATCCGGGGATACGGTACACCTTCTAACCTTTGTGCAATGACGTGCAATCCATCCTGGGCCTAACACCGTCTGAGCCTGCCTCATGCTGTATAGACATATATTTTGAATGTGTACGCTATCCATACATGTTATCTGGGGATACGGTACCCTTTCTAACCTTTGTGCAATGACGTGCAATCCATACTGGGCCTAACACCGTCTGAGCCTGCCTCATGCTGTATAGACATATCTTTTGAATGTGTATGCTATCCATACATGTTATCCGGGGATACGGTAACCCTTCTAACCTTTGTGCAATGACGTGCAATCCATACTGGGCCTAATACCGTCTGAGCCTGCCTCATGCTGTATAGACATATATTTTGAATGTGTACGCTATCCATACATGTTATCCGGGGATACGGTACCCCTTCTAACCTTTGTGCAATGACGTGCCATCCATCCTGGGCCTAACACCGTCTGAGCCTGCCTCATGCTGTATAGACATATATTTTGAAGTGTGTACGCTCTCCATAAATGTTATCTGTGGATACGGTACCCTTTCCAACCTTTGTGCAATGACGTGCAATCCATCCTGGGCCTAACACCGTCTGAGCCTGCCTCATGCTGTATAGACATATATTTTGAATGTGTACGCTATCCATACATGTTATCCGGGGATACGGTACCCCTTCTAACCTTTGTGCAATGACGTGCAATCCATCCTCGGCCTAACACCATCTGAGCCTGCCTCATGCTGTATAGACATATATTTTGAATGTGTACGCTCTCCATACATGTTATCTGGGGATACGGTACCCTTTCTAACCTTTGTGCAATGACGTGCAATCCATCCTGGGCCTAACACCGTCTGAGCCTGCCTCATGCTGTATAGACATATATTTTGAATGTGTACGCTATCCATACATGTTATCCGGGGATACGGTACCCCTTCTAACCTTTGTGCAATGACGTGCAATCCATCCTGGGCCTAACACCGTCTGAGCCTGCCTCATGCTGTATAGACATATATTTTGAATGTGTACGCTATCCATACATGTTATCCGGGGATACGGTACCCCTTCTAACCTTTGTGCAATGACGTGCAATCCATACTGGGCCTAACACCGTCTGAGCCTGCCTCATGCTGTATAGACATATATTTTGAATGTGTACGCTATCCATACATGTTATCCGGGGATACGGTACCCCTTCTAACCTTTGTGCAATGACGTGCAATCCATACTGGGCCTAACACCGTCTGAGCCT
Organism: Dendrobates tinctorius; assembly: GCF_039654945.1. NCBI lineage: Eukaryota > Metazoa > Chordata > Amphibia > Anura > Dendrobatidae > Dendrobates > Dendrobates tinctorius. Next base: position 1,022,079 of record NW_027362105.1, read on the forward strand.
GCCTCATGCTGTATAGACATATATTTTGAATGTGTACGCTATCCATACATGTTATCCGGGGATACAGTACACCTTCTAACCTTTGTGCAATGACGTGCAATCCATACTGGGCCTAACACCGTCTGAGCCTGCCTCATGCTGTATAGACATATATTTTGAATGTGTACGCTATCCATACATGTTATCTGGGGATACGGTACCCTTTCTAACCTTTGTGCAATGACGTGCAATCCATACTGGGCCTAACACCGTCTGAGCCTGCCTCATGCTGTATAGACATATATTTTGAATGTGTACGCTATCCATACATGTTATCCGGGGATACGGTACCCCTTCGAACCTTTGTGCAATGACGTGCAATCCATCCTGGGCCTAACACCGTCTGAGCCTGCCTCATGCTGTATAGACATATATTTTGAATGTGTACGCTATCCATACATGTTATCCGGGGATACGGTATCCCTTCTAACCTTTGTGCAATGACATGCAATCCATACTGGGCCTAACACCGTCTGAGCCTGCCTCATGTTGTATAGAGATATATTTTGAATGTGTACGCTATCCATACATGTTATCCGGGGATACGGTACCCTTTCTAACCTTTGTGCAATGACGTGCAATCCATACTGGGCCTAACACCGTCTGAGCCTGCCTCATGCTGTATAGACATATATTTTGAATGTGTACGCTCTCCATACATGTTATCTGGGGATACGGTACCCTTTCTAACCTTTGTGCAATGACGTGCAATCCATCCTGGGCCTAACACCGTCTGATCCTGCCTCATGCTGTATAGACATATATTTTGAATGTGTACGCTATCCATACATGTTATCCGGGGATACGGTACCCCTTCTAACCTTTGTGCAATGACGTGCAATCCATCCTGGGCCTAACACCGTCTGAGCCTGCCTCATGCTGTATAGACATATATTTTGAATGTGTACGCTATCCATACATGTTATCCGGGGATACGGCACCCCTTCTAACCTTTGTGCAATGACGTGCAATCCATACTGGGCCTAACACCGTCTGAGCCTGCCTCATGCTGTATAGACATATATTTTGAATGTGTACGCTATCCATACATGTTATCTGGTGATACGGTACCCTTTGTAACCTTTGTGCAATGACGTGCAATCCATACTGGGCCTAATACCGTCTGAGCCTGCCTCATGCTGTATAGACATATATTTTGAATGTGTACGCTATCCATACATGTTATCTGGGGATACGGTACCCTTTCTAACCTTTGTGCAATGACGTGCAATCCATACTGGGCCTAACACCGTCTGAGCCTGCCTCATGCTCTATAGACATATATTTTGAATGTGTATGCTATCCATACATGTTATCCGGGGATACGGTACCCCTTCTAACCTTTGTGCAATGACGTGCAATCCATACTGGGCCTAACACCGTCTGAGCCTGCCTCATGCTGTATAGACATATATTTTGAATGTGTACGCTATCCATACATGTTATCTGGGGATACAGTACCCTTTCTAACCTTTGTGCAATGACGTGCAATCCATACTGGGCCTAACACCGTCTGAGCCTGCCTCATGCTGTATAGACATATATTTTGAATGTGTACGCTCTCCATACATGTTATCTGGGGATACGGTACCCTTTCTAACCTTTGTGCAATGACGTGCAATCCATACTGGGCCTAACACCGTCTGAGCCTGCCTCATGCTGTATAGACATATATTTTGAATGTGTACGCTATCCATACATGTTATCCGGGGATACGGTACCCCTTCTAACCTTTGTGTAATGACGTGCAATCCATCCTGGGCCTAACACCGTCTGAGCCTGCCTCATGCTGTATAGACATATATTTTGAATGTGTACGCTATCCATACATGTTATCCGGGGATACGGTACCCCTTCTAGCCTTTGTGCAATGACGTGCAATCCATCCTGGGCCTAACACCTTCTGAGCCTGCCTCATGCTGTATAGACATATATTTTGAATGTGTACGCTATCCATACATGTTATCCGGGGATACGGTACCCCTTCTAACCTTTGTGCAATGACGTGCAATCCATACTGGGCCTAACACCGTCTGAGCCTGCCTCATGCTGTATAGACATATATTTTGAATGTGTACGCTATCCATACATGTTATCCGGGGATACGGTACCCCTTCTAACCTTTGTGCAATGACGTGCAATCCATCCTGGGCCTAACACCGTCTGAGCCTGCCTCATGCTGTATAGACATATATTTTGAATGTGTACGCTCTCCATACATGTTATCTGGGGATACGGTACCCTTTCTAACCTTTGTGCAATGACGTGCAATCCATCCTGGGCCTAACACCGTCTGAGCCTGCCTCATGCTGTATAGACATATATTTTGAATGTGTACGCTATCCATACATGTTATCCGGGGATACGGTACCCCTTCTAACCTTTGTGCAATGACGTGCAATCCATCCTGGGCCTAACACCGTCTGAGCCTGCATCATGCTGTATAGACATATATTTTGAATGTGTACGCTATCCATACATGTTATCCGGGGATACGGTACCCTTTCTAACCTTTGTGCAATGACGTGCAATCCATACTGGGCCTAACACCGTCTGAGCCTGCCTCATGCTGTATAGACATATATTTTGAATGTGTACGCTATCCATACATGTTATCCGGGGATACGGTACCCCTTCTAACCTTTGTGCAATGACGTGCAATCCATCCTGGGCCTAACACCGTCTGAGCCTGCCTCATGCTGTATAGACATATATTTTGAATGTGTACGCTATCCATACATGTTATCCGGGGATACGGTACCCCTTCTAACCTTTGTGCAATGACGTGCAATCCATACTGGGCCTAACACCGTCTGAGCCTGCCTCATGCTGTATAGACATATATTTTGAATGTGTACGCTATCCATACATGTTATCCGGGGATACGGTACCCCTTCTAACCTTTGTGCAATGACGTGCAATCCATACTGGGCCTAACACCGTCTGAGCCTGCCTCATGCTGTATAGACATATATTTTGAATGTGTACGCTATCCATACATGTTATCCGGGGATACAGTACACCTTCTAACCTTTGTGCAATGATGTGCAATCCATACTGGGCCTAACACCGTCTGAGCCTGCCTCATGCTGTATAGACATATATTTTGAATGTGTACGCTATCCATACATGTTATCTGGGGATACGGTACCCTTTCTAACCTTTGTGCAATGACGTGCAATCCATACTGGGCCTAACACCGTCTGAGCCTGCCTCATGCTGTATAGACATATATTTTGAATGTGTACGCTATCCATACATGTTATTCGGGGATACGGTACCCCTTCGAACCTTTGTGCAATGACGTGCAATCCATCCTGGGCCTAACACCGTCTGAGCCTGCCTCATGCTGTATAGACATATATTTTGAATGTGTACGCTATCCATACATGTTATCCGGGGATACGGTACCCCTTCTAACCTTTGTGCAATGACGTGCAATCCATACTGGGCCTAACACCGTCTGAGCCTGCCTCATGCTGTATAGACATATATTTTGAATCTGTACGCTATCCATACATGTTATCCGGGGATACGGTACCCTTTCTAACCTTTGTGCAATGACGTGCAATCCATACTGGGCCTAACACCGTCTGAGCCTGCCTCATGCTGTATAGATATATATTTTGAATGTGTACGCTCTCCATACATGTTATCTGGGGATACGGTACCCTTTCTAACCTTTGTGCAATGACGTGCAATCCATCCTGGGCCTAACACCGTCTGAGCCTGCCTCATGCTGTATAGACATATATTTTGAATGTGTACGCTATCCATACATGTTATCCGGGGATACGGTACCCCTTCTAACCTTTGTGCAATGACGTGCAATCCATCCTGGGCCTAACTCCGTCTGAGCCTGCCTCATGCTGTATAGACATATATTTTGAATGTGTACACTATCCATACATGTTATCCGGGGATACGGCACCCCTTCTAACCTTTGTGCAATGACGTGCAATCCATACTGGGCCTAACACCGTCTGAGCCTGCCTCATGCTGTATAGACATATATTTTGAATGTGTACGCTATCCATACATGTTATCCGGGGATACGGTACCCCTTCTAACCTTTGTGCAATGACGTGCAATCCATACTGGGCCTAACACCGTCTGAGCCTGCCTCATGCTGTATAGACATATATTTTGAATGTGTACGCTATCCATACATGTTATCTGGGGATACGGTACCCTTTCTAACCTTTGTGCAATGACGTGCAATCCATACTGGGCCTAACACCGTCTGAGCCTGCCTCATGCTGTATAGACATATATTTTGAATGTGTACGCTCTCTATACATGTTATCTTGGGATACGGTACCCTTTCTAACCTTTGTGCAATGACGTGCAATCCATACTGGGCCTAACACCGTCTGAGCCTGCCTCATGCTGTATAGACATATATTTTGAATGAGTACGCTATCCATACATGTTATCCGGGGATACGGTACCCCTTCTAACCTTTGTGCAATGACGTGCAATCCATCCTGGGCCTAACACCGTCTGAGCCTGCCTCATGCTGTATAGACATATATTTTGAATGTGTACGCTATCCATACATGTTATCCGGGGATACGGTACCCCTTCTAACCTTTGTGCAATGACGTGCAATCCATACTGGGCCTAACACCGTCTGAGCCTGTCTCATGCTGTATAGACATATATTTTGAATGTGTACGCTATCCATACATGTTATCCGGGGATACGGTACCCCTTCTAACCTTTGTGCAATGATGTGCAATCCATACTGGGCCTAACACCGTCTGAGCCTGCCTCATGCTGTATAGACATATATTTTGAATGTGTACGCTATCCATACATGTTGTCCGGGGATACGGTACCCCTTCTAACCTTTGTGCAATGACGTGCAATCCATACTGGGCCTAACACCGTCTGAGCCTGCCTCATGCTGTATAGACATATATTTTGAATGTGTACGCTATCCATACATGTTATCCAGGGATACGGTACCCTTTCTAACCTTTGTGCAATCACGTGCAATCCATACTGGGCGTGAGAACGGCTGGCGAGCTGTTAAGCAAGCTACAGCACCTGTCCAGACAAGTACAGGGATTCACTAGCGAGGAGACTTATTTGATTGTTTTCTATGTTGGGACAGCAATTTTTGGGGAGCACTATACTCTGGAGAATGATAGATGGGGCCCAACATACACTGGAACATTCCAAAGGTGGACATCAGACACTGGAACAGCATTTACAGGGCCCATTAAACACTAGAGCAGTAGAAATGGGGCCCATTATGTTTGGAGCATTATTTGGGCCCATAAGACAGTGGAGCTTCATCCATGGGGACCAACATATACTGTAGCATTATGTGGAGCTCATCATATACTGTTTCAAACATTATATGGGACCAATGATTTTGTATGGAGAAATAGATGGGCCTCGTCATGAGATGTAAAAAGTGAGGTATTTTTCATTGTACTATACCGCTATTTCTCTGCCGTATCGGAGCATGATGAGTTGTGGTATGTGTTAAAGGGGCGCTCTTTCGCCCAGGGCACATGAAAACCTGCAGCCAGCCCTCCCCCCCACAACTTTAGCCAAATAACCCCTATTTTTCAGTGCGTAACTTGTATTATGAAGTTAATTAAGGTTGACAAGCTTAAGTAAGAAGAATTGATACTTTTGGCATTCAAATGGGCACTGTAGGTGTGTTTCCTGTCCTCCTCTCACTGCCGACTTTTATTCCCCATTGACTTACATTGGGTTTCGTGTTTCGGGACGACCCCGACTTTTCCCTATAATCGGACGATCTTGCTCGACCCGACTTTTGGAAATGTCGGGTTTCACGAAACGAAACGCGACCCTAAAAAAGCAAAAGTCGCTCAACTCTAGTAGAAGTAGAAGAAGTAGAAGTAATAGAAGTAGAAGTAGTAGAAGTACTAGAAGTAGTAGAAGAAGTAGAAGTAGTAGAAGTAGAATTAGTAGAAGTATAAGTAGTAGAAGTAGAAGTAGTAGAAGTAGAAGTAGAAGGAGTAGAAGTAGAAGTAGTAGAAGTAGAAGTAGAAGAAGTAGAAGTAGAAGTAGTAGAAGTAGTAGAAGAAGTAGTAGAAGTAGTAGTAGAAGTAGAAGTAGTAGAAGTAGCAGAAGTAGAAGTAGAAGAAGTAGAAGACGTAGAAGTAGTAGAAGTAGAAGAAGTAGTAGAAGTAGAAGTAGTAGAATTAGAAGTAGTAGAAGTAGTAGCAGTAGAAGTAGAAGTAGAAGAAGTAGAAGTAGTAGAAGTAGATGTAGTAGAAGTAGTAGAAGTAGAAGTCGCAGAAGAGGTAGAAGTAGTAGAAGTAGTAGAAGTAGAAGTAGTACAAGTAGTAGAAGTAGAAGAAGTAGAAGTAGAAGAAGTAGAAGAAGTAGAAGTAAAAGAAGTAGAAGTAGCAGTAGTAGAAGTAGAAGTGGTATTAGAAGTAGTAGTAGAAGTAGTAGAAGTAGAAGTTGAAGTAAAAGTTGTAGAAGTAGAAGTAGTAGAAGTAGAAATAGTAGAAGTAGTAGAAGTAGTAGAAGTAGAAGTAGTAGAAGTAGTAGAAGTAGTAGAAGTAGAAGTAGTAGAAGTTGAAGTAGTAGAAGTAGTATTAGTAAAAGTAGTAGTAGTAGAAGTAGTAGAAGTAGTAGAAGTAGAAGCAGTAGAAGTAGAAGTAGTAGAAGTAGAAGCAGTAGAAGTAGAAGTAGAAGTAGTAGAAGTAGTAGAAGAAGTAGTAGAAGTAGTAGTAGAAGTAGTAGAAGTGGTAGAAGTAGAAGTAGAAGAAGAAGAAGTCGTAGAAGTAGTAGAAGTAGAAGAAATAGTAGAAGTAGAAGTAGTAGAAGTAGTAGAAGTAGAAGAAGTAGAAGAAGTAGAAGTAGAAGTAGTAGAAGTAGAAGTAGTAAAAGTAGAAGAAGTAGAAGTAGTGGAAGTAGAAGTAGAAGTAGTAGAAGTAGAAGAAGTAGAAGTAATAGAAGTAGAAGTAGTAGAAGTAGAAATAGTAGTAGTAGTAGAAGAAGTAGAAGTAGTAGAGGTAGAATTATTAGAAGTATAAGTAGTAGAAGTAGCAGTAGAAGTAGTAGAAGTAGAAGTAGAAGGAGTAGAAGTAGAAGTAGTAGAAGTAGAAGTAGAAGAAGTAGAAGTAGAAGTAGAAGTAGTAGAAATTGAAGTAGTAGAAATAGAAGTAATAGAAGTAGTAGTATTAGTAGAAGTAGTAGAAGTAGAAGAAGTAGAAGTAGAAGCAGAAGTAGTAGAAGTAGAAGTTGAAGTAGTAGAAGAAGTACAAGTAGTAGTAGAAGTAGTAGTAGTAGAAGTAGAAGAAGAAGTAGTAGAAGTAAGAGAAGTAGAAATAGAAGTAGAAGTAGAAGTAGTAGTAGTAGAAGTAGTAGAAGTAGAAGTAGTAGAAGTAGAAGTAGTAGAAGTAGTAGAAGTAGAAGAAGTAGCAGTATAAGTATTAGAAGTAGAAGTAGAAGTAGTAGAAGTAGAAGTAGAAGTAGTAGAAGTAGAAGTAGTAGAAGTAGAAGTAGTAGTAGAAGTAAAAGTAGTAGAAGTTGAAGTAGAAGTAGAAATAGTAGAAGTAGAAGCAGAAGTAGTAGAAGTAGAAGTAGTAGAAGTAGTAGAAGTTGAAGTAGATGTAGTAGAAGTAGTAGAAGTAGTAGAATTTGAAGTAGAAGTAGAAATAGTAGAAGTAGAAGCAGAAGTAGTAGAAGTAGAAGTAGTAGAAGTTGAAGTAGAAGTAGTAGAAGTAGTAGAAGTAGAAGTAGTAGAAGTAGAAGTAGAAGTAGTTGAAGTAAAAGTAGTTGAAGTAGAAGTAGTAGAAGTAGAAGTAGAAGTGGTTGAAATAGAAGCAGAAGTAGAAGAAGTAGAAGTAGAAGTAGTAGAAGTAGAAGTAGTAGAAGTAGTAGATGTTGAAATAGAAGTAGAAATAGTAGAAGTAGAAGTAGAAGTAGTAGAAGAAGTAGTAGAAGTAGTAGAAGTTGAAGTAGTAGAAGAAGTAGTAGAAGTAGTAGAAGTAGCAGTAGAAGTATTAGAAGTAGAAGTAGTAGAAGTAGAAGTAGTAGAAGTAATAGAAGTAGTAGAAGTAGTAAAAGTAGTAGAAGTAGAAGTAGTAGAAGTAGTAGAAGTAGAAGAAGTAAATGAAGTAGAAGTAGAAGTAGTAGAAGAAGTAGTAGAAGTAGTAGAAGTAGAAGTAGTAGAAGTAGAAGTAGTAGAAGAAGAAGAAGAAGTAGAAGAAGTAGTAGAAGTAGAAGTAGAAGTAGAAAAATGTAGAAGTAGAAGAAGTAGAAGTAGTAGAAGAAGTAGAAGTAGTAGAAGTAGAAGAAGTAGTAGAAGTAGAAGTAGTAGAAGTAGAAGTGGTAGAAGTAGTAAAAGTAGTAGAAGTAGAAGAAGTAGAAGAAGTAGAAGTAGAGGAAGTAGAAGTAGAAGTAGTAGAAGTATTAGAAGTAGAAGAAGTAGAAGTAATAGAAGTAGAATTAGAAGAAGTAGTAGAAGTAGAAGTAGTAGAAGTAGAAGTAGTAGAAGTAGTAAAAGAAGTAGTAGAAGTAGTAGTAGAAGTAGTAGAAGTAGTAGAAGTAGAAGAAGTAGAAGTAGAAGAAGTAGAAGTAGAAGTAGTAGAAGTAGAAGTAGTAAAAGTAGAAGAAGTAGAAGTAGTGGAAGTAGAAGTAGTAGAAGTAGTAGAAGTAGTAGTAGTAGAAGAAGTAGAAGTAGTAGAAGTAGAAGTAGTAGAAGTAGATGTAGTAGAAGTAGTAGAAGAAGTAGAAGTAGTAGAAGTAGAATTAGTAGAAGTATAAGTAGTAGAAGTAGCAGTAGAAGTAGTAGAAGTAGAAGTAGAAGGAGTAGAAGTAGAAGTAGTAGAAGTAGAAGTAGAAGTAGAAGTAGAAGTAGTAGAAGTAGAAGTAGTAGAAGTAGAAGTAATAGAAGTAGTAGTATTAGTAGAAGTAGTAGAAGTAGAAGTAGAAGAAGTAGAAGTAGAAGCAGAAGTAGTAGAAGTAGAAGTTGAAGTAGTAGAAGAAGTAGAAGTAGTAGAAGTAGTAGAAGTAGTAGTAGTAGAAGTAGTAGAAGTAGAAGTAGTAGAAGTAGTAGAAGTAGAAGTAGTAGAAGTAGTAGAAGTAGTAGAAGTAGCAGTAGAAGTATTAGAAGTAGAAGTAGAAGTAGTAGAAGTAGAAGTAGTAGAAGTAGAAGTAGTAGTAGTAGTAGAAGTAGAAGTAGTAGAAGTTGAAGTAGAAGTAGAAATAGTAGAAGTAGAAGCAGAAGTAGTAGAAGTAGAAGTAGTAGAAGTAGTAGAAGTTGAAGTAGATGTAGTAGAAGTAGTAGAAGTAGTAGAAGTTGAAGTAGAAATAGTAGAAGTAGAAGCAGAAGTAGTAGAAGTAGAAGTAGTAGAAGTAGTAGAAGTTGGAGTAGAAGTAGTAGAAGTATTAGAAGTAGAAGTAGTAGAAGTAGAAGTAGAAGTAGTTGAAGTAAAAGTAGTTGAAGTAGAAGTAGTAGAAGTAGTAGAAGTAGAAGTAGAAGTAGAAGTGGTTGAAATAGAAGCAGAAGTAGAAGAAGTAGAAGTAGTAGAAGTAGAAGTAGTAGAAGTAGAAGTAATAGAAGTAGAAGTAGTAGATGTTGAAATAGAAGTAGAAATAGTAGAAGTAGAAGTAGAAGTAGTAGAAGTAGTAGAAGTAGTAGAAGTTGAAGTAGAAGTAGTTGAAGTAAAACTAGTTGAAGTAGAAGTAGTAGAAGTAGTAGAAGAAGAGGTAGTAGAAGTAGTAGAAGTAGTAGAAGTAGAAGTATTAAAAGTAGCAGTAGAAGTAGTAGAAGTGGAAGTAGAAGTAGAAGTAGTAGAAGTAGCAGTAGAAGTATAAGAAGTAGAAGTAGTAGAAGTAGAAGTAGTAGAAGTAATAGAAGTAGTAGAAGTAGTAAAAGTAGTAGAAGTAGAAGTAGTAGAAGTAGAAGAAGTAAATGAAGTAGAAGTAGAAGTAGTAGAAGAAGAAGTAGTAGAAGTAGTAGAAGTAGAAGTAGTAGAAGTAGAAGTAGTAGAAGTAGTAGAAGTAGAAGTAGAAGAAGTAGAAGTAGTAGAAGAAGTAGAAGTAGTAGAAGTAGAAGTGGTAGAAGTAGTAAAAGTAGTAGAAGTAGAAGTAGTAGAAGTAGAAGAAGTAAATGAAGTAGAAGTAGAAGTAGTAGAAGAAGAAGTAGTAGAAGTAGTAGAAGTAGAAGTAGTAGAAGTAGAAGTAGTAGAAGTAGTAGAAGTAGAAGTAGTAGAAGAAGAAGTAGTAGAAGTAGTAGAAGTAGAAGTAGTAGAAGTAGAAGTAGTAGAAGTAGTAGAAGTAGAAGTAGAAGAAGTAGAAGTAGTAGAAGAAGTAGAAGTAGTAGAAGTAGAAGTGGTAGAAGTAGTAAAAGTAGTAGAAGTAGAAGTAGTAGAAGTAGAAGAAGTAAATGAAGTAGAAGTAGAAGTAGTAGAAGAAGAAGTAGTAGAAGTAGTAGAAGTAGAAGTAGTAGAAGTAGAAGTAGTAGAAGTAGTAGAAGTAGAAGTAGAAGAAGTAGAAGTAGTAGAAGAAGTAGAAGTAGTAGAAGTAGAAGTGGTAGAAGTAGTAAAAGTAGTAGAAGTAGAAGAAGTAGAAGAAGTAGAAGTAGTGGAAGTAGAAGTAGAAGTAGTAGAAGTATTAGAAGTAGAAGAAGTAGAAGTAATAGAAGTAGAATTAGAAGAAGTAGTAGAAGTAGTAGAAGAAGTAGAAGTAGTAGAAGTAGAATTAGTAGAAGTAGAAGTAGAAGTAGAAGTAGTAGAAGTAGAAGTAGAAGAAGTAGAAGTAGAAGTAGTAGAAGCAGAAGTAGTAGAAGTAGAAGTAGTAGAAGTAGTAGAAGTAGAAGAAATAGAAGTAGAAACAGAAGTAGTAGAAGTAGATGTAGTAGAAGTAGAAGTAGTAGAAGTAGAAGTAGTAGAAGAAGTAGAAGTAGTAGAAGTTGTAGTAGTAGTAGAAGTAGAAGAAGTAGTAGAAGTAGGAGAAGTAGAAATAGAAGTAGAAGAAGTAGTAGAAGAAGTAGAAGAAGTAGACGTAGAAGTAGTAGTAGTAGAAGTAGTAGAAGTAGAAGTAGTAGAAGAAGAAGTAGAAGTAGTAGAAGTAGAAGTAGTAGAAGTAGTAGAAGTAGCAGAAGAGTATTAGAAGTAGAAGTAGAAGTAGTAGAAGTAGAAGTAGTAGAAGTAGAAGTAGTAGTAGTAGAAGTAGAAGTAAAAGAAGTTGAAGTAGAATTAGAAATAGTAGAAGTAGAAGCAGAAGTAGTAGAAGTAGAAGTAGTAAAAGTAGTAGAAGTTGAAGTAGAAGTAGTAGAAGTAGTAGAAGTAGAAGTAGTAGAAGTAGAAGTAGAAGTAGTTGAAGTAAAGGTAGTTGAAGTAGAAGTAGTAGAAGTAGTAGAAGAAGTAGTAGAAGAAGAAGTAGAAGTGGTTGAAATAGAAGTAGAAGTAGAAGAAGTAGAAGTAAAAGTAGTAGAAGTAGAAGTAGTAGAAGTAGAAGTAGTAGAAGTTGAAGTAGTAGTAGAAGTAGTAGAAGTAGAAGTAGTAGAAGTAGAAGAAGTAGAAGTAGTAGAAGTAGAAGTAGAAGAAGTAGAAGTAGCAGAAGTAGAAGAAGTAGAAGACATAGTAGAAGTAGAAGTAGAAGTAGTAGAAGTAGTATTAGTAGAAGTAGTAGTAGTAGAAGTAGTAGAAGTAGAAGTAGTAGAAGTAGTAGATGTAGAAGTACTAGAAGTAGATGTAGATGTAGTAGAAGTAGATGTAGAAGTAGTAGAAGTAGTAGAAGTACAAGTAGTAGAAGTAGAAGTAGTAAAAGTAGTAGAAGTCGTAGAAGTAGTAGAAGTAGAAGTAGTAGAAGTAGAAGTAGTAGAAGTAGAAATAGAAGTAGAAGTAGAAGAAGTAGTTGAAGTAGAAGTAATAGAAGTAGAAGTAGTAGAAGTAGAAGTAGGAGTAGTAGAAGTAGAAGTAGAAGTAGTAGAAGTAGAAGTAGAAGTAGTAGAAGTAGAAGTAGTCAAAGTAGAAGTAGAAGTAGTAGAAGTAGAAGTAGGAGTAGTAGAAGTAGAAGTAGTAGAAGTAGTAGAAGTAGAAGTAGTAGAAGTAGTAGAAGTAGAAGTAGTAGTAGTAGTAGTAGTAGAAGTAGTAGTAGAAGTAGTAGAAGTAGAAGAAGTAGAAGTAGGAGAAGTAGAAGAAGAAGTAGAATTAGTAGAAGTAGAAGAAGTAGAAGTAGATATAGTAGAAGTAGAAGTAGTAAAAGTAAAAGTAGTAGAAGTAGAAGTAGCAGAAAAAGTAGTAGAAGAAGTAGAAGTATTAGAAGTAGTAGTAGACGTAGTAAAAGTAGAAGTAGAAGTAGTAGAAGTAGAAGTAGAAGAAGTAGAAGTAGAAGAAGTAGAAGTAGTAGAAGTAGTAGAACTAGAAGTCGCAGAAGAAGTAGAAGTAGTAGAAGTAGTAGCAGTAGAAGTAGTAGAAGTAGTAGAAGAAGAAGAAGTAGAAGTAGTAGAAGTAGAAATAATAGAAGTAGAAGTAGAAGAAGTAGAAGTAGAAGAAGTAGAAGTCGTAGAAGAATTAGAAGAAGTAGAAGTAGTAGAAGTAGTAGAAGTAGAAGTAGAAGTAGTAGAAGTAGAAGAAGAAGTAGAAGTAGACGTAGTAGAAGTAGAAGTAGTAGAAGTAAAAGTAGTAGAAGTAGTAGAAGAAGTAGTAGAAGAAGTAGAAGTATTAGAAGTAGTAGTAGAAGTAGTAGATGTAGAAGTAGTAGAAGTAGAAGAAGTAGAAGTAGTAGAAGTAGTAGAAGTAGAAGTCGCAGAAGATGTAGAAGTAGTAGAAGAAGAAGTAGTAGAAGTAGTAGAAGAAGAAGAAGTAGAAGTAGTAGAAGTAGAAGTAGTAGAAGTACAAGTAGAAGAAGTAGAAGTAGAAGAAGAAGAAGTCGTAGAAGAAGTAGAAGTAGAAGAAGTAGAATAAGTAGAAGAAGTAGAAGTAGTAGAAGTAGAAGAAGTAGAAGTAGCAGTAGTAGAAGGAGTGGTAGTAGAAGTAGTAGTAGAAGTAGTAGAAGTAGAAGTAGTAGAAGTAGAAGTAGTAGAAGTAGAAGAAGTAGATGTAGTAGAAGTAGTAGCAGTAGTTGAAGTAGAAGTAATAGTAGTAGAAGTAGTAGAAGTAGTAGAAGTAGAAGTAGGAGTAGTAGAAGTAGAAGTAGTAGAAGAAGAAGTAGAAGTAGTAGAAGTAGAAGTAGTCAAAGTAGAAGTAGAAGTATAAGTAGTAGAAGTAGAAGTCGTAGTAGAAGTAGAAGAAGTAGAAGTAGTAGAAGTAGAAGTAGAAGTAGTAGAATTAGTAGAAGTAGAAGAAGAAGTAGAAGTAGTAGAAGAAGTAGAAGAAGTAGTAGAAGTAGAAGTAGAAGTAGTAGAAGTAGAAGTAGTAGTAGTAGAAGTTAGAGTTGAGCGAAACGGGTCGAAAAAATTCAAAAGTCGCCGACTTTTGGCAAAGTCGGGTTTCATGAAACGAAACCCGACCCTAGGATGAGGTCGGCCACGAGGTCGGCGACTTCCGCGCCAAAGTCGCGTTTCAAAAGTTTGTTTTGCGCTCTTTTTCAGCCAATCAGGATCCACGGACACTGTGGGCAACGTGATGACATAGGCACGGGTCACCACCATCTTTCAGAAGGGCATGCAAGTGTTTGGCTTGCTTTGGTGGGCGTCACAGGGGGTATAAAAGGGCGTGCACGCCGACCGCCATGTTACTCATGCTGATCTCAGAATAGAGAGAGCTGCTGCTGCTGCTGATTTTGTAGGGAGAGCGTTAGGCAGGGAAGAAGACACCAAAAACTGCTTCTGCTGCTAGCGATGTTGCCTGTACAACACACCAGTCACTGTGTGTGCAGTGCAAGGGGAGGCTATATTGTGGTGTATCAGTGGTGTTGGTTGTTGGGCTGCCTTCTAAGGCTTCCTGACATTCCTGCATTGCTGTTTACCCACTGCTCCGCAAACTGCTTTTTTAAAAGCAATCCCAATTTTTTTTTTTGTCCTGCTGAGAAGAAGAAAAAAAAAACTGCTTCTGCTGCTAGCGATTTTGCCTGTACAACACACCAGTCACTGTGCAGTGCAAGGGGAGGCTATATAGTGGTGTATCAGTGGTGTTGGTTGTTGGGCTGCCTTCTAAGGCTTCCTGACATTCCTGCATTGCTGTTTACCCACTGCTCCGCAAACTGCTTTTTTAAAAGCAATCCCAATTTTTTTTTTTGTCCTGCTGAGAAGAAAAAAAAACTGCTTCTGCTGCTAGCGATTTTGCCTGTACAACACACCAGTCACTGTGCAGTGCAAGGGGAGGCTATATAGTGGTGTATCAGTGGTGTTGGTTGTTGGGCTGCCTTCTAAGGCTTCCTGACATTCCTGCATTGCTGTTTACCCACTGCTCTGCAAACTGCTTTTTTAAAAGCAATCACAATTTTTTTTTTGTCCTGCTGAGGTACTGAGCGTGCATTTTTTCACACCATACAGCGGTGTACGCTCCTCACACAGTACCGTGTAACGGCTGTTATCACAGCCACAGTGAAGCTATCAGTGTGTCACTCTGTGAGAATAAGTCGAGGACATGTTCCGTTCTTACAGACCTGCACTCTAGGGAGATTCCTATTCCGCCCAATTCTACATACACCTTGTAGTTTGTGATACACTAGCCAATTTCTGCCTGTGACATAGCGCTCAGATATTCACTGGGCCTCACACAATCCATAAGTGTCCAGTGTCCACAAGTGTGTGCAGAAATTAAAAATCCCCCTTATCCTCTAGTCACTTTGGTCACAGCTCTGCCATCGAGCCTGTGACAGAGCGCTCAGATACTCAGTGGGCCTCACACAATCCATAAGTGTCCAGTGTCCACAAGTGTGTGCAGAAATTAAAAATCTCCCTTATCCTCTAGTCACTTTGGTCACAGCTCTGCCATCGAGCCTGTGACAGAGCGCTCAGATACTCAGTGGGCCTCACACAATCCATAAGTGTCCAGTGTCCACAAGTTTGTGCAGAAATTAAAAATCTCCCTTATCCTCTAGTCACTTTGGTCACAGCTCTGCCATCGAGCCTGTGACAGAGCGCTCAGATACTCAGTGGGCCTCACACAATCCATAAGTGTCCAGTGTCCACAAGTGTGTGCAGAAATTAAAAATCTCCCTTATCCTCTAGTGACTTTGGTCACAGCTCTGCCATCGAGCCTGTGACAGAGCGCTCAGATACTCAGTGGGCCTCACACAATCCATAAGTGTCCAGTGTCCACAAGTGTGTGCAGAAATTAAAAATCTCCCTTATCCTCTAGTCACTTTGGTCACAGCTCTGCCATCGAGCCTGTGACAGAGCGCTCAGATACTCAGTGGGCCTCACACAATCCATAAGTGTCCAGTGTCCACAAGTGTGTGCAGAAATTAAAAATCTCCCTTATCCTCTAGTGACTTTGGTCACAGCTCTGCCATCGAGCCTGTGACAGAGCGCTCAGAGACTCAGTGGGCCTCACACAATCCATAAGTGTCCAGTGTCCACAAGTGTGTGCAGAAATTAAAAATCTCCCTTATCCTCTAGTCACTTTGGTCACAGCTCTGCCATCGAGCCTGTGACAGAGCGCTCAGATACTCAGTGGGCCTCACACAATCCATAAGTGTCCAGTGTCTACAAGTGTGTGCAGAAATTAAAAATCTCCCTTATCCTCTAGTCACTTTGGTCACAGCTTTGCCATCGAGCCTGTGACAGAGCACTCAGATACTCAGTGGGCCTCACACAATCCATAAGTGTCCAGTGTCCACAAGTGTGTGCAGAAATTAAAAATCTCCCTTATCCTCTAGTCACTTTTGTCACAGCTCTGCCATCGAGCCTGTGACAGAGCGCTCAGATACTCAGTGGGCCTCACGCAATCCATAAGTGTCCAGTGTCCACAAGTGTGTGCAGAAATTAAAAATCTCCCTTATCCTCTAGTGACTTTGGTCACAGCTCTGCCATCAAGCCTGTTACAGAGCGCTCAGATACTCAGTGGGCCTCACACAATCCATAAGTGTCCAGTGTCCACAAGTGTGTGCAGAAATTAAAAATCTCCCTTATCCTCTAGTCACTTTGGTCACAGCTCTGCCATCGAGCCTGTGACAGAGCGCTCAGATACTCAGTGGGCCTCACACAATCCATAAGTGTCCAGTGTCCACAAGTGTGTGCAGAAATTAAAAATCTCCCTTATCCTCTAGTCACTTTGGTCACAGCTTTGCCATCGAGCCTGTGACAGAGCACTCAGATACTCAGTGGGCCTCACACAATCCATAAGTGTCCAGTGTCCACAAGTGTGTGCAGAAATTAAAAATCTCCCTTATCCTCTAGTCACTTTTGTCACAGCTCTGCCATCGAGCCTGTGACAGAGCGCTCAGATACTCAGTGGGCCTCACGCAATCCATAAGTGTCCAGTGTCCACAAGTGTGTGCAGAAATTAAAAATCTCCCTTATCCTCTAGTCACTTTGGTCACAGCTCTGCCATCGAGCCTGTGACAGAGCGCTCAGATACTCAGTGGGCCTCACACAATCCATAAGTGTCCAGTGTCCACAAGTGTGTGCAGAAATTAAAAATCTCCCTTATCCTCTAGTCACTTTGGTCACAGCTCTGACATCGAGCCTGTGACAGAGCGCTCAGATACTCAGTGGGCCTCACACCATCCAAAAGTGTCCAGTGTCCACAAGTGTCTGCAGAAATTCAAAATCTCCCCTGTCCTATAGACACCTTGTACCTTGTTTTACATTACTATATAGTTTGTTGGATTTTGTCTACATTTCTACCAAAAATGAGGAAGGCTGGTGGAAGAGGCCGTGGAATTGGGCGGGGGTTGGCAGCTGGTAATGATGGTGTTGGTGGTGGATCTGATGGTCGTGGCAAGAGCAAAATAGGAACGAATGCAGGAGGTGTTGAGCCTGCATCATCGTCTGGCTACATAAGGCCTTGAACGCTTAGTTTTCTAGGAGTTGACAAACCGCTTTTAAAGCCAGAGCATCAGGAAAAAGTTTTGTCTTACATTGATGACTCAGCCTCCAGCTCTATCGCCTCCTCTTCTTCAGTTGTAAAAAGTAAAAGCACTGAGTCGTCATTGGAGGCTCATGTTCATGAACCACACCTTTCCTTGTGTCCTTCACCCCAACCAAGATTGAAGGATGACGCAGGCCATACTACTGATTACTCCATGGAGCTGTTTTCACATACCATGCCTGGATTATCAAGTGAAATGGTGAATTACCCAGGCCAAGATGAATCTGACATGGAGTGCACTGATGCACAGCCGCTGATGGATGATTCTGCTGGTACATTCACTCAGAGCACTACATTGTCCTCGCAGTGTACAGAGCCAGATTCTGACCCTGATGAGACTCAGGTGCCCCTTCCCGCACACTATACCACCATACACGGTGACACAGAGGAAGGTGCACATGACATAGAAGAGGAGGTGATGGATGACCCAGTTGTTGACCCAGATTGGCATCCATTGGGGGAAGAGGGTGCTGCTTCCAATAGCTCAGATGAGGAGCATCCACAGCAGACATCGATATCGCAACAGCTGTTATCTGGCAGGCCCGGAGCACTCCAAAGACAGGTTCCAAACATCAAAAGAGTTGCTGGACAGCTTATCCAGAGGGTCAAAACATCACAGCGTGCTAGGCCGCAAAATGTCTGCCAAAGTAGGAAGAGTGCAGTGTGGCAGTTTTTTGAACAAAATCCTCATGATCAGGCCAAGGTTATCTGTAAGAAGTGCGCAAAGACCTTTAGCCGAGGAAAAAATCTGAAAAATTTGAATACCAGTTGCATGCTTAGACATTTAACCAGCATGCACTTGCAAGCGTGGACACAACACCAAACTTCAAGTGCCACATGTGCAACTGATCACAACGAAGGTAGTCAGCAACGCTACATTGTTTCCCCCACTGTAAGCCCACGGGTTAGCACAGCAGCAAATGTTGAGGTGTTGTTGCAATGCCACAGCAGTCAGGGAATCCCACTGTTATATCAACGAAAGACTGATTCTAGGCCATCAGAAAGAACAACAACTCCATCACCATCATCAACCCTCTCTCAGTCAGCCCTGTCCACCGCTACTTCCACCATATGCAGCTCTCAAGTCCAGCTCACCCTCCCAGACACTATGAGTAGGTCAAGAAAGTACTCAGTCTCTCATCCGCGTACACTGGGTTTGAACGCCCACATTGCCAAACTAATCTCGTTTGAGATGATGCCCTTTCGGTTTGTGGAAAGCGCAGCTTTCCGCGAACTCATGGCCTATGCAGTACCACGCTATGACCTACCCAGTCGCCTCTTCTTCTCTCGCAAAGCCATCCCAGCCCTCCACCATCATGTGAAAGACCGCATTGTCCATGCACTCAAGCAGTCAGTGAGCGGAAAGGTGCACCTCACAACTGATGCATGGTCCAGTCGGCATGGCCAGGGCCATTACGTGTCCATCACTGCGCACTGGGTTAATGTGGTGGATGCAGGGTCCACAGGGGACAGCGGTGGTGGGACAGTGCTGCCTAGCCCACGGTATAGGAAACAGTTGGCTGTAGGCGTTCGACCCTCCTCCTGCTCCTCCAGAAGCGAAAGCTCGTCCACAGAGCGCAGTCGTTTGAGCACTCCATCTGCAGCTGCCACTGTTGCACACGATGTGTCCCCCTATCGAGCAGCTAGTGGAAAGCGTCAGCAGGCTGTGTTGCAGATGATGTGTTTGGGCGACAGACACACCGCCGAGGTGCTGGCCGAGTACTTTCATCGACAAACTGAGTCATGGCTGGGCAATGTACATCTTGAGGCAGGCAAGGTAGTTAGTGATAACGGCCTTAATTTTGTGGCAGCCATAGCCCTTTCAAAACTCAGCCACATACCTTGCTTGGCTCACACCTTGAACCTGGTGGTGCAGTGCTTCCTCAAAAATTATCCGGAGTTAACAGCCCTGCTCCAGAAGGTGCGAAGACTGTGCGCGCACATCCGCCGGTCGCCTGTACACTCCGTTCGTATGCAGAAGCTGCAGCGATTGCTCCACCTTCCCAACCACCGCCTCATTATCGACATTGCAACAAGGTGGAACTCCACCCTGCACATGGTGGAGCGGCTGTGCGAGCAGAGGCAGGCCATAATGCATTTGTGGGAGGATACACGGCCAGGCACTTTGAGAGCAGACATGGAGTTGACAGGTGTGCAGTGGTCGAAGCTGAAAGACCTCTGTAAAGTCCTTCAGTGTTTTGAGGAATGCACAAGGCTGGTAAGCGCAGATGACGCCATCCTAAGCATGAGCATCCCACTTATGCGTCTGCTCATGCAAACTTTGACGCACCTTAAGGAGCAGGCTTCTGCAGCCAATGTTGATGAGGAGGAAGAGGAGGAGGGATTCCTTGATGACATTCAGCCATTGTCTGCTCAGGGACCTCTCCTGGACGAGGTGGAGAAAGAAGAGGAGGAGGAGGATGATGGGGATGATTACTTAGGGGAGGAGGATGCATCTCGTGGGGCAAGTGAAAATGTTGGCGTGGCAAGGTCTGGTACAGGGTTTGTGCGTGACTGGAGGGATGTGGATTTGCCAGAAAGTGCTCCTCCAACCAGCACTCGCACTGCATCATTGACACCGGGAATATTGGCCCACATGTCAGATTATGCCTTGCAGATCCTAAAAAGGGAACCACGCATTGCCAAACTGATGAACGATGATGACTACTGGTTGGCCAGCATCCTGGATCCACGCTATAAAGGCAAATTACAAAACATCATGCCACAGGAGAACCTTGACCTAATATTGGCTAATAAACAAGCAACTCTGGTAAATCGGTTGCTTGAGGCATTCCCAGCACACAGCAGCGATGATGGTTCTCACACGAGCCGTACGGGCCGGGGGCAGCTTGGCAGAGGTGTTCGTGGTGCACACAGCAGAAGTGGCATTGGAGACAGGGGTTTCATGACAATGTTGTGGACTGATTTTTCAAATACCGCTCACACAACTGGTAATACTGCATCGATGGAAAGTGACAGGAGACAGCAGTTGTCAACTATGGTTACAAACTACTTTTCCTCCCATATCGATGTTCTCCCACACAGGTCATTCCCCTTAGACTATTGGGCCGCTAAACTGGACACCTGGCCTGAATTGGCACAATATGCCTTACAGGAGCTCGCTTGCCCAGCTGCAAGTGTGCTATCGGAAAGAGTCTTCAGTGCAGCTGGATCAATCCTGACAGAAAAAAGGACCCGTCTGTCAACCCAAAATGTGGATGATCTAACCTTCATTAAAATGAACCATGCATGGGTTTCCAAGGATTTTGTCCCACCTTCCCCTGATGACACATAGGGTGACAGAAAAATGGCTTGCTTTGGTCCACCTCTTCCTGGGACTTCACCTATTTCGCCTTTTGCATCAGCTGAATGTCCAACATCAACATATGCCACTTTCTAAAACTCCCTAACTGTGCTGCCTCCCCCCCCATGGCCGGGGTCACCACCTAGCGTACGACACCGTGCGAGTGCCGTTGCCCTAGACAGGTGGGTAGGCCGACTCTTGGGCGCGGGCACTGGCACAGGGTCCCTCATAGTGCAATCAAGTGTCTCTGACGGTGGTGGTGCACACCCGCCGTCAGACACACCGCTGTACTATGAGGGACCCAGTGCCAGTACCGACGCCCACGAGTGGGCCCCCCTTGATTGGGCAGGGCCCCAGCATTTGCAATCTTTACCTCTCCCTGCTCCTCCGCTGTGTAATCTGGGCCGTCAAATCCATACTGTGCCTGACACCGTCTGAGCCTGCCTCCTGATGTATATACATATATTTTGAATGTGTACGCTATCCTTACTTGTTATCCTGGGATACGGTACCCTTTCTCACCTTTGTGCAATCACCTGCAAGCCATACTGGGCCTAACACCGTCTGAGCCTGCCTCCTGATGTATAGACATATATTTTGAATGTGTACGCTATCCATACATGTTATCCGGGGATACGGTACCCTTTCTCACCTTTGTGCAATCACGTGTAATCCATACTGGGCCTGAGAACGGCTGGCGAGCTGTTAAGCAAGCTACAGCACCTGTGGTTTGCACACGTAAGTTTTTCATTTTTTCAGGAATGACGGTTAGGCCTAATTCCGGAACTGCGGTTGACCTGCACTTACTGGGAAATCATCGTTCGCGGGTAATAATTGTAATCACAGATCCCCATCACTAACGTTGTTCAGCGGGTTATCTTCACCTGTAAGCGACAAACGCTGGCCTTTTCAGTGTAGCGCACATGCAGCCACGGACATGTAAGGGCATGACACACCAGTTATTGGCCAATCTCATGTGCCAGAGCCTCACGTGTCCCTCTAGTAAGCCGGACTCGGACCGTGGGGCATGACGGAGTCTCGTTCGTTAACAGAATTAAGCTTGCAATGTGTGTATCTTTTCTGTAGCTGGCATGGTTGAGGTTGCCCGTGGTGAGTCAAATTACGCCGTAGGCTCCACTCCTGGTGGTGCCCTTCTGGTCATTCCTTTAAGGTTCAGCTTTGCAACCATACTGCCCACGTAAAACAAACACTTTGCCTTCATGAACGCTGTTTGGAGGGTCATGACTCGTGCTGCTAGAGAGATCGTTCGTTGCTCCCAAGCATGACATCACACTCCCTAGGAGGAAGGTAATGCCACTGTGGCGACCGTACTCCTGGGGGTGACACAAGTGCACTGATGCCCAGCCACTGCTCGATGAATCTGCTGGTACATTGACCCAGACCACTACATTCCCCTCGTACGCTACACGGCCTGAATCTGACCCTGATGAAACTCAGGTGACCCTTCCCATATACAGTTCCATCTTACACGGTGACAAAGAGGAAGCTGCAGATGAAAGTGCAGGTTCGGCCCACCCGCCATCAGACACACCACCGTACTATCAGGGGCCCTGTGCCAGTGCCGTCGCCAATGAGTGGGCCCCCCCTGCTTGCTCAGGATCACAGCACTTGCAATGTTGAAATACTGTGCAGTGAGATGGAAGATGGGGACGACGAGGAGTCCAGACTAGTACAGGGATTCCCTAGCGAGGAGACTTATTTGATTGTTTTCAATGTTGGGACAGCAATTTTTGGGGAGCACTATACTCAGGAGAATGATAGATGGGGCCCACCATACACTGGAACATTCCAAAGGTGGACATCAGACACTGGAGCAGCATTTACAGGGCCCATTATACACTAGAGCATTAGAAATGGGGCCCATTATGTTTGGAGCATTATTTGGGCCCATAAGACAGTGGAGCTTCATCCATGGGGACCAACATATACTGTAGCATTATGTGGAGCTCATCATATACTGTTTCAAACATTATATGGGACCAATGATTCTGTATGGAGAAATAGATGGGCCTCGTCATGAGATGTAAAAAGTGAAGTATTTCTCATTGTACTATACCGCTATTTCTCTGCCGTATCGGAGCATGATGAGTTGTGGTATGTGTTAAAGGGGCGCTCTTTCACCCAGGGCACATGAAAACCTGGAGCCAGCCCTCCCCCCCACAACTTTAGCTAAATAACCCCCATTTTACAGTGCGTAACTTGTATTATGAAGTTAATTAAGGTTGACAAGCTTAAGTAAGAAGAATTGATGCTTTTGGCATTCAAATGGGCACTGTAGGTGTGTTTCCTGTCCTCCTCTCCCTGCCGACTTTTATTCCCCATTGACATACATTGGGTTTCATGTTTCGGGACGACCCCGACTTTTCCCTATAATCGGACGATCTTGCTCGACCCGACTTTTGGAAAAGTCGGGTTTCACGAAACGAAACTCGACCCTAAAAAAACAAAAGTCGCTCAACTCTAGTAGAAGTAGAAGTAGTAGAAGTAGTAGAAGTAGAAGTAGTAGAAGTAGATTTAGAAAAATGTAGAAGTAGAAGTAGTAGTAGTAGAAGTAGTAGAAGTAGAATTAGTAGAAGTGGTAGAAGTAGAAGTAGAAGAAGTAGAAGTAGTAGAAGAAGTAGTAGAAGTAGTAGAAGTAGAAGTAGTAGAAGTAGAAGTAGTACAAGTAGAAGAAGTAGAAGTAGAAGTAGTAGTAGTAGAAGTAGTAGAAGTAGAAGAAGTAGAAGTAGAAGAAGTAGAAGTAGTAGAAGTAGAAGTAGTAGAAGTAGAAGAAGTAGTAGAAGTAGAAGTAGTAGAAGTAGAAGTAGTAGAAGTAATAGAAGTAGTAGAAGTAGAAGAAGTAGTAGAAGTAGAAGTAGTAGAAGTAGCAAAAGTA
Organism: Dendrobates tinctorius; assembly: GCF_039654945.1. Lineage (NCBI taxonomy): Eukaryota > Metazoa > Chordata > Amphibia > Anura > Dendrobatidae > Dendrobates > Dendrobates tinctorius. The sequence goes on from NW_027362105.1 coordinate 1,045,303, forward strand.
GTAGAAGTAGAAGAAGTAGAAGAAGTAGAAGTAGTGGAAGTAGAAGTAGTAGAAGTAGTAGCAGTAGAAGAAGTAGAAGTAGTAGAAGTAGTAGAAGAAGTAGAAGTAGTAGAAGTAGAATTGGTAGAAGTAGAAGTAGAAGTAGGAGTAGAAGTAGTAGAAGTAGAAGGAGTAGAAGTAGAAGTAGTAGAAGTAGAAGTAGAAGAAGTAGAAGTAAAAGTAGAAGTAGTAGAAGCAGAAGTAGTAGAAGCAGAAGTAGTAGAAGTAGACGTAGAAGTAGTAGAAGTAGAAGTAGTAGAAGTAGAAGTAGTAGAAGAAGTAGAAGTAGTAGAAGTAGTAGTAGTAGAAGAAGTAGTAGAAGTAGGAGAAGTAGAAATAGAAGTAGAAGAAGTAGAAGTAGAAGAAGTAGAAGAAGTAGACGTAGAAGTAGTAGTAGTAGAAGTAGTAGAAGTAGTAGAAGTAGTAGAAGTAGAAGTAGTAGAAGTAGAAGTAGTAGAAGTAGTAGAAGTAGAAGAAGTAGAAGAATTAGTAGATGTAGAAGTAGTAGAAATAGTAGAAGCAGTAGTAGTAGAAGTAGAAGTAGAAGTAGTAGAAGTAGAAGTAGTAGAAGTAGATGTAGAAGTAGTAGAAGTAGTAGAAGTACAAGTAGTAGAAGTAGAAGTAGTAGAAGTGGTAGAAGTAGAAGTAGAAGAAGTAGTTGAAGTAGAAGTACTAGAAGTAGAAGTAGTAGAAGTAGTAAAAGTAGAAGTAGGAGTAGTAGAAGTAGAAGTAGAAGTAGTAGAAGTAGAAGTAGAAGTAGTAGAAGTAGAATTAGTCAAAGTAAAAGTAGAAGTAGAAGTAGAAGTAGGAGTAGTAGAAGTAGAAGTAGGAGTAGTAGAAGTAGAAGTAGTAGAAGTAGTAGAAGTAGTAGAAGTAGTAGAAGTAGAAGTGGAAGTAGTAGAAGTAGAAGTAGAAAAAGTAGAAGTAGTAGAAGTAGAAGAAGTAGAAGAAGTAGAATTAGTAGAAGTAGTAGAAGTAGAAGTAGTAGTAGTAGAAGTAGAAGTAGAAGTATAAGTAGTAGAAGTAGTAGTAGAAGTAGAAGAAGTAGAAGTAGTAGAAGTACAAGTAGTAGAAGTAGAAGTAGTAGAAGTAGTAGAAGTAGAAGTAGAAATAGTAGAAGTAGTAGTAGCAGAAGTAGTAGAAGTAGAAGTAGTAGTAGTAGTAGTACTAGAAGTAGTAGTAGTAGAAGTACTAGAAGTAGAAGAAGTAGAAGTAGTAGAAGTAGAAGAAGAAGTAGAAGTAGTAGAAGTAGAAGAAGTAGAAGTAGACGTAGTAGAAGTAGAAGTAGTAAAAGTAAAAGTAGTAGAAGTAGAAGTAGTAGAAGAAGTAGCAGAAGTAGAAGTATTAGAAGTAGTAGAAGTAGAAGTCGCAGAAGAAGTAGAAGTAGTAGAAGTAGTAGAAGTAGAAGTAGTAGAAGTAGAAGTAGTAGAAGTAGAAGTAGAAGAAGTAGAAGTAGAAGAAGTAGAAGTAGTAGAAGTAGTAGAAGTAGAAGTCGCAGAAGAAGTAGAAGTAGTAGAAGTTGAAGTAGTAGAAGTAGTAGAAGATGAAGAAGTGGAAGTAGTTGAAGTAGAAGTAGTAGAAGTAGAAGTAGAAGAAGTAGAAGTAGAAGTAGAAGTCGTAGAAGTCGTAGAAGAAGTAGAAGTAGTAGAAGTAGTAGAAGTAGAAGTAGTAGAAGAAGTAGAAGAAGTAGAAGTAGACGTAGTAGAAGTAGAAGTAGTAGAAGTAAAAGTAGTAGAAGTAGTAGAAGAAGTAGTAGAAGAAGTAGAAGTATTAGAAGTAGTAGTAGAAGTAGTAGAAGTAGTAGAAGTAGAAGTAGAAGAAGTAGAAGTAGTAGAAGTAGAAGTAGTAGAAGTAGAAGTAGAAGTAGTAGAAGTAGAAGTAGAAGTAGTAGAAGAAGTAGAAGTAGTAGAAGTAGTAGAAGTAGAAGTAGAAGTAGTAGAAGAAGTAGGAGAAGAAGTAGAAGTAGACGTAGTAGAAGTAGAAGTAGTAGAAGTAAAAGTAGTAGAAGTAGAAGTAGTAGAAGAAGTAGAAGAAGTAGAAGTATTAGAAGTAGTAGTAGAAGTAGTAGAAGTAGAAGTAGAAGTAGTAGAAGTAGAAGTAGAAGAAGTAGAAGTAGTAGAAGTAGTAGAAGTCGCAGAAGAAGTAGAAGTAGTAGAAGTAGTAGAAGTAGAAGTAGTAGAAGTAGCAGAAGAAGTAGAAGTAGTAGAAGTAGATGTAGTAGAAGTAGAAGTAGAAGAAGTAGAAGTAGAAGAAGTAGAAGTTGTAGAAGAAGTAGAAGTAGAAGAGGTAGAAGACGTAGAAGTAGTAGAAGTAGAGGAAGTAGAAGTAGCAGTAGTAGAAGTAGAAGTGGTAGTAGAAGTAGCAGTAGAAGTAGAAGTAGTAGAAGTAGAAGTTGAAGTAGAAGCAGTAGAAGTAGAAGTATTAGAAGTGGAAGAAGTAGAAGTAGTAGAAGTAGAAGTAGTAGAAGTAGTAGAAGTAGAAGTAGTAGAACTAGAAGTAGAAGTAGTAGAAGTAGTAGAAGTAGTAGTAGAAGTAGTAGTAGTAGAAGTAGTAGAAGTAGTAGAAGTAAAAGTAGTAGAAGTAGTAGAAGTAGAAGTAGTAGAAGTAGAAGAAGTAGAAGTAGTAGAAGAAGTAGATGTAGTAGAAGTAGAAGTCGCAGAAGAAGCAGAAGTAGTAGAAATAGCAGAAGTAGAAGTAGTAGATGTAGTAGAAGTAGTAGAAGTAGAAGTAGAAGAAGTAGAAGTCGTAGAAGTAGATGTAGAAGAAGTAGATGTAGTAGAAGTAGAAGAAGTAGAAGTAGCAGTAGTAGAAGTAGAAGTGGTAGTAGAAGTAGTAGTAGAAGTAGTAGAAGTAGAAGTAGTAGAAGTAGAAGTTGAAGTAAAAGTTGTAGAAGTAGTAGAAGTAGAAGTAATAGAAGTAGAAGTAGTAGAAGTAGTAGAAGTAGAAGTAGTAGAAGTAGTAGAAGTAGTAGAAGTAGAAGTAGTAGAAGAAGTACAAGTAGTAGAAGTAGAAGTAGTAGAAGTAGTAGTAGTAAAAGTAGTAGTAGTAGAAGTAGTAGAAGTAGAAGTAGTAGAAGTAGTAGAAGTAGAAGTAGAAGTAGTAGAAGTAGAAGTAGTAGAAGTAGAAGTAGAAGTAGTAGAAGTAGTAGAAGTAGAAGAAGAAGTAAAAGTAGTAGAAGTAGAAGTAGAAGAAGTAGAAGAAGTAGAAGTAGTAGAAGTAGAAGAAGTAGTAGAAGTAGAAGTAGTAGAAGTAGAAGTAGTAGAAGTAGTAGAAGTAGAAGTAGTAGAACTAGAAGTAGAAGTAGTAGAAGTAGTAGAAGTAGAAGAAGTAGAAGTAGAAGAAGTAGAAGTTGTAGAAGAAGTAGAAGTAGAAGAGGTAGAAGACGTAGAAGTAGTAGAAGTAGAGGAAGTAGAAGTAGCAGTAGTAGAAGTAGAAGTGGTAGTAGAAGTAGCAGTAGAAGTAGAAGTAGTAGAAGTAGAAGTTGAAGTAGAAGTAGTAGAAGTAGAAATATTAGAAGTGGAAGAAGTAGAAGTAGTAGAAGTAGAAGTAGTAGAAGTAGTAGAAGTAGAAGTAGTAGAACTAGAAGTAGAAGTAGTAGAAGTAGTAGAAGTAGTAGTAGAAGTCGTAGTAGTAGAAGTAGTAGAAGTAGTAGAAGTAGAAGTAGTAGAAGTAGTAGAAGTAGAAGTAGTAGAAGTAGAAGTAGAAGAAGTAGAAGTAGTAGAAGAAGTAGATGTAGTAGAAGTAGAGGTCGCAGGAGAAGCAGAAGTAGTAGAAATAGCAGAAGTAGAAGTAGTAGATGTAGTAGAAGTTGTAGAAGTAGAAGTAGAAGTAGAAGTAGAAGAAGTAGAAGTCGTAGAAGTAGATGTAGAAGAAGTAGATGTAGTAGAAGTAGAAGAAGTAGAAGTAGCAGTAGTAGAAGTAGAAGTGGTAGTAGAAGTAGTAGTAGAAGTAGTAGAAGTAGAAGTAGTAGAAGTAGAAGTTGAAGTAAAAGTTGTAGAAGTAGTAGAAGTAGAAGTAATAGAAGTAGAAGTAGTAGAAGTAGTAGAAGTAGTAGAAGTAGAAGTAGTAGAAGTAGTAGAAGTAGTAGAAGTAGAAGTAGTAGAAGAAGTACAAGTAGTAGAAGTAGAAGTAGTAGAAGTAGTAGTAGTAAAAGTAGTAGTAGTAGAAGTAGTAGAAGTAGAAGTAGTAGAAGTAGTAGAGGTAGAAGTAGAAGTAGTAGAAGTAGAAGTAGTAGAAGTAGAAGTAGTAGAAGTAGAAGTAGAAGTAGTAGAAGTAGTAGAAGTAGAAGAAGAAGTAAAAGTAGTAGAAGTAGAAGTAGAAGAAGTAGAAGTAGTAGAAGTAGAAGAAGTAGTAGAAGTAGAAGTAGTAGAAGTAGAAGTAGTCGAAGTAGTAGAAGTAGAAGTAGTAGAACTAGAAGTAGAAGTAGTAGAAGTAGTAGAAGTAGAAGAAGTAGAAGTAGTAGAAGTAGTAGAAGTAGAAGTAGTAGAAGTAGTAGAAGTAGAAGTAGTAGAACTAGAAGTAGAAGTAGTAGAAGTAGTAGAAGTAGTAGTAGAAGTAGTAGTAGTAGAAGTAGTAGAAGTAGTAGAATTAGAAGTAGTAGAAGTAGTAGAAGTAGAAGTAGTAGAAGTAGAAGTAAAAGAAGTAGAAGTAGTAGAAGAAGTAGATGTAGTAGAAGTAGAAGTCGCAGAAGAAGCAGAAGTAGTAGAAATACTAGAAGTAGAAGTAGTAGAAGTAGTAGAAGTAGAAGTAGAAGTAGAAGAAGTAGAAGTCGGAGAAGTAGATGTTGAAGAAGTAGATGTAGTAGAAGTAGAAGAAGTAGAAGTAGCAGTAGTAGAAGTAGAAGTGGTAGTAGAAGTAGTAGTAGAAGTAGTAGAAGTAGAAGTAGTAGAAGTAGAAGTTGAAGTAAAAGTTGTAGAAGTAGTAGAAGTGGAAGTAATAGAAGTAGAAGTAGTAGAAGTAGTAGAAGTAGAAGTAGTAGAAGTAGTAGAAGTAGAAGTAGTAGAAGAAGTACAAGTAGTAGAAGTAGAAGTAGTAGAAGTAGTAGTAGTAGAAGTAGTAGAAGTAGAAGTAGAAGGAGTAGAAGTAGAAGTAGTAGAAGTAGAAGTAGAAGTAGAAGAAGTAGAAGTAGAAATAGAAGTAGTAGAAGTAGAAGTAGGAGAAGTAGGAGTAATAGAAGTAGTAGTATTAGTAGAAGTAGGAGAAGTAGAAGAAGTAGAAGTAGAAGTAGAAGCAGAAGTAGTAGAAGTAGAAGTTGAAGTAGTAGAAGAAGTATATGTAGTATAAGTAGTAGTAGTAGAAGTAGAAGAAGTAGTAGAAGTAAGAGAAGTAGAAATAGAAGTAGAAGTAGTAGTAGTAGTAGAAGTAGTAGAAGTAGAAGTAGTAGAAGAAGTAGAAGTTGTAATAGTAGAAGTAGTAGAAGTAGTAGAAGTAGTAGTAGAAGTATTAGAAGTAGAAGTAGAAGTAGAAGTAGTAGAAGTAGAAGTAGTAGAAGTAGAAGTAGAAGTAGTAGAAGTAGTAGTAGTAGAAGTAGAAGTAGAAGTAGTAGAAGTAGTAGTAGTAGAAGTAGAAGAAGTAGAAGTTGAAGTAGAAATAGTAGAAGTAGAAACAGAAGTAGTAGAAGTAGAAGTAGAAGTAGTAGAAGTAGAAGTAGTAGAAGTAGAAGTAGTAGAAGTAGAAGTAGAAGTAGTAGAAGTAGTAGAAGTAGAAGAAGAAGTAAAAGTAGTAGAAGTAGAAGTAGAAGAAGTAGAAGAAGTAGAAGTAGTAGAAGTAGAAGAAGTAGTAGAAGTAGAAGTAGTAGAAGTAGAAGTAGTAGAAGTAGTAGAAGTAGAAGTAGTAGAACTAGAAGTAGAAGTAGTAGAAGTAGTAGAAGTAGAAGAAGTAGAAGTAGAAGAAGTAGAAGTTGTAGAAGAAGTAGAAGTAGAAGAGGTAGAAGACGTAGAAGTAGTAGAAGTAGAGGAAGTAGAAGTAGCAGTAGTAGAAGTAGAAGTGGTAGTAGAAGTAGCAGTAGAAGTAGAAGTAGTAGAAGTAGAAGTTGAAGTAGAAGTAGTAGAAGTAGAAATATTAGAAGTGGAAGAAGTAGAAGTAGTAGAAGTAGAAGTAGTAGAAGTAGTAGAAGTAGAAGTAGTAGAACTAGAAGTAGAAGTAGTAGAAGTAGTAGAAGTAGTAGTAGAAGTAGTAGTAGTAGAAGTAGTAGAAGTAGTAGAAGTAGAAGTAGTAGAAGTAGTAGAAGTAGAAGTAGTAGAAGTAGAAGTAGAAGAAGTAGAAGTAGTAGAAGAAGTAGATGTAGTAGAAGTAGAAGTCGCAGGAGAAGCAGAAGTAGTAGAAATAGCAGAAGTAGAAGTAGTAGATGTAGTAGAAGTTGTAGAAGTAGAAGTAGAAGTAGAAGTAGAAGAAGTAGAAGTCGTAGAAGTAGATGTAGAAGAAGTAGATGTAGTAGAAGTAGAAGAAGTAGAAGTAGCAGTAGTAGAAGTAGAAGTGGTAGTAGAAGTAGTAGTAGAAGTAGTAGAAGTAGAAGTAGTAGAAGTAGAAGTTGAAGTAAAAGTTGTAGAAGTAGTAGAAGTAGAAGTAATAGAAGTAGAAGTAGTAGAAGTAGTAGAAGTAGTAGAAGTAGAAGTAGTAGAAGTAGTAGAAGTAGTAGAAGTAGAAGTAGTAGAAGAAGTACAAGTAGTAGAAGTAGAAGTAGTAGAAGTAGTAGTAGTAAAAGTAGTAGTAGTAGAAGTAGTAGAAGTAGAAGTAGTAGAAGTAGTAGAAGTAGAAGTAGAAGTAGTAGAAGTAGAAGTAGTAGAAGTAGAAGTAGTAGAAGTAGAAGTAGAAGTAGTAGAAGTAGTAGAAGTAGAAGAAGAAGTAAAAGTAGTAGAAGTAGAAGTAGAAGAAGAAGAAGAAGTAGAAGTAGTAGAAGTAGAAGAAGTAGTAGAAGTAGAAGTAGTAGAAGTAGAAGTAGTAGAAGTAGTAGAAGTAGAAGTAGTAGAACTAGAAGTAGAAGTAGTAGAAGTAGTAGAAGTAGAAGAAGTAGAAGTAGTAGAAGTAGTAGAAGTAGAAGTAGTAGAAGTAGTAGAAGTAGAAGTAGTAGAACTAGAAGTAGAAGTAGTAGAAGTAGTAGAAGTAGTAGTAGAAGTAGTAGTAGTAGAAGTAGTAGAAGTAGTAGAAGTAGAAGTAGTAGAAGTAGTAGAAGTAGAAGTAGTAGAAGTAGAAGTAGAAGAAGTAGAAGTAGTAGAAGAAGTAGATGTAGTAGAAGTAGAAGTCGCAGAAGAAGCAGAAGTAGTAGAAATACTAGAAGTAGAAGTAGTAGAAGTAGTAGAAGTAGAAGTAGAAGTAGAAGAAGTAGAAGTCGTAGAAGTAGATGTAGAAGAAGTAGATGTAGTAGAAGTAGAAGAAGTAGAAGTAGCAGTAGTAGAAGTAGAAGTGGTAGTAGAAGTAGTAGTAGAAGTAGTAGAAGTAGAAGTAGTAGAAGTAGAAGTTGAAGTAAAAGTTGTAGAAGTAGCAGAAGTGGAAGTAATAGAAGTAGAAGTAGTAGAAGGAGTAGAAGTAGAAGTAGTAGAAGTAGTAGAAGTAGAAGTAGTAGAAGAAGTACAAGTAGTAGAAGTAGAAGTAGTAGAAGTAGTAGTAGTAGAAGTAGAAGTAGAAGGAGTAGAAGTAGAAGTAGTAGAAGTAGAAGTAGAAGTAGAAGAAGCAGAAGTAGAAATAGAAGTAGTAGAAGTAGAAGTAGGAGAAGTAGGAGTAATAGAAGTAGTAGTATTAGTAGAAGTAGGAGAAGTAGAAGAAGTAGAAGTAGAAGTAGAAGCAGAAGTAGTAGAAGTAGAAGTTGAAGTAGTAGAAGAAGTATAAGTAGTATAAGTAGTAGTAGTAGAAGTAGAAGAAGTAGTAGAAGTAAGAGAAGTAGAAATAGAAGTGGAAGTAGTAGTAGTAGTAGAAGTAGTAGAAGTAGAAGTAGTAGAAGAAGTAGAAGTAGAAGTTGTAATAGTAGAAGTAGTAGAAGTAGTAGAAGTAGTAGTAGAAGTATTAGAAGTAGAAGTAGAAGTAGAAGTAGTAGAAGTAGAAGTAGTAGAAGTAGAAGTAGAAGTAGTAGAAGTAGTAGTAGTAGAAGTAGAAGTAGTAGAAGTAGTAGTAGTAGAAGTAGAAGAAGTAGAAGTTGAAGTAGAAATAGTAGAAGTAGAAGCAGAAGTAGTAGAAGTAGAAGTAGTAGAAGTAGTAGAAGTTGAAGTAGAAGTAGTAGAAGTAGAAGTAGTAGAAGTAGAAGTAGAAGTAGTTGAAGTAAAAGTAGTTGAAGTAGAAGTAGTAGAAGTAGTAGAAGAAGAAGTAGTAGAAGTAGAAGTAGAAGTAGAAGTGGTTGAAATAGAAGTAGAAGTAGAAGAAGTAGAAGTAGTAGAAGTAGTAGAAGCAGAAGTAGTAGAAGTTGAAATAGAAGTAGAAATAGTAGAAGTAGAAGTAGAAGTAGTAGAAGAAGTAGTAGAAGTAGAAGAAGTTGAAGTAGAAGTAGTAGAAGTAGTAGAAGTAGAAGTAGTAGAAGTAGAAGTAGTTGAAGTAAAAGTAGTTGAAGTAGAAGTAGTAGAAGCAGTAGAAGAAGTAGCAAAAGTAGTAGAAGTAGTAGAAGTAGAAGTAGTAGAAGTAGAAGTAGTAGAAGTAGTAGAAGTAGAAGTAGTAGAAGTAGCAGTTGAAGTAGTAGAAGTAGAAGTAGAATTAGTAGAAGTAGAAGTAGAAGTAGCAGTAGAAGTAGTAGAAGTAGAAGTAGAAGGAGTAGAAGTAGAAGTAGTAGAAGTAGAAGTAGAAGAAGTAGAAGTAGAAGTAGAAGCAGAAGTAGTAGAAGTAGAAGTAGTAGAAGTAGTAGAAGTAGAAGTAGAAGCAGAAGTAGTAGAAGTAGAAGTAGTAGAAGTAGAAGAAGTAGAAGTAGAAATAGAAGCAGAAGTAGTAGAAGTAGAAGTAGAAGGAGTAGAAGTAGTAGAAGTAGAAGTAGTGGAAGTAGTAGTAGTAGTAGAAGTTGGAGAAGTAGAAATAGAAGTAGAAGAAGTAGAAGTAGAAGAAGTAGAAGAAGTAGACGTAGAAGTAGTAGTAGTAGAAGTAGTAGAAGTAGAAGTAGTAGAAGTAGTAGAAGTAGAAGAAGTAGTAGAAGTAGAAGTATTAGAAGTAGAATTAGTAGAAGTAGTAGAAGTAGCAGTAGAAGAATTAGAAGAAGTAGAAGTAGTAGAAGTAGAAGTAGTAGAAGTAGTAGAAGTAGAAGTAGAAGTAGTAGAAGTTGAAGTAGAAGTAGAAATAGTAGAAGTAGAAGCAGAAGTAGTAGAAGTAGTAGAAGTAGTAGAAGTTGAAGTAGAAGTAGTAGAAGTAGTAGAAGTAGAAGTAGTAGAAGTAGAAGTAGAAGTAGTAGAAGTAGAAGTAGAAGTGGTTGAAATAGAAGTAGAAGTAGAAGTAGAAGTAGTAGAAGTAGAAGTAGTAGAAGTTGAAGTAGTAGTAGAAGAAGTAGAAGTAGTAGAAGAAGAAGTAGTAGAAGTAGAAGTAGAAGAAGTAGAAGTAGTAGAAGTAGGAGAAATAGAAGATATAGTAGAAATAGAAGTAGTAGAAGTAGTAGTAGTAGAAGTCGTAGAAGTAGTAGTAGTAGAAGTAGAAGTAGAAGTAGTAGAAGTAGTAGAAGTAGAAGTAGTAGAAGTAGAAGTAGCAGTAGAAGTAGTAGAAGTAGCAGTAGAAGTAGTAGAAGTAGTGGAAGTAGAAGTAGAAGTAGTAGAAGTAGTAGAAGCAGAAGAAGTAGAAGCAATAGAAGTAAAAGCAGTAGAAGTAGAAGTAGTAGAAGAAGTAGAAATAGTAGAAGAAGTAGAAGTAGTAGAAGTAGAATTAGTAGAAGTAGAAGTAGCAGTAGAAGTAGTAGAAGTAGAAGTAGAAGGAGTAGAAGTAGAAGTAGTAGAAGTAGAAGTAGAACAAGTAGAAGTAGAAGTAGTAGAAGTAGAAGTAGTAGAAGTAGAAGTAATAGAAGTAGTAGTATTAGTAGAAGTAGTAGAAGTAGTAGAAGTAGTAGAAGTAGAAGTAGAAGTAGAAGCAGAAGTAGTAGAAGTAGAAGTTGTAGAAGTAGAAGTAGTAGAAGTAGAAGTAGTAGAAGTAGAAGTAGTAGAAGTAGTAGTAGTAGAAGTAGAAGAAGTAGTATAAGTAGGAGAAGTAGAAATAGAAGTAGAAGAAGTAGAAGTAGAAGAAGTAGAAGAAGTAGAAGTAGTAGTAGTAGAAATAGTAGAAGTAGAAGTTGTAGAAGTAGTAGAAATAGAAGTAGTAAAAGTAGTAGAAGTAGAAAAAGTAGAAGTAGTGGAAGTAGAAATAGAAGTAGTAGAAGTAGTAGAAGCAGAAGAAGTAGAAGTAATAGAAGTAGAAGTAGTAGAAGAAGAAGTAGTAGAAGTAGTAGAAGTAGTAAAAGAAGTAGAAGTAGTAGAAGTAGAATTAGTAGAAGTAGAAGTAGAAGTAGCAGTAGAAGTAGTAGAAGTAGAAGTAGAAGTAGAAGTAGAAGGAGTAGAACTAGAAGTAGTAGAAGTAGAAGTAGAAGAAGTAGAAGTAGAAGTAGTAGAAGTAGTAGAAGTAGAAGAAGTAGAAGTAGAAGTAGAAGTAGAAGCAGAAGTAGAAGTAGAAGTTGTAGAAGAAGTAGAAGTAGTAGAAGTAGTAGTAGTAGAAGTAGAAGAAGTAGTATAAGTAGGAGAAGTAGAAATAGAAGTAGAAGTAGAAGTAGAAGAAGTAGAAGAAGTAGAAGTAGTAGTAGAAGTAGTAGAAGTAGAAGTAGTAGAAGTAGAATTAGTAGAAGTAGAAGTAGTAGAAGTATAATTAGTAGAAGTAGTAGAAGTAGCTGTAGAAGTAGTAGAAGTAGAAGTAGTAGAAGAAGAAGTAGTAGAAGTAGAAGAAGTAGTAGTAGAAGTAGTAGAAGTTGAAGTAGAAGTAGAATTAGTAGAAGTAGAAGCAGAAGTAGTAAAAGTAGAAGTAGTAGAAGTAGTAGTTGAAGTAGAAGTAGTAGAAGTAGAAATAGTAGAAGTAGAAGTAGTTGACGTAAAAGTAGTTGAAGTAGAAGTAGTAGAAGAAGAAGTAGTAGAAGTAGAAGTAGAAGTGGTTGAAATAGAAGTAGAAGTAGAAGAAGTAGAAGTAGAAGTAGTAGAAGTAGTAGAAGTTGAAGTAGAAGTAGAAATAGTAGAAGTAGAAGTAGAAGTAGTAGAAGAAGTAGTAGAAGTATTAGAAGTTGAAGTAGAAGTAGTAGAAGTAGTAGAAACAGAAGAAGTAGAAGGAATAGAAGTAGAAGTAGTAGAAGTAGCAGAAGAAGTAGAATAGTAGAAGTAAAATAAGTAGAAGTAGAAGTAGAAATAGCAGTAGAAGTAGTAGAAGTAGAAGTAGAAGTAGAAGGAGTAGATGTAGAAGTAGTAGAAGTAGAAGAAGTAGAAGTAGAAGTAGAAGTAGTAGAAGTAGAAGTAGTAGAAGTAGAAATAATAGAAGTAGTAGTATTAGAAGAAGTAGTAGAAGTAGTAGAAGTAGAAGAAGTAGAAGTAGAAGTAGAAGCAGAAGTAGTAGAAGTAGAAGTAGAAGTTGTAGAAGTAGAAGTAGTAGAAGTAGAAGTAGTAGAAGAAGTAGAAGTAGTAGTAGTAGAAGTAGAAGAAGTAGTATAAGTAGGAGAAGTAGAAATAGAAGTAGAAGAAGTAGAAGTAGAAGAAGTAGAAGAAGTAGAAGTAGTAGAAGTAGCAGAAGTAGAAGTAGTAGAAGTAGTAGAAGTAGAAGTAGTAGAAGTAGTAGAAGTAGCTGTAGAAGTAGTAGAAGTAGAAGTAGTAGAAGTAGAAGTAGTAGAAGTAGAAGAAGTAGTAGTAGAAGTAGTAGAAGTTGAAGTAGAAGTAGAAATAGTAGAAGTAGAAGCAGAAGTAGTAGAAGTAGAAGTAGTAGAAGAAGTAGAAGTTGATGTAGAAGTAGTAGAAGTAGTAGAAGTAGAAGTAGTAGAAGTAGAATTAGAAGTAGTTGATGTAAAAGTAGTTGAAGTAGAAGTAGTAGAAGTAGTAGAAGAAGAAGTAGTAGAAGTAGAAGTATACGTGGTTGAAATAGAAGTAGAAGTAGAAGAAGTAGAAGTAGAAGTAGTAGAAGTAGAAGTAGTAGAAGTTGAAGTAGAAATAGAAATAGTAGAAGTAGAAGTAGAAGTAGAAGTAGTAGAAGAAGTAGTAGAAGTAGTAGAAGTTGAAGTAGAAGTAATAGAAGCAGTAGAAGTAGTAGAAGTAGCAGTAGAATTAGTAGAAGTAGAAGCAGAAGTAGTAGAAGTAGAAGTAGTAGAAGTAGTAGAAGTAGTAGTAGTGGAAGTAGAAGAAGTAGTAGAAGTAGGAGAAGTAGAAATAGTAGTAGAAGCAGAAGTAGTAGTAGTAGAAGTAGTAGAAGTAGAAGTAGTAGAAGTAGTAGAAGTAGAAGTAGAAGTAAAAATAGTAGAAGTAGAAGTAGTAGAAGTAGAAGTAGAAGTAGTTGAAGTTGAAGTAGGAGTAGAAATAGTAGAAGCATAAGTAGTAGAAGTAGAAGTAGTAGAAGTAGGAGTAGAAGTAGTTGTAGTAAAAGTAGTTGAAGTAAAAGTAGTAGAAGTAGTAGAAGAAGAAGTAGTAGAAGTAGAAGTAGAAGTGGTCGAAATAGAAGTAGAAGTAGTAGAAGTAGAAGTAGTAGAAGTTGAAATAGAAGTAGAAATAGTAGAAGTAGAAGTAGTAGAAGAAGTAGTAGAAGTAGTAGAAGTTGAAGTAGAAGTAGTAGAAGTAGTATAAGTAGAAGTAGTAGAAGTAGAAGTAGAAGTAGTAGAAGTAAAAGTAGTTGAAGTAGAAGCAGTAGAAGTAGTAGAAGAAGAAGTAGTAGAAGTAGAAGAAGTAGAAGTAGTAGAAGTAGTAGAAGTAGCAGTAGAAGTAGTAGAAGTAGAAGTAGAAGTAGTAGAAGTAGAAGTAGTAGAAGTAGTAGTAGAAGTAGCAGTAGAAGTATTAGAAGTAGAAGTAGTAGAAGTAGAAGTAGTAGAAGTAATAGAAGTAGTAGAAGTAGAAGTAGTAAAAGTAGTAGAAGTAGTAGAAGTAGTAGAAGTAGAAGAAGTAAATGAAGTAGAAGTAGAAGTAGTAGAAGTAGAAGTAGTAGAAGTAGAAGTAGTAGAAGTAGAAGTAGTAGAAGAAGTAGAAGTAGTAGAAGTAGAAGAAGTAGAAGTAGAAAAATGTAGAAGTAGAAGTAGTAGTAGAAGTAGTAGAAGAAGAAGTAGAAGTAGTAGAAGAAGTAGAAGTAGTAGAAGAAGTAGAAGAAGTAGTAGCAGTAGAAGTAGTAGAAGTAGAAGTAGTAGAAGAAGTAGAAGTAGAAGAAGTAGAAGTAGAAGAAGTAGAAGTAGAAGTAGTAGAAGTAGAAGTAGTAGAAGTAGTAAAAGTAGTAGAAGAAGTAGAAGAAGTAGAAGTAGTGGAAGTAGAAGTAGTAGAAGTAGAAGAAGTAGAAGTAATAGAAGTAGAAGTAGTAGAAGTAGAAGTAGTAGAAGGAGTAGAAGAAGTAGAAGTAGTAGAAGTAGGATTAGTAGAAGTAGAAGTGGAAGTAGCAGTAGAAGTAGTAGAAGTAGAAGGAGAAGGAGTAGAAGTAGAAGTAGTAGAAGTAGAAGTAGAAGAAGTAGAAGTAGAAGTAGTAGAAGTAGAAGTAGTAGAAGCAGAAGTAATAGAAGTAGTATTAGTAGAAGTAGTAGAAGTAGTAAAAGTAGAAGAAGTAGAAGTAGAAGTAGAAGCAGAAGTAGTAGAAGTAGAAGTAGTAGAAGTAGAAGCAGTAGAAGTAGAAGAAGTAGAAGTAGTAGTAGTAGAAGTAGAAGAAGTAGTAGAAGTAGGAGAAGTAGAAATAGAAGAAGAAGTAGAAGTAGAAGAAGTAGAAGTAGTAGAAGTACTAGTAGTAGAAGTAGTAGAAGTAGAAGTAGTAGAAGTAGTAGAAGTTGAAATAGAAGTACTAGAAGTAGAAGTAGTAGAAGTAGAAGAAGTAGCTGTAGAAGTAGTAGAAGTAGAAGTAGAAATAGTAGAAGTAGAAGAAGTAGTAGTAGAAGTAGAAGGAGTAGAAGTTGGAGTAGAAGTAGAAATAGTAGAAGTAGAAGCAGAAGTAGTAGAAGTAGTAGAAGTAGTAGAAGTTGAAGTAGAAGTAGTAGAAGGAGTAGAAGTAGTAGAAGTAGAAGTAGTAGAAGTAGAAGTAGTTAAAGTAAAAGTAGTTGAAGTAGAAGTAGTAGAAGAAGAAGTAGTAGAAGTAGAAGTAGAAGTGGTTGAAATTGAAGTAGAAGTAGAAGTAGAAGTAGAAGTAGTAGAAGTAGAAGTAGTAGAAGAAGTAGTAGAAGTAGTAGAAGTTGAAGTAGAAGTAGTAGAAGTAGTATAAGTAGAAGTAGTAGAAGTAGAAGTAGTTGAACTAAAAGTAGTTGATGTAGAAGTAGTAGAAGAAGAAGGAGTATAAGTAGTAGAAGTAGAAGAAGTAGAAGTAGTAGAAGTAGTAGAAGTAGTAGAAGTAGAAGTAGTAGAAGTAGAAGTAGAAATAGTAGAAGTAGAAGCAGTAGAAGTAGTAGTAGAAGTAGCAGTAGAAGTATTAGAAGTAGAAGTAGTAGAAGTAGAAGTAGTAGAAGTAATAGAAGTAGTAGAAGTAGAAGTAGTAAAAGTAGTAGAAGTAGAAGTAGTAGAAGAAGAAGTAAATGAAGTAGAAGTAGTAGAAGTAGAAGTAGTAGAAGTAGAAGTAGTAGAAGAAGAAGTAGAAGTAGTAGTAGTAGAAGTAGAAGTAGTAGAAGTAGGAGAAGTAGAAGTAGAAAAATGTAGAAGAAGTAGAAGTAGTAGTAGTAGAAGTAGTAGAAGTAGAAGTAGTAGAAGAAGTAGAAGTAGAAGTAGTAGAAGTAGTAGAAGTAGAAGTAGTAGAAGTAGTAGTTGAAGTAGAAGTAGAAGTAGGAGTAGAAGTAGTAGTAGTAGAAGTAGAAGTAGAAGTAGTTGAAATAGAAGTAGAAGTAGTAGAAGTAGTAGAAGTAGAAGTAGTAGAAGTAGAGGTATAAGTAGTAGAAGTAGAAATAGTAGAAGTAGTAGAAGTAGAAGTAGTAGAAGTAGAAGTAGTAGAAGTAGAAGTAGAAGTAGTAGACGTAGTAGAAGTAGAAGTAGTAGAAGTAGAAGAAGTAGAAGTAGTAGAAGTAGAAGTAGTAGAAGTAGAAGTAGTAAAAGTAGTAGAAGTAGAAGTAGTAGAAGTATTTGAAGTAGAAGAAGTAGAAGTAGAAGAAGTAGAAGTAGTAGAAGTAGAAGTAGAAGTAGTAGAAGTAGTAGAAGTAGAAGTAGAAGTAGAAGTAGTAGAAGTAGAAGTAGTAGAAGTAGTAGAAGTAGAAGTAGTTGAAATAGAAGTAGTAGAAGTCAAAGTAGTAAAAGTAGTAGAAGTAGAAGTAGTAGAAGTAGTAGAAGTAGAAGGAGTAGAAGTAGTAGTAGTAGAAGTAGTAGAAGTAGAAGTATTAGAAGTAGTAGAAGAAGTAGAAGTAGTTGAAGTAGAAGGAGTAGAAGTAGAAGGAGATGAAGTAGAAGTAGAAGTAGTAGAAGTAGTAGTAGAAGTAGTAGAAGTAGAAGCATTAGAAGTAGAAGTAGAAGTATTAGAAGTAGTAGTAGAAGTAGTAGAAGTAGTAGAAGTTGAAGTAGAAAAAGTAGTAGTAGAAGTAGAAGTAGTAGAAGTAGTAGAAGTAGAAGTAGAAAAATTAGAAGTAGTAGAAGTAGTAGAAGTAGGAGAAGTAGAAGTAGTAGAAGTAAAAGTAGTTGAAATAGAAGTAATAGAAATAGAAGTAGTAGAAGTAGTTGAAGTAGAAGTAGTAGAAGAAGTAGAAGTAGTAGAAGTAGAAGTAGTAGAAGTAGAAGTCGAAGTGGTAGAAGTAGAAGTAGTAGAAGTAGAAGTAGTAGAAGTTGAAGTAGTAGTAGAAGTAGTAGAAGTAGAAGAAGTAGAAGTATTAGAAGTAGAAGTAGTAGTAGAAGTAGAAGTAGAAGTAGTAGAAGTAGAAGAAGTAGAAGAAGTAATAGAAGTAGAAGTAGTAGAAGTAGTAGTAGTAGAAGGAAAAGTAGAAGTAGTAGAAGTAGTAGAAGTAGAAGTAGTAGAAGTAGATGTAGAAGTAGTAGAAGTAGTAGAAGTACAATTAGTAGAAGTAGAAGTAGTAGAAGTAGTAGAAGTAGAAGTAGTAGAAGTAGTAGAAGTACAAGTAGTAGAAGTAGAAGTAGAAGTAGTAGAAGTACAAGTAGTAGAAGTAGAAGTAGAAGTAGTAGAAGTAGAAGTAGTAGAAGAAGATGTAGAAGTAGTAGAAGTAGAAGAAGTAGAAGTAGAAGAAGTAGTTGAAGTAGAAGTAATAGAAGTAGAAGTAGAAGTAGTAGAAGCAGTAAAAGTAGAAGTAGGAGTAGTAATAATAAAAATAATAATAATAATAATTTTTATTTATATAGCGCCAACATATTCTGCAGCACTTTACAATTAAGCGGGGACATGTACAGACAATAAATAAGTAAATAAATGAATAAATAAATAAGTAGTAGAAGTAGAAGTAGTAGAAGTGGAAGTATAAGTAGTAGAAGTAGAAGTAGTCAAAGTAGAAGTAGAAGTAGTAGAAGTAGAAGTAGGATTAGTAAAAGTAGAAGTAGTAGAAGTAGAAGTAGTAGAAGTAGTAGAAGTAGAAGTAGTAGAAGTGGAAGTAGTAGAAGTAGAAGTAGAAGAAGAAGAAGTAGAAGAAGTAGAAGAAGTAGAAGTAGAAGAAGTAGTTGAAGTAGAAGTAATAGAAGTAGAAGTAGTAGAAGTAGTAGAAGTAGGAGTAGTAGAAGTAGAAGTAGAAGTAGTAGAAGTAGAAGTAGTCGAAGTAGAAGTAGAAGTAGTAGAAGTAGGAGTAGTAGAAGTAGAAGTAGTAGAAGTAGTAGAAGTAGAAGTAGTAGAAGTAGAAGTAGAAGAAGTAGAAGTAGTAGAAATAGAAGAAGTAGTAGAAGTAGAAGTAGAAGTAGTAGAGTTAGAAGAAGTAGTAGTAGTAGAAGTAGAAGTAGAAGTAGTAGAAGTAGTAGTAGAAAAAGAAATAGTAGAAGTAGTAGAAGTACAAGTAGTAGAAGTAGTAGATGTAGTAGAAGTATTAGTAGTAGAAGTAGAAATAGTAGAAGTAGAAGTAGCAGAAGTAGTAGAAGTAGTGGTAGTAGTAGTAGTAGAAGTAGTAGTAGTAGAAGTAGTAGAAGTAGAAGAAGTAGAAGAAGTAGAAGTAGTAGAAGTAGAAGAAGACGTAGAAGTAGTAGAAGAAGTAGAAGAAGAAGTACAAGTAGACGTAGTAGAAGTAGAATTAGTAAAAGTAAAATTAGTAGAAGTAGAAGTAGTTGAAGAAGTAGTAGAAGTAGAAGTATTAGAAGTAGTAGTAGAAGTATTAGAAGTAGTAGTAGAAGTAGTAGAAGTAGTAGAAGTAGAAGTAGTAGAAGAATTAGAAGTAGTAGAAGTAGTAGAAGTAGAAGTAGTAGAAGTAGAAGAAGTAGAAGTAGTAGAAGTAGAAGAAGTAGAAGTAGCAGTAGTAGAAGTAGAAGTGGTAGTAGAAGTAGTAGTAGAAGTAGAAGTAGAAGTAGTAGAAGTAGAAGTTGAAGTAGAAGCAGTAGAAGTAGAAGTAGTAGAAGTAGAAGAAGAAGAAGTAGTAGAAGTAGTAGAAGTAGTTGAAGTAGGAGTAGTAGAAGTATAAGTAGAAGTAGCAGAAGAAGAAGTAGAAGTAGTCAAAGTAGAAGTAGAAGTATAAGTAGTAGAAGTAGAAGTCGTAGTAGATGTAGTAGAAGTAGAAGTAGTAGAAGTAGAAGAAGTAGAAGAAGTAGAAGAAGAAGTAGTAGAAGAAGTAGAAGAAGTAGTAGAAGTAGAAGTAGTAGAAGTAGTAGAAGTAGTAGAAGTAGAAGTAGTAGAAGTAGTAGAAGTAGAAGTAGTTGAAGTAGATGTAGAAGTAGTAGAAGTAGTAGAAGTACAGGTAGTAGAAGTAGAAGTAGTAGAAGTAGTAGAAGTAGAAGTAGTAGAAGTAGTAGAAGTAGAAGAAGTAGAAGTAGAAGAAGTAGTTGAAGTAGAAGTAATAGAAGTAGAAGTAGAAGTAGTAGAAGTAGAAGAAGTAGGAGTAGTAGAAGTAGAAGGAGAAGTAGAAGTAGTAGAAGAAGTAGAAGTAGTAGAAGTAGAAGTAGACAAAGCAGAAGTAGAAGTAGTAGAAATAGGAGTAGTAGAAGTAGAAGTAGTAGAAGTAGTAGAAATAGAAGTAGTAGAAGTATTAGAAGTAGAAGTAGTAGAAGTAGAAGAAGTAGTAGAAGTAGAAGTAGAAGTAGCAGAAGTAGTAGAGTTAGAAGAAGTAGTAGTAGTAGAAGTAGAAGTAGAAGTAGAAGTAGTATTAGAAGTAGAAGTAGTAGAAGTAGTAGAAGTACAAGTAGTAGAAGCAGTAGACGTTTTGGTAGTAGAAGTAGAAATAGTAGAAGTAGTAGAAGTAGAGGTAGTAGTAATAGTAGTAGTAGTAGAAGTAGTTGTAGTAGAAGTAGAAGTAGTAGAAGTAGAAGTAGAAGTAGTAGAAGTACTAGAAGATGTAGAAGTATTAGAAGTAGTAGTAGAAGTAGAAGAAGTAGAAGAAGTAGAAGTAGCAGTAGTAGAAGTAGAAGTGGTAGTAGAAGTAGTAGTAGAAGTAGTAGAAGTAGAAGTTGTAGAAGTAGAAGTTGAAGTAGAAGTAGTAGAAGTTGAAGTAGTAGAAGTAGTAGAAGTAGAAGAAGTAGAAGTGGAAGGATTAGAAGTAGAAGTAGTAGAAGTAGTAGAAGTAGAAGTAGAAGTAGTAGAAGTAGTAGTAAAAGTAGTAGAAGTAGTAGAAGTAGAAGTAGTAGAAGTAGTAGAAGTAAAAGTAGAAATAGTAGAAGTAGAAGTAGTAGAAGTAGAAGTAGTAGAAGTAGAAGTAGTAGTAGTAGAAGTAGAAGAAGTAGTAGTAGAAGTAGAAGTAGTAGAAGTAGTAGAAGTAGTATTAGTAGAAGTAGGAGAAGAAGTAAAAGTAGTAGAAGTAGAAGAAGTCGAAGAAGTAGAAGAAGTAGAAGTAGTAGAAGTAGAAGAAGTAGTAGAAGTAAAATTAGTAGAAGTAGAAGTAGTAGAAGTAGTAGAAGTAGTAGAAGTGGAAGTAGAAGTAGAAGAAGTAGAAGTAGTAGAAGTAGAAGAAGTAGTAGAAGAAGAAGTAGTAGAAGTAGTAGAGTTAGTAGAAGTAGTAGTAGTAGAAGTAGTAGAAATAGTAGTAGAAGTAGAAGTAGTAGAAGTACAAGTATTAGAAGTAGAAGTAGTAGAAGTAGTAGAAGTAGAAGTAGTAGAAGTAGAAATAGTAGAAGTAGAAGTAGCAGAAGTAGTAGAAGTAAAAGTAGTAGTAGTAGTAGTAGAAGTAGTAGTAGTAGAAGTAGTAGAAGTAGAAGAAGTAGAAGTAGTAGAAGAAGACGTAGAAGTAGTAGAAGAAGTAGAAGAAGAAGTAGAAGTAGACGTAGTAGAAGTAGAATTAGTAAAAGTAAAATTAGTAGAAGTAGAAGTAGTAGAAGAAGTAGTAGAAGAAGTAGAAGTATTAGAAGTAGTAGTAGAAGTAGTAGAAAAAGAAGTATAAGTAGTAGAACTAGAAGTAGAAGAAGTTGAAGTAGTATAAGAAGTAGAAGTAGTAGAAGTAGTAGAAATAGAAGTCACAGAAGTAGAAGTAGTAGATATAGTAGAAGTAGAAGTGGTAGAAGTAGTAGAAAAAGAAGAAGTAGAAGTAGTAGAAGTAGAAGAAGTAGAAGTAGTAGAAGTCGAAGAAGTAGAAGTAGCAGTAGTAGAAGTAGAAGTGGTAGTAGAAGTAGTAGTAGAAGTAGTAGAAGTAGAAGATCTAGAAGTAGTAGAAGTAGTTGAAGTAGAAGTAATAGTAGTAGAAGTAGAAGTAGTAGAAGTAGTAGAAGTAGAAGTAGGAGTAGTAGAAGTAGGAGTAGAAGTAGTAGAAGAAAAAGTAGAAGTAGTCAAAGTAGAAGTAGAAGTATAAGTAGAAGAAGTAGAAGTCGTAGTAGAAGTAGTAGAAGTAGAAGTAGTAGAAGTAGAAGTAGTAGAAGTAGAAGTAGTAGAAGAAGTAGAAGAAGTAGTAGAAGTAGATGTAGAAGTAGTAGAATTAGTAGAAGTACAAGTAGTAGAAGTAGAGGTAGTAGAAGTAGTAGAAGTAGAAGTAGTAGAAGTAGTAGAAGTAGAAGAAGTAGAAGTAGAAGAAGTAGTTGAAGTAGAAGTAATAGAAGTAGAAGTAGAAGAAGTAGAAGTAGTAGAAGTAGGAGTAGTAGAAGTAGAAGTAGAAGTAGTAGAAGTAGAAGTAGAAGTAGTAGAGGTAAAAGTAGTCAAAGTAGAAGTAGAAGTAGAAGTAGTAGAAGTAGGAGTAGTAGAAGTAGAATAGTAGAAGTAGTAGAAGTAGAAGTAGTAGAAGTAGAAGAAGTAGAAGTAGAAGAAGTAGAAGTATTAGAAGTAGAAAAGTAGTAGAAGTAGAAGTAGTAGAAGTAGTAGAGTTAGAAGAAGTAGTAGTAGTAGTAGAAGTAGAAGTAGAAGTAGTAGAAGTAGTAGTAGAAGTAGAAGTAGTAGAAGTAGTAGAAGTACAAGTAGTAGAAGTAGTAGAAGTAGTAGAAGTATTAGTAGTAGAAGTAGAAATAGTAGAAGTAGTAGAAGTAGAAGTAGTAGTAATAGTAGTAGTAGTAGTAGTAGAAGTAGTAGTAGTAGAAGTAGTAGAAGTAGAAGAAGTAGAAGTAGTAGAAGTAGATGTAGTAGAAGAAGTAGAAGTAGACGTAGTAGTAGAAGAAGAAGTAGAAGAAGTAGAAGTATTAGAAGTAGTAGTAGAAGTAGAAGAAGTAGAAGAAGTAGAAGTAGCAGTAGTAGAAGTAGAAGTGGTAGTAGAAGTAGTAGTAGAAGTAGAAGTTGTAGAAGTAGAAGTTGAAGTAGAAGTAGTAGAAGTAGAAGTAGTAGAAGTAGAAGAAGTAGAAGTAGTAGAAGTAGTAGAAGTATAAGTAGTATAAGTAGTAGAAGTAGTAGAAGTAGAAGTAGAAGAATTAGAAGTAGAAGTAGTAGATGTAGTTGAAGTAGAGGTAGAAGTAGTAGAAGTAGTAGAAGTAGTAGAAGTAGAAGTAGTTGAAATAGAAGTAGAAGTAGTAGAAGGAGTAGAAGTAGTAGAAGTAGTAGAAGTAGTAGTAGAAGTAGAAGAAGATGAAGTAGAAGTAGTAGAAGTAGTAGTAGAAGTAGTAGAAGTAGAAGTAGCTGAAATAGAAGTAGAAGTAGTAGAAGTAGAAGTAGAAGTAGTAGAAGTAGAAGTAGAAGAAGTAGAAGTATTAGAAGTAGAAGAAGTAGTAGAAGTAGAAGTAGTAGAAGTAGTAGAGTTAGAAGAAGTTGTAGTAGTAGAAGTAGAAGTAGAAGTAGAAGTAGTAGAAGTAGTAGTAGAAGTAGAAGTAGTAGAAGTAGTAGAAGTACAAGTAGTAGAAGTTGTAGAAGTAGTAGAAGTATTAGTAGTAGAAGTAGAAATAGTAGAAGTAGTAGAAGTAGAAGTAGTAGCAATAGTAGTAGTAGTAGTAGTAGTAGTAGTAGAAGTAGTAGTAGTAGAAGTAGTAGAAGTAGAAGAAGTAGAAGTAGTAGAAGTAGAAGTAGTAGAAGTAGAAGAAGTAGAAGTAGACGTAGTAGAAGTAGAAGTAGTATAAGTAAACGTAGTAGAAGTAGAAGTAGTAGAAGAAGTAGAAGTATTAGAAGTAGTAGTAGAATCATAGAATCATAGAATCATAGAATCGTAGAGTTGGAAGGGACCTCCTGGGCCATCTGGTCCAACCCCCTGCTCAAAGCAGGATTCGCTAAATCATCCCAGTCAGATGTCTGTCCAGCCTCTGTTTGAAGACTTCCATTGAAGGAGAACTCACCACTTCTCGTGGCAGCCTGTTCCACTCATTGATCACTCTAACTGTCAAAAAGTTTTTTCTAATATCTAATCTGTGTCTCTTCCCATTCAGTTTCATCCCATTGCTTCTAGTCTTTCCTTGTGCAAATGACAATAAAGTTGATCCTTCTACAATGTGACAGCCCTTTAGATATTTGTAGACAGCTATTAAGTCTCCTCTCAGTCTTCTCTTTTGCAAACTAAACATTCCCAAATCCTGCAACCTTTCCTCATAAGACAGGGTTTGCAGACCGGTCACCATTCTGGTCGCTCTTTTCTGAACTTGCTCCAGTTTGTTGATGTCTTTTTTAAAATGTGGTGCCCAAAACTGGACACAATATTCCAGATGAGGTCTGACCAAAGAGGAGTAGAGGGAAATAATGACTTCACGTGATCTAGACTGTATGCTTCTGTTAATACATCCTAGAATTGCATTTGCCTTTTTTGCTGCTGCATCACACTGTTGACTCATATTCAGTCTGTGATCTATTAGTATACCCAAGTCTTTTTCACATGTGCTGTCACTTAGCCCTATTCCTCCCATTCTATATATGCTTTTTTCATTTTTATTGCCCAGATGTAGTACTTTGCATTTCTCCCTGTTAAAAACCATTCTGTTAGTTGCTGCCCACTTCTCCAGTTTATTTAAATCTTTTTGAATCCTCTCTCTCTCTTCTCTATTATTAGCTATCCCTCCTAGCTTTGTGTCATCAGCAAATTTAATCAGTTTACCCTCAATTCCTTCATCTAAATCGTTGATAATGATGTTGAACAATACAGGGCCCAGGACAGAGCCCTGTGGTACCCCACTTGAGACATTCTTCCAACTGGATGTGCAGCCATTTACGACCACTCTTTGTGTCCGATCACTAAGCCAGTTATGAATCCACCTAACAGTTGCCTTGTCCATTCCATACTTAGTCATTTTTTCAATAAGGATTGTATGAGAGACTTTGTCAAATGCTTTGCTGAAGTCAAGATATACTATATCTACAGCATTTCCTTGATCCACCCAATCAGTGATACCGTCATAGAAGGAAATTAAGTTAGTCTGACATGACTTATTAGTTAGAAACCCATGCTGACTCTGTTTAATCACTTCATTCTTATCCAGGTATTGACATACATGTTGTTTAATAATTTGTTCAAAGATCTTTCCTGGTATAGAAGTCAGACTCACCGGCCTATAGTTGCCTGGGTCCACCTTCTTCCCCTTTTTGAAGATGGGAACAACATTTGCTCTTCTCCAGTCTTCTGGCACTTCTCCTGTTCTCCAAGAATTTTCAAAGATTATGGAGAGGGGTTCAAAAATTTCTTCTGCTATCTCCTTCAGTACTCTGGGGTGTAATTCATCTGGACCTGGAGACTTGAATTCATTTAGGTTAGCTAAGTGTTTCCTCACTATCTTTCTGTTTATAGATATCCTGGATTCTTCTATTCCCTTAATAGGACAGTGAATAACAGTTGATGTTGCATTTCCTTTCTGAGAGAAAACAGATGCAAAATAGGAATTTAAAAGTTCAGCCTTCTCAACATCCTGTCTTACCATTTCATCATTTTCATCCTGTAAAAATCCTATAGCATCTTTGACTTTTCTTTTACTTTTGACATATCCCCAAAATCCTTTATTATTGCTTTTGACATCTCTTGCAAGCCTCAGTTCATTTTCAGCTTTAGCTAATCTGATTTGTGCCCTGCAGGTACTGCAGACAGCATTATATTCTTCTTTAGATATGCCTCCCTCTTTCCATTTTATAAACATTTTTTTCTTCCTTTTTAGCATGTGCTTAAGTTCTGTGTTCATCCATCCTGGTTTCCTTAAATGCTTCCTATTCTTCCCTCTTTTCGGAATTGTTAACAACTGTGCTTTGAGAATTTCATTTTTCAAGATTTCCCATCCTTCCTGGACATTTTTGTCTTTAAGGATATCCAGCCATTGGATCCCTCCAATTCTCTTTCTGAATCCCTTAAAATCTGCCTTTCTGAAATCTAACCTTGACGTCTGAGTCTTCACAGGTCTTCCACCTCTAGTAATCCAAAATTCTAAAATAGCATGGTCGCTACCTCCTAGGGTCCCAGCCACTTTTACCTCCTCAACCATTTCCTCCCTGTTTATAAGGATTAGATCCAAGGTAGCAGTTCCCCTTGTTTTCTCCCTTACCTTTTGGAAGATAAAGTTGTCAGCAAGAGAGGATAAGAATTTCCTTGACCTGTTAGTTTTGCCTGAGAGAGCTTCCCAACAAATGTCTGGATAGTTGAAATCTCCCATGACAACTATGTCATATTTTTTGGAGAACTTGGCCATCTGATGCATAAAGAGTTCATCTATATCTTCGGCTTGCACAGGCGGCCTGTAGTAAATGCCTACAATGGTGTCCTTTCCATTGTTCTGTCCTTGTATTCTTACCCAAACAGTTTCCACAGAACTCCCAGTCTCTGAAGCTTCAATCTCTGTGCAGATATACGCGTTTCGAACATACAATGCGACACCCCCTCCTCGTTTATCAAGTCTGTTTCTTGCAAATAAGTTGTATCCTTCTAGTCTTGTATTCCAATCATGTGTATTGTCCCACCAAGTTTCAGTGATTCCAATTACATCATATTTCTGTTCCAGTGTTAGTAGTTCCAATTCTCCTTGTTTGTTGCCCATGCTTTGTGCATTAGTATAGAAACATTTTAGTTTGTGATTGGTTTCTCTTTCTCCAATATTTTTATTAATTAGATTCTTTCGTCTTTGTTCTTCCTTTCCACTTCTAATAGCAGAGTTCTCAATAGCATTTGTCAGGTGTATGGCTTTTTCTGGTCTTTTGCTTCCCTTCCCATGTTGTTCTAGTTTAAAGCTCTCCTTACAAGTGTAGCAAGGCGACTTCCAAATACATGCTTTCCAGTCTTCGTAAGGTGCACCCCATCTCTAGCAAGTAGTCCATCGTATAAGTAGTTCACTCCGTGATCCAGAAATCCAAATCGTTGCTGATGGCACCATCGACGTAGCCAGTTGTTCACCTGCAGAATCTTATTCCACCTCCTTGTTCCATGGCCATCCACTGGGAGGATGGAAGAGAAGACCACCTGCGCTCCCAGTTCTTTCACTTTCTTGCCTAAGTCTTCAAAGTCTCTGCAGATGGTTTCCAGGTCGTTTCTTGCGGTGTCATTTGTCCCCACATGTAGTAGCAGGAATGGGTAGTCATCTGTAGGTCTGAAGAGTCCTGATATCCTGTCAGACACATCTTTAATTTTTGCACCTGGAAGACAGCACATTTCTCTTGTAGTTATATCCGGTCTGCAGATAGCGGCCTCTGTTCCTCTCAGCAGGGAATCCCCCATGACCACCACTCTCCGTTTCTTCTTCACAACATTTTTCTTTCTCCATCCAGGAGGACTCTGAGGGCGTACAAGGTTGCTGTTTGTTGGCAAAGTCTTATCCTGATGTATTTCTTCATCGTTTTCCTGCGTGAGAGCCTGGTACTGGTTCCTGAGCAGTATGGGTGCTGACTGCCTCCTGATCCTCCTGCTTCTCTGGGTCACATGTCTCCATTCCTCTGTTTCTTCAGGTGCACTTCGAATTTCTTCTCTTTCTGTAACATGAAGAGATAATTGTGCTCTGTCCAAGAACTCTTCACCTTCCTTAATGATCTTCAACGTAGCTAACCTCTCTTCGAGATTTTGCAACTTTTCCTCCAACAGGGACACAAGCTTGCATTTGTGGCATGTGAAGTTTGGCTTTTCCACTGGTAAATCTGTGAACATGTAGCAAGAAATGCAGCTCACCAAATGGCTCCTGGCCTCTTCCATCTTGAGATTTCTTAAAAACGATGAAAGATGAGCCAAATTTCGCGCGCCGACAGGCGCGCGGTTTTTCCGATTTCCTCTTTTCAGCTGCAACGGCCAAAACCCAGTGATCGTTGAGCTCGCGGAGACTCTTCACTTATCCCAGAAGGCACTGGGAATATGCAAATGATCTCCTCAAGACTCTTCCCCTGGTTTTCCGATTTCCTCTTTTCAGCTGCAACGGCCAAAACCCAGTGATCGTTGAGCTCACGGAGACTCTTCACTTATCCCAGAAGGCACTGGGAATATGCAAATGATCTCCTCAAGACACTTCCCCTGGTTTTCCGATTTCCTCTTTTCAGCTGCAACGGCCAAAACCCAGTGATCGTTGAGCTCACGGAGACTCTTCACTTATCCCAGAAGGCACTGGGAATATGCAAATGATCTCCTCAAGACTCTTCCCTTGGTTTTCCGATTTCCTCTTTTCAGCTGCAACGGCCAAAACCCAGTGATCGTTGAGCTCGCGGAGACTCTTCACTTATCCCAGAAGGCACTGGGAATATGCAAATGATCTCCTCAAGACTCTTCCCCTGGTTTTCCGATTTCCTCTTTTCAGCTGCAACGGCCAAAACCCAGTGATCGTTGAGCTCACGGAGACTCTTCACTTATCCCAGAAGGCACTGGGAATATGCAAATGATCTCCTCAAGACACTTCCCCTGGTTTTCCGATTTCCTCTTTTCAGCTGCAACGGCCAAAACCCAGTGATCGTTGAGCTCACGGAGACTCTTCACTTATCCCAGAAGGCACTGGGAATATGCAAATGATCTCCTCAAGACTCTTCCCTTGGTTTTCCGATTTCCTCTTTTCAGCTGCAACGGCCAAAACCCAGTGATCGTTGAGCTCGCGGAGACTCTTCACTTATCCCAGAAGGCACTGGGAATATGCAAATGATCTCCTCAAGACTCTTCCCCTGGTTTTCCGATTTCCTCTTTTCAGCTGCAACGGCCAAAACCCAGTGATCGTTGAGCTCACGGAGACTCTTCACTTATCCCAGAAGGCACTGGGAATATGCAAATGATCTCCTCAAGACACTTCCCCTGGTTTTCCGATTTCCTCTTTTCAGCTGCAACGGCCAAAACCCAGTGATCGTTGAGCTCGCGGAGACTCTTCACTTATCCCAGAAGGCACTGGGAATATGCAAATGATCTCCTCAAGACTCTTCCCCTGGTTTTCCGATTTCCTCTTTTCAGCTGCAACGGCCAAAACCCAGTGATCGTTGAGCTCACGGAGACTCTTCACTTATCCCAGAAGGCACTGGGAATATGCAAATGATCTCCTCAAGACACTTCCCCTGGTTTTCCGATTTCCTCTTTTCAGCTGCAACGGCCAAAACCCAGTGATCGTTGAGCTCACGGAGACTCTTCACTTATCCCAGAAGGCACTGGGAATATGCAAATGATCTCCTCAAGACTCTTCCCTTGGTTTTCCGATTTCCTCTTTTCAGCTGCAACGGCCAAAACCCAGTGATCGTTGAGCTCGCGGAGACTCTTCACTTATCCCAGAAGGCACTGGGAATATGCAAATGATCTCCTCAAGACTCTTCCCCTGGTTTTCCGATTTCCTCTTTTCAGCTGCAACGGCCAAAACCCAGTGATCGTTGAGCTCACGGAGACTCTTCACTTATCCCAGAAGGCACTGGGAATATGCAAATGATCTCCTCAAGACACTTCCCCTGGTTTTCCGATTTCCTCTTTTCAGCTGCAACGGCCAAAACCCAGTGATCGTTGAGCTCACGGAGACTCTTCACTTATCCCAGAAGGCACTGGGAATATGCAAATGATCTCCTCAAGACTCTTCCCTTGGTTTTCCGATTTCCTCTTTTCAGCTGCAACGGCCAAAACCCAGTGATCGTTGAGCTCGCGGAGACTCTTCACTTATCCCAGAAGGCACTGGGAATATGCAAATGATCTCCTCAAGACTCTTCCCCTGGTTTTCCGATTTCCTCTTTTCAGCTGCAACGGCCAAAACCCAGTGATCGTTGAGCTCACGGAGACTCTTCACTTATCCCAGAAGGCACTGGGAATATGCAAATGATCTCCTCAAGACACTTCCCCTGGTTTTCCGATTTCCTCTTTTCAGCTGCAACGGCCAAAACCCAGTGATCGTTGAGCTCACGGAGACTCTTCACTTATCCCAGAAGGCACTGGGAATATGCAAATGATCTCCTCAAGACTCTTCCCTTGGTTTTCCGATTTCCTCTTTTCAGCTGCAACGGCCAAAACCCAGTGATCGTTGAGCTCGCGGAGACTCTTCACTTATCCCAGAAGGCACTGGGAATATGCAAATGATCTCCTCAAGACTCTTCCCCTGGTTTTCCGATTTCCTCTTTTCAGCTGCAACGGCCAAAACCCAGTGATCGTTGAGCTCGCGGAGACTCTTCACTTATCCCAGAAGGCACTGGGAATATGCAAATGATCTCCTCAAGACTCTTCCCCTGGTTTTCCGATTTCCTCTTTTCAGCTGCAACGGCCAAAACCCAGTGATCGTTGAGCTCACGGAGACTCTTCACTTATCCCAGAAGGCACTGGGAATATGCAAATGATCTCCTCAAGACACTTCCCCTGGTTTTCCGATTTCCTCTTTTCAGCTGCAACGGCCAAAACCCAGTGATCGTTGAGCTCACGGAGACTCTTCACTTATCCCAGAAGGCACTGGGAATATGCAAATGATCTCCTCAAGACTCTTCCCTTGGTTTTCCGATTTCCTCTTTTCAGCTGCAACGGCCAAAACCCAGTGATCGTTGAGCTCGCGGAGACTCTTCACTTATCCCAGAAGGCACTGGGAATATGCAAATGATCTCCTCAAGACTCTTCCCCTGGTTTTCCGATTTCCTCTTTTCAGCTGCAACGGCCAAAACCCAGTGATCGTTGAGCTCACGGAGACTCTTCACTTATCCCAGAAGGCACTGGGAATATGCAAATGATCTCCTCAAGACTCTTCCCTTGGTTTTCCGATTTCCTCTTTTCAGCTGCAACGGCCAAAACCCAGTGATCGTTGAGCTCGCGGAGACTCTTCACTTATCCCAGAAGGCACTGGGAATATGCAAATGATCTCCTCAAGACTCTTCCCCTGGTTTTCCGATTTCCTCTTTTCAGCTGCAACGGCCAAAACCCAGTGATCGTTGAGCTCGCGGAGACTCTTCACTTATCCCAGAAGGCACTGGGAATATGCAAATGATCTCCTCAAGACTCTTCCCCTGGTTTTCCGATTTCCTCTTTTCAGCTGCAACGGCCAAAACCCAGTGATCGTTGAGCTCACGGAGACTCTTCACTTATCCCAGAAGGCACTGGGAATATGCAAATGATCTCCTCAAGACACTTCCCCTGGTTTTCCGATTTCCTCTTTTCAGCTGCAACGGCCAAAACCCAGTGATCGTTGAGCTCACGGAGACTCTTCACTTATCCCAGAAGGCACTGGGAATATGCAAATGATCTCCTCAAGACTCTTCCCTTGGTTTTCCGATTTCCTCTTTTCAGCTGCAACGGCCAAAACCCAGTGATCGTTGAGCTCGCGGAGACTCTTCACTTATCCCAGAAGGCACTGGGAATATGCAAATGATCTCCTCAAGACTCTTCCCCTGGTTTTCCGATTTCCTCTTTTCAGCTGCAACGGCCAAAACCCAGTGATCGTTGAGCTCACGGAGACTCTTCACTTATCCCAGAAGGCACTGGGAATATGCAAATGATCTCCTCAAGACACTTCCCCTGGTTTTCCGATTTCCTCTTTTCAGCTGCAACGGCCAAAACCCAGTGATCGTTGAGCTCACGGAGACTCTTCACTTATCCCAGAAGGCACTGGGAATATGCAAATGATCTCCTCAAGACTCTTCCCTTGGTTTTCCGATTTCCTCTTTTCAGCTGCAACGGCCAAAACCCAGTGATCGTTGAGCTCGCGGAGACTCTTCACTTATCCCAGAAGGCACTGGGAATATGCAAATGATCTCCTCAAGACTCTTCCCCTGGTTTTCCGATTTCCTCTTTTCAGCTGCAACGGCCAAAACCCAGTGATCGTTGAGCTCACGGAGACTCTTCACTTATCCCAGAAGGCACTGGGAATATGCAAATGATCTCCTCAAGACACTTCCCCTGGTTTTCCGATTTCCTCTTTTCAGCTGCAACGGCCAAAACCCAGTGATCGTTGAGCTCACGGAGACTCTTCACTTATCCCAGAAGGCACTGGGAATATGCAAATGATCTCCTCAAGACTCTTCCCTTGGTTTTTCGATTTCCTCTTTTCAGCTGCAACGGCCAAAACCCAGTGATCGTTGAGCTCGCGGAGACTCTTCACTTATCCCAGAAGGCACTGGGAATATGCAAATGATCTCCTCAAGACTCTTCCCCTGGTTTTCCAATTTCCTCTTTTCAGCTGCAACGGCCAAAACCCAGTGATCGTTGAGCTCACGGAGACTCTTCACTTATCCCAGAAGGCACTGGGAATATGCAAATGATCTCCTCAAGACACTTCCCCTGGTTTTCCGATTTCCTCTTTTCAGCTGCAACGGCCAAAACCCAGTGATCGTTGAGCTCACGGAGACTCTTCACTTATCCCAGAAGGCACTGGGAATATGCAAATGATCTCCTCAAGACTCTTCTCTTGGTTTTCCGATTTCCTCTTTTCAGCTGCAACGGCCAAAACCCAGTGATCGTTGAGCTCGCGGAGACTCTTCACTTATCCCAGAAGGCACTGGGAATATGCAAATGATCTCCTCAAGACTCTTCCCCTGGTCTAGTAGAAGTAGAAGAAGTAGAAGAAGTAGAAGTAGCAGTAGTAGAAGTAGAAGTGGTAGTAGAAGTAGTAGTAGAAGTAGAAGTAGAAGTTGTAGAAGTAGAAGTTGAAGTAGAAGTAGTAGAAGTAGAAGTAGTAGAAGTAGAAGAAGTAGAAGTAGTAGAAGTAGTAGAAGTAGTAGAAGTAGAAGTAGAAGAATTAGAAGTAGAAGTAGTAGAAGTAGAAGTAGTAGAAGTAGTAGTAGTAAAAGTAGTAGTAGTAGAAGTAGTAGAAGTAGAAGTAGTAGAAGTAGTAGAAGTAAAAGTAGAAATAGTAGAAGTAGAAGTAGTAGAAGTAGAAGTAGTATAAGTATAGAAGTAGTAGAAGTAGAAGAAGTAGAAGTTTTAGAAGAAGGAGAAGTAGAAGTAGTAGAAGTAGAAGTAGTTGAAGTAGAGGTAGAAGTAGTAGAAGTAGTAGTAGAAGTAGTAGAAGTAGAAGTAGTAGAAGTAGTAGAAGTAGAAGTAGTTGAAATAGAAGTAGAAGTAGTAGAAGGAGTAGAAGTAGTAGAAGTAGTAGAAGTAGTAGTAGAAGTAGAAGAAGTTGAAGTAGAAGTAGTAGAAGTAGTAGAAGTAGAAGTAGCTGAAATAGAAGTAGAAGTAGTAGAAGTAGAAGTAGAAGTAGTAGAAAAAGAAGTAGTAGAAGTAGAAGTAGTAGAAGTAGAAGTAGTAGAAGTACTAGAAGTAGAAGTAGAAGTAGTAGAAGTAGAAGTAGAAGTAGTAGAAGTAGAAGTAGTAGAAGTAGAAGTAGTAGAAGTAGTAGAAGAAGTAGAAGTAGTTGAAGTAGAAGTAGTAGAAGTAGATGTAGTTTTAGTAGAAGTAGAAGTTGTAGAAGTAGTATTAGAAGTAGAAGTAGAAGTATTAGAAGTAGATGTAGAAGTATTAGAAGTAGAAGTATTAGAAGTAGTAGAAGTAGTAGAAGTAGAAGTAGTAGAAGTAGAAAAAGTAGTAGTAGAAGTAGAAGTAGAAGTAGTAGAAGTAGAAGTAGTAGAAGTAGTAGAAGTAGAAGTAGTAGAAGTAGAAGTAGTTGAAATAGAAGTAGTAGAAATAGAGGTAGTAGAAGTAGTAGAAGTAGAAGTAGTAGAAATAGTAGAAGTAGAAGTAGTAGAAGTAGTAGAAGTAGAAGTAGTTGAAATAGACGTAGAAGTAGTAGAAGAAGTAGAAGTAGTAGAAGTAGTAGAAGTAGAAGTAGTAGACATAGTAGTAGAAGTAGAAGTAGTAGAAGTAGTTGAAATAGAAGTAGTAGAAATAGAAGTAGTAGAAGTAGTAGAAGTATTAGAAGAAGTAGAAGTAGGAGTAGTAGAAGTAGTAGAAGTAGAAGTAGTTGAAATAGAAGTAGAAGTAGAAGTAGTAGAAGTCGTAGTGGAAGTAGAAGTAGTAGAAGTAGTAGTAGAAGTAGTAGACGTAGTTGAAATAGAAGTAGAAGTAGTAGAAGTAGAAGTAGTAGAAGTAGAAGTAGTAAAAGTAGAAGTAGTAGAAGTAGTAGAAGTAGAAGTAGTAGAAGTAGAAGTAGAAGTAGTAGAAGTAGAAGTAGTAAAAGTAGAAGTAGTAGAAGTAGAAGTAGTAAAAGTAGTAGAAGTAGTAGTAGTAGAAGTAGAAGTAGTAGAAGTACAAGTAGAAGAAGTAGAAGTAGTTGAAGTAGAAGTAGTAGAAGTAGTTGAAGTAGAAGTAGAAGTAGTAGAAGTAGTAGTAGAAGTAGTAGTAGAAGTATTAGAAGTAGAAGAAGTAGAAGTATTAGAAGTAGAAGTAGTAGAAGTAGTAGAAGTAGAAGTAGTAGAAGTAGAAGTTGAAAAAGTAGTAGTAGAAGTAGAAGTAGTAGAAGTAGAAGTAGAAGAAGAAAAAGTAGAAGTAGTAGAAGTAGTAGAAGTAGTAGTAGTAGAAGTAGTAGAAGTGGAAGTAGAAGAAGTAGAAGTAGTAGAAGTAGAAGTAGGATAAGTAGTAGAAGTAGTAGAAGTAGAAGTAGTAGAATTAGTAGAAGTAGTAGAAGTAGAAGTAGTATAAGAAGTAGAAGTAGTAGAAGTAGTAGTAGAAGTAGAAGTAGTAGAAGTAGTAGAAGTAGAAGTAGTAGAAGTAGAAGTAGTAGAAGAAGTTGAAGTAGAAGTAGTAGAAGTAGTAGAAGTAGAAGTAGAAGAAGTAGTAGTTGAAGTAGAAGTAGAAGTAGTAGTAGAAGTAGTAGTAGTAGAAGTAGTAGAAGTAGAAGTAGAAGTAGTTGAAATAGAAGTAGAAGTAGAAGTAGTAGAAGTAGTAGAAGTAGAAGTAGTAGAAGTAGAAGTATAAGTAGTAGAAGTAGAAGTAGTAGAAGTAGTAGAAGTAGAATTAGAAGTAGTAGAAGTAGAAGAAGTAGAAGTAGTAGACGTAGTAGAAGTAGAAGTAGTAGAAGTAGTAGAAGTAGTTGAAGTAGAAGTAGTAGAAGAAGAAGTAGTAGAAGTAGAAGTAGTAGAAGTATTAGTAGAAGCAGTAGAAGTAGAAGTATTAGAAGTAGAAGTAGAAGTATTAGAAGTAGAAGTAGAAGTATTAGAAGTATTAGAAGTAGAAGTAGTAGAAGTAGTAAAAGTAGAAATAGTAGAAGTAAAGGTAGTAGAAGTAGAAGAAGAAGAAGTAGTAGAAGTAGAAGTAGTAGAAGTATTAGTAGAAGCAGTAGAAGTAGAAGCATTAGAAGTAGAAGTAGAAGTATTAGAAGTAGAAGTAGAAGTATTAGAAGTATTAGAAGTAGAAGTAGTAGAATATTAAAAGTAGAAATAGTAGAAGTAAAGGTAGTAGAAGTAGAAGTAGTAGAAGTAGTAGAAGTAGAAGAAGTAGAAGTAGAGGTAGTAGAAGTAGAAGTAGTAGAAGTAGAAGTAGTAGAAGCAGAAGTAGAGGAAGTAGAAGAAGTAGAAGAAGTAGAAGTAGTAGAAGTAGTAGAAGTAGTAGAAATAGAAGTAGTAGAAGTAGCAGTAGAAGTAGTAGTAGTAGAAGTAGTAGTAGTAGAAGTAGTAGAAGTGGAAGTAGAAGTAGAAGAAGTAGAAGTAGTAGAAGTAGAAGTAGTATAAGTAGTATAATTAGTAGAAG
Source organism: Dendrobates tinctorius (assembly GCF_039654945.1). NCBI lineage: Eukaryota > Metazoa > Chordata > Amphibia > Anura > Dendrobatidae > Dendrobates > Dendrobates tinctorius. The sequence continues at coordinate 1,078,841 of NW_027362105.1, forward strand.
TAGTAGAAGTAGAAGTAGTATAAGTAGTATAAGAAGTAGAAGTAGAAGTAGTAGAAGTAGTAGAAGTAGAAGTAGAAGTAGTAGAAGTAGAAGTAGTTGAAGTAGAAGTAGAAGTAGTAGAAGTAGTAGTAGAAGTAGAAATAGTAGAAGTAGTAGAAGTAGAATAAGTAGAAGTAGCTGAAATAGAATTAGAAGTAGTAGAAGAAGTAGAAGTAGAAGTAGTAGAATTAGTAGAAGTAGAAGTAGTAGAAGTAGTAGTAGAAGTAGAAGTAGAAGTAGTAGTAGAAGTAGTAGAAGTAGTAGTAGTAGAAGTAGTAGAAGAAGAAGTAGAAGTAGTTGAAATAGAAGTAGAAGTAGAAGTAATAGAAGTAGAAGTAGTAGAAGTAGAAGTAGTAGAAGTAGAAGTAGTAGAAGTAGAAGTAGTCAAAGTAGAAGTAGAAGTAGTAGAAGTAGTAGAAGTAGAAGTAGCTGAAATAGAAGTAGAAGTAGTAGAAGTAGAAGTAGAAGTAGTAGAAAAAGAAGTAGTAGAAGTAGAAGTAGTAGAAGTAGAAGTAGTAGAAGTACTAGAAGTAGAAGTAGAAGTAGTAGAAGTAGAAGTAGAAGTAGTAGAAGTAGAAGTAGTAGAAGTAGAAGTAGTAGAAGTAGTAGAAGAAGTAGAAGTAGTTGAAGTAGAAGTAGTAGAAGTAGATGTAGTTTTAGTAGAAGTAGAAGTTGTAGAAGTAGTATTAGAAGTAGAAGTAGAAGTATTAGAAGTAGATGTAGAAGTATTAGAAGTAGAAGTATTAGAAGTAGTAGAAGTAGTAGAAGTAGAAGTAGTAGAAGTAGAAAAAGTAGTAGTAGAAGTAGAAGTAGAAGTAGTAGAAGTAGAAGTAGTAGAAGTAGTAGAAGTAGAAGTAGTAGAAGTAGAAGTAGTTGAAATAGAAGTAGTAGAAATAGAGGTAGTAGAAGTAGTAGAAGTAGAAGTAGTAGAAATAGTAGAAGTAGAAGTAGTAGAAGTAGTAGAAGTAGAAGTAGTTGAAATAGACGTAGAAGTAGTAGAAGAAGTAGAAGTAGTAGAAGTAGTAGAAGTAGAAGTAGTAGACATAGTAGTAGAAGTAGAAGTAGTAGAAGTAGTTGAAATAGAAGTAGTAGAAATAGAAGTAGTAGAAGTAGTAGAAGTATTAGAAGAAGTAGAAGTAGGAGTAGTAGAAGTAGTAGAAGTAGAAGTAGTTGAAATAGAAGTAGAAGTAGAAGTAGTAGAAGTCGTAGTGGAAGTAGAAGTAGTAGAAGTAGTAGTAGAAGTAGTAGACGTAGTTGAAATAGAAGTAGAAGTAGTAGAAGTAGAAGTAGTAGAAGTAGAAGTAGTAAAAGTAGAAGTAGTAGAAGTAGTAGAAGTAGAAGTAGTAGAAGTAGAAGTAGAAGTAGTAGAAGTAGAAGTAGTAAAAGTAGAAGTAGTAGAAGTAGAAGTAGTAAAAGTAGTAGAAGTAGTAGTAGTAGAAGTAGAAGTAGTAGAAGTACAAGTAGAAGAAGTAGAAGTAGTTGAAGTAGAAGTAGTAGAAGTAGTTGAAGTAGAAGTAGAAGTAGTAGAAGTAGTAGTAGAAGTAGTAGTAGAAGTATTAGAAGTAGAAGAAGTAGAAGTATTAGAAGTAGAAGTAGTAGAAGTAGTAGAAGTAGAAGTAGTAGAAGTAGAAGTTGAAAAAGTAGTAGTAGAAGTAGAAGTAGTAGAAGTAGAAGTAGAAGAAGAAAAAGTAGAAGTAGTAGAAGTAGTAGAAGTAGTAGTAGTAGAAGTAGTAGAAGTGGAAGTAGAAGAAGTAGAAGTAGTAGAAGTAGAAGTAGGATAAGTAGTAGAAGTAGTAGAAGTAGAAGTAGTAGAATTAGTAGAAGTAGTAGAAGTAGAAGTAGTATAAGAAGTAGAAGTAGTAGAAGTAGTAGTAGAAGTAGAAGTAGTAGAAGTAGTAGAAGTAGAAGTAGTAGAAGTAGAAGTAGTAGAAGAAGTTGAAGTAGAAGTAGTAGAAGTAGTAGAAGTAGAAGTAGAAGAAGTAGTAGTTGAAGTAGAAGTAGAAGTAGTAGTAGAAGTAGTAGTAGTAGAAGTAGTAGAAGTAGAAGTAGAAGTAGTTGAAATAGAAGTAGAAGTAGAAGTAGTAGAAGTAGTAGAAGTAGAAGTAGTAGAAGTAGAAGTATAAGTAGTAGAAGTAGAAGTAGTAGAAGTAGTAGAAGTAGAATTAGAAGTAGTAGAAGTAGAAGAAGTAGAAGTAGTAGACGTAGTAGAAGTAGAAGTAGTAGAAGTAGTAGAAGTAGTTGAAGTAGAAGTAGTAGAAGAAGAAGTAGTAGAAGTAGAAGTAGTAGAAGTATTAGTAGAAGCAGTAGAAGTAGAAGTATTAGAAGTAGAAGTAGAAGTATTAGAAGTAGAAGTAGAAGTATTAGAAGTATTAGAAGTAGAAGTAGTAGAAGTAGTAAAAGTAGAAATAGTAGAAGTAAAGGTAGTAGAAGTAGAAGAAGAAGAAGTAGTAGAAGTAGAAGTAGTAGAAGTATTAGTAGAAGCAGTAGAAGTAGAAGCATTAGAAGTAGAAGTAGAAGTATTAGAAGTAGAAGTAGAAGTATTAGAAGTATTAGAAGTAGAAGTAGTAGAATATTAAAAGTAGAAATAGTAGAAGTAAAGGTAGTAGAAGTAGAAGTAGTAGAAGTAGTAGAAGTAGAAGAAGTAGAAGTAGAGGTAGTAGAAGTAGAAGTAGTAGAAGTAGAAGTAGTAGAAGCAGAAGTAGAGGAAGTAGAAGAAGTAGAAGAAGTAGAAGTAGTAGAAGTAGTAGAAGTAGTAGAAATAGAAGTAGTAGAAGTAGCAGTAGAAGTAGTAGTAGTAGAAGTAGTAGTAGTAGAAGTAGTAGAAGTGGAAGTAGAAGTAGAAGAAGTAGAAGTAGTAGAAGTAGAAGTAGTATAAGTAGTATAATTAGTAGAAGTAGTAGAAGTAGAAGTAGTATAAGTAGTATAAGAAGTAGAAGTAGAAGTAGTAGAAGTAGTAGAAGTAGAAGTAGAAGTAGTAGAAGTAGAAGTAGTTGAAGTAGAAGTAGAAGTAGTAGAAGTAGTAGTAGAAGTAGAAATAGTAGAAGTAGTAGAAGTAGAATAAGTAGAAGTAGCTGAAATAGAATTAGAAGTAGTAGAAGAAGTAGAAGTAGAAGTAGTAGAATTAGTAGAAGTAGAAGTAGTAGAAGTAGTAGTAGAAGTAGAAGTAGAAGTAGTAGTAGAAGTAGTAGAAGTAGTAGTAGTAGAAGTAGTAGAAGAAGAAGTAGAAGTAGTTGAAATAGAAGTAGAAGTAGAAGTAATAGAAGTAGAAGTAGTAGAAGTAGAAGTAGTAGAAGTAGAAGTAGTAGAAGTAGAAGTAGTCAAAGTAGAAGTAGAAGTAGTAGAAGTAGTAGAAGTAGAAGTAGCTGAAATAGAAGTAGAAGTAGTAGAAGTAGAAGTAGAAGTAGTAGAAAAAGAAGTAGTAGAAGTAGAAGTAGTAGAAGTAGAAGTAGTAGAAGTACTAGAAGTAGAAGTAGAAGTAGTAGAAGTAGAAGTAGAAGTAGTAGAAGTAGAAGTAGTAGAAGTAGAAGTAGTAGAAGTAGTAGAAGAAGTAGAAGTAGTTGAAGTAGAAGTAGTAGAAGTAGATGTAGTTTTAGTAGAAGTAGAAGTTGTAGAAGTAGTATTAGAAGTAGAAGTAGAAGTATTAGAAGTAGATGTAGAAGTATTAGAAGTAGAAGTATTAGAAGTAGTAGAAGTAGTAGAAGTAGAAGTAGTAGAAGTAGAAAAAGTAGTAGTAGAAGTAGAAGTAGAAGTAGTAGAAGTAGAAGTAGTAGAAGTAGTAGAAGTAGAAGTAGTAGAAGTAGAAGTAGTTGAAATAGAAGTAGTAGAAATAGAGGTAGTAGAAGTAGTAGAAGTAGAAGTAGTAGAAATAGTAGAAGTAGAAGTAGTAGAAGTAGTAGAAGTAGAAGTAGTTGAAATAGACGTAGAAGTAGTAGAAGAAGTAGAAGTAGTAGAAGTAGTAGAAGTAGAAGTAGTAGACATAGTAGTAGAAGTAGAAGTAGTAGAAGTAGTTGAAATAGAAGTAGTAGAAATAGAAGTAGTAGAAGTAGTAGAAGTATTAGAAGAAGTAGAAGTAGGAGTAGTAGAAGTAGTAGAAGTAGAAGTAGTTGAAATAGAAGTAGAAGTAGAAGTAGTAGAAGTCGTAGTGGAAGTAGAAGTAGTAGAAGTAGTAGTAGAAGTAGTAGACGTAGTTGAAATAGAAGTAGAAGTAGTAGAAGTAGAAGTAGTAGAAGTAGAAGTAGTAAAAGTAGAAGTAGTAGAAGTAGTAGAAGTAGAAGTAGTAGAAGTAGAAGTAGAAGTAGTAGAAGTAGAAGTAGTAAAAGTAGAAGTAGTAGAAGTAGAAGTAGTAAAAGTAGTAGAAGTAGTAGTAGTAGAAGTAGAAGTAGTAGAAGTACAAGTAGAAGAAGTAGAAGTAGTTGAAGTAGAAGTAGTAGAAGTAGTTGAAGTAGAAGTAGAAGTAGTAGAAGTAGTAGTAGAAGTAGTAGTAGAAGTATTAGAAGTAGAAGAAGTAGAAGTATTAGAAGTAGAAGTAGTAGAAGTAGTAGAAGTAGAAGTAGTAGAAGTAGAAGTTGAAAAAGTAGTAGTAGAAGTAGAAGTAGTAGAAGTAGAAGTAGAAGAAGAAAAAGTAGAAGTAGTAGAAGTAGTAGAAGTAGTAGTAGTAGAAGTAGTAGAAGTGGAAGTAGAAGAAGTAGAAGTAGTAGAAGTAGAAGTAGGATAAGTAGTAGAAGTAGTAGAAGTAGAAGTAGTAGAATTAGTAGAAGTAGTAGAAGTAGAAGTAGTATAAGAAGTAGAAGTAGTAGAAGTAGTAGTAGAAGTAGAAGTAGTAGAAGTAGTAGAAGTAGAAGTAGTAGAAGTAGAAGTAGTAGAAGAAGTTGAAGTAGAAGTAGTAGAAGTAGTAGAAGTAGAAGTAGAAGAAGTAGTAGTTGAAGTAGAAGTAGAAGTAGTAGTAGAAGTAGTAGTAGTAGAAGTAGTAGAAGTAGAAGTAGAAGTAGTTGAAATAGAAGTAGAAGTAGTAGAATATTAAAAGTAGAAATAGTAGAAGTAAAGGTAGTAGAAGTAGAAGTAGTAGAAGTAGTAGAAGTAGAAGAAGTAGAAGGAGAGGTAGTAGAAGTAGAAGTAGTAGAAGTAGAAGTAGTAGAAGCAGAAGTAGAGGAAGTAGAAGAAGTAGAAGAAGTAGAAGTAGTAGAAGTAGTAGAAGTAGTAGAAATAGAAGTAGTAGAAGTAGCAGTAGAAGTAGTAGTAGTAGAAGTAGTAGTAGTAGAAGTAGTAGAAGTGGAAGTAGAAGTAGAAGAAGTAGAAGTAGTAGAAGTAGAAGTAGTATAAGTAGTATAATTAGTAGAAGTAGTAGAAGTAGAAGTAGTATAAGTAGTATAAGAAGTAGAAGTAGAAGTAGTAGAAGTAGTAGAAGTAGAAGTAGAAGTAGTAGAAGTAGAAGTAGTTGAAGTAGAAGTAGAAGTAGTAGAAGTAGTAGTAGAAGTAGAAATAGTAGAAGTAGTAGAAGTAGAATAAGTAGAAGTAGCTGAAATAGAATTAGAAGTAGTAGAAGAAGTAGAAGTAGAAGTAGTAGAATTAGTAGAAGTAGAAGTAGTAGAAGTAGTAGTAGAAGTAGAAGTAGAAGTAGTAGTAGAAGTAGTAGAAGTAGTAGTAGTAGAAGTAGTAGAAGAAGAAGTAGAAGTAGTTGAAATAGAAGTAGAAGTAGAAGTAATAGAAGTAGAAGTAGTAGAAGTAGAAGTAGTAGAAGTAGAAGTAGTAGAAGTAGAAGTAGTCAAAGTAGAAGTAGAAGTAGTAGAAGTAGTAGAAGTAGAAGTAGCTGAAATAGAAGTAGAAGTAGTAGAAGTAGAAGTAGAAGTAGTAGAAAAAGAAGTAGTAGAAGTAGAAGTAGTAGAAGTAGAAGTAGTAGAAGTACTAGAAGTAGAAGTAGAAGTAGTAGAAGTAGAAGTAGAAGTAGTAGAAGTAGAAGTAGTAGAAGTAGAAGTAGTAGAAGTAGTAGAAGAAGTAGAAGTAGTTGAAGTAGAAGTAGTAGAAGTAGATGTAGTTTTAGTAGAAGTAGAAGTTGTAGAAGTAGTATTAGAAGTAGAAGTAGAAGTATTAGAAGTAGATGTAGAAGTATTAGAAGTAGAAGTATTAGAAGTAGTAGAAGTAGTAGAAGTAGAAGTAGTAGAAGTAGAAAAAGTAGTAGTAGAAGTAGAAGTAGAAGTAGTAGAAGTAGAAGTAGTAGAAGTAGTAGAAGTAGAAGTAGTAGAAGTAGAAGTAGTTGAAATAGAAGTAGTAGAAATAGAGGTAGTAGAAGTAGTAGAAGTAGAAGTAGTAGAAATAGTAGAAGTAGAAGTAGTAGAAGTAGTAGAAGTAGAAGTAGTTGAAATAGACGTAGAAGTAGTAGAAGAAGTAGAAGTAGTAGAAGTAGTAGAAGTAGAAGTAGTAGACATAGTAGTAGAAGTAGAAGTAGTAGAAGTAGTTGAAATAGAAGTAGTAGAAATAGAAGTAGTAGAAGTAGTAGAAGTATTAGAAGAAGTAGAAGTAGGAGTAGTAGAAGTAGTAGAAGTAGAAGTAGTTGAAATAGAAGTAGAAGTAGAAGTAGTAGAAGTCGTAGTGGAAGTAGAAGTAGTAGAAGTAGTAGTAGAAGTAGTAGACGTAGTTGAAATAGAAGTAGAAGTAGTAGAAGTAGAAGTAGTAGAAGTAGAAGTAGTAAAAGTAGAAGTAGTAGAAGTAGTAGAAGTAGAAGTAGTAGAAGTAGAAGTAGAAGTAGTAGAAGTAGAAGTAGTAAAAGTAGAAGTAGTAGAAGTAGAAGTAGTAAAAGTAGTAGAAGTAGTAGTAGTAGAAGTAGAAGTAGTAGAAGTACAAGTAGAAGAAGTAGAAGTAGTTGAAGTAGAAGTAGTAGAAGTAGTTGAAGTAGAAGTAGAAGTAGTAGAAGTAGTAGTAGAAGTAGTAGTAGAAGTATTAGAAGTAGAAGAAGTAGAAGTATTAGAAGTAGAAGTAGTAGAAGTAGTAGAAGTAGAAGTAGTAGAAGTAGAAGTTGAAAAAGTAGTAGTAGAAGTAGAAGTAGTAGAAGTAGAAGTAGAAGAAGAAAAAGTAGAAGTAGTAGAAGTAGTAGAAGTAGTAGTAGTAGAAGTAGTAGAAGTGGAAGTAGAAGAAGTAGAAGTAGTAGAAGTAGAAGTAGGATAAGTAGTAGAAGTAGTAGAAGTAGAAGTAGTAGAATTAGTAGAAGTAGTAGAAGTAGAAGTAGTATAAGAAGTAGAAGTAGTAGAAGTAGTAGTAGAAGTAGAAGTAGTAGAAGTAGTAGAAGTAGAAGTAGTAGAAGTAGAAGTAGTAGAAGAAGTTGAAGTAGAAGTAGTAGAAGTAGTAGAAGTAGAAGTAGAAGAAGTAGTAGTTGAAGTAGAAGTAGAAGTAGTAGTAGAAGTAGTAGTAGTAGAAGTAGTAGAAGTAGAAGTAGAAGTAGTTGAAATAGAAGTAGAAGTAGTAGAATATTAAAAGTAGAAATAGTAGAAGTAAAGGTAGTAGAAGTAGAAGTAGTAGAAGTAGTAGAAGTAGAAGAAGTAGAAGTAGAGGTAGTAGAAGTAGAAGTAGTAGAAGTAGAAGTAGTAGAAGCAGAAGTAGAGGAAGTAGAAGAAGTAGAAGAAGTAGAAGTAGTAGAAGTAGTAGAAGTAGTAGAAATAGAAGTAGTAGAAGTAGCAGTAGAAGTAGTAGTAGTAGAAGTAGTAGTAGTAGAAGTAGTAGAAGTGGAAGTAGAAGTAGAAGAAGTAGAAGTAGTAGAAGTAGAAGTAGTATAAGTAGTATAATTAGTAGAAGTAGTAGAAGTAGAAGTAGTATAAGTAGTATAAGAAGTAGAAGTAGAAGTAGTAGAAGTAGTAGAAGTAGAAGTAGAAGTAGTAGAAGTAGAAGTAGTTGAAGTAGAAGTAGAAGTAGTAGAAGTAGTAGTAGAAGTAGAAATAGTAGAAGTAGTAGAAGTAGAATAAGTAGAAGTAGCTGAAATAGAATTAGAAGTAGTAGAAGAAGTAGAAGTAGAAGTAGTAGAATTAGTAGAAGTAGAAGTAGTAGAAGTAGTAGTAGAAGTAGAAGTAGAAGTAGTAGTAGAAGTAGTAGAAGTAGTAGTAGTAGAAGTAGTAGAAGAAGAAGTAGAAGTAGTTGAAATAGAAGTAGAAGTAGAAGTAATAGAAGTAGAAGTAGTAGAAGTAGAAGTAGTAGAAGTAGAAGTAGTAGAAGTAGAAGTAGTCAAAGTAGAAGTAGAAGTAGTAGAAGTAGTAGAAGTAGAAGTAGCTGAAATAGAAGTAGAAGTAGTAGAAGTAGAAGTAGAAGTAGTAGAAAAAGAAGTAGTAGAAGTAGAAGTAGTAGAAGTAGAAGTAGTAGAAGTACTAGAAGTAGAAGTAGAAGTAGTAGAAGTAGAAGTAGAAGTAGTAGAAGTAGAAGTAGTAGAAGTAGAAGTAGTAGAAGTAGTAGAAGAAGTAGAAGTAGTTGAAGTAGAAGTAGTAGAAGTAGATGTAGTTTTAGTAGAAGTAGAAGTTGTAGAAGTAGTATTAGAAGTAGAAGTATTAGAAGTAGATGTAGAAGTATTAGAAGTAGAAGTATTAGAAGTAGTAGAAGTAGTAGAAGTAGAAGTAGTAGAAGTAGAAAAAGTAGTAGTAGAAGTAGAAGTAGAAGTAGTAGAAGTAGAAGTAGTAGAAGTAGTAGAAGTAGAAGTAGTAGAAGTAGAAGTAGTTGAAATAGAAGTAGTAGAAATAGAGGTAGTAGAAGTAGTAGAAGTAGAAGTAGTAGAAATAGTAGAAGTAGAAGTAGTAGAAGTAGTAGAAGTAGAAGTAGTTGAAATAGACGTAGAAGTAGTAGAAGAAGTAGAAGTAGTAGAAGTAGTAGAAGTAGAAGTAGTAGACATAGTAGTAGAAGTAGAAGTAGTAGAAGTAGTTGAAATAGAAGTAGTAGAAATAGAAGTAGTAGAAGTAGTAGAAGTATTAGAAGAAGTAGAAGTAGGAGTAGTAGAAGTAGTAGAAGTAGAAGTAGTTGAAATAGAAGTAGAAGTAGAAGTAGTAGAAGTCGTAGTGGAAGTAGAAGTAGTAGAAGTAGTAGTAGAAGTAGTAGACGTAGTTGAAATAGAAGTAGAAGTAGTAGAAGTAGAAGTAGTAGAAGTAGAAGTAGTAAAAGTAGAAGTAGTAGAAGTAGTAGAAGTAGAAGTAGTAGAAGTAGAAGTAGAAGTAGTAGAAGTAGAAGTAGTAAAAGTAGAAGTAGTAGAAGTAGAAGTAGTAAAAGTAGTAGAAGTAGTAGTAGTAGAAGTAGAAGTAGTAGAAGTACAAGTAGAAGAAGTAGAAGTAGTTGAAGTAGAAGTAGTAGAAGTAGTTGAAGTAGAAGTAGAAGTAGTAGAAGTAGTAGTAGAAGTAGTAGTAGAAGTATTAGAAGTAGAAGAAGTAGAAGTATTAGAAGTAGAAGTAGTAGAAGTAGTAGAAGTAGAAGTAGTAGAAGTTGAAGTTGAAAAAGTAGTAGTAGAAGTAGAAGTAGTAGAAGTAGAAGTAGAAGAAGAAAAAGTAGAAGTAGTAGAAGTAGTAGAAGTAGTAGTAGTAGAAGTAGTAGAAGTGGAAGTAGAAGAAGTAGAAGTAGTAGAAGTAGAAGTAGGATAAGTAGTAGAAGTAGTAGAAGTAGAAGTAGTAGAATTAGTAGAAGTAGTAGAAGTAGAAGTAGTATAAGAAGTAGAAGTAGTAGAAGTAGTAGTAGAAGTAGAAGTAGTAGAAGTAGTAGAAGTAGAAGTAGTAGAAGTAGAAGTAGTAGAAGAAGTTGAAGTAGAAGTAGTAGAAGTAGTAGAAGTAGAAGTAGAAGAAGTAGTAGTTGAAGTAGAAGTAGAAGTAGTAGTAGAAGTAGTAGTAGTAGAAGTAGTAGAAGTAGAAGTAGAAGTAGTTGAAATAGAAGTAGAAGTAGAAGTAGTAGAAGTAGTAGAAGTAGAAGTAGTAGAAGTAGAAGTATAAGTAGTAGAAGTAGAAGTAGTAGAAGTAGTAGAAGTAGAATTAGAAGTAGTAGAAGTAGAAGAAGTAGAAGTAGTAGACGTAGTAGAAGTAGAAGTAGTAGAAGTAGTAGAAGTAGTTGAAGTAGAAGTAGTAGAAGAAGAAGTAGTAGAAGTAGAAGTAGTAGAAGTATTAGTAGAAGCAGTAGAAGTAGAAGTATTAGAAGTAGAAGTAGAAGTATTAGAAGTATTAGAAGTAGAAGTAGTAGAAGTAGTAAAAGTAGAAATAGTAGAAGTAAAGGTAGTAGAAGTAGAAGAAGAAGAAGTAGTAGAAGTAGAAGTAGTAGAAGTATTAGTAGAAGCAGTAGAAGTAGAAGCATTAGAAGTAGAAGTAGAAGTATTAGAAGTAGAAGTAGAAGTATTAGAAGTATTAGAAGTAGAAGTAGTAGAATATTAAAAGTAGAAATAGTAGAAGTAAAGGTAGTAGAAGTAGAAGTAGTAGAAGTAGTAGAAGTAGAAGAAGTAGAAGTAGAGGTAGTAGAAGTAGAAGTAGAAGTAGTAGAAGTAGAAGTAGTAGAAGCAGAAGTAGAGGAAGTAGAAGAAGTAGAAGAAGTAGAAGTAGTAGAAGTAGTAGAAGTAGTAGAAATAGAAGTAGTAGAAGTAGCAGTAGAAGTAGTAGTAGTAGAAGTAGTAGTAGTAGAAGTAGTAGAAGTGGAAGTAGAAGTAGAAGAAGTAGAAGTAGTAGAAGTAGAAGTAGTATAAGTAGTATAATTTGTAGAAGTAGTAGAAGTAGAAGTAGTATAAGTAGTATAAGAAGTAGAAGTAGAAGTAGTAGAAGTAGTAGAAGTAGAAGTAGAAGTAGTAGAAGTAGAAGTAGTTGAAGTAGAAGTAGAAGTAGTAGAAGTAGTAGTAGAAGTAGAAATAGTAGAAGTAGTAGAAGTAGAATAAGTAGAAGTAGCTGAAATAGAATTAGAAGTAGTAGAAGAAGTAGAAGTAGAAGTAGTAGAATTAGTAGAAGTAGAAGTAGTAGAAGTAGTAGTAGAAGTAGAAGTAGAAGTAGTAGTAGAAGTAGTAGAAGTAGTAGTAGTAGAAGTAGTAGAAGAAGAAGTAGAAGTAGTTGAAATAGAAGTAGAAGTAGAAGTAATAGAAGTAGAAGTAGTAGAAGTAGAAGTAGTAGAAGTAGAAGTAGTCAAAGTAGAAGTAGAAGTAGTAGAAGTAGGAGTAGTAGAAGTAGAAGTAGTAGAAGTAGTAGAAGTAGAAGTAGTAGAAGTAGAAGTAGAAGAAGTAGAAGTATTAGAAGTAGAAGAAGTAGTAGAAGTAGAAGTAGTAGAAGTAGTAGAGTTAGAAGAAGTAGTAGTAGTAGTAGAAGTAGAAGTAGAAGTAGTAGAAGTAGTAGTAGAAGTATAAGTAGTAGAAGTAGTAGAAGTACAAGTAGTAGAAGTTGTAGAAGTAGTAGAAGTATTAGTAGTAGAAGTAGAAATAGTAGAAGTAGTAGAAGTAGAAGTAGTAGCAATAGTAGTAGTAGTAGTAGTAGTAGTAGAAGTAGTAGTAGTACAAGTAGTAGAAGTAGAAGAAGTAGAAGTAGTAGAAGTAGAAGTAGAAGAAGTAGAAGAAGTAGAAGTAGATGTAGTAGAAGTAGAAGTAGTAGAAGTTGAAGTAGTAGAAGCAGAAGTAGTAGAAGTAGAAGAAGTAGAAGAAGTAGAAGTAGTAGAAGTAGTAGAAGTAGTAGAAATAGAAGTAGCAGAAGTAGCAGTAGAAGTAGTAGTAGTAGAAGTAGTAGTAGTAGAAGTAGTAGAAGTGGAAGTAGAAGTAGAAGAAGTAGAAGTAGTAGAAGTAGAAGTAGTATAAGTAGTATAATTAGTAGAAGTAGTATAAGTAGTAGAAGTAGTAGAAGTAGAAGTAGTAGAAGTAGTAGAAGTAGAAGTAGTAGAAGTAGAAGTAATAGAAGTAGAAGTAGTTGAAGTAGAAGTAGAAGTAGTAGAAGTAGTAGTAGAAGTAGAAGTAGAAGTAGTAGAAGTAGTAGAAGTAGTATAAGTAGAAGTAGTTGAAATAGAATTAGAAGTAGTAGAAGAAGTAGAAGTAGAAGTAGTAGAATTAGTAGAAGTAGAAGTAGTAGAAGTAGTAGTAGAAGTAGAAGTAGAAGTAGTAGTAGAAGTAGTAGAAGTAGTAGTAGTAGAAGTAGTAGAAGTAGAAGTAGTTGAAATAGAAGTAGAAGTAAAAGTAATAGAAGTAGAAGTAGTAGAAGTAGTAGAAGTAGAAGTAGAAGTAGTAGAAGAAGAAGTAGTCAAAGTAGAAGTAGAAATAGAAGTAGTAGAAGTAGGAGCAGTAGAAGTAGAAGTAGTAGAAGTAGTAGAAGTAGAAGTAGTAGAAGTAGTAGAGTTAGAAGAAGTAGTAGTAGTAGTAGTAGTAGTAGAAGTAGAAGTAGAAGTAGTAGAAGTAGTAGAAGTACAAGTAGTAGAAGTTGTAGAAGTAGTAGAAGTATTAGTAGTAGAAGTAGAGATAGTAGAAGTAGTAGAAGTAGAAGTAGTAGCAATAGTAGTAGTAGTAGTAGTAGTAGTAGTAGTAGTAGTAGTAGTAGTAGAAGTAGTAGTAGCAGAAGTAGTAGAAGTAGAAGAAGTAGAAGTAGTAGAAGTAGAAGTAGAAGAAGAAGTAGAAGAAGTAGAAGTAGACGTAGTAGAAGTAGAAGTAGTATAAGTAAACGTAGTAGAAGTAGAAGTAGTAGAAGAAGTAGAAGTATTAGAAGTAGTAGTAGAAGTAGAAGAAGTAGAAGAAGTAGAAGTAGCAGTAGTAGAAGTAGAAGTGGTAGTAGAAGTAGTAGTAGAAGTAGAAGTAGAAGTTGTAGAAGTAGAAGTTGAAGTAGAAGTAGTAGAAGTAGAAGTAGTAGAAGTAGAAGAAGTAGAAGTAGTAGAAGTAGTAGAAGTAGAAGTAGTAGAAGTAGTAGAAGTAGTAGAAGTAGAAGTAGAAGAATTAGAAGTAGAAGTAGTAGAAGTAGAAGTAGTAGAAGTAGTAGTAGTAAAAGTAGTAGTAGTAGAAGTAGTAGAAGTAGAAGTATTAGAAGTAGTAGAAGTAAAAGTAGAAATAGTAGAAGTAGAAGTAGTAGAAGTAGAAGTAGTATAAGTATAGAAGTAGTAGAAGTAGAAGAAGTAGAAGTTTTAGAAGAAGTAGAAGTAGAAGTAGTAGAAGTAGAAGTAGTTGAAGTAGAGGTAGAAGTAGTAGAAGTAGTATTAGAAGTAGAAGTAGTAGAAGTAGAAGTAGTAGAAGTAGTAGAAGTAGAAGTAGTTGAAATAGAAGTAAAAGTAGTAGAAGGAGTAGAAGTAGTAGAAGTAGTAGTAGAAGTAGAAGAAGTTGAAGTAGAAGTAGTAGAAGTAGTAGTACAAGTAGTAGAAGTAGAAGTAGCTGAAATAGAAGTAGAAGTAGTAGAAGTAGAAGTAGAAGTAGTAGAAAAAGAAGTAGTAGAAGTAGAAGTAGAAGTAGAAGTAGTAGAAGTAGAAGTAGTAGAAGTACTAGAAGTAGAAGTAGAAGTAGTAGAAGTAGAAGTAGAAGTAGTAGAAGTAGAAGTAGTAGAAGTAGAAGTAGTAGAAGTAGTAGAAGAATTAGAAGTAGTTGAAGTAGAAGTAGTAGAAGTAGAAGTAGTTTTAGTAGAAGTAGAAGTTGTAGAAGTAGTATTAGAAGTAGAAGTAGAAGTATTAGAAGTAGATGTAGAAGTATTAGAAGTAGAAGTATTAGAAGTAGTAGAAGTAGTAGAAGTAGAAGTAGTAGAAGTAGAAAAAGTAGTAGTAGAAGTAGAAGTAGTAGAAGTAGAAGTAGTAGAAGTAGTAGAAGTAGAAGTAGTAGAAGTAGAAGTAGTTGAAATAGAAGTAGTTGAAATAGAGGTAGTAGAAGTAGTAGAAGTAGAAGTAGTAGAAGAAGTAGAAGTAGAAGTAGTAGAAGCAGTAGAAGTAGAAGTAGTTGAAATAGACGTAGAAGTAGTAGAAGTAGTAGAAGTAGTAGAAGTAGTAGAAGTAGTAGTAGAAGTAGAAGTAGTAGAAGTAGTAGTAGAAGTAGTAGAAGTAGTTGAAATAGAAGTAGAAGTAGTAGAAGTAGAAGTAGAAGTAGTAGAAGTAGTAGAAGTAGAAGTAGAAGCAGTAGAAGTAGAAGTAGAAGTAGAAGTAGTAAAAGTAGAAGTAATAGAAGTAGAAGTAGAAGTAGAAGTAGTAGAAGTACAAGTAGTAGAAGTAGAAGTAGTAGAAGTAGTAGAAGTAGAAGTAGTAGAAGTAGTAGAAGTAGAAGTAGTAGAAGTAGTAGAAGTAGAAGTAGAAGTAGTAGAAGAAGTAGAAGTAGTAGAAGTAGTAGAAGTAGAAGTAGTAGAAGTAGAAGTAGTAAAAGTAGTAGAAGTAGAAGTAGTAGAAGTAGAAGTAGTAGAAGTAGTAGTAGAAGTAGAAGTAGTAAAAGTAGAAGTAATAGAAGTAGAAGTAGAAGTAGTAGAAGTACAAGTAGTAGAAGTAGAAGTAGTAGAAGAAGTAGAAGTAGTAGAAGTAGTAGAAGTAGAAGTAGTAGAAGTAGAAGTAGTAGAAGTAGAAGTAGTGAAAGTAGTAGAAGTAGTAGAAGTAGTAGAAGTAGTAGAAGTAGTAGAAGTAGAAGTAGTAGAAGAAGTAGAAGTAGTAGAAGTAGTAGAAGTAGAAGTAGTAGAAGTAGAAGTAGTAGAAGTAGAAGTAGTGAAAGTAGTATAAGTAGAAGTAGTAGAAGTAGAAGTAGCAGAAGTAGTAGAAGTAGTTGAATTAGAAGGTAGTAGAAGTAGTAGAAGTAGAAGTAGTAGAAGAAGTAGAAGTAGTAGAAGTAGTAGAAGTAGAAGTAGTTGAAATAGACGTAGAAGTAGTAGAAGTAGTAGAAGTAGTAGAAGTAGTAGAAGTAGAAGTAGTAGAAGTAGTAGTAGAAGTAGAAGTAGTAGAAGTAGTAGTAGAAGTAGTAGAAGTAGTTGAAATAGAAGTAGAAGTAGTAGAAGTAGAAGTAGAAGTAGTAGAAGTAGTAGAAGTAGAAGTAGAAGCAGTAGAAGTAGAAGTAGAAGTAGAAGTAGTAAAAGTAGAAGTAATAGAAGTAGAAGTAGAAGTAGAAGTAGTAGAAGTACAAGTAGTAGAAGTAGAAGTAGTAGAAGTAGTAGAAGTAGAAGTAGGAGAAGTAGTAGAAGTAGTAGAAGTAGTAGAAGTAGAAGTAGAAGTAGTAGAAGAAGTAGAAGTAGTAGAAGTAGTAGAAGTAGAAGTAGTAGAAGTAGAAGTAGTAAAAGTAGTAGAAGTAGAAGTAGTAGAAGTAGAAGTAGTAGAAGTAGTAGTAGAAGTAGAAGTAGTAAAAGTAGAAGTAATAGAAGTAGAAGTAGAAGTAGAAGTAGTAGAAGTACAAGTAGTAGAAGTACAAGTAGTAGAAGTAGTAGATGTAGTAGAAGGAGAAGTAGTAGAAGTAGTAGAAGTAGAAGTAGTAGAAGTAGTAGAAGTAGAAGTAGTAGAAGAAGTAGAAGTAGTAGAAGTAGTAGAAGTAGAAGTAGTAGAAGTAGAAGTAGTAGAAGTAGAAGTAGTGAAAGTAGTAGAAGTAGAAGTAGTAGAAGTAGAAGTAGTAGAAGTAGTAGAAGTAGTAGAAGTAGAAGTAGTAGAAGAAGTAGAAGTAGTAGAAGTAGTAGAAGTAGAAGTAGTAGAAGTAGAAGTAGTAGAAGTAGAAGTAGTGAAAGTAGTATAAGTAGAAGTAGTAGAAGTAGAAGTAGCAGAAGTAGTAGAAGTAGTTGAATTAGAAGAAGTAGAAGTAGAAGAAATAGAAGAAGTAGAAGTAGAAGATGTAGAAGTAGTAGAAGTAGAAGTAGAAGTAGAAGTAGTAGAAGTAGAAGCATTAGATGTAGAAGTAATAGAAGTAGAAGTATTAGAAGTAGAAGTAGTAGAAGTAGTAGAAGTAGTAGAAGTAGAAGTAATAGAAGTAGAAGTAGAAAAAGTAGTAGTAGAAGTAGAAGTAGAAGTAGTAGAAGTAGTAGACGTACAAGTAGAAGTAGAAGTAGAAAAATTAGCAGTAGTAGAAGTAGGAGAAGTAGAAGTAGTAGAAGTAAAAGTAGTTGAAATAGAAGTAGTAAAAATAGAAGTAGTAGAAGTAGTAGAAGTAGAAGTAGTATAAGAAGTAGAAGTAGTAGAAGTAGTAGAAGTAGTAGAAGTAGAAGTAGTTGAAATAGAAGTAGAAGTAGTAGAAGAAGTAGAAGTAGTAGAAGTAGAAGTAGTAGAAGTAGTAGTAGAAGTAGAAGTAGTAGAAGTAATAGTAGAAGTAGTTGTAATAGAAGTAGAAGTAGAAGTAGTAGAAGTAGGAGTAGTAGAAGTAGAAGTAGTAGAAGTAGTAGAAGTAGAAGTAGTAGAAGTAGAAGTAGAAGAAGTAGAAGTATTAGGAGTAGAAGAAGTAGTAGAAGTAGAAGTAGTAGAAGTAGTAGAGTTAGAAGAAGTAGTAGTAGTAGAAGTAGAAGTAGAAGTAGTAGAAGTAGTAGTAGAGGTAGAACTAGTAGAAGTAGTAGAAGTACAAGTAGTAGAAGTAGTAGAAGTAGTAGAAGTAGTAGAAGTATTAGTAGTAGAAGTAGAAATAGTAGAAGTAGTAGAAGTAGATGTAGTAGTAATAGTAGTAGTAGTAGTAGTAGAAGTAGTAGTAGTAGAAGTAGTAGAAGTAGAAGAAGTAGAAGTAGTGGAAGTAGAAGTAGAAGTAGTAGAAGAATTAGAAGAAGTAGAAGTAGACGTAGTAGAAGTAGAAGTAGTAGAAGTAAACGTAGTAGAAGTAGAAGTAGTAGAAGAAGTAGTAGAAGAAGTAGAAGTATTAGAAGTAGTAGTAGAAGTAGAAGAAGTAGAAGAAGTAGAAGTAGCAGTAGTAGAAGTAGAAGTGGTAGTAGAAGTAGTAGTAGAAGTAGAAGTTGTAGAAGTAGAAGTTGAAGTAGAAGTAGTAGAAGTAGAAGTAGTATAAGTAGAAGAAGTCGAAGTTGTAGAAGTAGTAGAAGTAGAAGTAGTAGAAGTAGTAGAAGTAGAAGTAGAAGAATTAGAAGTTGAAGTAGTAGAAGTAGAAGTAGTAGAAGTAGTAGTAGTAAAAGTAGTAGAAGTAGTAGAAGTAGTAGAAGTAATAGAAGTAAAAGTAGGAATAGTAGAAGTAGAAGTAGTAGAAGTAGAAGTAGTATAAGTATAGAAGTAGTAGAAGTAGAAGAAGTAGAAGTTTTAGAAGAAGTAGAAGTAGAAGTAGCAGAAGTAGAAGTAGTTGAAGTAGAAGTAGAAGTAGTAGAAGTAGTAGTAGAAGTAGAAGTAGTAGAAGTAGAAGTAGTAGAAGTAGTAGAAGTAGTTGAAATAGAAGTAGAAGTAGAAGTAGTAGAAGGAGTAGAAGTAGTAGAAGTAGAAGTAGTAGAAGTAGTAGTAGAAGTAGAAGAAGTTGAAGTAGAAGTAGTAGAAGTAGTAGTAGTAGAAGTAGTAGAAGTAGAAGTAGCTGAAATAGAAGTAGAAGTAGTAGAAGTAAAAGTAGAAGTAGTAGAAAAAGAAGTAGTAGAAGTAGAAGTAGGAGTAGTAGAAGTAGAATTAGTAGAAGTACTAGAAGTAGAAGTAGTAGAAGTAGAAGTAGAAGTAGTAGAAGTAGTAGAAGTAGAAGTAGTAGAAGTAGTAGAAGAAGTAGAAGTAGTTGAAGTAGAAGTAGTAAAAGTAGAAGTAGTTTTAGTAGAAGTAGAAGTTGTAGAAGTAGTATTAGAAGTAGAAGTAGAAGTATTAGAAGTAGATGTAGAAGTATTAGAAGTAGAAGTATTAGAAGTAGTAGAAGTAGAAGTAGAAGTAGTAGAAGTAGAAAAAGTAGTAGTAGAAGTAGATGTAGAAGTAGTAGAAGTAGAAGTAGTAGAAGTAGTAGAAGTATAAGTAGTATAAGTAGTATAAGTAGTAGAAGTAGTAGAAGTAGAAGTGGTATAAGTAGTAGAAGTAGTAGAAGTAGAAGTAGTAGAAGTAGAAGTAGTAGAAGTAGAAGTAGTAGAAGTAGTAGAAGAAGTAGAAGTAGTAGTAGAAGTAGTAGAAGCAGTAGAAATAGAAGTAGAAGTAGTAGAAGTAGAAGTAGAAGTAGTGGAAGTAGTAGAAGTAGAAGTAGTAGAAGTAGAAGCAGTAGAAGTAGAAGTAGAAGTAGAAGTAGTGGAAGTAGTAGAAGTAGAAGTAGTAGAAGTAGAAGCAGTAGAAGTAGAAGTAGAAGTAGAAGTATTAGAAGTAGAAGTAGAAGTATTAGAAGTATTAGAAGTAGAAGTAGTAGCAGTAGTAAAAGTAGAAATAGTAGAAGTAAAGGTAGTAGAAGTAGTAGAAGTAAAAGTAGTAGAAGTAGTAAAAGTAGTAGAAGTAGAAGAAGTAGAAGTAGAAGTAGTAGAAGTAGTAGAAGTAGAAGAAGTAGAAGTAGAAGTAGTAGAAGTAGAAGTAGTAGAAGTAGAAGTAGTAGAAGTAGTAGAAGCAGAAGTAGTAGAAGTAGAAGAAGTAGAAGAAGTAGAAGTAGTAGAAGTAGTAGAAGTAGTAGAAATAGAAGTAGTAGAAGTAGCAGTAGAAGTAGTTGTAGTAGAAGTAGTAGTAGTAGAAGTAGTAGAATTGGAAGTAGAAGTAGTAGAAGTAGAAGTAGTAGAAGTAGAAGTAGTATAAGTAGTATAAGTAGTAGAAGTAGTAGAAGTAGAAGTAGTATAAGTAGTAGAAGTAGTAGAAGTAGAAGTAGTGGAAGTAGTAGAAGTAGAAGTAGAAGTAGAAGTAGTAGAAGTAGAAGTAGTTGAAGTAGAAGTAGAAGTAGTAGAAGTAGTAGAAATAGAAGTAGTTGAAATAGAATTAGAAGTAGTAGAAGAAGTAGAAGTAGAAGTAGTAGAATTAGTAGAAGTAGAAGTAGTAGAAGTAGTAGTAGAAGTAGAAGTAGAAGTAGTATTAGAAGTAGTAGAAGTAGTAGTAGTAGAAGTAGTAGAAGTAGAAGTAGTTGAAATAGAAGTAGAAGTAGAAGTAATAGAAGTAGAAGTAGTAGAAGTAGAAGTAGAAGTAGTAGAAGTAGTAGAAGTAGGAGTAGTAGAAGTAGAAGTAGAAGTAGTAGAAGTAGAAGTAGAAGAAGTAGAAGTATTAGAAGTAGAAGAAGTAGTAGAAGTAGAAGTAGTAGAAGTAGTAGAGTTAGAAGAAGTAGTAGTAGAAGTAGTAGTAGAAGTAGAAGTAGTAGAAGTAGTAGAAGTAGAAGTAGTAGAAGTAGTAGAAGTAGAAGTAGTAGAAGAAGTAGAAGTAGTAGAAGTAGTAGAAGTAGAAGTAGTAGAAGTAGTAATTGAAGTAGAAGTAGAAGTAGTAGTAGAAGTAGTAGTAGTAGAAGTAGTAGAAGTAGAAGTAGAAGTAGTTGAAATAGAAGTAGAAGTAGAAGTAGTAGAAGTAGTAGAAGTAGAAGTAGTAGAAGTAGTAGAAGTAGAATTAGAAGTAGTAGAAGTAGAAGTAGTAGAAGTAGAAGAAGTAGAAGTTGTAGACGTAGTAGAAGTAGAAGTAGTAGAAGTAGTAGAAGTAGTTGAAGTAGAAGTAGTAGAAGTAGAAGTAGTAGAAGTATTAGTAGAAGTAGTAGAAGTAGAAGTATTAGAAGTAGAAGTAGAAGTATTAGAAGTAGAAGTATTAGAAGTATTAGAAGTAGAAGTAGTAGAAGTAGTAAAAGTAGAAATAGTAGAAGTAAAGGTAGTAGAAGTAGTAGAAGTAGAAGTAGTAGAAGTAGTAAAAGTAGTAGAAGTAGAAGAAGTAGAAGTAGAAGTAGTAGAAGTAGTAGAAGTAGAAGAAGTAGAAGTAGAAGTAGTAGAAGTAGAAGTAGTAGAAGTAGAAGTAGTAGAAGTAGTAGAAGCAGAAGTAGTAGAAGTAGAAGAATTAGAAGAAGTAGAAGTAGTAGAAGTAGTAGACATAGAAGTAGTAGAAGTAGCAGTAGAAGTAGTAGTAGTAGAAGTAGTAGTAGTAGAAGTAGTAGAAGTGGAAGCAGAAGTAGTAGAAGTAGAAGTAGTAGAAGTAGTATAAGTAGTAGAAGTAGTAGAAGTAGAAGTAGTATAAGTAGTAGAAGTAGTAGATGTAGAAGTAGTAGAAGTAGAAGTAGTAGAAGTAGAAGTAGAAGTAGAAGTAGTAGAAGTAGTAGTAGAAGTAGAAGTAGTAGAAGTAGTAGAAGTAGTAGAAGTAGTTGAAATAGAATTAGAAGTAGTAGAAGAAGTAGAAGTAGAAGTAGTAGAATTAGTAGAAGTAGAAGTAGTAGAAGTAGTAGTAGAAATAGAAGTAGAAGTAGTAGTAGAAGTAGTAGAAGTAGTAGTAGTAGAAGTAGTAGAAGTAGAAGTAGTTGAAATAGAAGTAGAAGTAGAAGTAATAGAAGTAGAAGTAGTAGACGTAGAAGTAGAAGTAGTAGAAGTAGCAGAAGAAGCAGGAGTAGTAGAAGTAGAAGTAGAAGTAGTAGAAGTAGAAGTAGAAGTAGTAGAAGTAGAAGTAGTCAAAGTAGAAGTAGAAGTAGTAGAAGTAGGAATAGTAGAAGTAGAAGTAGTAGAAGTAGTAGAAGTAGTAGAAGTAGAAGTAGTAGAAGTAGAAGTAGAAGAAGTAGAAGTATTAGAAGTAGAAGAAGTAGTAGAAGTAGAAGTAGTAGAAGTAGTAGAGTTAGAAGAAGTAGTAGTAGTAGTAGAAGAAGTAGAAGTAGAAGTAGTAGAAGTAGTAGTAGAAGTAGAAGTAGTAGAAGTAGTAGAAGTACAAGTAGTAGAAGTAGTAGAAGTAGTAGAAGTATTAGTAGTAGAAGTAGAAATAGTAGAAGTAGTAGAAGTAGAAGTAGTAGTAATAGTAGTAGTAGTAGTAAAAGTAGTAGTAGTAGAAGTAGTAGAAGTAGAAGAAGTAGAAGTAGTAGAAGAAGTAGAAGAAGTAGAAGTAGACGTAGTAGAAGTAGAAGTAGTAGAAGTAAACGTAGTAGAAGTAGAAGTAGTAGAAGAAGTAGTAGAAGAAGTAGAAGTATTAGAAGTAGTAGTAGAAGTAGAAGAAGTAGAAGAAGTAGAAGTAGCAGTAGTAGAAGTAGAAGTGGTAGTAGAAGTAGAAGCAGAAGTTGTAGAAGTAGAAGTTGAAGTAGAAGTAGTAGAAGTAGAAGTAGTAGAAGTAGAAGAAGTAGAAGTAGTAGAAGTAGTAGAAGTAGAAGTAGTAGAAGTAGTAGAAGTAGTAGAAGTAGAAGTAGAAGAATTAGAAGTAGAAGTAGTAGAAGTAGAAGTAGTAGAAGTAGTAGTAAAAGTAGTAGTAGTAGAAGTAGTAGAAGTAGAAGTAGTAGAAGTAGTAGAAGTAAAAGTAGAAATAGTAGAAGTAGAAGTAGTAGAAGTAGAAGTAGTATAAGTATAAAAGTAGTAGAAGTAGAAGAAGTAGAAGTTTTAGAAGAAGTAGAAGTAGAAGTATTAGAAGTAGAAGTAGTTGAAGTAGAAGTAGAAGTAGTAGAATTAGTAGTAGAAGTAGATAGTAGTAGAAGTAGAAGTAGTAGAAGTAGTAGAAGTAGAAGTAGTTGAAATAGAAGTAGAAGTTGTAGAAGGAGTAGAAGTAGTAGAAGTAGAAGTAGTAGAAGTAGTAGTAGAAGTAGAAGAAGTTGAAGTAGAAGTAGTAGAAGTAGTAGTAGAAGTAGTAGAAGTAGAAGTAGCTGAAATAGAAGTAGAAGTAGTAGAAGTAGAAGTAGAAGTAGTAGAAAAAGAAGTAGTAGAAGTAGAAGTAGAAGTAGTAGAAGTAGAAGTAGTAGAAGTACTAGAAGTAGAAGTAGAAGTAGTAGAAGTAGAAGTAGTAGAAGTAGAAGTAGTAGAAGTAAACGTAGTAGAAGTAGTAGAAGAAGTAGAAGTAGTTGTAGTAGAAGTAGTAGAAGTAGAAGTAGTTTTAGTAGAAGTAGAAGTTGTAGAAGTAGTATTAGAAGTAGAAGTAGAAGTATTGGAAGTAGATGTAGAAGTATTAGAAGTAGAAGTATTAGAAGTAGTAGAAGTAGTAGAAGTAGAAGTAGTAGAAGTAGAAAAAGTAGTAGTAGAAGTAGAATTAGAAGTAGTAGAAGTAGAAGTAGTAGAAGTAGTAGAAGTAGAAGCAGTAGAAGTAGAAGTAGTTGAAATAGAAGTAGTAGAAATAGAGGTAGTAGAAGTAGTAGAAGTAGAAGTAGTAGAAGAAGTAGAAGTAGTAGAAGTAGTAGAAGTAGTAGAAATAGAAGTAGTTGAAATAGACGTAGAAGTAGTAGAAGAAGTAGAAGTAGTAGAAGTAGTAGAAGTAGAAGTAGTAGAAGTAGTAGTAGAAGTAGAAGTAGTAGAAGTAGTAGTAGAAGTAGTAGAAGTAGTTGAAATAGAAGTAGAAGTAGTAGAAGTAGAAGTAGAAGTAGTAGAAGTAGTAGAAGTAGAAGTAGAAGCAGTAGAAGTAGAAGTAGAAGTAGAAGTAGTAAAAGTAGAAGTAATAGAAGTAGAAGTAGAAGTAGAAGTAGTAGAAGTAGAAGTAGTAGAAGTAGAAGTAGTAGAAGTAGTAGAAGTAGTAGAAGTAGAAGTAGTAGAAGTAGTAGAAGTAGAAGTAGTAGAAGTAGTAGAAGTAGAAGCAGAAGTAGTAGAAGAAGTAGAAGTAGTAGAAGTAGCAGAAGTAGAAGTAGTAGAAGTAGAAGTAGTAGAAGTAGAAGTAGTAAAAGTAGTAGAAGTAGAAGTAGTAGAAGTAGAAGTAGTAGAAGTAGTAGTAGAAGTAGAAGTAGTAAAAGTAATAGTAATAGAAGTAGAAGTAGTAGAAGTACAAGTAGTAGAAGTAGAAGTAGTAGAAGTAGTAGAAGTAGTAGAAGTAGAAGTAGTAGAAGTAGTAGAAGTAGAAGTAGTAGAAGTAGTAGAAGTAGAAGTAGTAGAAGAAGTAGAAGTAGTAGAAGTAGTAGAAGTAGTAGTAGTAGAAGTAGTGAAAGTAGTAGAAGTAGAAGTAGTAGAAGTAGAAGTAGTAGAAGTAGTAGAAGTAGTAGAAGTAATAGAAGTAGTTGAAGTAGAAGAAGTAGAAGAAGTAGACAAAGTAGAAGTAGAAGATGTAGAAGTAGTAGAAGTAGTAGAAGTAGAAGTAGAAGTAGTAGAAGTAGAAGCATTAGAAGTAGAAGTATTAGAAGTAGAAGTATTAGAAGTAGAAGTAGTAGAAGTAGTAGAAGTAGAAGTAGTAGAAGTAGAAGTAGAAAAAGTAGTAGTAGAAGTAGAAGTAGAAGTAGTAGAAGTAGTAGACATACAAGTAGAAGTAGAAGTAGAAAAATTAGCAGTAGTAGAAGTAGGAGAAGTAGAAGTAGTAGAAGTAAAAGTAGTTGAAATAGAAGTAGTAAAAATAGAAGTAGTAGAAGTAGTAGAAGTAGAAGTAGTACAAGAAGTAGAAGTAGTAGAAGTAGTAGAAGTAGTAGAAGTAGAAGTAGTTGAAATAGAAGTAGAAGTAGTAGAAGAAGTAGAAGTAGTAGAAGTAGAAGTAGTAGAAGTAGTAGTAAAAGTAGTAGAAGTAGTAGAAGTAGAAGTAATAGAAGTAGAAGTAGAAAAAGTAGTAGTAGAAGTAGAAGTAGAAGTAGTAGAAGTAGTAGACGTACAAGTAGAAGTAGAAGTAGAAAAATTAGCAGTAGTAGAAGTAGGAGAAGTAGAAGTAGTAGAAGTAAAAGTAGTTGAAATAGAAGTAGTAAAAATAGAAGTAGTAGAAGTAGTAGAAGTAGAAGTAGTATAAGAAGTAGAAGTAGTAGAAGTAGTAGAAGTAGTAGAAGTAGAAGTAGTTGAAATAGAAGTAGAAGTAGTAGAAGAAGTAGAAGTAGTAGAAGTAGAAGTAGTAGAAGTAGTAGTAGAAGTAGAAGTAGTAGAAGTAATAGTAGAAGTAGTAGTAGTAGAAGTAGTTGTAATAGAAGTAGAAGTAGAAGTAGTAGAAGTAGGAGTAGTAGAAGTAGAAGTAGTAGAAGTAGTAGAAGTAGAAGTAGTAGAAGTAGAAGTAGAAGAAGTAGAAGTATTAGAAGTAGAAGAAGTAGTAGAAGTAGTAGAAGTAGTAGAGTTAGAAGAAGTAGTAGTAGTAGAAGTAGAAGTAGAAGTAGTAGAAGTAGTAGTAGAGGTAGAACTAGTAGAAGTAGTAGAAGTACAAGTAGTAGAAGTAGTAGAAGTAGTAGAAGTAGTAGAAGTATTAGTAGTAGAAGTAGAAATAGTAGAAGTAGTAGAAGTAGATGTAGTAGTAATAGTAGTAGTAGTAGTAGTAGAAGTAGTAGTAGTAGAAGTAGTAGAAGTAGAAGAAGTAGAAGTAGTGGAAGTAGAAGTAGAAGTAGTAGAAGAATTAGAAGAAGTAGAAGTAGACGTAGTAGAAGTAGAAGTAGTAGAAGTAAACGTAGTAGAAGTAGAAGTAGTAGAAGAAGTAGTAGAAGAAGTAGAAGTATTAGAAGTAGTAGTAGAAGTAGAAGAAGTAGAAGAAGTAGAAGTAGCAGTAGTAGAAGTAGAAGTGGTAGTAGAAGTAGTAGTAGAAGTAGAAGTTGTAGAAGTAGAAGTTGAAGTAGAAGTAGTAGAAGTAGAAGTAGTATAAGTAGAAGAAGTCGAAGTTGTAGAAGTAGTAGAAGTAGAAGTAGTAGAAGTAGTAGAAGTAGAAGTAGAAGAATTAGAAGTTGAAGTAGTAGAAGTAGAAGTAGTAGAAGTAGTAGTAGTAAAAGTAGTAGTAGTAGAAGTAGTAGAAGTAGTAGAAGTAATAGAAGTAAAAGTAGGAATAGTAGAAGTAGAAGTAGTAGAAGTAGAAGTAGTATAAGTATAGAAGTAGTAGAAGTAGAAGAAGTAGAAGTTTTAGAAGAAGTAGAAGTAGAAGTAGCAGAAGTAGAAGTAGTTGAAGTAGAAGTAGAAGTAGTAGAAGTAGTAGTAGAAGTAGAAGTAGTAGAAGTAGAAGTAGTAGAAGTAGTAGAAGTAGAAGTAGTTGAAATAGAAGTAGAAGTAGAAGTAGTAGAAGGAGTAGAAGTAGTAGAAGTAGAAGTAGTAGAAGTAGTAGTAGAAGTAGAAGAAGTTGAAGTAGAAGTAGTAGAAGTAGTAGTAGTAGAAGTAGTAGAAGTAGAAGTAGCTGAAATAGAAGTAGAAGTAGTAGAAGTAAAAGTAGAAGTAGCAGAAAAAGAAGTAGTAGAAGTAGAAGTAGGAGTAGTAGAAGTAGAATTAGTAGAAGTACTAGAAGTAGAAGTAGTAGAAGTAGAAGTAGAAGTAGTAGAAGTAGTAGAAGTAGAAGTAGTAGAAGTAGTAGAAGTAGTAGAAGAAGTAGAAGTAGTTGAAGTAGAAGTAGTAAAAGTAGAAGTAGTTTTAGTAGAAGTAGAAGTTGTAGAAGTAGTATTAGAAGTAGAAGTAGAAGTATTAGAAGTAGATGTAGAAGTATTAGAAGTAGAAGTATTAGAAGTAGTAGAAGTAGAAGTAGAAGTAGTAGAAGTAGAAAAAGTAGTAGTAGAAGTAGAAGTAGAAGTAGTAGAAGTAGAAGTAGTAGAAGTAGTAGAAGTATAAGTAGTATAAGTAGTATAAGTAGTAGAAGTAGTAGAAGTAGAAGTAGTATAAGTAGTAGAAGTAGTAGAAGTAGAAGTAGTAGAAGTAGTAGAAGTAGAAGTAGTAGAAGTAGAAGTAGTAGAAGTAGTAGAAGAAGTAGAAGTAGTAGTAGAAGTAGTAGAAGCAGTAGAAATAGAAGTAGAAGTAGTAGAAGTAGAAGTAGAAGTAGTGGAAGTAGTAGAGGAAAAAGTAGTAGAAGTAGAAGCAGTAGAAGTAGAAGTAGAAGTAGAAGTAGTGGAAGTAGTAGAAGTAGAAGTAGTAGAAGTAGAAGCAGTAGAAGTAGAAGTAGAAGTAGAAGTAGAAGTATTAGAAGTAGAAGTAGAAGTATTAGAAGTATTAGAAGTAGAAGTAGTAGCAGTAGTAAAAGTAGAAATAGTAGAAGTAAAGGTAGTAGAAGTAGTAGAAGTAAAAGTAGTAGAAGTAGTAAAAGTAGTAGAAGTAGAAGAAGTAGAAGTAGAAGTAGTAGAAGTAGTAGAAGTAGAAGAAGTAGAAGTAGAAGTAGTAGAAGTAGAAGTAGTAGAAGTAGTAGAAGCAGAAGTAGTAGAAGTAGAAGAAGTAGAAGAAGTAGAAGTAGTAGAAGTAGTAGAAGTAGTAGAAATAGAAGTAGTAGAAGTAGCAGTAGAAGTAGTAGTAGTAGAAGTAGTAGTAGTAGAAGTAGTAGAATTGGAAGTAGAAGTAGTAGAAGTAGAAGTAGTAGAAGTAGAAGTAGTATAAGTAGTATAAGTAGTAGAAGTAGTAGAAGTAGAAGTAGTATAAGTAGTAGAAGTAGTAGAAGTAGAAGTAGTGGAAGTAGTAGAAGTAGAAGTAGAAGTAGTAGAAGTAGAAGTAGTTGAAGTAGAAGTAGAAGTAGTAGAAGTAGTAGAAGTAGAAGTAGTTGAAATAGAATTAGAAGTAGTAGAAGAAGTAGAAGTAGAAGTAGTAGAATTAGTAGAAGTAGAAGTAGTAGAAGTAGTAGTAGAAGTAGAAGTAGAAGTAGTATTAGAAGTAGTAGAAGTAGTAGTAGTAGAAGTAGTAGAAGTAGAAGTAGTTGAAATAGAAGTAGAAGTAGAAGTAATAGAAGTAGAAGTAGTAGAAGTAGAAGTAGAAGTAGTAGAAGTAGTAGAAGTAGGAGTAGTAGAAGTAGAAGTAGAAGTAGTAGAAGTAGAAGTAGAAGAAGTAGAAGTATTAGAAGTAGAAGAAGTAGTAGAAGTAGAAGTAGTAGAAGTAGTAGAGTTAGAAGAAGTAGTAGTAGAAGTAGTAGTAGAAGTAGAAGTAGTAGAAGTAGTAGAAGTAGAAGTAGTAGAAGTAGTAGAAGTAGAAGTAGTAGAAGAAGTAGAAGTAGTAGAAGTAGTAGAAGTAGAAGTAGTAGAAGTAGTAATTGAAGTAGAAGTAGAAGTAGTAGTAGAAGTAGTAGTAGTAGAAGTAGTAGAAGTAGAAGTAGAAGTAGTTGAAATAGAAGTAGAAGTAGAAGTAGTAGAAGTAGTAGAAGTAGAAGTAGTAGAAGTAGTAGAAGTAGAATTAGAAGTAGTAGAAGTAGAAGTAGTAGAAGTAGAAGAAGTAGAAGTTGTAGACGTAGTAGAAGTAGAAGTAGTAGAAGTAGTAGAAGTAGTTGAAGTAGAAGTAGTAGAAGTAGAAGTAGTAGAAGTATTAGTAGAAGTAGTAGAAGTAGAAGTATTAGAAGTAGAAGTAGAAGTATTAGAAGTAGAAGTATTAGAAGTATTAGAAGTAGAAGTAGTAGAAGTAGTAAAAGTAGAAATAGTAGAAGTAAAGGTAGTAGAAGTAGTAGAAGTAGAAGTAGTAGAAGTAGTAAAAGTAGTAGAAGTAGAAGAAGTAGAAGTAGAAGTAGTAGAAGTAGTAGAAGTAGAAGAAGTAGAAGTAGAAGTAGTAGAAGTAGAAGTAGTAGAAGTAGAAGTAGTAGAAGTAGTAGAAGCAGAAGTAGTAGAAGTAGAAGAATTAGAAGAAGTAGAAGTAGTAGAAGTAGTAGACATAGAAGTAGTAGAAGTAGCAGTAGAAGTAGTAGTAGTAGAAGTAGTAGTAGTAGAAGTAGTAGAAGTGGAAGCAGAAGTAGTAGAAGTAGAAGTAGTATAAGTAGTAGAAGTAGTAGAAGTAGAAGTAGTATAAGTAGTAGAAGTAGTAGATGTAGAAGTAGTAGAAGTAGAAGTAGTAGAAGTAGAAGTAGAAGTAGAAGTAGAAGTAGTAGAAGTAGTAGTAGAAGTAGAAGTAGTAGAAGTAGTAGAAGTAGTAGAAGTAGTTGAAATAGAATTAGAAGTAGTAGAAGAAGTAGAAGTAGAAGTAGTAGAATTAGTAGAAGTAGAAGTAGTAGAAGTAGTAGTAGAAATAGAAGTAGAAGTAGTAGTAGAAGTAGTAGAAGTAGTAGTAGTAGAAGTAGTAGAAGTAGAAGTAGTTGAAATAGAAGTAGAAGTAGAAGTAATAGAAGTAGAAGTAGTAGACGTAGAAGTAGAAGTAGTAGAAGTAGCAGAAGAAGCAGGAGTAGTAGAAGTAGAAGTAGAAGTAGTAGAAGTAGAAGTAGAAGTAGTAGAAGTAGAAGTAGTCAAAGTAGAAGTAGAAGTAGTAGAAGTAGGAATAGTAGAAGTAGAAGTAGTAGAAGTAGTAGAAGTAGTAGAAGTAGAAGTAGTAGAAGTAGAAGTAGAAGACGTAGAAGTATTAGAAGTAGAAGAAGTAGTAGAAGTAGAAGTAGTAGAAGTAGTAGAGTTAGAAGAAGTAGTAGTAGTAGTAGAAGAAGAAGTAGAAGTAGAAGTAGTAGAAGTAGTAGTAGAAGTAGAAGTAGTAGAAGTAGTAGAAGTACAAGTAGTAGAAGTAGTAGAAGTAGTAGAAGTATTAGTAGTAGAAGTAGAAATAGTAGAAGTAGTAGAAGTAGAAGTAGTAGTAATAGTAGTAGTAGTAGTAAAAGTAGTAGTAGTAGAAGTAGTAGAAGTAGAAGAAGTAGAAGTAGTAGAAGAAGTAGAAGAAGTAGAAGTAGACGTAGTAGAAGTAGAAGTAGTAGAAGTAAACGTAGTAGAAGTAGAAGTAGTAGAAGAAGTAGTAGAAGAAGAAGAAGTATTAGAAGTAGTAGTAGAAGTAGAAGAAGTAGAAGAAGTAGAAGTAGCAGTAGTAGAAGTAGAAGTGGTAGTAGAAGTAGAAGCAGAAGTTGTAGAAGTAGAAGTTGAAGAAAAAGTAGTAGAAGTAGAAGTAGTAGAAGTAGAAGTAGTAGAAGTAGTAGAAGTAGAAGTAGTAGAAGTAGTAGAAGTAGTAGAAGTAGAAGTAGAAGAATTAGAAGTAGAAGTAGTAGAAGTAGAAGTAGTAGAAGTAGTAGTAAAAGTAGTAGTAGTAGTAGTAGAAGTAGAAGTAGTAGAAGTAGTAGAAGTAAAAGTAGAAATAGTAGAAGTAGAAGTAGTAGAAGTAGAAGTAGTATAAGTATAAAAGTAGTAGAAGTAGAAGAAGTAGAAGTTTTAGAAGAAGTAGAAGTAGAAGTATTAGAAGTAGAAGTAGTTGAAGTAGAAGTAGAAGTAGTAGAATTAGTAGTAGAAGTAGATAGTAGTAGAAGTAGAAGTAGTAGAAGTAGTAGAAGTAGAAGTAGTTGAAATAGAAGTAGAAGTTGTAGAAGGAGTAGAAGTAGTAGAAGTAGAAGTAGTAGAAGTAGTAGTAGAAGTAGAAGAAGTTGAAGTAGAAGTAGTAGAAGTAGTAGTAGAAGTAGTAGAAGTAGAAGTAGCTGAAATAGAAGTAGAAGTAGTAGAAGTAGAAGTAGAAGTAGAAGTAGTAGAAAAAGAAGTAGTAGAAGTAGAAGTAGAAGTAGTAGAAGTAGAAGTAGTAGAAGTAGAAGTAGTAGAAGTACTAGAAGTAGAAGTAGTAGAAGTAGAAGTAGTAGAAGTAAACGTAGTAGAAGTAGTAGAAGAAGTAGAAGTAGTTGTAGTAGAAGTAGTAGAAGTAGAAGTAGTTTTAGTAGAAGTAGAAGTTGTAGAAGTAGTATTAGAAGTAGAAGTAGAAGTATTGGAAGTAGATGTAGAAGTATTAGAAGTAGAAGTATTAGAAGTAGTAGAAGTAGTAGAAGTAGAAGTAGTAGAAGTAGAAAAAGTAGTAGTAGAAGTAGAATTAGAAGTAGTAGAAGTAGAAGTAGTAGAAGTAGTAGAAGTAGAAGCAGTAGAAGTAGAAGTAGTTGAAATAGAAGTAGTAGAAATAGAGGTAGTAGAAGTAGTAGAAGTAGAAGTAGTAGAAGAAGTAGAAGTAGTAGAAGTAGTAGAAGTAGTAGAAATAGAAGTAGTTGAAATAGACGTAGAAGAAGTAGAAGAAGTAGAAGTAGTAGAAGTAGTAGAAGTAGAAGTAGTAGAAGTAGTAGTAGAAGTA
Source organism: Dendrobates tinctorius (assembly GCF_039654945.1). NCBI lineage: Eukaryota > Metazoa > Chordata > Amphibia > Anura > Dendrobatidae > Dendrobates > Dendrobates tinctorius. Next base: position 1,108,585 of record NW_027362105.1, read on the forward strand.
GAAGTAGTAGAAGTAGTAGTAGAAGTAGTAGAAGTAGTTGAAATAGAAGTAGAAGTAGTAGAAGTAGAAGTAGAAGTAGTAGAAGTAGTAGAAGTAGAAGTAGAAGCAGTAGAAGTAGAAGTAGAAGTAGAAGTAGTAAAAGTAGAAGTAATAGAAGTAGAAGTAGAAGTAGAAGTAGTAGAAGTAGAAGTAGTAGAAGTAGAAGTAGTAGAAGTAGTAGAAGTAGTAGAAGTAGAAGTAGTAGAAGTAGTAGAAGTAGAAGTAGTAGAAGTAATAGAAGTAGAAGCAGAAGTAGTAGAAGAAGTAGAAGTAGTAGAAGTAGTAGAAGTAGAAGTAGTAGAAGTAGAAGTAGTAGAAGTAGTAAAAGTAGTAGAAGTAGAAGTAGTAGAAGTAGAAGTAGTAGAAGTAGTAGTAGAAGTAGAAGTAGTAAAAGTAGAAGTAATAGAAGTAGAAGTAGTAGAAGTACAAGTAGTAGAAGTAGAAGTAGTAGAAGTAGTAGTAGTAGTAGAAGTAGAAGTAGTAGAAGTAGTAGAAGTAAAAGTAGAAATAGTAGAAGTAGAAGTAGTAGAAGTAGAAGTAGTATAAGTATAAAAGTAGTAGAAGTAGAAGAAGTAGAAGTTTTAGAAGAAGTAGAAGTAGAAGTATTAGAAGTAGAAGTAGTTGAAGTAGAAGTAGAAGTAGTAGAATTAGTAGTAGAAGTAGATAGTAGTAGAAGTAGAAGTAGTAGAAGTAGTAGAAGTAGAAGTAGTTGAAATAGAAGTAGAAGTTGTAGAAGGAGTAGAAGTAGTAGAAGTAGAAGTAGTAGAAGTAGTAGTAGAAGTAGAAGAAGTTGAAGTAGAAGTAGTAGAAGTAGTAGTAGAAGTAGTAGAAGTAGAAGTAGCTGAAATAGAAGTAGAAGTAGTAGAAGTAGAAGTAGAAGTAGTAGAAAAAGAAGTAGTAGAAGTAGAAGTAGAAGTAGTAGAAGTAGAAGTAGTAGAAGTAGAAGTAGTAGAAGTACTAGAAGTAGAAGTAGTAGAAGTAGAAGTAGTAGAAGTAAACGTAGTAGAAGTAGTAGAAGAAGTAGAAGTAGTTGTAGTAGAAGTAGTAGAAGTAGAAGTAGTTTTAGTAGAAGTAGAAGTTGTAGAAGTAGTATTAGAAGTAGAAGTAGAAGTATTGGAAGTAGATGTAGAAGTATTAGAAGTAGAAGTATTAGAAGTAGTAGAAGTAGTAGAAGTAGAAGTAGTAGAAGTAGAAAAAGTAGTAGTAGAAGTAGAATTAGAAGTAGTAGAAGTAGAAGTAGTAGAAGTAGTAGAAGTAGAAGCAGTAGAAGTAGAAGTAGTTGAAATAGAAGTAGTAGAAATAGAGGTAGTAGAAGTAGTAGAAGTAGAAGTAGTAGAAGAAGTAGAAGTAGTAGAAGTAGTAGAAGTAGTAGAAATAGAAGTAGTTGAAATAGACGTAGAAGTAGTAGAAGAAGTAGAAGTAGTAGAAGTAGTAGAAGTAGAAGTAGTAGAAGTAGTAGTAGAAGTAGAAGTAGTAGAAGTAGTAGTAGAAGTAGTAGAAGTAGTTGAAATAGAAGTAGAAGTAGTAGAAGTAGAAGTAGAAGTAGTAGAAGTAGTAGAAGTAGAAGTAGAAGCAGTAGAAGTAGAAGTAGAAGTAGAAGTAGTAAAAGTAGAAGTAATAGAAGTAGAAGTAGAAGTAGAAGTAGTAGAAGTAGAAGTAGTAGAAGTAGAAGTAGTAGAAGTAGTAGAAGTAGTAGAAGTAGAAGTAGTAGAAGTAGTAGAATTAGAAGTAGTAGAAGTAATAGAAGTAGAAGCAGAAGTAGTAGAAGAAGTAGAAGTAGTAGAAGTAGTAGAAGTAGAAGTAGTAGAAGTAGAAGTAGTAGAAGTAGAAGTAGTAAAAGTAGTAGAAGTAGAAGTAGTAGAAGTAGAAGTAGTAGAAGTAGTAGTAGAAGTAGAAGTAGTAAAAGTAGAAGTAATAGAAGTAGAAGTAGTAGAAGTACAAGTAGTAGAAGTAGAAGTAGTAGAAGTAGTAGAAGTAGTAGAAGTAGAAGTAGTAGAAGTAGTAGAAGTAGAAGTAGTAGAAGTAGTAGAAGTAGAAGTAGTAGAAGAAGTAGAAGTAGTAGAAGTAGTAGAAGTAGTAGTAGTAGAAGTAGAAGTAGTGAAAGTAGTAGAAGTAGAAGTAGTAGAAGTAGAAGTAGTAGAAGTAGTAGAAGTAGTAGAAGTAATAGAAGTAGTTGAAGTAGAAGAAGTAGAAGTAGAAGAAGTAGACGAAGTAGAAGTAGAAGATGTAGAAGTAGTAGAAGTAGTAGAAGTAGAAGTAGAAGTAGTAGAAGTAGAAGCATTAGAAGTAGAAGTATTAGAAGTAGAAGTATTAGAAGTAGAAGTAGTAGAAGTAGTAGAAGTAGTAGAAGTAGAAGTAGTAGAAGTAGAAGTAGAAAAAGTAGTAGTAGAAGTAGAAGTAGAAGTAGTAGAAGTAGTAGACATACAAGTAGAAGTAGAAGTAGAAAAATTAGCAGTAGTAGAAGTAGGAGAAGTAGAAGTAGTAGAAGTAAAAGTAGTTGAAATAGAAGTAGTAAAAATAGAAGTAGTAGAAGTAGTAGAAGTAGAAGTAGTACAAGAAGTAGAAGTAGTAGAAGTAGAAGTAGTTGAAATAGAAGTAGAAGTAGTAGAAGAAGTAGAAGTAGTAGAAGTAGAAGTAGTAGAAGTAGTAGTAGAAGTAGAAGTAGTAGAAGTAGTAGTAGAAGTAGTAGAAGTAGTAGTAGTAGAAGTAGTTGTAATAGAAGTAGAAGTAGAAGTAGTAGAAGTAGGAGTAGTAGAAGTAGAAGTAGTAGAAGTAGTAGAAGTAGTAGAAGTAGAAGTAGAAGTAGAAGAAGTAGAAGTATTAGAAGTAGAAGAAGTAGTAGAAGTAGAAGTAGTAGAAGTAGTAGAGTTAGAAGAAGTAGTAGTAGTAGAAGTAGAAGTAGAAGTAGTAGAAGTAGTAGTAGAAGTAGAAGTAGTAGAAGTAGTAGAAGTACAAGTAGTAGAAGTAGTAGAAGTAGTAGAAGTATTAGTAGTAGAAGTAGAAATAGTAGAAGTAGTAGAAGTAGAAGTAGTAGTAATAGTAGTAGTAGTAGTAGAAGTAGTAGTAGTAGAAGTAGAAGAAATAGAAGTAGTAGAAGTAGAAGTTGAAGTAGTAGAAGAAGTAGAAGAAGTAGAAGTAGACTTAGTAGAAGTAGAAGTAGTAGAAGTAAACGTAGTAGAAGTAGAAGTAGTAGAAGAAGTGGTAGAAGAAGTAGAAGTATTAGAAGTAGTAGTAGAAGTAGAAGAAGTAGAAGAAGTAGAAGTAGCAGTATTAGAAGTAGAAGTGGTAGTAGAAGTAGTAGTAGAAGTTGTAGAAGTAGAAGTTGAAGTAGAAGTAGTATAAGTAGAAGTAGTATAAGTAGAAGAAGTAGAAGTAGTAGAAGTAGTAGAAGTAGAAGTAGTAGAAGTAGTAGAAGAAGTAGAAGTAGAAGTAGAAGAATTAGAAGTAGAAGTAGTAGAAGTAGAAGTAGTAGAAGTAGTAGTAGTAAAAGTAGTAGTAGTAGAAGTAGTAGAAGTAGAAGTAGTAGAAGTAAAAGTAGGAATAGTAGAAGTAGAAGTAGTAGAAGTAGAAGTAGTATAAGTATAGAAGTAGTAGAAGTAGAAGAAGTAGAAGTTTTGAAAGAAGTAGAAGTAGTAGAAGTAGAAGTAGTTGAAGTAGAAGTAGAAGTAGTAGAAGTAGTAGTAGAAGTAGAAGTAGTAGAAGTAGAAGTAGTAGAAGTAGTAGAAGTAGAAGTAGTTGAAATAGAAGTAGAAGTGGAAGTAGTAGAAGGAGTAGAAGTAGAAGTAGTAGAAGTAGTAGTAGAAGTAGAAGAAGTTGAAGTAGAAGTAGTAGAAGTAGTAGTAGTAGAAGTAGTAGAAGTAGAAGTAGCTGAAATAGAAGTAGAAGTAGTAGAAGTAGAAGTAGTAGAAAAAGAAGTAGTAGAAGTAGAAGTAGTAGAAGTAGAATTAGTAGAAGTACTAGAAGTAGAAGTAGTAGAAGTAGAAGAAGTAGAAGTAGTAAAAGTAGAAGTAGTAGAAGTAGTAGAAGTAGTAGAAGTAGAAGTAGTAGAAGTAGAAGAAGTAGAAGTAGTTGAAGTAGAAGTAGTAGAAGTAGTTGAAGTAGAAGTAGAAGTAGTAGTAGAAGTATTAGAAGTAGAAGAAGTAGAAGTATTAGAAGTAGAAGTAGTAGAAGTAGTAGAAGTAGAAGTTGAAAAAGTAGTAGTAGAAGTAGAAGTAGTAGAAGTAGAAGTAGAAGAAGAAAAAGTAGAAGTAGTAGAAGTAGTAGAAGTAGTAGTAGTAGAAGTAGTAGAAGTGGAAGTAGAAGAAGTAGAAGTAGTAGAAGTAGAAGTAGGATAAGTAGTAGAAGTAGTAGAAGTAGAAGTAGTAGAATTAGTAGAAGTAGTAGAAGTAGAAGTAGTATAAGAAGTAGAAGTAGTAGAAGTAGTAGTAGAAGTAGAAGTAGTAGAAGTAGTAGAAGTAGAAGTAGTAGAAGTAGAAGTAGTAGAAGAAGTTGAAGTAGAAGTAGTAGAAGTAGTAGAAGTAGAAGTAGTAGAAGTAGTAGTTGAAGTAGAAGTAGAAGTAGTAGTAGAAGTAGTAGTAGTAGTAGAAGTAGTAGAAGTAGAAGTAGAAGTAGTTGAAATAGAAGTAGAAGTAGAAGTAGTAGAAGTAGTAGAAGTAGAAGTAGTAGAAGTAGAAGTATAAGTAGTAGAAGTAGAAGTAGTAGAAGTAGTAGAAGTAGAATTAGAAGTAGTAGAAGTAGAAGAAGTAGAAGTAGTAGACGTAGTAGAAGTAGAAGTAGTAGAAGTAGTAGAAGTAGTTGAAGTAGAAGTAGTAGAAGAAGAAGTAGTAGAAGTAGAAGTAGTAGAAGTATTAGTAGAAGCAGTAGAAGTAGAAGTATTAGAAGTAGAAGTAGAAGTATTAGAAGTAGAAGTAGAAGTATTAGAAGTATTAGAAGTAGAAGTAGTAGAAGTAGTAAAAGTAGAAATAGTAGAAGTAAAGGTAGTAGAAGTAGAAGAAGAAGAAGTAGTAGAAGTAGAAGTAGTAGAAGTATTAGTAGAAGCAGTAGAAGTAGAAGTATTAGAAGTAGAAGTAGAAGTATTAGAAGTAGAAGTATTAGAAATATTAGAAGTAGAAGTAGTAGAAGTAGTAAAAGTAGAAATAGTAGAAGTAAAGGTAGTAGAAGAAGTAGAAGTAGAAGTAGTAGAAGTAGTAGAAGTAGAAGAAGTAGAAGTAGAGGTAGTAGAAGTAGAAGTAGTAGAAGTAGAAGTAGTAGAAGTAGTAGAAGCAGAAGTAGTGGAAGTAGAAGAAGTAGAAGAAGTAGAAGTAGTAGAAGTAGTAGAAGTAGTATAAATAGAAGTAGTAGAAGTAGCAGTAGAAGTAGTAGTAGTAGAAGTAGTAGTAGTAGAAGTAGTAGAAGTGGAAGTAGAAGTAGAAGAAGTAGAAGTAGTAGAAGTAGAAGTAGTATAAGTAGTATAATTAGTAGAAGTAGTAGAAGTAGAAGTAGTATAAGTAGTATAAGTAGTAGAAGTAGAAGTAGTAGAAGTAGTAGAAGTAGAAGTAGTAGAAGTAGAAGTAGAAGTAGTAGAAGTAGTTGAAGTAGAAGTAGAAGTAGTAGAAGTAGTAGTAGAAGTAGAAGTAGTAGAAGTAGTAGAAGTAGAATAAGTAGAAGTAGCTGAAATAGAATTAGAATTAGTAGAAGAAGTAGAAGTAGAAGTAGTAGAATTAGTAGAAGTAGAAGTAGTAGAAGTAGTAGTAGAAGTAGAAGTAGAAGTAGTAGTAGAAGTAGTAGAAGTAGTAGTAGTAGAAGTAGTAGAAGTAGAAGTAGAAGTAGTTGAAATAGAAGTAGAAGTAGAAGTAATAGAAGTAGAAGTAGTAGAAGTAGAAGTAGTAGAAGTAGAAGTAGTAGAAGTAGAAGTAGTCAAAGTAGAAGTAGAAGTAGTAGAAGTAGGAGTAGTAGAAGTAGAAGTAGTAGAAGTAGTAGAAGTAGAAGTAGTAGAAGTAGAAGTAGAAGAAGTAGAAATATTAGAAGTAGAAGAAGTAGTAGAAGTAGAAGTAGTAGAAGTAGTAGAGTTAGAAGTAGTAGTAGTAGTAGTAGAAGTAGAAGTAGAAGTAGAAGTAGTAGAAGTAGTAGTAGAAGTATAAGTAGTAGAAGTAGTAGAAGTACAAGTAGTAGAAGTTGTAGAAGTAGTAGAAGTATTAGTAGTAGAAGTAGAAATAGTAGAAGTAGTAGAAGTAGAAGTAGTAGCAATAGTAGTAGTAGTAGTAGTAGTAGTAGAAGTAGTAGTAGTAGAAGTAGTAGAAGTAGAAGAAGTAGAAGTAGTAGAAGTAGAAGTAGAAGAAGAAGTAGAAGAAGTAGAAGTAGATGTAGTAGAAGTAGAAGTAGTAGAAGTAGAAGTAGTAGAAGCAGAAGTAGTAGAAGTAGAAGAAGTAGAAGAAGTAGAACTAGTAGAAGTAGTAGAAGTAGTAGAAATAGAAGTAGCAGAAGTAGCAGTAGAAGTAGTAGTAGTAGAAGTAGTAGTAGTAGAAGTAGTAGAAGTGGAAGTAGAAGTAGAAGAAGTAGAAGTAGTAGAAGTAGAAGTAGTATAAGTAGTATAATTAGCAGAAGTAGTATAAGTAGTATAAGTAGTAGAAGTAGTAGAAGTAGAAGTAGTAGAAGTAGTAGAAGTAGAAGTAGTAGAATTAGAAGTAGAAGTAATAGAAGTAGAAGTAGTTGAAGTAGAAGTAGAAGTAGTAGAAGTAGTAGTAGAAGTAGAAGTAGTAGAAGTAGTAGAAGTAGTATAAGTAGAAGTAGTTGAAATAGAATTAGAAGTAGTAAAAGAAGTAGAAGTAGAAGTAGTAGAATTAGTAGAAGTAGAAGTAGTAGAAGTAGTAGTAGAAGTAGAAGTAGAAGTAGTAGTAGAAGTAGTAGAAGTAGTAGTAGTAGAAGTAGTAGAAGTAGAAGTAGAAGTAGTAGAAGTAGTAGTAGAAGTAGTAGAAGTAGTTGAAATAGAAGTAGAAGTAGTAGAAGTAGAAGTAGAAGTAGTAGAAGTAGTAGAAGTAGAAGTAGAAGCAGTAGATGTAGAAGTAGAAGTAGTAAAAGTAGAAGTAATAGAAGTAGAAGTAGAAGTAGAAGTAGTAGAAGTACAAGTAGTAGAAGTAGAAGTAGTAGAAGTAGTAGAAGTAGAAGTAGTAGAAGTAGTAGAAGTAGAAGTAGTAGAAGTAGTAGAAGTAGAAGTAGAAGTAGTAGAAGAAGTAGAAGTAGTAGAAGTAGTAGAAGTAGAAGTAGTAGAAGTAGAAGTAGTAAAAGTAGTAGAAGTAGAAGTAGTAGAAGTAGAAGTAGTAGAAGTAGTAGTAGAAGTAGAAGTAGTAAAAGTAGAAGTAATAGAAGTAGAAGTAGAAGTAGTAGAAGTACAAGTAGTAGAAGTACAAGTAGTAGAAGAAGTAGATGTAGTAGAAGTAGAAGTAGTAGAAGTAGAAGTAGTAGAAGTAGTAGAAGTAGAAGTAGTAGAAGAAGTAGAAGTAGTAGAAGTAGTAGAAGTAGAAGTAGTAGAAGTAGAAGTAGTGAAAGTAGTAGAAGTAGAAGTAGTAGAAGTAGAAGAAGTAGAAGTAGTAGAAGTAGTTGAAGTAGAAGTAGTAGAAGAAGTAGAAGTAGTAGAAGTAGTAGAAGTAGTAGTAGAAGTAGAAGTAGTATAAGTAGAAGTAGTGAAAGTAGTATAAGTAGAAGTAGTAGAAGTAGAAGTAGCAGAAGTAGTAGAAGTAGTTGAATTAGAAGAAGTAGAAGTAGAAGAAATAGAAGAAGTAGAAGTAGAAGATGTAGAAGTAGTAGAAGTAGTAGAAGTAGAAGTAGAAGTAGTAGAAGTAGAAGCATTAGATGTAGAAGTATTAGAAGTAGAAGTATTAGAAGTAGAAGTAGTAGAAGTAGTAGAAGTAGAAGTAATAGAAGTAGAAGTAGAAAAAGTAGTAGTAGAAGTAGAAGTAGAAGTAGTAGAAGTAGTAGACGTACAAGTAGAAGTAGAAGTAGAAAAATTAGCAGTAGTAGAAGTAGGAGAAGTAGAAGTAGTAGAAGTAAAAGTAGTTGAAATAGAAGTAGTAAAAATAGAAGTAGTAGAAGTAGTAGAAGTAGAAGTAGTATAAGAAGTAGAAGTAGTAGAAGTAGTAGAAGTAGTAGAAGTAGAAGTAGTTGAAATAGAAGTAGAAGTAGTAGAAGAAGTAGAAGTAGTAGAAGTAGAAGTAGTAGAAGTAGTAGTAGAAGTAGAAGTAGTAGAAGTAATAGTAGAAGTAGTAGAAGTAGTAGTAGTAGAAGTAGTTGTAATAGAAGTAGAAGTAGAAGTAGTAGAAGTAGGAGTAGTAGAAGTAGAAGTAGTAGAAGTAGTAGAAGTAGTAGAAGTAGAAGTAGTAGAAGTAGAAGTAGAAGAAGTAGAAGTATTAGAAGTAGAAGAAGTAGTAGAAGTAGAAGTAGAAGTAGTAGAGTTAGAAGAAGTAGTAGTAGTAGAAGTAGAATTAGAAGTAGTAGAAGTAGTAGTAGAGGTAGAAGTAGTAGAAGTAGTAGAAGTACAAGTAGTAGAAGTAGTAGAAGTAGTAGAAGTAGTAGAAGTATTAGTAGTAGAAGTAGAAATAGTAGAAGTAGTAGAAGTAGATGTAGTAGTAATAGTAGTAGTAGTAGTAGTAGTAGAAGTAGTAGTAGTAGAAGTAGTAGAAGTAGAAGAAGTAGAAGTAGTGGAAGTAGAAGTAGAAGTAGTAGAAGAATTAGAAGAAGTAGAAGTAGACGTAGTAGAAGTAGAAGTAGTAGAAGTAAACGTAGTAGAAGTAGAAGTAGTAGAAGAAGTAGTAGAAGAAGTAGAAGTATTAGAAGTAGTAGTAGAAGTAGAAGAAGTAGAAGAAGTAGAAGTAGCAGTAGTAGAAGTAGAAGTGGTAGTAGAAGTAGTAGTAGAAGTAGAAGTTGTAGAAGTAGAAGTTGAAGTAGAAGTAGTAGAAGTAGAAGTAGTATAAGTAGAAGAAGTCGAAGTTGTAGAAGTAGTAGAAGTAGAAGTAGTAGAAGTAGTAGAAGTAGAAGTAGAAGAATTAGAAGTTGAAGTAGTAGAAGTAGAAGTAGTAGAAGTAGTAGTAGTAAAAGTAGTAGTAGTAGAAGTAGTAGAAGTAGTAGAAGTAATAGAAGTAAAAGTAGGAATAGTAGAAGTAGAAGTAGTAGAAGTAGAAGTAGTATAAGTATAGAAGTAGTAGAAGTAGAAGAAGTAGAAGTTTTAGAAGAAGTAGAAGTAGAAGTAGCAGAAGTAGAAGTAGTTGAAGTAGAAGTAGAAGTAGTAGAAGTAGTAGTAGAAGTAGAAGTAGTAGAAGTAGAAGTAGTAGAAGTAGTAGAAGTAGAAGTAGTTGAAATAGAAGTAGAAGTAGAAGTAGTAGAAGGAGTAGAAGTAGTAGAAGTAGAAGTAGTAGAAGTAGTAGTAGAAGTAGAAGAAGTTGAAGTAGAAGTAGTAGAAGTAGTAGTAGTAGAAGTAGTAGAAGTAGAAGTAGCTGAAATAGAAGTAGAAGTAGTAGAAGTAAAAGTAGAAGTAGTAGAAAAAGAAGTAGTAGAAGTAGAAGTAGGAGTAGTAGAAGTAGAATTAGTAGAAGTACTAGAAGTAGAAGTAGTAGAAGTAGAAGTAGTAGAAGTAGTAGAAGTAGAAGTAGTAGAAGTAGTAGAAGAAGTAGAAGTAGTTGAAGTAGAAATAGTAAAAGTAGAAGTAGTTTTAGTAGAAGTAGAAGTTGTAGAAGTAGTATTAGAAGTAGAAGTAGAAGTATTAGAAGTAGATGTAGAAGTATTAGAAGTAGAAGTATTAGAAGTAGTAGAAGTAGTAGAAGTAGAAGTATAAGTAGTAGAAGTAGAAAAAGTAGTAGTAGAAGTAGAAGTAGAAGTAGTAGAAGTAGAAGAAGTAGAAGAAGTAGAAGTAGTAGAAGTATAAGTAGTATAAGTAGTATAAGTAGTAGAAGTAGTAGAAGTAGAAGTAGTATAAGTAGTAGAAGTAGTAGAAGTAGAAGTAGTAGAAGTAGTAGAAGTAGAAGTAGTAGAAGTAGAAGTAGTAGAAGTAGTAGAAGAAGTAGAAGTAGTAGTAGAAGTAGTAGAAGCAGTAGAAATAGAAGTAGAAGTAGTAGAAGTAGAAGTAGAAGTAGTGGAAGTAGTAGAAGTAGAAGTAGTAGAAGTAGAAGCAGTAGAAGTAGAAGTAGAAGTAGAAGTATTAGAAGTAGAAGTAGAAGTATTAGAAGTATTAGAAGTAGAAGTAGTAGCAGTAGTAAAAGTAGAAATAGTAGAAGTAAAGGTAGTAGAAGTAGTAGAAGTAAAAGTAGTAGAAGTAGTAAAAGTAGTAGAAGTAGAAGAAGTAGAAGTAGAAGTAGTAGAAGTAGTAGAAGTAGAAGAAGTAGAAGTAGAAGTAGTAGAAGTAGAAGTAGTAGAAGTAGAAGTAGTAGAAGTAGTAGAAGCAGAAGTAGTAGAAGTAGAAGTAGAAGAAGTAGAAGTAGTAGAAGTAGTAGAAGTAGTAGAAATAGAAGTAGTAGAAGTAGCAGTAGAAGTAGTAGTAGTAGAAGTAGTAGTAGTAGAAGTAGTAGAAGTGGAAGTAGAAGTAGTAGAAGTAGAAGTAGTAGAAGTAGAAGTAGTATAAGTAGTATAAGTAGTAGAAGTAGTAGAAGTAGAAGTAGTATAAGTAGTAGAAGTAGTAGAAGTAGAAGTAGTAGAAGTAGTAGAAGTAGAAGTAGTAGAAGTAGAAGTAGTAGAAGTAGAAGTAGTTGAAGTAGAAGTAGAAGTAGTAGAAGTAGTAGAAGTAGAAGTAGTTGAAATAGAATTAGAAGTAGTAGAAGAAGTAGAAGTAGAAGTAGTAGAATTAGTAGAAGTAGAAGTAGTAGAAGTAGTAGTAGAAGTAGAAGTAGAAGTAGTATTAGAAGTAGTAGAAGTAGTAGTAGTAGAAGTAGTAGAAGTAGAAGTAGTTGAAATAGAAGTAGAAGTAGAAGTAATAGAAGTAGAAGTAGTAGAAGTAGAAGTAGAAGTAGAAGTAGTAGAAGTAGTAGAAGTAGGAGTAGTAGAAGTAGAAGTAGAAGTAGTAGAAGTAGAAGTAGAAGAAGTAGAAGTATTAGAAGTAGAAGAAGTAGTAGAAGTAGAAGTAGTAGAGTTAGAAGAAGTAGTAGTAGAAGTAGTAGTAGAAGTAGAAGTAGTAGAAGTAGAAGTAGTAGAAGTAGTAGAAGTAGAAGTAGTAGAAGAAGTAGAAGTAGTAGAAGTAGTAGAAGTAGAAGTAGTAGAAGTAGTAATTGAAGTAGAAGTAGAAGTAGTAGTAGAAGTAGTAGTAGTAGAAGTAGTAGAAGTAGAAGTAGAAGTAGTTGAAATAGAAGTAGAAGTAGAAGTAGTAGAAGTAGTAGAAGTAGAAGTAGTAGAAGTAGAAGTATAAGTAGTAGAAGTAGAAGTAGTAGAAGTAGTAGAAGTAGAATTAGAAGTAGTAGAAGTAGAAGTAGTAGAAGTAGAAGAAGTAGAAGTTGTAGACGTAGTAGAAGTAGAAGTAGTAGAAGTAGTAGAAGTAGTTGAAGTAGAAGTAGTAGAAGTAGAAGTAGTAGAAGTATTAGTAGAAGTAGTAGAAGTAGAAGTATTAGAAGTAGAAGTAGAAGTATTAGAAGTAGAAGTATTAGAAGTATTAGAAGTAGAAGTAGTAGAAGTAGTAAAAGTAGAAATAGTAGAAGTAAAGGTAGTAGAAGTAGTAGAAGTAGAAGTAGTAGAAGTAGTAAAAGTAGTAGAAGTAGAAGAAGTAGAAGTAGAAGTAGTAGAAGTAGTAGAAGTAGAAGAAGTAGAAGTAGTAGAAGTAGAAGTAGTAGAAGTAGAAGTAGTAGAAGTAGTAGAAGCAGAAGTAGTAGAAGTAGAAGAATTAGAAGAAGTAGAAGTAGTAGAAGTAGTAGAAGCAGTAGACATAGAAGTAGTAGAAGTAGCAGTAGAAGTAGTAGTAGTAGAAGTAGTAGTAGTAGAAGTAGTAGAAGTGGAAGCAGAAGTAGTAGAAGTAGAAGTAGTAGAAGTAGTATAATTAGTAGTAGTAGTAGAAGTAGAAGTAGTATAAGTAGTAGAAGTAGTAGATGTAGAAGTAGTAGAAGTAGAAGTAGTAGAAGTAGAAGTAGTAGTAGAAGTAGAAGTAGTAGAAGTAGTAGTAGAAGTAGAAGTAGTAGAAGTAGTAGAAGTAGTAGAAGTAGTTGAAATAGAATTGAAGTAGTAGAAGTAAAAGTAGAAGTAGTAGAATTAGTAGAAGTAGAAGTAGTAGAAGTAGTACTAGAAATAGAAGTAGAAGTAGTAGTAGAAGTAGTAGAAGTAGTAGTAGTAGAAGTAGTAGAAGTAGAAGTAGTTGAAATAGAAGTAGAAGTAGAAGTAATAGAAGTAGAAGTAGTAGACGTAGAAGTAGAAGTAGTAGAAGTAGCAGAAGAAGAAGGAGTAGTAGAAGTAGAAGTAGAAGTAGTAGAAGTAGAAGTAGAAGTAGTAGAAGTAGAAGTAGTCAAAGTAGAAGTAGAAGTAGAAGTAGTAGAAGTAGGAATAGTAGAAGTAGAAGTAGTAGAAGTAGTAGAAGTAGTAGAAGTAGAAGTAGTAGAAGTAGAAGTAGAAGAAGTAGAAGTATTAGAAGTAGAAGAAGTAGTAGAAGTAGAAGTAGTAGAAGTAGTAGAGTTAGAAGAAGTAGTAGTAGTAGTAGAAGAAGAAGTAGAAGTAGAAGTAGTAGAAGTAGTAGTAGAAGTAGAAGTAGTAGAAGTAGTAGAAGTACAAGTAGTAGAAGTAGTAGAAGTAGTAGAAGTATTAGTAGTAGAAGTAGAAATAGTAGAAGTAGTAGAAGTAGAAGTAGTAGTAATAGTAGTAGTAGTAGTAGAAGTAGTAGTAGTAGAAGTAGTAGAAGTAGAAGAAGTAGAAGTAGTAGAAGAAGTAGAAGAAGTAGAAGTAGACGTAGTAGAAGTAGAAGTAGTAGAAGTAAACGTAGTAGAAGTAGAAGTAGTAGAAGAAGTAGTAGAAGAAGTAGAAGTATTAGAAGTAGTAGTAGAAGTAGAAGAAGTAGAAGAAGTAGAAGTAGCAGTAGTAGAAGTAGAAGTGGTAGTAGAAGTAGAAGTAGTAGTTGTAGAAGTAGAAGTTGAAGTAGAAGTAGTAGAAGTAGAAGTAGTAGAAGTAGAAGAAGTAGAAGTAGTAGAAGTAGTAGAAGTAGAAGTAGTAGAAGTAGTAGAAGTAGAAGTAGAAGAATTAGAAGTAGAAGTAGTAGAAGTAGAAGTAGTAGAAGTAGTAGTAAAAGTAGTAGTAGTAGAAGTAGTAGAAGTAGAAGTAGTAGAAGTAGTAGAAGTAAAAGTAGAAATAGTAGAAGTAGAAGTAGTAGAAGTAGAAGTAGTATAAGTATAAAAGTAGTAGAAGTAGAAGAAGTAGAAGTTTTAGAAGAAGTAGAAGTAGAAGTATTAGAGGTAGAAGTAGTTGAAGTAGAAGTAGAAGTAGTAGAATTAGTAGTAGAAGTAGAAGTAGTAGAAGTAGAAGTAGTAGAAGTAGTAGAAGTAGAAGTAGTTGAAATAGAAGTAGAAGTTGTAGAAGGAGTAGAAGTAGTAGAAGTAGAAGTAGTAGAAGTAGTAGTAGAAGTAGAAGAAGTTGAAGTAGAAGTAGTAGAAGTAGTAGTAGAAGTAGTAGAAGTAGAAGTAGCTGAAATAGAAGTAGAAGTAGTAGAAGTAGAAGTAGTAGAAAAAGAAGTAGTAGAAGTAGAAGTAGAAGTAGTAGAAGTAGAAGTAGTAGAAGTACTAGAAGTAGAAGTAGAAGTAGTAGAAGTAGAAGTAGAAGTAGAAGTAGTAGAAGTAGAAGTAGTAGAAGTAAACGTAGTAGAAGTAGTAGAAGAAGTAGAAGTAGTTGTAGTAGAAGTAGTAGAAGTAGAAGTAGTTTTAGTAGAAGTAGAAGTTGTAGAAGTAGTATTAGAAGTAGAAGTAGAAGTATTGGAAGTAGATGTAGAAGTATTAGAAGTAGAAGTATTAGAAGTAGTAGAAGTAGTAGAAGTAGAAGTAGTAGAAGTAGAAAAAGTAGTAGTAGAAGTAGAATTAGAAGTAGTAGAAGTAGAAGTAGTAGAAGTAGCAGAAGTAGAAGCAGTAGAAGTAGAAGTAGTTGAAATAGAAGTAGTAGAAATAGAGGTAGTAGAAGTAGTAGAAGTAGAAGTAGTAGAAGAAGTAGAAGTAGTAGAAGTAGTAGAAGTAGTAGAAATAGAATTAGTTGAAATAGACGTAGAAGTAGTAGAAGAAGTAGAAGTAGTAGAAGTAGTAGAAGTAGAAGTAGTAGAAGTAGTAGTAGAAGTAGAATTAGTAGAAGTAGTAGTAGAAGTAGTAGAAGTAGTTGAAATAGAAGTAGAAGTAGTAGAAGTAGAAGTAGAAGTAGTAGAAGTAGTAGAAGTAGAAGTAGAAGCAGTAGAAGTAGAAGTAGAAGTAGAAGTAGTAAAAGTAGAAGTAATAGAAGTAGAAGTAGAAGTAGAAGTAGTAGAAGTAGAAGTAGTAGAAGTAGAAGTAGTAGAAGTAGTAGAAGTAGTAGAAGTAGAAGTAGTAGAAGTAGTAGAAGTAGAAGTAGTAGAAGTAGTAGAAGTAGAAGCAGAAGTAGTAGAAGAAGTAGAAGTAGTAGAAGTAGTAGAAGTAGAAGTAGTAGAAGTAGAAGTAGTAGAAGTAGAAGTAGTAAAAGTAGTAGAAGTAGTAGAAGTAGAAGTAGTAGAAGTAGTAGTAGAAGTAGAAGTAGTAAAAGTAGAAGTAATAGAAGTAGAAGTAGAAGTAGTAGATGTACAAGTAGTAGAAGTAGAAGTAGTAGAAGTAGTAGAAGTAGTAGAAGTAGAAGTAGTAGAAGTAGTAGAAGTAGAAGTAGTAGAAGTAGTAGAAGTAGTAGAAGTAGAAGAAGTAGATGTAGTAGAAGTAGTAGAAGTAGTAGTAGTAGAAGTAGAAGTAGTGAAAGTAGTAGAAGTAGAAGTAGTAGAAGTAGAAGTAGTAGAAGTAGTAGAAGTAGTAGAAGTAGTAGAAGTAGTAGAAGTAGTTGAAGTAGAAGAAGTAGAAGTAGAAGAAGTAGAAGAAGTAGAAGTAGAAGATGTAGAAGTAGTAGAAGTAGTAGAAGTAGAAGTAGTAGAAGTAGAAGCATTAGAAGTAGAAGTATTAGAAGTAGAAGTATTAGAAGTAGAAGTAGTAGAAGTAGTAGAAGTAGTAGAAGTAGAAGTAGTAGAAGTAGAAGTAGAAAAAGTAGTAGTAGAAGTAGAAGTAGAAGTAGTAGAAGTAGTAGACGTACAAGTAGAAGTAGAAGTAGAAAAATTAGCAGTAGTAGAAGTAGGAGAAGTAGAAGTAGTAGAAGTAAAAGTAGTTGAAATAGAAGTAGTAAAAATAGAAGTAGTAGAAGTAGTAGAAGTAGAAGTAGTATAAGAAGTAGAAGTAGTAGAAGTAGTAGAAGTAGTAGAAGTAGAAGTAGTTGAAATAGAAGTAGAAGTAGTAGAAGAAATAGAAGTAGTAGAAGTAGAAGTAGTAGAAGTAGTAATAGAAGTAGAAGTAGTAGAAGTAGTAGTAGAAGTAGTAGAAGTAGTAGTAGTAGAAGTAGTTGTAATAGAATTAGAAGTAGAAGTAGTAGAAGTAGGAGTAGTAGAAGTAGAAGTAGTAGAAGTAGTAGAAGTAGTAGAAGTAGAAGTAGAAGTAGAAGAAGTAGAAGTATTAGAAGTAGAAGAAGTAGTAGAAGTAGAAGTAGTAGAAGTAGTAGAGTTAGAAGAAGTAGTAGTAGTAGAAGTAGAAGTAGAAGTAGTAGAAGTAGTAGTAGAAGTAGAAGTAGTAGAAGTAGTAGAAGTACAAGTAGTAGAAGTAGTAGAAGTAGTAGAAGTATTAGTAGTAGAAGTAGAAATAGTAGAAGTAGTAGAAGTAGAAGTAGTAGTAATAGTAGTAGTAGTAGTAGTAGAAGTAGTAGTAGTAGAAGTAGAAGAAATAGAAGTAGTAGAAGTAGAAGTTGAAGTAGTAGAAGAAGTAGAAGAAGTAGAAGTAGACTTAGTAGAAGTAGAAGTAGTAGAAGTAAACGTAGTAGAAGTAGAAGTAGTAGAAGAAGTAGTAGAAGAAGTAGAAGTATTAGAAGTAGTAGTAGAAGTAGAAGAAGTAGAAGAAGTAGAAGTAGCAGTATTAGAAGTAGAAGTGGTAGTAGAAGTAGTAGTAGAAGTAGAAGTTGTAGAAGTAGAAGTTGAAGTAGAAGTAGTATAAGTAGAAGTAGTATAAGTAGAAGAAGTAGAAGTAGTAGAAGTAGTAGAAGTAGAAGTAGTAGAAGTAGTAGAAGAAGTAGAAGTAGAAGTAGAAGAATTAGAAGTAGAAGTAGTAGAAGTAGAAGTAGTAGAAGTAGTAGTAGTAAAAGTAGTAGTAGTAGAAGTAGTAGAAGTAGTAGAAGTAAAAGTAGGAATAGTAGAAGTAGAAGTAGTAGAAGTAGAAGTAGTATAAGTATAGAAGTAGTAGAAGTAGAAGAAGTAGAAGTTTTGGAAGAAGTAGAAGTAGTAGAAGTAGAAGTAGTTGAAGTAGAAGTAGAAGTAGTAGAAGTAGTAGTAGAAGTAGAAGTAGTAGAAGTAGAAGTAGTAGAAGTAGTAGAAGTAGAAGTAGTTGAAATAGAAGTAGAAGTGGAAGTAGTAGAAGGAGTAGAAGTAGAAGTAGTAGAAGTAGTAGTAGAAGTAGAAGAAGTTGAAGTAGAAGTAGTAGAAGTAGTAGTAGTAGAAGTAGTAGAAGTAGAAGTAGCTGAAATAGAAGTAGAAGTAGTAGAAGTAGAAGTAGAAGTAGTAGAAAAAGAAGTAGTAGAAGTAGAAGTAGTAGAAGTAGAATTAGTAGAAGTACTAGAAGTAGAAGTAGTAGAAGTAGAAGAAGTAGAAGTAGTAAAAGTAGAAGTAGTAGAAGTAGTAGAAGTAGTAGAAGTAGAAGTAGTAGAAGTAGAAGAAGTAGAAGTAGTTGAAGTAGAAGTAGTAGAAGTAGTTGATGTAGAAGTAGAAGTAGTAGAAGTAGTAGTAGAAGTAGTAGTAGAAGTATTAGAAGTAGAAGAAGTAGAAGTAGTAGAAGTAGAAGTAGTAGAAGTATAAGTTGAAAAAGTAGTAGTAGAAGTAGAAGTAGTAGAAGTAGAAGTAGAAGAAGAAAAAGTAGAAGTAGTAGAAGTAGTAGAAGTAGTAGTAGTAGAAGTAGTAGAAGTAGAAGTAGTATAAGAAGTAGAAGTAGTGAAAGTAGAAGTAGGATAAGTAGTAGAAGTAGTAGAAGTAGAAGTAGTAGAATTAGTAGAAGTAGTAGAAGTAGAAGTAGTATAAGAAGTAGAAGTAGTAGAAGTAGTAGTAGAAGTAAAAGTAGTAGAAGTAGTAGAAGTATAAGTAGTAGAAGTAGAAGTAGTAGAAGAAGTTGAAGTAGAAGTAGTAGAAGTAGTAGAAGTAGAAGTAGTAGAAGTAGTAGTTGAAGTAGAAGTAGAAATAGTAGTAGAAGTAGTAGTAGTAGAAGTAGTAGAAGTAGAAGTAGAAGTAGTTGAAATAGAAGTAGAAGTAGAAGTAGTAGAAGTAGTAGAAGTAGAAGTAGTAGAAGTAGAAGTATAAGTAGTAGAAGTAGAAGTAGTAGAAGTAGAATTAGAAGTAGTAGAAGTAGAAGAAGTAGAAGTAGTAGACGTAGTAGAAGTAGAAGTAGTAGAAGTAGTAGAAGTAGTTGAAGTAGAAGTAGTAGAAGAAGAAGTAGTAGAAGTAGAAGTAGTAGAAGTATTAGTAGAAGCAGTAGAAGTAGAAGTATTAGAAGTAGAAGTAGAAGTATTAGAAGTAGAAGTAGAAGTATTAGAAGTATTAGAAGTAGAAGTAGTAGAAGTAGTAAAAGTAGAAATAGTAGAAGTAAAGGTAGTAGAAGTAGAAGAAGAAGAAGTAGTAGAAGTAGAAGTAGTAGAAGTATTAGTAGAAGCAGTAGAAGTAGAAGTATTAGAAGTAGAAGTAGAAGTATTAGAAGTAGAAGTAGAAGTATTAGAAGTATTAGAAGTAGAAGTAGTAGAAGTAGTAAAAGTAGAAATAGTAGAAGTAAAGGTAGTAGAAGAAGTAGAAGTAGAAGTAGTAGAAGTAGTAGAAGTAGAAGAAGTAGAAGTAGAGGTAGTAGAAGTAGAAGTAGTAGAAGTAGAAGTAGTAGAAGTAGTAGAAGCAGAAGTAGTGGAAGTGGAAGAAGTAGAAGAAGTAGAAGTAGTAGAAGTAGTAGAAGTAGTAGAAATAGAAGTAGTAGAAGTAGCAGTAGAAGTAGTAGTAGTAGAAGTAGTAGTAGTAGAAGTAGTAGAAGTGGAAGTAGAAGTAGAAGAAGTAGAAGTAGAAGTAGTATAAGTAGTATAATTAGTAGAAGTAGTAGAAGTAGAAGTAGTATAAGTAGTATAAGTAGTAGAAGTAGAAGTAGTAGAAGTAGTAGAAGTAGAAGTAGTAGAAGTAGAAGTAGAAGTAGTAGAAGTAGAAGTAGTTGAAGTAGAAGTAGAAGTAGTAGAAGTAGTAGTAGAAGTAGAAGTAGTAGAAGTAGTAGAAGTAGAATAAGTAGAAGTAGCTGAAATAGAATTAGAAGTAGTAGAAGAAGTAGAAGTAGTAGAATTAGTAGAAGTAGAAGTAGTAGAAGTAGGAGTAGAAGTAGAAGTAGAAGTAGTAGTAGAAGTAGTAGAAGTAGTAGTAGTAGAAGTAGTAGAAGTAGAAGTAGAAGTAGTTGAAATAGAAGTAGAAGTAGAAGTAATAGAAGTAGAAGTAGTAGAAGTAGAAGTAGTAGAAGTAGAAGTAGTAGAAGTAGAAGTAGTCAAAGTAGAAGTAGAAGTAGTAGAAGTAGGAGTAGTAGAAGTAGAAGTAGTAGAAGTAGTAGAAGTAGAAGTAGTAGAAGTAGAAGTAGAAGAAGTAGAAGTATTAGAAGTAGAAGAAGTAGTAGAAGTAGAAGTAGTAGAAGTAGTAGAGTTAGAAGAAGTAGTAGTAGTAGTAGAAGTAGAAGTAGAAGTAGTAGAAGTAGTAGTAGAAGTATAAGTAGTAGAAGTAGTAGAAGTACAAGTAGTAGAAGTTGTAGAAGTAGTAGAAGTATTAGTAGTAGAAGTAGAAATAGTAGAAGTAGTAGAAGTAGAAGTAGTAGCAATAGTAGTAGTAGTAGTAGTAGTAGTAGAAGTAGTAGTAGTAGAAGTAGTAGAAGTAGAAGAAGTAGAAGTAGTAGAAGTAGAAGTAGAAGAAGAAGTAGAAGAAGTAGAAGTAGATGTAGTAGAAGTAGAAGTAGTAGAAGTAGAAGTAGTAGAAGCAGAAGTAGTAGAAGTAGAAGAAGTAGAAGAAGTAGAAGTAGTAGAAGTAGTAGAAGTAGTAGAAATAGAAGTAGCAGAAGTAGCAGTAGAAGTAGTAGTAGTAGAAGTAGTAGTAGTAGAAGTAGTAGAAGTGGAAGTAGAAGTAGAAGTAGAAGAAGTAGAAGTAGTAGAAGTAGAAGTAGTATAAGTAGTATAATTAGTAGAAGTAGTAGAAGTAGTAGAAGTAGTAGAAGTAGAAGTAGTAGAAGTAGAAGTAGAAGTAATAGAAGTAGAAGTAGTTGAAGTAGAAGTAGAAGTAGTAGAAGTAGTAGTAGAAGTAGAAGTAGTAGAAGTAGTAGAAGTAGTAGAAGTAGAAGTAGTTGAAATAGAATTAGAAGTAGTAGAAGAAGTACAAGTAGAAGTAGTAGAATTAGTAGAAGTAGAAGTAGTAGAAGTAGTAGTAGAAGTAGAAGTAGAAGTAGTAGTAGAAGTAGTAGAAGTAGTAGTAGTAGAAGTAGTAGAAGTAGAAGTAGAAGTAGTTGAAATAGAAGTAGAAGTAAAAGTAATAGAAGTAGAAGTAGTAGAAGTAGTAGAAGTAGAAGTAGAAGTAGTAGAAGAAGAAGTAGTCAAAGTAGAAGTAGAAGTAGAAGTAGTAGAAGTAGGAGTAGTAGAAGTAGAAGTAGTAGAAGTAGTAGAAGTAGAAGTAGTAGAAGTAGTAGAGTTAGAAGAAGTAGTAGTACTAGTAGTAGAAGTAGAAGTAGAAGTAGAAGTAGAAGTAGTAGAAGTAGTAGTAGAAGTAGAAGTAGTAGAAGTAGTAGAAGTACAAGTAGTAGAAGTTGTAGAAGTAGTAGAAGTATTAGTAGTAGAAGTAGAAATAGTAGAAGTAGTAGAAGTAGTAGCAATAGTAGTAGTAGTAGTAGTAGTAGTAGTAGTAGAAGTAGTAGTAGCAGAAGTAGTAGAAGTAGAAGAAGTAGAAGTAGTAGAAGTAGAAGTAGAAGAAGAAGTAGAAGAAGTAGAAGTAGACGTAGTGGAAGTAGAAGTAGTATAAGTAAACGTAGTAGAAGTAGAAGTAGTAGAAGAAGTAGAAGTATTAGAAGTAGTAGTAGAAGTAGAAGAAGTAGAAGAAGTAGAAGTAGCAGTAGTAGAAGTAGAAGTGGTAGTAGAAGTAGTAGTAGAAGTAGAAGTAGAAGTTGTAGAAGTAGAAGTTGAAGTAGAAGTAGTAGAAGTAGAAGTAGTAGAAGTAGAAGAAGTAGAAGTAGTAGAAGTAGTAGAAGTAGAAGTAGTAGAAGTAGTAGAAGTAGTAGAAGTAGAAGTAGAAGAATTAGAAGTAGAAGTAGTAGAAGTAGAAGTAGTAGAAGTAGTAGTAGTAAAAGTAGTAGTAGTAGAAGTAGTAGAAGTAGAAGTAGTAGAAGTAGTAGAAGTAAAAGTAGAAATAGTAGAAGTAGAAGTAGTAGAAATAGAAGTAGTATAAGTATAGAAGTAGTAGAAGTAGAAGAAGTAGAAGTTTTAGAAGAAGTAGAAGTAGAAGTAGTAGAAGTAGAAGTAGTTGAAGTAGAGGTAGAAGTAGTAGAAGTAGTAGTAGAAGTAGAAGTAGTAGAAGTAGAAGTAGTAGAAGTAGTAGAAGTAGAAGTAGTTGAAATAGAAGTAGAAGTAGTAGAAGGAGTAGAAGTAGTAGAAGTAGTAGAAGTAGTAGTAGAAGTAGAAGAAGTTGAAGTAGAAGTAGTAGAAGTAGTAGTACAAGTAGTAGAAGTAGAAGTAGCTGAAATAGAAGTAGAAGTAGTAGAAGTAGAAGTAGAAGTAGTAGAAAAAGAAGTAGTAGAAGTAGAAGTAGAAGTAGAAGTAGTAGAAGTAGAAGTAGTAGAAGTACTAGAAGTAGAAGTAGAAGTAGTAGAAGTAGAAGTAGAAGTAGTAGAAGTAGAAGTAGTAGAAGTAGAAGTAGTAGAAGTAGTAGAAGAAGTAGAAGTAGTTGAAGTAGAAGTAGTAGAAGTAGAAGTAGTTTTAGTAGAAGTAGAAGTTGTAGAAGTAGTATTAGAAGTAGAGGTAGAAGTATTAGAAGTAGATGTAGAAGTATTAGAAGTAGAAGTATTAGAAGTAGTAGAAGTAGTAGAAGTAGAAGTAGTAGAAGTAGAAAAAGTAGTAGTAGAAGTAGAAGTAGTAGAAGTAGAAGTAGTAGAAGTAGTAGAAGTAGAAGTAGTAGAAGTAGAAGTAGTTGAAATAGAAGTAGTTGAAATAGAGGTAGTAGAAGTAGTAGAAGTAGTAGAAGAAGTAGAAGTAGAAGTAGTAGAAGTAGTAGAAGTAGAAGTAGTTGAAATAGACGTAGAAGTAGTAGAAGTAGTAGAAGTAGTAGAAGTAGTAGAAGTAGAAGTAGTAGAAGTAGTAGTAGAAGTAGAAGTAGTAGAAGTAGTAGTAGAAGTAGTAGAAGTAGTTGAAATAGAAGTAGAAGTAGTAGAAGAAGAAGTAGAAGTAGTAGAAGTAGTAGTAGAAGTAGAAGTAGTAGAAGTAGTAGTAGAAGTAGTAGAAGTAGTTGAAATAGAAGTAGAAGTAGTAGAAGAAGAAGTAGAAGTAGTAGAAGTAGTAGAAGTAGAAGTAGAAGCAGTAGAAGTAGAAGTAGAAGTAGAAGTAGTAAAAGTAGAAGTAATAGAAGTAGAAGTAGAAGTAGTAGAAGTACAAGTAGTAGAAGTAGAAGAAGTAGAAGTAGTAGAAGTAGAAGTAGTAGAAGTAGTAGAAGTAGAAGTAGTAGAAGTAGTAGAAGTAGAAGTAGAAGTAGTAGAAGAAGTAGAAGTAGTAGAAGTAGTAGAAGTAGAAGTAGTAGAAGTAGAAGTAGTAAAAGTAGTAGAAGTAGAAGTAGTAGAAGTAGAAGTAGTAGAAGTAGTAGTAGAAGTAGAAGTAGTAAAAGTAGAAGTAATAGAAGTAGAAGTAGAAGTAGTAGAAGTACAAGTAGTAGAAGTAGAAGTAGTAGAAGAAGTAGAAGTAGTAGAAGTAGTAGAAGTAGAAGTAGTAGAAGTAGAAGTAGTAGAAGTAGAAGTAGTGAAAGTAGTAGAAGTAGAAGTAGTAGAAGTAGAAGTAGTAGAAGTAGTAGAAGTAGTAGAAGTAGAAGTAGTAGAAGAAGTAGAAGTAGTAGAAGTAGTAGAAGTAGAAGTAGTAGAAGTAGAAGTAGTGAAAGTAGTATAAGTAGAAGTAGTAGAAGTAGAAGTAGCAGAAGTAGTAGAAGTAGTTGAATTAGAAGGTAGTAGAAGTAGTAGAAGTAGAAGTAGTAGAAGAAGTAGAAGTAGTAGAAGTAGTAGAAGTAGAAGTAGTTGAAATAGACGTAGAAGTAGTAGAAGTAGTAGAAGTAGTAGAAGTAGTAGAAGTAGAAGTAGTAGAAGTAGTAGTAGAAGTAGAAGTAGTAGAAGTAGTAGTAGAAGTAGTAGAAGTAGTTGAAATAGAAGTAGAAGTAGTAGAAGTAGAAGTAGAAGTAGTAGAAGTAGTAGAAGTAGAAGTAGAAGCAGTAGAAGTAGAAGTAGAAGTAGAAGTAGTAAAAGTAGAAGTAATAGAAGTAGAAGTAGAAGTAGAAGTAGTAGAAGTACAAGTAGTAGAAGTAGAAGTAGTAGAAGTAGTAGAAGTAGAAGTAGTAGAAGTAGTAGAAGTAGAAGTAGAAGTAGTAGAAGAAGTAGAAGTAGTAGAAGTAGTAGAAGTAGTAGAAGTAGAAGTAGTAAAAGTAGTAGAAGTAGAAGTAGTAGAAGTAGAAGTAGTAGAAGTAGTAGTAGAAGTAGAAGTAGTAAAAGTAGAAGTAATAGAAGTAGAAGTAGAAGTAGAAGTAGTAGAAGTACAAGTAGTAGAAGTACAAGTAGTAGAAGTAGTAGATGTAGTAGAAGTAGAAGTAGTAGAAGTAGTAGAAGTAGAAGTAGTAGAAGTAGTAGAAGTAGAAGTAGTAGAAGAAGTAGAAGTAGTAGAAGTAGTTGAAGTAGAAGTAGTAGAAGTAGAAGTAGTAGAAGTAGAAGTAGTGAAAGTAGTAGAAGTAGAAGTAGTAGAAGTAGAAGTAGTAGAAGTAGTAGAAGTAGAAGTAGTAGAAGAAGTAGAAGTAGTAGAAGTAGTAGAAGTAGAAGAAGTAAAAGTAGTATAAGTAGAAGTAGTGAAAGTAGTATAAGTAGAAGTAGTAGAAGTAGAAGTAGCAGAAGTAGTAGAAGTAGTTGAATTAGAAGAAGTAGAAGTAGAAGAAATAGAAGAAGTAGAAGTAGAAGATGTAGAAGTAGTAGAAGTAGTAGAAGTAGAAGTAGAAGTAGTAGAAGTAGAAGCATTAGATGTAGAAGTATTAGAAGTAGAAGTATTAGAAGTAGAAGTAGTAGAAGTAGTAGAAGTAGTAGAAGTAGAAGTAATAGAAGTAGAAGTAGAAAAAGTAGTAGTAGAAGTAGAAGTAGAAGTAGTAGAAGTAGTAGACGTACAAGTAGAAGTAGAAGTAGAAAAATTAGCAGTAGTAGAAGTAGGAGAAGTAGAAGTAGTAGAAGTAAAAGTAGTTGAAATAGAAGTAGTAAAAATAGAAGTAGTAGAAGTAGTAGAAGTAGAAGTAGTATAAGAAGTAGAAGTAGTAGAAGTAGTAGAAGTAGTAGAAGTAGAAGTAGTTGAAATAGAAGTAGAAGTAGTAGAAGAAGTAGAAGTAGTAGAAGTAGAAGTAGTAGAAGTAGTAGTAGAAGTAGAAGTAGTAGAAGTAATAGTAGAAGTAGTAGAAGTGGCGCAACGGTAGTGCGTCTGACTCCATATCAGAAGGTTGTGTGTTCAAATCACGTCGGGGTCAATCCGCTCTTTATTAGGCAAGAAAGTGAAAGAACTGGGAGCGCAGGTGGTCTTCTCTTCCATCCTCCCAGTGGATGGCCATGGAACAAGGAGGTGGAATAAGATTCTGCAGGTGAACAACTGGCTACGTCTATGGTGCCGTCAGCAAGGATTTGGATTTCTGGATCACGGAGTGAACTACTTATACGATGGACTACTTGCTAGAGATGGGGTGCACCTTACGAAGACTGGAAAGCATGTATTTGGAAGTCGCCTTGCTACACTTGTAAGGAGAGCTTTAAACTAGAACAACATGGGAAGGGAAGCAAAAGACCAGAAAAAGCCATACACCTGACAAATGCTATTAGGAACTCTGCTATTAGAAGTGGAAAGGAAGAACAAAGACGAAAGAATCTAATTAATAAAAATATTGGAGAAAGAGAAACCAATCACAAACTAAAATGTTTCTATACTAATGCACAAAGCATGGGCAACAAACAAGGAGAATTGGAACTACTAACACAGGAACAGAAATATGATGTAATTGGAATCACTGAAACTTGGTGGGACAATACACATGATTGGAATACAAGACTAGAAGGATACAACTTATTTGCAAGAAACAGACTTGATAAACGAGGAGGGGGTGTCGCATTGTATGTTCGAAATGCGTATATCTGCACAGAGATTGAAGCTTCAGAGACTGGGAGTTCTGTGGAAACTGTTTGGGTAAGAATACAAGGACAGAACAATGGAAAGGACACCATTGTAGGCGTTTACTACAGGCCGCCTGTGCAAGCCGAATATATAGATGAACTCTTTATGCATCAGATGGCCAAGTTCTCCAAAAAATATGACATAGTTGTCATGGGAGATTTCAACTATCCAGACATTTGTTGGGAATCTCTCTCAGGCAAAACTAACAGGTCAAGGAAATTCTTATCCTCTCTTGCTGACAACTTTATCTTCCAAAAGGTAAGGGAGAAAACAAGGGGAACTGCTACCTTGGATCTAATCCTTATAAACAGGGAGGAAATGGTTGAGGAGGTAAAAGTGGCTGGGACCCTAGGAGGTAGCGACCATGCTATTTTAGAATTTTGGATTACTAGAGGTGGAAGACCTGTGAAGACTCAGACGTCAAGGTTAGATTTCAGAAAGGCAGATTTTAAGGGATTCAGAAAGAGAATTGGAGGGATCCAATGGCTGGATATCCTTAAAGACAAAAATGTCCAGGAAGGATGGGAAATCTTGAAAAATGAAATTCTCAAAGCACAGTTGTTAACAATTCCGAAAAGAGGGAAGAATAGGAAGCATTTAAGGAAACCAGGATGAATGAACACAGAACTTAAGCACATGCTAAAAAGGAAGAAAAAAATGTTTATAAAATGGAAAGAGGGAGGCATATCTAAAGAAGAATATAATGCTGTCTGCAGAACCTGCAGGGCACAAATCAGATTATCTAAAGCTGAAAATGAACTGAGGCTTGCAAGAGATGTCAAAAGCAATAATAAAGGATTTTGGGGATATGTCAAAAGTAAAAGAAAAGTCAAAGATGCTATAGGATTTTTACAGGATGAAAATGATGAAATGGTAAGACAGGATGTTGAGAAGGCTGAACTTTTAAATTCCTATTTTGCATCTGTTTTCTCTCAGAAAGGAAATGCAACATCAACTGTTATTCACTGTCCTATTAAGGGAATAGAAGAATCCAGGATATCTATAAACAGAAAGATAGTGAGGAAACACTTAGCTAACCTAAATGAATTCAAGTCTCCAGGTCCAGATGAATTACACCCCAGAGTACTGAAGGAGATAGCAGAAGAAATTTTTGAACCCCTCTCCATAATCTTTGAAAATTCTTGGAGAACAGGAGAAGTGCCAGAAGACTGGAGAAGAGCAAATGTTGTTCCTATCTTCAAAAAGGGGAAGAAGGTGGACCCAGGCAACTATAGGCCGGTGAGTCTGACTTCTATACCAGGAAAGATCTTTGAACAAATTATTAAACAACATGTATGTCAATACCTGGATAAGAATGAAGTGATTAAACAGAGTCAGCATGGGTTTCTAACTAATAAGTCATGTCAGACTAACTTAATTTCCTTCTATGACGGTATCACTGATTGGGTGGATCAAGGAAATGCTGTAGATATAGTATATCTTGACTTCAGCAAAGCATTTGACAAAGTCTCTCATACAATCCTTATTGAAAAAATGACTAAGTATGGAATGGACAAGGCAACTGTTAGGTGGATTCATAACTGGCTTAGTGATCGGACCCAAAGAGTGGTCGTAAATGGCTGTACATCCAGTTGGAAGAATGTCTCAAGTGGGGTACCACAGGGCTCTGTCCTGGGCCCTGTATTGTTCAACATCTTTATCAACGATTTAGATGAAGGAATTGAGGGTAAACTGATTAAATTTGCTGATGACACAAAGCTAGGAGGGATAGCTAATACTAGAGAAGAGAGAGAGAGGATTCAAAAAGATTTAAATAAACTGGAGAAGTGGGCAGCAACTAACAGAATGGTTTTTAACAGGGAGAAATGCAAAGTACTACATCTGGGCAATAAAAATGAAAAAAGCATATATAGAATGGGAGGAATAGGGCTAAGTGACAGCACATGTGAAAAAGACTTGGGTATACTAATAGATCACAGACTGAATATGAGTCAACAGTGTGATGCAGCAGCAAAAAAGGCAAATGCAATTCTAGGATGTATTAACAGAAGCATACAGTCTAGATCACGTGAAGTCATTATTTCCCTCTACTCCTCTTTGGTCAGACCTCATCTGGAATATTGTGTCCAGTTTTGGGCACCACATTTTAAAAAAGACATCAACAAACTGGAGCAAGTTCAGAAAAGAGCGACCAGAATGGTGACCGGTCTGCAAACCCTGTCTTATGAGGAAAGGTTGCAGGATTTGGGAATGTTTAGTTTGCAAAAGAGAAGACTGAGAGGAGACTTAATAGCTGTCTACAAATATCTAAAGGGCTGTCACATTGTAGAAGGATCAACTTTATTCTCATTTGCACAAGGAAAGACTAGAAGCAATGGGATGAAACTGAATGGGAAGAGACACAGATTAGATATTAGAAAAAACTTTTTGACAGTTAGAGTGATCAATGAGTGGAACAGGCTGCCACGAGAAGTGGTGAGTTCTCCTTCAATGGAAGTCTTCAAACAGAGGCTGGACAGACATCTGACTGGGATGATTTAGCGAATCCTGCTTTGAGCAGGGGGTTGGACCAGATGGCCCAGGAGGTCCCTTCCAACTCTACGATTCTATGATTCTATGAAGTAGTAGTAGTAGAAGTAGTTGTAATAGAAGTAGAAGTAGAAGTAGTAGAAGTAGGAGTAGTAGAAGTAGAAGTAGTAGAAGTAGTAGAAGTAGTAGAAGTAGAAGTAGTAGAAGTAGAAGTAGAAGAAGTAGAAGTATTAGAAGTAGAAGAAGTAGTAGAAGTAGAAGTAGTAGAAGTAGTAGAGTTAGAAGAAGTAGTAGTAGTAGAAGTAGAAGTAGTAGAAGTAGTAGTAGAGGTAGAAGTAGTAGAAGTAGTAGAAGTACAAGTAGTAGAAGTAGTAGAAGTAGTAGAAGTAGTAGAAGTATTAGTAGTAGAAGTAGAAATAGTAGAAGTAGTAGAAGTAGATGTAGTAGTAATAGTAGTAGTAGTAGTAGTAGAAGTAGTAGTAGTAGAAGTAGTAGAAGTAGAAGAAGTAGAAGTAGTGGAAGTAGAAGTAGAAGTAGTAGAAGAATTAGAAGAAGTAGAAGTAGACGTAGTAGAAGTAGAAGTAGTAGAAGTAAACGTAGTAGAAGTAGAAGTAGTAGAAGAAGTAGTAGAAGAAGTAGAAGTATTAGAAGTAGTAGTAGAAGTAGAAGAAGTAGAAGAAGTAGAAGTAGCAGTAGTAGAAGTAGAAGTGGTAGTAGAAGTATTAGTAGTAGAAGTAGAAATAGTAGAAGTAGTAGAAGTAGATGTAGTAGTAATAGTAGTAGTAGTAGTAGTAGTAGTAGAAGTAGAAGTTGTAGAAGTAGAAGTTGAAGTAGAAGTAGTAGAAGTAGAAGTAGTATAAGTAGAAGAAGTCGAAGTTGTAGAAGTAGTAGAAGTAGAAGTAGTAGAGGTAGTAGAAGTAGAAGTAGAAGAATTAGAAGTTGAAGTAGTAGAAGTAGAAGTAGTAGAAGTAGTAGTAGTAAAAGTAGTAGTAGTAGAAGTAGTAGAAGTAGTAGAAGTAATAGAAGTAAAAGTAGGAATAGTAGAAGTAGAAGTAGTATTAGTAGAAGTAGTATAAGTATAGAAGTAGTAGAAGTAGAAGAAGTAGAAGTTTTAGAAGAAGTAGAAGTAGAAGTAGCAGAAGTAGAAGTAGTTGAAGTAGAAGTAGAAGTAGTAGAAGTAGTAGTAGAAGTAGAAGTAGTAGAAGTAGAAGTAGTAGAAGTAGTAGAAGTAGAAGTAGTTGAAATAGAAGTAGAAGTAGAAGTAGTAGAAGGAGTAGAAGTAGTAGAAGTAGAAGTAGTAGAAGTAGTAGTAGAAGTAGAAGAAGTTGAAGTAGAAGTAGTAGAAGTAGTAGTAGTAGAAGTAGTAGAAGTAGAAGTAGCTGAAATAGAAGTAGAAGTAGTAGAAGTAAAAGTAGAAGTAGTAGAAAAAGAAGTAGTAGAAGTAGAAGTAGGAGTAGTAGAAGTAGAATTAGTAGAAGTACTAGAAGTAGAAGTAGTAGAAGTAGAAGTAGAAGTAGTAGAAGTAGTAGAAGTAGAAGTAGTAGAAGTAGTAGAAGAAGTAGAAGTAGTTGAAGTAGAAGTAGTAAAAGTAGAAGTAGTTTTAGTAGAAGTAGAAGAAGTAGAAGAAGTAGAAGTAGTAGAAGTAGTAGAAGTAGTAGAAATAGAAGTAGTAGAAGTAGCAGTAGAAGTAGTAGTAGTAGAAGTAGTAGTAGTAGAAGTAGTAGAAGTGGAAGTAGAAGTAGTAGAAGTAGAAGTAGTAGAAGTAGAAGTAGTATAAGTAGTATAAGTAGTAGAAGTAGTAGAAGTAGAAGTAGTATAAGTAGTAGAAGTAGTAGAAGTAGAAGTAGTAGAAGTAGTAGAAGTAGAAGTAGTAGAAGTAGAAGTAGTAGAAGTAGAAGTAGTTGAAGTAGAAGTAGAAGTAGTAGAAGTAGTAGAAGTAGAAGTAGTTGAAATAGAATTAGAAGTAGTAGAAGAAGTAGAAGTAGAAGTAGTAGAATTAGTAGAAGTAGAAGTAGTAGAAGTAGTAGTAGAAGTAGAAGTAGAAGTAGTATTAGAAGTAGTAGAAGTAGTAGTAGTAGAAGTAGTAGAAGTAGAAGTAGTTGAAATAGAAGTAGAAGTAGAAGTAATAGAAGTAGAAGTAGTAGAAGTAGAAGTAGAAGTAGTAGAAGTAGTAGAAGTAGGAGTAGTAGAAGTAGAAGTAGAAGTAGTAGAAGTAGAAGTAGAAGAAGTAGAAGTATTAGAAGTAGAAGAAGTAGTAGAAGTAGAAGTAGTAGAAGTAGTAGAGTTAGAAGAAGTAGTAGTAGAAGTAGTAGTAGAAGTAGAAGTAGTAGAAGTAGTAGAAGTAGAAGTAGTAGAAGTAGTAGTAGAAGTAGAAGTAGTAGAAGAAGTAGAAGTAGTAGAAGTAGTAGAAGTAGTAGAAGTAGTAATTGAAGTAGAAGTAGAAGTAGTAGTAGAAGTAGTAGTAGTAGAAGTAGTAGAAGTAGAAGTAGAAGTAGTTGAAATAGAAGTAGAAGTAGAAGCAGTAGAAGTAGTAGAAGTAGAAGTAGTAGAAGTAGAAGTATAAGTAGTAGAAGTAGAAGTAGTAGAAGTAGTAGAAGTAGAATTAGAAGTAGTAGAAGTAGAAGTAGTAGAAGTAGAAGAAGTAGAAGTTGTAGACGTAGTAGAAGTAGAAGTAGTAGAAGTAGTAGAAGTAGTTGAAGTAGAAGTAGTAGAAGTAGAAGTAGTAGAAGTATTAGTAGAAGTAGTAGAAGTAGAAGTATTAGAAGTAGAAGTAGAAGTATTAGAAGTAGAAGTATTAGAAGTATTAGAAGTAGAAGTAGTAGAAGTAGTAAAAGTAGAAATAGTAGAAGTAAAGGTAGTAGAAGTAGTAGAAGTAGAAGTAGTAGAAGTAGTAAAAGTAGTAGAAGTAGAAGAAGTAGAAGTAGAAGTAGTAGAAGTAGTAGAAGTAGAAGAAGTAGAAGTAGAAGTAGTAGAAGTAGAAGTAGTAGAAGTAGAAGTAGTAGAAGTAGTAGAAGCAGAAGTAGTAGAAGTAGAAGAATTAGAAGAAGTAGAAGTAGTAGAAGTAGTAGAAGTAGTAGACATAGAAGTAGTAGAAGTAGCAGTAGAAGTAGTAGTAGTAGAAGTAGTAGTAGTAGAAGTAGTAGAGGTGGAAGCAGAAGTAGTAGAAGTAGAAGTAGTAGAAGTAGTATAAGTAGTAGAAGTAGTAGAAGTAGAAGTAGTATAAGTAGTAGAAGTAGTAGATGTAGAAGTAGTAGAAGTAGAAGTAGTAGAAGTAGAAGTAGTAGTAGAAGTAGAAGTAGTAGAAGTAGTAGTAGAAGTAGAAGTAGTAGAAGTAGTAGAAGTAGTAGAAGTAGTTGAAATAGAATTAGAAGTAGTAGAAGAAGTAGAAGTAGAAGTAGTAGAATTAGTAGAAGTAGAAGTAGTAGAAGTAGTAGTAGAAATAGAAGTAGAAGTAGTAGTAGAAGTAGTAGAAGTAGTAGTAGTAGAAGTAGGGAAGTAGAAGTAGTTGAAATAGAATTAGAAGTAGAAGTAATAGAAGTAGAAGTAGTAGACGTAGAAGTAGAAGTAGTAGAAGTAGCAGAAGAAGCAGGAGTAGTAGAAGTAGAAGTAGAAGTAGTAGAAGTAGAAGTAGAAGTAGTAGAAGTAGAAGTAGTCAAAGTAGAAGTAGAAGTAGAAGTAGTAGAAGTAGGAATAGTAGAAGTAGAAGTAGTAGAAGTAGTAGAAGTAGTAGAAGTAGAAGTAGTAGAAGTAGAAGTAGAAGAAGTAGAAGTATTAGAAGTAGAAGAAGTAGTAGAAGTAGAAGTAGTAGAAGTAGTAGAGTTAGAAGAAGTAGTAGTAGTAGTAGAAGAAGAAGTAGAAGTAGAAGTATTAGAAGTAGTAGTAGAAGTAGAAGTAGTAGAAGTAGTAGAAGTACAAGTAGTAGAAGTAGTAGAAGTAGTAGAAGTATTAGTAGTAGAAGTAGAAATAGTAGAAGTAGTAGAAGTAGAAGTAGTAGTAATAGTAATAGAAGTAGTAGTAGAAGTAGTAGTAGTAGAAGTAGTAGAAGTAGAAGAAGTAGAAGTAGTAGAAGAAGTAGAAGAAGTAGAAGTAGACGTAGTAGAAGTAGAAGTAGTAGAAGTAAACGTAGTAGAAGTAGAAGTAGTAGAAGAAGTAGAAGTATTAGAAGTAGTAGTAGAAGTAGAAGAAGTAGAAGAAGTAGAAGTAGCAGTAGTAGAAGTAGAAGTGGTAGTAGAAGTAGAAGTAGAAGTTGTAGAAGTAGAAGTTGAAGTAGAAGTAGTAGAAGTAGAAGTAGTAGAAGTAGAAGAAGTAGAAGTAGTAGAAGTAGTAGAAGTAGAAGTAGTAGAAGTAGTAGAAGTAGTAGAAGTAGAAGTAGAAGAATTAGAAGTAGAAGTAGTAGAAGTAGAAGTAGTAGAAGTAGTAGTAAAAGTAGTAGTAGTAGAAGTAGTAGAAGTAGAAGTAGTAGAAGTAGTAGAAGTAAAAGTAGAAATAGTAGAAGTAGAAGTAGTAGAAGTAGAAGTAGTATAAGTATAAAAGTAGTAGAAGTAGAAGTAGAAGTTTTAGAAGAAGTAGATTTAGAAGTATTAGAAGTAGAAGTAGTTGAAGTAGAAGTAGAAGTAGTAGAATTAGTAGTAGAAGTAGAAGTAGTAGAAGTAGAAGTAGTAGAAGTAGTAGAAGTAGAAGTAGTTGAAATAGAAGTAGAAGTTGTAGAAGGAGTAGAAGTAGTAGAAGTAGAAGTAGTAGAAGTAGTAGTAGAAGTAGAAGAAATTGAAGTAGAAGTAGTAGAAGTAGTAGCAGAAGTAGTAGAAGTAGAAGTAGCTGAAATAGAAGTAGAAGTAGTAGAAGTAGAAGTAGAAGTAGTAGAAAAAGAAGTAGTAGAAGTAGAAGTAGAAGTAGTAGAAGTAGAAGTAGTAGAAGTACTAGAAGTAGAAGTAGAAGTAGTAGAAGTAGAAGTAGAAGTAGTAGAAGTAGAAGTAGTAGAAGTAAACGTAGTAGAAGTAGTAGAAGAAGTAGAAGTAGTTGTAGTAGAAGTAGTAGAAGTAGAAGTAGTTTTAGTAGAAGTAGAAGTTGTAGAAGTAGTATTAGAAGTAGAAGTAGAAGTATTGGAAGTAGATGTAGAAGTATTAGAAGTAGAAGTATTAGAAGTAGTAGAAGTAGTAGAAGTAGAAGTAGTAGAAGTAGAAAAAGTAGTAGTAGAAGTAGAATTAGAAGTAGTAGAAGTAGAAGTAGTAGAAGTAGTAGAAGTAGAAGCAGTAGAAGTAGAAGTAGTTGAAATAGAAGTAGTAGAAATAGAGGTAGTAGAAGTAGTAGAAGTAGAAGTAGTAGAAGAAGTAGAAGTAGTAGAAGTAGTAGAAGTAGTAGAAATAGAAGTAGTTGAAATAGACGTAGAAGTAGTAGAAGAAGTAGAAGTAGTAGAAGTAGTAGAAGTAGAAGTAGTAGAAGTAGTAGTAGAAGTAGTAGAAGTAGTAGTAGAAGTAGTAGAAGTAGTTGAAATAGAAGTAGAAGTAGTAGAAGTAGAAGTAGAAGTAGTAGAAGTAGTAGAAGTAGAAGTAGAAGCAGTAGAAGTAGAAGTAGAAGTAGAAGTAGTAAAAGTAGAAGTAATAGAAGTAGAAGTAGAAGTAGAAGTAGTAGAAGTAGAAGTAGTAGAAGTAGAAGTAGTAGAAGTAGTAGAAGTAGTAGAAGTAGAAGTAGTAGAAGTAGTAGAAGTAGAAGTAGTAGAAGTAGTAGAAGTAGAAGCAGAAGTAGTAGAAGAAGTAGAAGTAGTAGAAGTAGTAGAAGTAGAAGTAGTAGAAGTAGAAGTAGTAGAAGTAGAAGTAGTAAAAGTAGTAGAAGTAGAAGTAGTAGAAGTAGAAGTAGTAGAAGTAGTAGTAGAAGTAGAAGTAGTAAAAGTAGAAGTAATAGAAGTAGAAGTAGAAGTAGTAGAAGTACAAGTAGTAGAAGTAGAAGTAGTAGAAGTAGTAGAAGTAGTAGAAGTAGAAGTAGTAGAAGTAGTAGAAGTAGAAGTAGTAGAAGTAGTAGAAGTAGAAGTAGTAGAAGAAGTAGAAGTAGTAGAAGTAGTAGAAGTAGTAGTAGTAGAAGTAGAAGTAGTGAAAGTAGTAGAAGTAGAAGTAGTCAAAGTAGTAGTAGAAGTAGAAGTAGTAGAAGTAGGAATAGTAGAAGTAGTAGAAGTAGTAGAAGTAGTAGATGTAGAAGTAGTAGAAGTAGAAGTAGAAGAAGTAGAAGTATTAGAAGTAGGAGAAGTAGTAGAAGTAGAAGTAGTAGAAGTAGTAGAGTTAGAAGAAGTAGTAGTAGTAGAAGTAGTAGTAGAAGTAGAAGTAGTAGAAGTAGTAGAAGTAGAAGTAGTAGAAGTAGTAGAAGTAGAAGTAGTAGAAGAAGTAGAAGTAGAAGTAGTAGAAGTAGTAGAAGTAGAAGTAGTAGAAGTAGTAGTTGAAGTAGAAGTAGAAGTAGTAGTAGAAGTAGTAGTAGTAGAAGTAGTAGAAGTAGAAGTAGTAGAAGTAGAAGTATAAGTAGTAGAAGTAGAAGTAGTAGAAGGAGTAGAAGTAGAATTAGAAGTAGTAGAAGTAGAAGTAGTAGAAGTAGAAGAAGTAGAAGTTGTAGACGTAGTAGAAGTAGAAGTAGTAGAAGTAGTAGAAGTAGTTGAAGTAGAAGTAGTAGAAGTAGTAGAAGTATTAGTAGAAGTAGTAGAAGTAGAAGTATTAGAAGTAGAAGTAGAAGTATTAGAAGTAGAAGTATTAGAAGTATTAGAAGTAGAAGTAGTAGAAGTAGTAAAAGTAGAAATAGTAGAAGTAAAGGTAGTAGAAGTAGTAGAAGTAGAAGTAGTAGAAGTAGTATAAGTAGTAGAAGTAGAAGAAGTAGAAGTAGAAGTAGTAGAAGTAGAAGTAGAAGAAGTAGAAGTAGAAGTAGTAGAAGTAGAAGTAGTAGAAGTAGAAGTAGTAGAAGTAGTAGAAGCAGAAGTAGAAGAAGTAGAAGTAGTAGAAGTAGTAGAAGTAGTAGAAATAGAAGTAGTAGAAGTAGCAGTAGAAGTAGTAGTAGTAGAATTAGTAGTAGTAGAAGTAGTAGAAGTGGAAGTAGAAGTAGTAGAAGTAAAAGTAGTAGAAGTAGAAGTAGTAGAAGTAGTAGAAGTAGTAGAAGTAGAAGTAGTATAAGTATTAGAAGTAGTAGAAGTAGAAGTAGTAGAAGTAGAAGTAGTAGTAGAAGTAGAAGTAGTAGAAGGAGTAGTAGAAGTAGAAGTAGTAGAAGTAGTAGAAGTAGTAGAAGTAGAAGTAGTTGAAATAGAATTAGAAGTAGTAGTAGAAGAAGTAGAAGTAGAAGTCGTAGAATTAGTAGAAGTAGAAGTAGTAGAAGTAGTAGTAGAAGTAGAAGTAGAAGTAGTAGTAGAAGTAGTAGAAGTAGTAGTAGTAGAAGTAGTAGAAGTAGAAGTAGAAGTAGTTGAAATAGAAGTAGAAGTAGAAGTAGTAGAAGTAGAAGTAGAAGTAGTAGAAGTAGTAGAATTAGGAGTAGTAGAAGTAGAAGTAGAAGTAGTAGAAGTAGAAGTAGAAGTAGTAGAAGTAGAAGTAGTCAAAGTAGAAGTAGAAGTAGAAGTAGTAGAAGTAGGAATAGTACAAGTAGAAGTAGTAGAAGTAGTAGAAGTAGTAGAATTAGGAGTAGTAGAAGTAGAAGTAGAAGTAGTAGAAGTAGAAGTAGAAGTAGTAGAAGTAGAAGTAGTCAAAGTAGAAGTAGAAGTAGAAGTAGTAGAAGTAGGAATAGTACAAGTAGAAGTAGTAGAAGTAGTAGAAGTAGTAGAAGTAGAAGTAGAAGAAGTAGAAGTATTAGAAGTAGAAGAAGTAGTAGAAGTAGAAGTAGTAGAAGTAGTAGAGTTAGAAGAAGTAGTAGTAGTAGTAGAAGTAGAAGTAGTAGAAGTAGTAGAAGTACAAGTAGTAGTAGTAGAAGTAGTAGAAGTATTAGTAGTAGAAGTAGAAATAGTAGAAGTAGTAGAAGTAGAAGTAGTAGTAATAGTAGTAGTAGTAGTAGTAGTAGTAGTAGTAGAAGTAGTAGTAGTAGAAGTAGTAGAAGTAGAAGAAGTAGAAGTAGTAGAAGAAGTAGAAGAAGTAGAAGAAGTAGAAGTAGACGTAGTAGAAGTAGAAGTAGTAGAAGTAAACGTAGTAGAAGTAGAAGTAGTAGAAGAAGTAGTAGAGGAAGTAGAAGTATTAGAAGTAGTAGTAGAAGTAGAAGAAGTAGAAGAAGTAGAAGTAGCAGTAGTAGAAGTAGAAGTGGTAGTAGAAGTAGAAGTAGAAGTTGTAGAAGTAGAAGTTGAAGTAGAAGTAGTAGAAGTAGAAGTAGTAGAAGTAGAAGAAGTAGAAGTAGTAGAAGTAGTAGAAGTAGAAGTAGTAGAAGTAGTAGAAGTAGAAGTACAAGAATTAGAAGTAGAAGTAGTAGAAGTAGAAGTAGTAGAAGTAGTAGAAGTAGTAGTAGTAGAAGTAGTAGAAGTAGAAGTAGTAGAAGTAGTACAAGTAAAAGTAGAAATAGTAGAAGTAGAAGTAGTAGAAGTAGTAGAAGTAGAAGTAGTATAAGTATAAAAGTATTAGAAGTAGAAGAAGTAGAAGTTTTAGAAGAAGTAGAAGTAGAAGTATTAGAAGTAGAAGTAGTTGAAGTAGAAGTAGAAGTAGAAGTAGTAGAAGTAGTAGTAGAAGTAGAAGTAGTAGAAGTAGATGTAGTAGAAGTAGTAGAAGTAGAAGTAGTTGAAATAGAAGTAGAAGTAGTAGAAGGAGTAGAAGTAGTAGAAGTAGAAGTAGTAGAAGTAGTAGTAGAAGTAGAAGAAGTTGAAGTAGAAGTAGTAGAAGTAGTAGTAGAAGTAGTAGAAGTAGAAGTAGCTGAAATAGAAGTAGAAGTAGTAGAAGTAGAAGTAGTAGAAAAAGAAGTAGTAGAAGTAGAAGTAGAAGTAGTAGAAGTAGAAGTAGTAGAAGTACTAGAAGTAGAAGTAGAAGTAGTAGAAGTAGAAGTAGAAGTAGTAGAAGTAGAAGTAGTAGAACTAGAAGTAGTAGAAGTAGTAGAAGAAGTAGAAGTAGTTGAAGTAGAAGTAGTAGAAGTAGAAGTAGTTTTAGTAGAAGTAGAAGTTGTAGAAGTAGTATTAGAAGTAGAAGTAGCAGTATTGGAAGTAGATGTAGAAGTATTAGAAGTAGAAGTAGTAGAAGTAGTAGAAGTAGAAGTAGTAGAAGTAGAAAAAGTAGTAGTAGAAGTAGAATTAGAAGTAGTAGAAGTAGAACTAGTAGAAGTAGTAGAAGTAGAAGTAGTAGAAGTAGAAGTAGTTGAAATAGAAGTAGTAGAAATAGAGGTAGTAGAAGTAGTAGAAGTAGAAGTAGTAGAAGAAGTAGAAGTAGTAGAAGTAGTAGAAATAGAAGTAGTTGAAATAGACGTAGAAGTAGTAGAAGAAGTAGAAGTAGTAGAAGTAGTAGAAGTAGAAGTAGTAGAAGTAGTAGTAGAAGTAGAAGTAGTAGAAGTAGTAGTAGAAGTAGTAGAAGTAGTTGAAATAGAAGTAGAAGTAGTAGAAGTAGAAGTAGAAGTAGTAGAAGTAGTAGAAGTAGAAGCAGTAGAAGTAGAAGAAGAAGTAGAAGTAGTAAAAGTAGAAGTAATAGAAGTAGAACTAGAAGTAGAAGTAGTAGAATTACAAGTAGTAGAAGTAGAAGTAGTAGAAGTAGTAGTAGTAGAAGTAGTAGAAGTAGAAGTAGTAGAAGTAGTAGAAGTAGAAGCAGAAGTAGTAGAAGTAGTAGAAGTAGTAGAAGTAGAAGTAGTAGAAGTAGAAGTAGTAGAAGTAGAAGTAGTAAAAGTAGTAGAAGTAGAAGTAGTAGAAGTAGAAGTAGAAGTAGTAGAAGTAGAAGTAGTATAAGTAGTATAAGTAGTAGAAGTAGTAGAAGTAGAAGTAGTATAAGTAGTAGAAGTAGTAGAAGTAGAAGAAGTAGAAGTAGAAGTAGTAGAAGTAGAAGTAGTAGTAGAAGTAGAAGTAGTAGAAGTAGTAGTAGAAGTAGAAGTAGTAGAAGTAGTAGAAGTAGTAGAAGTAGAAGTAGTTGAAATAGAATTAGAAGTAGTAGAAGAAGTAGAAGTAGAAGTATTAGAATTAGTAGAAGTAGAAGTAGTAGAAGTAGTAGTAGAAGTAGAAGTAGAAGTAGTAGTAGAAGTAGTAGAAGTAGTAGTAGTAGAAGTAGTAGAAGTAGAAGTAGAAGTAGTTGAAATAGAAGTAGAAGTAGAAGTAATAGAAGTAGAAGTAGTAGAAGTAGAAGTAGAAGTAGTAGAAGTAGTAGAAGTAGGAGTAGTAGAAGTAGAAGTAGAAGTAGTAGAAGTAGAAGTAGAAGTAGTAGAAGTAGAAGTAGTCAAAGTAGAAGTAGAAGTAGAAGTAGTAGAAGTAGGAATAGTAGAAGTAGAAGTAGTAGAAGTAGTAGAAGTAGTAGAAGTAGAAGTAGTAGAAGTAGAAGTAGAAGAAGTAGAAGTATTAGAAGTAGAAGAAGTAGTAGAAGTAGAAGTAGTAGAAGTAGTAGAGTTAGAAGAAGTAGTAGTAGTAGTAGAAGTAGAAGTAGTAGAAGTAGTAGAAGTACAAGTAGTAGAAGTAGTAGAAGTAGTAGAAGTATTAGTAGTAGAAGTAGAAATAGTAGAAGTAGTAGAAGTAGAAGTAGTAGTAATAGTAGTAGTAGTAGTAGTAGAAGTAGTAGTAGTAGAAGAAGCATAAGTAGAACAAGTAGAAGTAGTAGAAGAAGTAGAAGAATTAGAAGTAGACGTAGTAGAAGTAGAAGTAGTAGAAGTAAACGTAGTAGAAGTAGAAGTAGTAGAAGAAGTAGTAGAAGAAGTAGAAGTATTAGAAGTAGTAGTAGAAGTAGAAGAAGTAGAAGAAGTAGAAGTAGCAGTAGTAGAAGTAGAAGTGGTAGTAGAAATAGAAGTAGAAGTTGTAGAAGTAGAAGTTGAAGTAGAAGTAGTAGAAGTAGAAGTAGTAGAAGTAGAAGAAGTAGAAGTAGTAGAAGTAGTAGAAGTAGAAGTAGTAGAAGTAGTAGAAGTAGAAGTAGCAGAAGTAGAAGTAGTAGAAGTAGAAGTAGTTGAAGTTGAAGTAGAAGTAGTAGAAGTAGTAGTAGAAGTAGAAGTAGTAGAAGTAGTAGAAGTAGTAGAAGTAGAAGTAGTTGAAATAGAATTAGAAGTAGTAGAAGAAGTAGAAGTAGAAGTAGTAGAATTAGTAGAAGTAGAAGTAGTAGAAGTAGTAGTAGAAGTAGAAGTAGAAGTAGTATTAGAAGTAGTAGAAGTAGTAGTAGAAGTAGTAGAAGTAGAAGTAGAAGTAGTTGAAATAGAAGTAGAAGTAGAAGTAATAGAAGTAGAAGTAGTAGAAGTAGAAGTAGTAGAAGTAGTAGAAGTAGGAGTAGTAGAAGTAGAAGTAGAAGTAGTAGAAGTAGAAGTAGTCAAAGTAGTAGTAGAAGTAGAAGTAGTAGAAGTAGGAATAGTAGAAGTAGAAGTAGTAGAAGTAGTAGAAGTAGTAGATGTAGAAGTAGTAGAAGTAGAAGTAGAAGAAGTAGAAGTATTAGAAGTAGGAGAAGTAGTAGAAGTAGAAGTAGTAGAAGTAGTAGAGTTAGAAGAAGTAGTAGTAGTAGAAGTAGTAGTAGAAGTAGAAGTAGTAGAAGTAGTAGAAGTAGAAGTAGTAGAAGTAGTAGAAGTAGAAGTAGTAGAAGAAGTAGAAGTAGAAGTAGTAGAAGTAGTAGAAGTAGAAGTAGTAGAAGTAGTAGTTGAAGTAGAAGTAGAAGTAGTAGTAGAAGTAGTAGTAGTAGAAGTAGTAGAAGTAGAAGTAGTAGAAGTAGAAGTATAAGTAGTAGAAGTAGAAGTAGTAGAAGGAGTAGAAGTAGAATTAGAAGTAGTAGAAGTAGAAGTAGTAGAAGTAGAAGAAGTAGAAGTTGTAGACGTAGTAGAAGTAGAAGTAGTAGAAGTAGTAGAAGTAGTTGAAGTAGAAGTAGTAGAAGTAGAAGTAGTAGAAGTATTAGTAGAAGTAGTAGAAGTAGAAGTATTAGAAGTAGAAGTAGAAGTATTAGAAGTAGAAGTATTAGAAGTATTAGAAGTAGAAGTAGTAGAAGTAGTAAAAGTAGAAATAGTAGAAGTAAAGGTAGTAGAAGTAGTAGAAGTAGAAGTAGTAGAAGTAGTATAAGTGGTAGAAGTAGAAGAAGTAGAAGTAGAAGTAGTAGAAGTAGTAGAAGTAGAAGAAGTAGAAGTAGAAGTAGTAGAAGTAGAAGTAGTAGAAGTAGGAGTAGTAGAAGTAGTAGAAGCAGAAGTAGTAGAAGTAGAAGAAGTAGAAGAAGTAGAAGTAGTAGAAGTAGTAGAAGTAGTAGAAATAGAAGTAGTAGAAGTAGCAGTAGAAGTAGTAGTAGTAGAATTAGTAGTAGTAGAAGTAGTAGAAGTGGAAGTAGAAGTAGAAGAAGTAGAAGTAGTAGAAGTAGAAGTAGTAGAAGTAGTAGAAGTAGTAGAAGTAGAAGTAGTATAAGTATTAGAAGTAGTAGAAGTAGAAGTAGTAGAAGTAGAAGTAGTAGTAGAAGTAGAAGTAGTAGAAGTAGTAGAAGTACAAGTAGTAGTAGTAGAAGTAGTAGAAGTATTAGTAGTAGAAGTAGAAATAGTAGAAGTAGTAGAAGTAGAAGTAGTAGTAATAGTAGTAGTAGTAGTAGTAGTAGTAGTAGTAGTAGAAGTAGTAGTAGTAGTAGAAGTAGTAGAAGTAGAAGAAGTAGAAGTAGTAGAAGAAGTAGAAGAAGTAGAAGAAGTAGAAGTAGACGTAGTAGAAGTAGAAGTAGTAGAAGTAAACGTAGTAGAAGTAGAAGTAGTAGAAGAAGTAGTAGAGGAAGTAGAAGTATTAGAAGTAGTAGTAGAAGTAGAAGAAGTAGAAGAAGTAGAAGTAGCAGTAGTAGAAGTAGAAGTGGTAGTAGAAGTAGAAGTCGTAGAAGTAGAAGTTGAAGTAGAAGTAGTAGAAGTAGAAGTAGTAGAAGTAGAAGAAGTAGAAGTAGTAGAAGTAGTAGAAGTAGAAGTAGTAGAAGTAGTAGAAGTAGTAGAAGTAGAAGTATAAGAATTAGAAGTATAAGTAGTAGAAGTAGAAGTAGTAGAAGTAGTAGTAAAAGTAGTAGTAGTAGAAGTAGTAGAAGTAGAAGTAGTAGAAGTAGTACAAGTAAAAGTAGAAATAGTAGAAGTAGAAGTAGTAGAAGTAGTAGAAGTAGAAGAAGTATAAGTATAAAAGTATTAGAAGTAGAAGAAGTAGAAGTTTTAGAAGAAGTAGAAGTAGAAGTATTAGAAGTAGAAGTAGTTGAAGTAGAAGTAGAAGTAGAAGTAGTAGAAGTAGTAGTAGAAGTAGAAGTAGTAGAAGTAGATGTAGTA
This sequence comes from Dendrobates tinctorius, assembly GCF_039654945.1. Taxonomy (NCBI): domain Eukaryota; kingdom Metazoa; phylum Chordata; class Amphibia; order Anura; family Dendrobatidae; genus Dendrobates; species Dendrobates tinctorius. The sequence continues at coordinate 1,149,094 of NW_027362105.1, forward strand.
GAAGTAGTAGAAGTAGAAGTAGTTGAAATAGAAGTAGAAGTAGTAGAAGGAGTAGAAGTAGTAGAAGTAGAAGTAGTAGAAGTAGTAGTAGAAGAAGAAGAAGTTGAAGTAGAAGTAGTAGAAGTAGTAGTAGAAGTAGTAGAAGTAGAAGTAGCTGAAATAGAAGTAGAAGTAGTAGAAGTAGAAGTAGTAGAAAAAGAAGTAGTAGAAGTAGAAGTAGAAGTAGTAGAAGTAGAAGTAGTAGAAGTACTAGAAGTAGAAGTAGAAGTAGTAGAAGTAGAAGTAGAAGTAGTAGAAGTAGAAGTAGTAGAACTAGAAGTAGTAGACGTAGTAGAAGAAGTAGAAGTAGTTGAAGTAGAAGTAGTAGAAGTAGAAGTAGTTTTAGTAGAAGTAGAAGTTGTAGAAGTAGTATTAGAAGTAGAAGTAGCAGTATTGGAAGTAGATGTAGAAGTATTAGAAGTAGAAGTAGTAGAAGTAGTAGAAGTAGAAGTAGTAGAAGTAGAAAAAGTAGTAGTAGAAGTAGAATTAGAAGTAGTAGAAGTAGAACTAGTAGAAGTAGTAGAAGTAGAAGTAGTAGAAGTAGAAGTAGTTGAAATAGAAGTAGTAGAAATAGAGGGAGTAGAAGTAGTAGAAGTAGAAGTAGTAGAAGAAGTAGAAGTAGTAGAAGTAGTAGAAATAGAAGTAGTTGAAATAGACGTAGAAGTAGTAGAAGAAGTAGAAGTAGTAGAAGTAGTAGAAGTAGAAGTAGTAGAAGTAGTAGTAGAAGTAGAAGTAGTAGAAGTAGTAGTAGAAGTAGTAGAAGTAGTTGAAATAGAAGTAGAAGTAGTAGAAGTAGAAGTAGAAGTAGTAGAAGTAGTAGAAGTAGAAGCAGTAGAAGTAGAAGTAGAAGTAGAAGTAGTAAAAGTAGAAGTAATAGAAGTAGAACTAGAAGTAGAAGTAGTAGAAGTACAAGTAGTAGAAGTAGAAGTAGTAGAAGTAGTAGAAGTAGAAGTAGTAGAAGTAGAAGTAATAGAAGTAGTAGAAGTAGAAGAAGTAGAAGTAGAAGCAGAAGTAGTAGAAGTAGAAGTAGAAGTAGTAGAAGTAGTAGTAGTAGAAGTAGAAGTAGTAGAAGTAGGAGAAGTAGAAATAGAAGTAGAAGTAGTAGTAGTAGAAGTAGTAGAAGTAGAAGTAGTAGAAGTAGTAGAAGTAGAAGCAGAAGTAGTAGAAGTAGTAGAAGTAGTAGAAGTAGAAGTAGTAGAAGTAGAAGTAGTAGAAGTAGAAGTAGTAAAAGTAGTAGAAGTAGAAGTAGTAGAAGTAGAAGTAGAAGTAGTAGAAGTAGAAGTAGTATAAGTAGTATAAGTAGTAGAAGAAGTAGAAGTAGAAGTAGTATAAGTAGTAGAAGTAGTAGAAGTAGAAGTAGTAGAAGTAGTAGTAGAAGTAGAAGTAGTAGAAGTAGTAGTAGAAGTAGAAGTAGTAGAAGTAGTAGAAGTAGTAGAAGTAGAAGTAGTTGAAATAGAATTAGAAGTAGTAGAAGAAGTAGAAGTAGAAGTAGTAGAATTAGTAGAAGTAGTAGAAGTAGTAGTAGAAGTAGAAGTAGAAGTAGTAGTAGAAGTAGTAGAAGTAGTAGTAGTAGAAGTAGTAGAAGTAGAAGTAGAAGTAGTTGAAATAGAAGTAGAAGTAGAAGTAATAGAAGTAGAAGTAGTAGAAGTAGAAGTAGAAGTAGTAGAAGTAGTAGAAGTAGGAGTAGTAGAAGTAGAAGTAGAAGTAGTAGAAGTAGAAGTAGAAGTAGTAGAAGTAGAAGTAGTCAAAGTAGAAGTAGAAGTAGAAGTAGTAGAAGTAGGAATAGTAGAAGTAGAAGTAGTAGAAGTAGTAGAAGTAGTAGAAGTAGAAGTAGTAGAAGTAGAAGTAGAAGAAGTAGAAGTATTAGAAGTAGAAGAAGTAGTAGAAGTAGAAGTAGTAGAAGTAGTAGAGTTAGAAGAAGTAGTAGTAGTAGTAGAAGTAGAAGTAGTAGAAGTAGTAGAAGTACAAGTAGTAGAAGTAGTAGAAGTAGTAGAAGTATTAGTAGTAGAAGTAGAAATAGTATAAGTAGTAGAAGTAGAAGTAGTAGTAATAGTAGTAGTAGTAGTAGTAGTAGTAGAAGTAGTAGTAGTAGAAGTAGCAGAAGTAGAAGAAGTAGAAGTAGTAGAAGAAGTAGAAGAAGTAGAAGTAGACGTAGTAGAAGTAGAAGTAGTAGAAGTAAACGTAGTAGAAGTAGAAGTAGTAGAAGAAGTAGTAGAAGATGTAGAAGTATTAGAAGTAGTAGTAGAAGTAGAAGAAGTAGAAGAAGTAGAAGTAGCAGTTGTAGAAGTAGAAGTGGTAGTAGAAATAGAAGTAGAAGTTGTAGAAGTAGAAGTTGAAGTAGAAGTAGTAGAAGTAGAAGTAGTAGAAGTAGAAGAAGTAGAAGTAGTAGAAGTAGTAGAAGTAGAAGTAGTAGAAGTAGTAGAAGTAGAAGTAGCAGAAGTAGAAGTAGTAGAAGTAGAAGTAGTTGAAGTTGAAGTAGAAGTGGTAGAAGTAGTAGTAGAAGTAGAAGTAGTAGAAGTAGTAGAAGTAGTAGAAGTAGTTGAAATAGAATTAGAAGTAGTAGAAGAAGTAGAAGTAGAAGTAGTAGAATTAGTAGAAGTAGAAGTAGTAGAAGTAGTAGTAGAAGTAGAAGTAGAAGTAGTATTAGAAGTAGTAGAAGTAGTAGTAGAAGTAGTAGAAGTAGAAGTAGAAGTAGTTGAAATAGAAGTAGAAGTAGAAGTAATAGAAGTAGAAGTAGTAGAAGTAGAAGTAGTAGAAGTAGGAGTAGTAGAAGTAGAAGTAGAAGTAGTAGAAGTAGAAGTAGTCAAAGTAGTAGTAGAAGTAGAAGTAGTAGAAGTAGGAATAGTAGAAGTAGAAGTAGTAGAAGTAGTAGAAGTAGTAGATGTAGAAGTAGTAGAAGTAGAAGTAGAAGAAGTAGAAGTATTAGAAGTAGGAGAAGTAGTAGAAGTAGAAGTAGTAGAAGTAGTAGAGTTAGAAGAAGTAGTAGTAGTAGAAGTAGTAGTAGAAGTAGAAGTAGTAGAAGTAGTAGAAGTAGAAGTAGTAGAAGTAGTAGAAGTAGAAGTAGTAGAAGAAGTAGAAGTAGAAGTAGTAGAAGTAGTAGAAGTAGAAGTAGTAGAAGTAGAAGTATAAGTAGTAGAAGTAGAAGTAGTAGAAGGAGTAGAAGTAGAATTAGAAGTAGTAGAAGTAGAAGTAGTAGAAGTAGAAGAAGTAGAAGTTGTAGACGTAGTAGAAGTAGAAGTAGTAGAAGTAGTAGAAGTTGTTGAAGTAGAAGTAGTAGAAGTAGAAGTAGTAGAAGTATTAGTAGAAGTAGTAGAAGTAGAAGTATTAGAAGTAGAAGTAGAAGTATTAGAAGTAGAAGTATTAGAAGTATTAGAAGTAGAAGTAGTAGAAGTAGTAAAAGTAGAAATAGTAGAAGTAAAGGTAGTAGAAGTAGTAGAAGTAGAAGTAGTAGAAGTAGTATAAGTAGTAGAAGTAGAAGAAGTAGAAGTAGAAGTAGTAGAAGTAGTAGAAGTAGAAGAAGTAGAAGTAGAAGTAGTAGAAGTAGAAGTAGTAGAAGTAGAAGTAGTAGAAGTAGTAGAAGCAGAAGTAGTAGAAGTAGAAGAAGTAGAAGAAGTAGAAGTAGTAGAAGTAGTAGAAGTAGTAGAAATAGAAGTAGTAGAAGTAGCAGTAGAAGTAGTAGTAGTAGAATTAGTAGTAGTAGAAGTAGTAGAAGTGGAAGTAGAAGTAGTAGAAGTAGAAGTAGTAGAAGTAGAAGTAGTAGAAGTAGTAGAAGTAGTAGAAGTAGTAGAAGTGGAAGTAGTATAAGTATTAGAAGTAGTAGAAGTAGAAGTAGTAGTAGTAGTAGAAGTAGAAGTAGTAGAAGTAGTAGTAGAAGTAGTAGTAGAAGTAGAAGTAGTAGAAGTAGTAGAAGTAGTAGAAGTAGAAGTAGTTGAAATAGAATTAGAAGTAGTAGTAGAAGAAGTAGAAGTAGAAGTCGTAGAATTAGTAGAAGTAGAAGTAGTAGAAGTAGTAGTAGAAGTAGAAGTAGAAGTAGTAGTAGAAGTAGTAGAAGTAGTAGTAGTAGAAGTAGTAGAAGTAGAAGTAGAAGTAGAAGTAGTTGAAATAGAAGTAGAAGTAGAAGTAATAGAAGTAGAAGTAGTAGAAGTAGAAGTAGAAGTAGTAGAAGTAGTAGAATTAGGAGTAGTAGAAGTAGAAGTAGAAGTAGTAGAAGTAGAAGTAGAAGTAGTAGAAGTAGAAGTAGTCAAAGTAGAAGTAGAAGTAGATGTAGTAGAAGTAGGAATAGTACAAGTAGAAGTAGTAGAAGTAGTAGAAGTAGTAGAAGTAGAAGTAGAAGAAGTAGAAGTATTAGAAGTAGAAGAAGTAGTAGAAGTAGAAGTAGTAGAAGTAGTAGAGTTAGAAGACGTAGTAGTAGTAGTAGAAGTAGAAGTAATAGAAGTAGTAGAAGTACAAGTAGAAGTAGTAGAAGTAGTAGAAGTATTAGTAGTAGAAGTAGAAATAGTAGAAGTAGTAGAAGTAGAAGTAGTAGTAATAGTAGTAGTAGTAGTAGTAGTAGTAGAAGTAGTAGTAGTAGAAGTAGTAGAAGTAGAAGAAGTAGAAGTAGTAGAAGAAGTAGAAGAAGTAGAAGAAGTAGAAGTAGACGTAGTAGAAGTAGAAGTAGTAGAAGTAAACGTAGTAGAAGTAGAAGTAGTAGAAGAAGTAGTAGAGGAAGTAGAAGTATTAGAAGTAGTAGTAGAAGTAGAAGAAGTAGAAGTAGCAGTAGTAGAAGTAGAAGTGGTAGTAGAAGTAGAAGTAGAAGTTGTAGAAGTAGAAGTTGAAGTAGAAGTAGTAGAAGTAGAAGTAGTAGAAGTAGAAGAAGTAGAAGTAGTAGAAGTAGTAGAAGTAGAAGTAGTAGAAGTAGTAGAAGTAGTAGAAGTAGAAGTACAAGAATTAGAAGTAGAAGTAGTAGAAGTAGAAGTAGTAGAAGTAGTAGTAAAAGTAGTAGTAGTAGAAGTAGTAGAAGTAGAAGTAGTAGAAGTAGTACAAGTAAAAGTAGAAATAGTAGAAGTAGAAGTAGTAGAAGTAGTAGAAGTAGAAGTAGTATAAGTATAAAAGTATTAGAAGTAGAAGAAGTAGAAGTTTTAGAAGAAGTAGAAGTAGAAGTATTAGAAGTAGAAGTAGTTGAAGTAGAAGTAGAAGTAGAAGTAGTAGAAGTAGTAGTAGAAGTAGAAGTAGTAGAAGTAGATGTAGTAGAAGTAGTAGAAGTAGAAGTAGTTGAAATAGAAGTAGAAGTAGTAGAAGGAGTAGAAGTAGTAGAAGTAGAAGTAGTAGAAGTAGTAGTAGAAGTAGAAGAAGTTGAAGTAGAAGTAGTAGAAGTAGTAGTAGAAGTAGTAGAAGTAGAAGTAGCTGAAATATAAGTAGAAGTAGTAGAAGTAGAAGTAGTAGAAAAAGAAGTAGTAGAAGTAGAAGTAGAAGTAGTAGAAGTAGAAGTAGTAGAAGTACTAGAAGTAGAAGTAGAAGTAGTAGAAGTAGAAGTAGAAGTAGTAGAAGTAGAAGTAGTAGAACTAGAAGTAGTAGAAGTAGTAGAAGAAGTAGAAGTAGTTGAAGTAGAAGTAGTAGAAGTAGAAGTAGTTTTAGTAGAAGTAGAAGTTGTAGAAGTAGTATTAGAAGTAGAAGTAGCAGTATTGGAAGTAGATGTAGAAGTATTATAAGTAGAAGTAGTAGAAGTAGTAGAAGTAGAAGTAGTAGAAGTAGAAAAAGTAGTAGTAGAAGTAGAATTAGAAGTAGTAGAAGTAGAACTAGTAGAAGTAGTAGAAGTAGAAGTAGTAGAAGTAGAAGTAGTTGAAATAGAAGTAGTAGAAATAGAGGTAGTAGAAGTAGTAGAAGTAGAAGTAGTAGAAGAAGTAGAAGTAGTAGAAGTAGTAGAAATAGAAGTAGTTGAAATAGACGTAGAAGTAGTAGAAGAAGTAGAAGTAGTAGAAGTAGTAGAAGTAGAAGTAGTAGAAGTAGTAGTAGAAGTAGAAGTAGTAGAAGTAGTAGTAGAAGTAGTAGAAGTAGTTGAAATAGAAGTAGAAGTAGTAGAAGTAGAAGTAGAAGTAGTAGAAGTAGTAGAAGTAGAAGCAGTAGAAGTAGAAGTAGAAGTAGAAGTAGTAAAAGTAGAAGTAATAGAAGTAGAACTAGAAGTAGAAGTAGTAGAAGTACAAGTAGTAGAAGTAGAAGTAGTAGAAGTAGTAGAAGTAGAAGTAGTAGAAGTAGTAGAAGTAGAAGTAGTAGAAGTAGTAGAAGTAGAAGCAGAAGTAGTAGAAGTAGTAGAAGTAGTAGAAGTAGTAGAAGTAGAAGTAGTAGAAGTAGAAGTAGTAAAAGTAGTAGAAGTAGAAGTAGTAGAAGTAGAAGTAGAAGTAGTAGAAGTAGAAGTAGTATAAGTAGTATAAGTAGTAGAAGTAGTAGAAGTAGTATAAGTAGTATAAGTAGTAGAAGTAGTAGAAGTAGAAGTAGTAGAAGTAGAAGTAGTAGAAGTAGAAGTAGTAGTAGAAGTAGAAGTAGTAGAAGTAGTAGTAGAAGTAGAAGTAGTAGAAGTAGTAGAAGTAGAAGTAGTTGAAATAGAATTAGAAGTAGTAGAAGAAGTAGAAGTAGAAGTAGTAGAATTAGTAGAAGTAGAAGTAGTAGAAGTAGTAGTAGAAGTAGAAGTAGAAGTAGTAGTAGAAGTAGTAGAAATAGTAGTAGTAGAAGTAGTAGAAGTAGAAGTAGAAGTAGTTGAAATAGAAGTAGAAGTAGAAGTAATAGAAGTAGAAGTAGAAGTAGTAGAAGTAGTAGAAGTAGGAGTAGTAGAAGTAGAAGTAGAAGTAGTAGAAGTAGAAGTAGAAGTAGTAGAAGTAGAAGTAGTCAAAGTAGAAGTAGAAGTAGAAGTAGTAGAAGTAGGAATAGTAGAAGTAGAAGTAGTAGAAGTAGTAGAAGTAGTAGAAGTAGAAGTAGTAGAAGTAGAAGTAGAAGAAGTAGAAGTATTAGAAGTAGAAGTAGTAGAAGTAGAAGTAGTAGAAGTAGTAGAGTTAGAAGAAGTAGTAGTAGTAGTAGAAGTAGAAGTAGTAGAAGTAGTAGAAGTACAAGTAGTAGAAGTAGTAGAAGTAGTAGAAGTATTAGTAGTAGAAGTAGAAATAGTAGAAGTAGTAGAAGTAGAAGTAGTAGTAATAGTAGTAGTAGTAGTAGTAGTAGTAGAAGTAGTAGTAGTAGAAGTAGCAGAAGTAGAAGAAGTAGAAGTAGTAGAAGAAGTAGAAGAAGTAGAAGTAGACGTAGTAGAAGTAGAAGTAGTAGAAGTAAACGTAGTAGAAGTAGAAGTAGTAGAAGAAGTAGTAGAAGAAGTAGAAGTATTAGAAGTAGTAGTAGAAGTAGAAGAAGTAGAAGAAGTAGAAGTAGCAGTAGTAGAAGTAGAAGTGGTAGTAGAAATAGAAGTAGAAGTTGTAGAAGTAGAAGTTGAAGTAGAAGTAGTAGAAGTAGAAGTAGTAGAAATAGAAGAAGTAGAAGTAGTAGAAGTAGTAGAAGTAGAAGTAGTAGAAGTAGTAGAAGTAGTAGAAGTAGAAGTAGAAGAATTAGAAGTAGAAGTAGTAGAAGTAGAAGTAGTAGAAGTAGTAGTAAAAGTAGTAGTAGTAGAAGTAGTAGAAGTAGAAGTAGTAGAAGTAGTAGAAGTAAAAGTAGAAATAGTAGAAGTAGAAGTAGTAGAAGTAGAAGTAGTATAAGTATAAAAGTAGTAGAAGTAGAAGAAGTAGAAGTTTTAGAAGAAGTAGAAGTAGAAGTATTAGAAGTAGAAGTAGTTGAAGTAGAAGTAGAAGTAGTAGAAGTAGTAGTAGAAGTAGAAGTAGTAGAAGTAGAAGTAGTAGAAGTAGTAGAAGTAGAAGTAGTTGAAATAGAAGTAGAAGTAGTAGAAGGAGTAGAAGTAGTAGAAGTAGAAGTAGTAGAAGTAGTAGTAGAAGTAGAAGTTGAAGTAGAAGTAGTAGAAGTAGTAGTAGAAGTAGTAGAAGTAGAAGTAGCTGAAATAGAAGTAGAAGTAGTAGAAGTAGAAGTAGAAGTAGTAGAAAAAGAAGTAGTAGAAGTAGAAGTAGAAGTAGTAGAAGTAGAAGTAGTAGAAGTACTAGAAGTAGAAGTAGAAGTAGTAGAAGTAGAAGTAGAAGTAGTAGAAGTAGAAGTAGTAGAAGTAGAAGTAGTAGAAGTAGTAGAAGAAGTAGAAGTAGTTGAAGTAGAAGTAGTAGAAGTAGAAGTAGTTTTAGTAGAAGTAGAAGTTGTAGAAGTAGTATTAGAAGTAGAAGTAGAAGTATTGGAAGTAGATGTAGAAGTATTAGAAGTAGAAGTATTAGAAGTAGTAGAAGTAGTAGAAGTAGAAGTAGTAGAAGTAGAAAAAGTAGTAGTAGAAGTAGAAGTAGAAGTAGTAGAAGTAGAAGTAGTAGAAGTAGTAGAAGTAGAAGTAGTAGAAGTAGAAGTAGTTGAAATAGAAGTAGTAGAAATAGAGGTAGTAGAAGTAGTAGAAGTAGAAGTAGTAGAAGAAGTAGAAGTAGTAGAAGTAGTAGAAGTAGTAGAAATAGAAGTAGTTGAAATAGACGTAGAAGTAGTAGAAGAAGTAGAAGTAGTAGAAGTAGTAGAAGTAGAAGTAGTAGAAGTAGTAGTAGAAGTAGAAGTAGTAGAAGTAGTAGTAGAAGTAGTAGAAGTAGTTGAAATAGAAGTAGAAGTAGTAGAAGTAGAAGTAGAAGTAGTAGAAGTAGTAGAAGTAGAAGTAGAAGCAGTAGAAGTAGAAGTAGAAGTAGTAAAAGTAGAAGTAATAGAAGTAGAAGTAGAAGTAGAAGTAGTAGAAGTACAAGTAGTAGAAGTAGAAGTAGTAGAAGTAGTAGAAGTAGAAGTAGTAGAAGTAGTAGAAGTAGAAGCAGAAGTAGTAGAAGAAGTAGAAGTAGTAGAAGTAGTAGAAGTAGAAGTAGTAGAAGTAGAAGTAGTAGAAGTAGAAGTAGTAAAAGTAGTAGAAGTAGAAGTAGTAGAAGTAGAAGTAGTAGAAGTAGTAGTAGAAGTAGAAGTAGTAAAAGTAGAAGTAATAGAAGTAGAAGTAGAAGTAGTAGAAGTACAAGTAGTAGAAGTTGTAGAAGTAGTAGAAATAGAAGTAGTAGAAGTAGTAGAAGTAGAAGTAGTAGAAGTAGTATGTTACACTACGGGTGCCGGAAGCGAGAGTGGACCCACTGGGCCGCGACGCCGAACCCTCCCCGAATGAGCGCACCAAGTGGACCGACCCCTATACAGGGATCGTTAGGGAACAGACTCGGGGAGTTCAAGCGCCACGGCAGCCAGGGCCAGGGGTCGGCTCAAGAGGGTGAGCGATGAAGAGGAGTAGTGGGAGATCCGGGGAGGAGACGGGTACACCGGGATCCGTAGGCGGAAGGAGTGGAGGGTGGAACGGCGGGACCAGCAGGAGGCAGGAAAGGGAGCAACACTAAAAGGAGAGAGGACACAGAGGGTTAAACAGCGGACAGGAGCAGGAGACACAGCGATAACACGATGGCACAGCTGGAAGCACGGAGACAGGGAGCAAAGGGACAGGGAGCCCAAAGGCAGGCAGCACAAAGGGTAAACAGGAAAGCGGCTGCTACTGCAGCAAGCACGGCCTAGACACAAGAGGAAATAACTCAATAGTCAGGCGCCTCCCCTAGGGGAGGGCGGCCTGAAATACCTAGTGGAGGGCGCTGATAGGTCGGGCGGGGATCCTAGCAGGTCACGCCGACAGACTGCCATAGGCGCACGATCTACCCCTCCGGCACGTGCGCAGAGGTACCATGCGCGCGGCCGAGGGGAGTGGAGGAGGACGTCGGGAGACCAGCTGCCGGAAAGCGCGCAGAGCGGGGGCGCGCGTCAAGGCAGAGACTGAGGAGGAAGCCGGACCAGGAGCGGGAGCGGTGAGTACAGCCGGGGAGCGGGGAGCGGTGCTAACAGTACCCCCTCTCTTACCCTCCCCTCCACTGCGTCTGGCTAAAAACCTCTTAAGAATGCGTGGAGCATTGATGTTCTCCCGTGGCTCCCAAGATCTTTCCTCGGGACCGAAACCCTTCCAATCAATTAGGAAAAAAGTTTTACCCCTGACTTTTTTCGAGGCCAAAATGTCTCTTACCTCAAAGATATCATCAGAACAAACAGGTAGAGGAGAAGGGTTGGGAGCCGGGTGGAACCGATTCAAGACAACTGGTTTAAGGAGAGAGACGTGGAAGGAGTTGGGGATCCGAAGCGAGACGGGCAACTCCAATTTGTAAGATACGTTGTTTATGCGTTTGAGAATCTTGAAAGGTCCAATGTAGCGAGGTCCCAGTTTGTAAGAAGGGAGCTTTAGCCTAATGTACTTGGCCGAAAGCCAAACTTGTTGACCCGGGAGGTAGATCGGAGAGTCCAAGCGTCTTTTGTCTGCGTGTCTTTTCATGCGCTCCCCAGACTTTTCGAGAGCCTCCTTGGTCTCAGACCAGATTTTAGAGAACTCCAGGGTCAGAGAATCTGCTGAAGGCACACCAGAGGTAGTGGAAATAGGTAGCGGGATACCAGGATGCATCCCAAACACAACGAAGAATGGAGATTTGGCTGAAGACTCGCTGGGGTGATTATTGTAGGAGAACTCTGCCCAGGGGAGGAGATGGACCCAGTTATCCTGATGAGCATTGGTGAACTGCCGTAAATATGTCGCTAGTACTTGATTAATGCGTTCCACTTGGCCATTGGACTGAGGATGGTACGCGGAGGAAAAGTCCAACCTTACCTCCAGAAGCTTACATAAGGCCCTCCAGAATCGCGAGGTGAATTGTACGCCTCGATCAGACACAATATGCTTCGGAAAGCCGTGGAGGCGAAAGATGTGCTGGATAAAAGTCTTCGCCAACTCTGGGACGGAGGGCAAGGCTGGAAGAGGCGTGAAATGGGCCATCTTGGAGAAGCGGTCGACAGTTACCAGGATAGTAGTATATCCGGAAGAGTCAGGTAGATCCGTAATGAAATCCAAAGCGATATGTTGCCAAGGGACTGAGGGGATCGGCAGGGGAAGCAGAAGGCCGGAGGGTGATCGCCTAGGAACCTTGACCTTGGCACAAGAGGAACAGGATGCCGTGAAGTCAGACATGTCCTGGTGGAGAGAGGGCCACCAGTAAAAACGAGCAATGAGCTCCATCGTCTTTTTGACTCCGACATGTCCAGAAACTTTAGAGGAATGTCCCCAATGCAGTACCTTTCTCCTGTCTGCCTCGGGCACGTAGGTCTTGCCTGGGGGAGGAGTAATCAGTCTCACCGGGGCCACCGTGATGATCTTGGCAGGATCAATGATGTGAGTCAGTTCCTCCACCAAATCAGAAGACTGCAGAGACCGGGACAAGGCATCCGCCTTGAAGTTCTTTGGCCCGGGGCGGAAATGCAGCTTGAAATCGAACCGAGCGAAGAATAGAGACCATCTGGCTTGTCGAGGATTAAGTCTCTGGGCCGACTGGAGATATGCCAGGTTCTTGTTGTCGGTAAAGATGGTAAACGGGTGGACCGACCCCTCAAGGAGGTAGCGCCACTCCTCCAACGCCAATTTTATGGCCAGCAGTTCACGATCCCCGATGGAGTAGTTACACTCTGCTGGAGAGAAGGCTTTTGAAAAGAACCCGCAGGTAACCAGTCGGCCAGACGGGGATCTCTGAGAAAGCACTGCACCTGCTCCGATGGAAGAGGCATCCACCTCCAAAATGAATGGCTTGGTAGCCTCGGGTCGGTGTAAAACAGGTGCCGTTGCAAAGGCTTGTTTCAGACAGGAGAAGGCCTCTTCAGCCTCCGGAGACCAGGACGAGGGACTGACGTCTTTGCGAGTGAGACTGGAGATAGGTCTGATGACGGATGAAAAATGTGGCACAAATTGGCGATAATAATTGGCGAAGCCGAGGAACCTTTGAATCGCCTTGACTCCCACCGGCCGGGGCCACTGAAGAATTGCCGACAGCTTTCCAGGATCCATCTCCAGACCAGAATCAGAAACAATGTACCCCAAAAAGGGTAAGGAAGACTGCTCAAAGAGACACTTCTCCAGCTTCGCGTAGAGGTGATTCTCCCGTAGGCGTTGTAGAACCAGTCGGACGCTCCTCCTGTGAGAAGCCAGATCCGACGAAAAAATAAGGATGTCGTCCAGATACACCACCATGCAGGAGTATAGTAGATCTCGGAAGATATCGTTGACGAATTCCTGGAACACCGCGGGAGCGTTGCAGAGACCGAAGGGCATGACCAGATATTCGTAATGCCCGTCCCGGGTGTTGAAGGCGGTCTTCCACTCGTCACCCGGACGGATGCGGACGAGGTTGTAGGCCCCGCGTAAATCCAACTTCGAGAAGATGCGGGCCCCACGCAGCCGATCAAAGAGTTCTGGGATGAGAGGCAAGGGATACTTGTTTTTTACAGTAATGTCGTTCAAACCCCGGAAATCGATGCAAGGACGGAGAGAACCGTCTTTCTTCTTCACAAAGAAAAACCCAGCTCCGGCAGGCGAAGAAGACTTCCATATGAATCCTCTGGCTAAATTCTCACGAATGTACTCAGACATGGCCGCAGTCTCAGCTGGGGACAAGGGATAAATTCGCCCACGAGGCGGAATGGTCCCGGGTCGTAGCTCGATAGGGCAATCATAGGGGCGATGCGGAGGGAGGATCTCCGCCTCCTTCTTATCAAACACGTCAGAGAACGACCAGTACGCGGCTGGTAAGCCTCCAGGCCCCGAGGGGACTGGAGGAGAATTGACTGGACGCACAGACCTCAGGCATCTCTCCTGGCAGGGAGAACGCCAATTCAGGACGGGTTCGTGTGTTCGAAGCCAGGGTAGGCCAAGTAGCAAGGCATGGCCTAAGTCGGGAAGAACGTAGAATGCGATCCGCTCCGGGTGCAAGGCCCCGATTTGCAGACATACCTCCTCCGTAACCAGGGACACGGACTCCTGTAGGGGTCTTCCATCTACGGAGGCGATAACACGCGGAGTTTTTAGGGTAATAACGGGAATCCGGTACTTCCTCACCTCCTTCAATCTCATGAAGTTCCCCGCCGCGCCCGAGTCCACATAGGCCACCTCCGAGCCACGTCTCTGACCAAAAACCAGCTGAACCGAAAGGGTAAGGGGATGAGAGGAGTGAGATACACCTAGGTCGGCCTCTCTTACCTGCCCTAGGTGGAGGAGTTTCCCGGCCTCTCAGGACAAGAACGCAGGAAGTGGGATGCGCTGCCACAATACAGGCATAAACCCTCCATCAGTCTCTCCTTACGGCGCTGTTCAGCCAACTTGACTCGATCCACCTGCATCGGCTCCGGTGCCAGACTGGAGGACGGACCAGGAGGACGGGGACTGGACGGCCTGTGAAAAGAAGCAGATGGTCTGAGCGGACGCCTCTCTCTCGCAGCCTCTCTAGCGCGTTCCTGGAACCGGAGGTCGACTCGTGTGGCCAGAGAAATAAGATCCTCCAGGGTGGTCGGGGTATCACGCCCTGCCAGTTCGTCTTTGATTTTGCCGGAGAGACCACGCCAGAAGGCCCCGACCAACGCCTCGTTATTCCACCCCAACTCAGAGGCCAAGGTACGGAACCGGATGGCATATTGTCCGACCGTAAGGGTACCCTGAGTGAGGCAGAAAAGGGACTCCGTGGCGGAGGCTACCCGACCGGGCTCGTCAAAGACTCTACGGAAAGTGTCCATGAAGTTCTGGACACTAGAGACTACGGGGTCGTCCCGCTCCCACAGAGGATTCACCCAGGAGAGGGCCTCTCCCTCCAAATGGGACACAATAAAGGCCACCTTGGCCCGATCTGTGGGATACTGTTGGGGCAATAGTTCGAAATGCAACCTGCATTGATTTAGGAAGCCCCTGCACAACTTTGGGTCGCCGTCATACCGGGGCGGTTTACCCAGCCTGGGTGACGGGGTAGGTACGGAATCGGAACCGTGGGACGGATTGCGTGCGGCAGCCGACTGCAGGGACAGCAACCGGTCGTCGACCGAGGCCATGTAAGAGAGGATGTGGGATTGGGTGTCTCGCTGTTGAACCAGCTCCTGCTGGAGGCTGGCCAGTTGGGAGGCGTTGCCAGGGTCAGCGGCCTGTAAGGCCGACAGGCGGGAATCCATGGCCTAACTATTCTGTTACACTACGGGTGCCGGAAGCGAGAGTGGACCCACTGGGCCGCGACGCCGAACCCTCCCCGAATGAGCGCACCAAGTGGACCGACCCCTATACAGGGATCGTTAGGGAACAGACTCGGGGAGTTCAAGCGCCACGGCAGCCAGGACCAGGGGTCGGCTCAAGAGGGTGAGCGATGAAGAGGAGTAGTGGGAGATCCGGGGAGGAGACGGGTACACCGGGATCCGTAGGCGGAAGGAGTGGAGGGTGGAACGGCGGGACCAGCAGGAGGCAGGAAAGGGAGCAACACTAAAAGGAGAGAGGACACAGAGGGTTAAACAGCGGACAGGAGCAGGAGACACAGCGATAACACGATGGCACAGCTGGAAGCACGGAGACAGGGAGCAAAGGGACAGGGAGCCCAAAGGCAGGCAGCACAAAGGGTAAACAGGAAAGCGGCTGCTACTGCAGCAAGCACGGCCTAGACACAAGAGGAAATAACTCAATAGTCAGGCGCCTCCCCTAGGGGAGGGCGGCCTGAAATACCTAGTGGAGGGCGCTGATAGGTCGGGCGGGGATCCTAGCAGGTCACGCCGACAGACTGCCATAGGCGCAAGATCTACCCCTCCGGCGCGTGCGCAGAGGTACCATGCGCGCGGCCGAGGGGAGTGGAGGAGGACGTCGGGAGACGAGCTGCCGGAAAGCGCGCAGAGCGGGGGCGCGCATCAAGGCAGAGACTGAGGAGGAAGCCGGACCAGGAGCGGGAGCGGTGAGTACAGCCGGGGAGCGGGGAACGGTGCTAACATAGTAGAAGTAGAAGTAGTAGAAGAAGTAGAAGTAGTAGAAGTAGTAGAAGTAGTAGTAGTAGAGGTAGAAGTAGTGAAAGTAGTAGAAGTAGAAGTAGTAGAAGTAGAAGTAGTAGAAGTAGTAGAAGTAGTAGAAGTAGTTGAAGTAGAAGAAGTAGAAGTAGAAGAAATAGAAGAAGTAGAAGTAGAAGATGTAGAAGTAGTAGAAGTAGTAGAAGTAGAAGTAGAAGTAGTAGAAGTAGAAGCATTAGAAGTAGAAGTATTAGAAGTAGAAGTAATAGAAGTAGAAGTAGTAGAAGTAGTAGAAGTAGTAGAAGTAGAAGTAGTAGAAGTAGAAGTAGAAAAAGTAGTAGTAGAAGTAGAAGTAGAAGTAGTAGAAGTAGTAGACGTACAAGTAGAAGTAGAAGTAGAAAAATTAGCAGTAGTAGAAGTAGGAGAAGTAGAAGTAGTAGAAGTAAAAGTAGTTGAAATAGAAGTAGTAAAAATAGAAGTAGTAGAAGTAGTAGAAGTAGAAGTAGTATAAGAAGTAGAAGTAGAAGAAGTAGTAGAAGTAGTAGAAGTAGAAGTAGTTGAAATAGAAGTAGAAGTAGTAGAAGTAGTAGAAGTAGAAGTAGTAGTAGAAGTAGAAGTAGTAGAAGTAGTAGTAGAAGTAGTAGAAGTAGTAGTAGTAGAAGTAGTTGTAATAGAAGTAGAAGTAGAAGTAGTAGAAGTAGGAATAGTAGAAGTAGAAGTAGTAGAAGTAGTAGAAGTAGTAGAAGTAGAAGTAGAAGTAGAAGTAGAAGAAGTAGAAGTATTAGAAGTAGAAGAAGTAGTAGAAGTAGAAGTAGTAGAAGTAGTAGAGTTAGAAGAAGTAGTAGTAGTTGAAGTAGAAGTAGAAGTAGTAGAAGTAGTAGTAGAAGTAGAAGTAGTAGAAGTAGTAGAAGTACAAGTAGTAGAAGTAGTAGAAGTAGTAGAAGTATTAGTAGTAGAAGTAGAAATAGTAGAAGTAGTAGAAGTAGAAGTAGTAGTAATAGTAGTAGTAGTAGTAATAGAAGTAGTAGTAGTAGAAGTAGTAGAAGTAGAAGAAATAGAAGTAGTAGAAGTAGAAGTAGAAGTAGTAGAAGAAGTAGAAGAAGTAGAAGTAGACGTAGTAGAAGTAGAAGTAGTAGAAGTAAACGTAGTAGAAGTAGAAGTAGTAGAAGAAGTAGTAGAAGAAGTAGAAGTATTAGAAGTAGAAGTAGAAGAAGTAGAAGAAGTAGAAGTAGCAGTAGTAGAAGTAGAAGTGGTAGTAGAAATAGTAGTAGAAGTAGAAGTTGTAGAAGTAGAAGTTGAAGTAGAAGTAGTATAAGTAGAAGTAGTATAAGTAGAAGAAGTAGAAGTAGTAGAAGTAGTAGAAGTAGAAGTAGTAGAAGTAGTAGAAGTAGTAGAAGTAGAAGTAGAAGAATTAGAAGTAGAAGTAGTAGAAGTAGAAGTAGTAGAAGTAGTAGTAGTAAAAGTAGTAGTAGTAGAAGTAGTAGAAGTAGAAGTAGTAGAAGTAGTAGAAGTAAAAGTAGGAATAGTAGAAGTAGAAGTAGTAGAAGTAGAAGTAGTATAAGTATAGAAGTAGTAGAAGTAGAAGAAGTAAAAGTTTTAGAAGAAGTAGAAGTAGTAGAAGTAGAAGTACTTGAAGTAGAAGTAGAAGTAGTAGAAGTAGTAGTAGAAGTAGAAGTAGTAGAAGTAGAAGTAGTAAAAGTAGTAGAAGTAGAAGTAGTTGAAATAGAAGTAGAAGTAGAAGAAGTAGAAGGAGTAGAAGTAGAAGTAGTAGAAGTAGTAGTAGAAGTAGAAGAAGTTGAAGTAGAAGTAGTAGAAGTAGTAGTAGTAGAAGTAGTAGAAGTAGAAGTAGCTGAAATAGAAATAGAAGTAGTAGAAGTAGAAGTAGAAGTAGTAGAAAAAGAAGTAGTAGAAGTAGAAGTAGAAGTAGTAGAAGTAGAATTAGTAGAAGTACTAGAAGTAGAAGTAGTAGAAGTAGAAGTAGAAGTAGTAGAAGTAGAAGTAGTAGAAGTAGAAGTAGTAGAAGTAGTAGAAGTAGTTGAAGTAGAAGTAGTAGAAGTAGAAGTAGTTTTAGTAGAAGTAGAAGTTGTAGAAGTAGTATTAGAAGTAGAAGTAGAAGTATTAGAATTAGAAGTAGAAGTATTGGAAGTAGAAGTATTAGAAGTAGTAGAAGTAGTAGAAGTAGAAAAAGTAGTAGTAGAAGTAGAAGTAGAAGTAGTAGAAGTAGAAGTAGTAGAAGTAGTAGAAGTAGAAGTAGTAGAAGTAGAAGTAGTTGAAATAGAAGTAGTATAAATAGAGGTAGTAGAAGTAGTAGAAGTAGAAGTAGTAGAAGTAGTAGAAGAAGTAGAAGTAGAAGTAGTAGAAGTAGTAGAAGTAGAAGTAGTTGAAATAGAAGTAGAAGTAGTAGAAGAGGTAGAAGTAGTATAAGTAGTAGAAGAAGTAGAAGCAGTAGTAGAAGTAGTAGTAGAAGTAGTAGAAGTAGTAGAAATAGAAGTAGAAGTAGTAGAAGTAGAAGTAGAAGTAGTAGAAGTAGAAGTAGAAGTAGTAGAAGTAGTAGAAGTAGAAGTAGTAGAAGTAGAAGCAGTAGAAGTAGAAGTAGAAGTAGAAGTAGTAAAAGTAGAAGTAATAGAAGTATAAGTAGAAGTAGAAGTAGTAGAAGTACAAGTAGTAGAAGTACAAGTAGTAGAAGTAGTAGAAGTAGTAGAAGTAGAAGTAGTAGAAGTAGAAGTAGTAGAAGTAGTAGAAGTGGAAGTAGTAGAAGTAGAAGTAGTAGAAGAAGTAGAAGTAGTAGAAGTAGTAGAAGTAGAAGAAGTAGAAGTAGTAGAAGTAGAAGTAGTGAAAGTAGTAGAAGTAGAAGTAGTAGAAGTAGAAGTAGTAGAAGTAGTAGAAGTAGTAGAAGTAGTTTAAGTAGAAGAAGTAGAAGTAGAAGAAGAAGTAGTAGAAGTAGAAGTAGTAGAAGTAGTAGAAGTAGAAGTAGAAGTAGTAGAAGTAGAAGTAGAAGAAGTAGTAGAAGTAGAAGTAGTTGAAATAGAAGTAGTAGAAGTAGAAGTAGTAAAAGTAGTAGAAGTAGAAGTAGTAGAAGTAGTAGTAGTAGAAGTAGTAGAAGTAGAAGTATTAGAAGTAGTAGAAGAAGTAGAAGTAGTTGAAGTAGAAGGAGTAGAAGTAGAAGTAGTTGAAGTAGTAGTAGAAGTAGTAGAAGTAGTAGTAGAAGTAGTAGAAGTAGAAGCATTAGAAGTAGAAGTATTAGAAGTAGAAGTATTAGAAGTAGAAGTAGTAGAAGTAGTAGAAGTAGTAGAAGTAGAAGTAGTAGAAGTAGAAGTAGAAAAAGTAGTAGTAGAAGTAGAAGTAGTAGAAGTAGTAGAAGTACAAGTAGAAGTAGAAGTAGAAAAATTAGCAGTAGTAGAAGTAGGAGAAGTAGAAGTAGTAGAAGTAAAAGTAGTTGAAATAGAAGTAGTAAAAATAGAAGTAGTAGAAGTAGTAGAAGTAGAAGTAGTATAAGAAGTAGAAGTAGTAGAAGTAGTAGAAGTAGTTGAAGTAGAAGGAGTAGAAGTAGAAGTGGTTGAAGTAGTAGTAGAAGTAGTAGAAGCAGTAGTAGAAGTAGCAGAAGTAGAAGCATTAGAAGTAGAAGTATTAGAAGTAGAAGTATAAGAAGTAGAAGTAGTAGAAGTAGAAGAAGAAAAAGTAGTAGTAGAAGTAGAAGTAGAAGTAGTAGAAGTAGTAGACGTACAAGTAGAAGTAGAAGTAGAAAAATTAGCAGTAGTAGAAGTAGGAGAAGTAGAAGTAGTAGAAGTAAAAGTAGTTGAAATAGAAGTAGTAAAAATAGAAGTAGTAGAAGTAGTAGAAGTAGAAGTAGTATAAGAAGTAGAAGTAGAAGAAGTAGTAGAAGTAGTAGAAGTAGAAGTAGTTGAAATAGAAGTAGTAGAAGTAGTAGAAGTAGAAGTAGTAGTAGAAGTAGAAGTAGTAGAAGTAGTAGTAGAAGTAGTAGAAGTAGTAGTAGTAGAAGTAGTTGTAATAGAAGTAGAAGTAGAAGTAGTAGAAGTAGGAATAGTAGAAGTAGAAGTAGTAGAAGTAGTAGAAGTAGAAGTAGAAGTAGAAGTAGAAGAAGTAGAAGTATTAGAAGTAGAAGAAGTAGTAGAAGTAGAAGTAGTAGAAGTAGTAGAGTTAGAAGAAGTAGTAGTAGTAGAAGTAGAAGTAGAAGTAGTAGAAGTAGTAGTAGAAGTAGAAGTAGTAGAAGTAGTAGAAGTACAAGTAGTAGAAGTAGTAGAAGTAGTAGAAGTATTAGTAGTAGAAGTAGAAATAGTAGAAGTAGTAGAAGTAGAAGTAGTAGTAATAGTAGTAGTAGTAGTAATAGAAGTAGTAGTAGTAGAAGTAGTAGAAGTAGAAGAAATAGAAGTAGTATAAGTAGAAGTAGAAGTAGTAGAAGAAGTAGAAGAAGTAGAAGTAGACGTAGTAGAAGTAGAAGTAGTAGAAGTAAACGTAGTAGAAGTAGAAGTAGTAGAAGAAGTAGTAGAAGAAGTAGAAGTATTAGAAGTAGTAGTAGAAGTAGAAGAAGTAGAAGAAGTAGAAGTAGCAGTAGTAGAAGTAGAAGTGGTAGTAGAAATAGTAGTAGAAGTAGAAGTTGTAGAAGTAGAAGTTGAAGTAGAAGTAGTATAAGTAGAAGTAGTATAAGTAGAAGAAGTAGAAGTAGTAGAAGTAGTAGAAGTAGAAGTAGTAGAAGTAGTAGAAGTAGTAGAAGTAGAAGTAGAAGAATTAGAAGTAGAAGTAGTAGAAGTAGAAGTAGTAGAAGTAGTAGTAGTAGTAAAAGTAGTAGTAGTAGAAGTAGTAGAAGTAGAAGTAGTAGAAGTAGTAGAAGTAAAAGTAGGAATAGTAGAAGTAGAAGTAGTAGAAGTAGAAGTAGTATAAGTATAGAAGTAGTAGAAGTAGAAGAAGTAAAAGTTTTAGAAGAAGTAGAAGTAGTAGAAGTAGAAGTAGTTGAAGTAGAAGTAGAAGTAGTAGAAGTAGTAGTAGAAGTAGAAGTAGTAGAAGTAGAAGTAGTAAAAGTAGTAGAAGTAGAAGTAGTTGAAATAGAAGTAGAAGTAGAAGAAGTAGAAGGAGTAGAAGTAGAAGTAGTAGAAGTAGTAGTAGAAGTAGAAGAAGTTGAAGTAGAAGTAGTAGAAGTAGTAGTAGTAGAAGTAGTAGAAGTAGAAGTAGCTGAAATAGAAATAGAAGTAGTAGAAGTAGAAGTAGAAGTAGTAGAAAAAGAAGTAGTAGAAGTAGAAGTAGAAGTAGTAGAAGTAGAATTAGTAGAAGTACTAGAAGTAGAAGTAGTAGAAGTAGAAGTAGAAGTAGTAGAAGTAGAAGTAGTAGAAGTAGAAGTAGTTTTAGTAGAAGTAGAAGTTGTAGAAGTAGTATTAGAAGTAGAAGTAGAAGTATTAGAATTAGAAGTAGAAGTATTGGAAGTAGAAGTATTAGAAGTAGTAGAAGTAGTAGAAGTAGAAAAAGTAGTAGTAGAAGTAGAAGTAGAAGTAGTAGAAGTAGAAGTAGTAGAAGTAGTAGAAGTAGAAGTAGTAGAAGTAGAAGTAGTTGAAATAGAAGTAGTATAAATAGAGGTAGTAGAAGTAGTAGAAGTAGAAGTAGTAGAAGTAGTAGAAGAAGTAGAAGTAGAAGTAGTAGAAGTAGTAGAAGTAGAAGTAGTTGAAATAGAAGTAGAAGTAGTAGAAGAGGTAGAAGTAGTATAAGTAGTAGAAGAAGTAGAAGCAGTAGTAGAAGTAGTAGTAGAAGTAGTAGAAGTAGTAGAAATAGAAGTAGAAGTAGTAGAAGTAGAAGTAGTAGAAGTAGTAGAAGTAGAAGTAGTAGAAGTAGAAGCAGTAGAAGTAGAAGTAGAAGTAGAAGTAGTAAAAGTAGAAGTAATAGAAGTATAAGTATAAGTAGAAGTAGTAGAAGTACAAGTAGTAGAAGTACAAGTAGTAGAAGTAGTAGAAGTAGTAGAAGTAGAAGTAGTAGAAGTAGAAGTAGTAGAAGTAGTAGAAGTGGAAGTAGTAGAAGTAGAAGTAGTAGAAGAAGTAGAAGTAGTAGAAGTAGTAGAAGTAGAAGTAGTAGAAGTAGAAGTAGTAGAAGTAGAAGTAGTGAAAGTAGTAGAAGTAGAAGTAGTAGAAGTAGAAGTAGTAGAAGTAGTAGAAGTAGTAGAAGTAGTTTAAGTAGAAGAAGTAGAAGTAGACGAAGAAGTAGTAGAAGTAGAAGTAGAAGTAGTAGAAGTAGTAGAAGTAGAAGTAGAAGTAGTAGAAGTAGAAGTAGAAGAAGTAGTAGAAGTAGAAGTAGTTGAAATAGAAGTAGTAGAAGTAGAAGTAGTAAAAGTAGTAGACGTAGAAGTAGTAGAAGTAGTAGTAGTAGAAGTAGTAGAAGTAGTAGTAGTAGAAGTAGTAGAAGTAGAAGTATTAGAAGTAGTAGAAGAAGTAGAAGTAGTTGAAGTAGAAGGAGTAGAAGTAGAAGTAGTTGAAGTAGTAGTAGAAGTAGTAGAAGTAGTAGTAGAAGTAGTAGAAGTAGAAGCATTAGAAGTAGAAGTATTAGAAGTAGAAGTATTAGAAGTAGAAGTAGTAGAAGTAGTAGAAGTAGAAGTAGTAGAAGTAGAAGTAGAAAAAGTAGTAGTAGAAGTAGAAGTAGTAGAAGTAGTAGACGTACAAGTAGAAGTAGAAGTAGAAAAATTAGCAGTAGTAGAAGTAGGAGAAGTAGAAGTAGTAGAAGTAAAAGTAGTTGAAATAGAAGTAGTAAAAATAGAAGTAGTAGAAGTAGTAGAAGTAGAAGTAGTATAAGAAGTAGAAGTAGTAGAAGTAGTAGAAGTAGTTGAAGTAGAAGGAGTAGAAGTAGAAGTAGTTGAAGTAGTAGTAGAAGTAGTAGAAGCAGTAGTAGAAGTAGTAGAAGTAGAAGCATTAGAAGTAGAAGTATTAGAAGTAGAAGTATAAGAAGTAGAAGTAGTAGAAGTAGAAGAAGAAAAAGTAGTAGTAGAAGTAGAAGTAGAAGTAGTAGAAGTAGTAGACGTACAAGTAGAAGTAGAAGTAGAAAAATTAGCAGTAGTAGAAGTAGGAGAAGTAGAAGTAGTAGAAGTAAAAGTAGTTGAAATAGAAGTAGTAAAAATAGAAGTAGTAGAAGTAGAAGTAGTAGAAGTAGTAGTAGTAGAAGTAGTAGAAGTAGAAGAAGTAGAAGTAGTTGAAGTAGAAGTAATAGAAGTAGAGGTAGTTGAAGTAGAAGTAGAAGTAGTAGAAGTAGTAGTAGAAGTAGTAGAAGTAGAAGCATTAGAAGTAGAAGCAGAAGTATTAGAAGTAGAAGTATTAGAAGTAGAAGTAGTAGAAGTAGTAGAAGTAGTAGAAGTAGAAGTAGTAGAAGTAGAAGTAGAAAAAGTAGTAGTAGAATTAGAAGTAGAAGTAGTAGAAGTAGAAGTAGAAAAATTAGCAGTAGTAGAAGTAGGAGAAGTAGAAGTAGTAGAAGTAGAAGTAGTAGAAGTAGTAGTAGAAGTAGAAGTAGTAGAAGTAGTAGTAGAAGTAGTAGAAGTAGTAGTAGTAGAAGTAGTTGAAATAGAAGTAGAAGTAGAAGTAGAAGTAGAAGTAGAAGTAGTAGAAATAGTAGAAGTAGTAGTAGAAGTAGCAGTCGAAGTAGTAGAAGTAGTAGAAGTAGAAATAATAGAAGAAGAAGTAGAAGAAGAAATATAAGTAGTTGAAGTAGAAGTAGAAGTAGAAGTAGTAGTATTAGAAGTAGAAGAAGTAGAAATAGAAGTAGTAGAAGTAGTTGAAATAGAAGTAGTAGAAGTAGTAGAAGTAGTAGAAGTAGAAGTAGAAGAAGTAGAAGTAGAAGAAGTAGAAGAAGTAGAAGTAGTAGAAGTAGAAGTAGAAGAAGTAGAAGTAGAAGAAGTAGAAGAAGTAGAAGTAGTAGAAGTAGAAGTAGTAGAAGTAGAAGTAGTAGAAGTAGAAGTAGTTGAAATAGAAGTAGTAGAAGTATAAGTAGTAGAAGTAGAAGTAGTATAAGTATAGAAGTAGTAGAAGAAGTAGAAGTAGTATAAGAAGTAGAAGTAGTAGAAGTAGAAGTAGTTGAAGTAGAAGTAGAAGTAGTAGAAGTAGTAGTAGAAGTAGAAGTAGTAGAAGTAGAAGTAGTAGAAGTAGTAGAAGTAGAATTAGTTGAAATAGAAGTAGAAGTAGAAGTAGTAGAAGGAGTAGAAGTAGTAGAAGTAGAAGTAGTAGAAGTAGTAGTAGAAGCAGAAGAAGTTGAAGTAGAAGTAGTAGAAGTAGTAGTAGTAGAAGTAGTAGAAGTAGAAGTAGCTGAAATAGAAGCAGAAGTAGTAGAAGTAGAAGTAGAAGTAGTAGAAAAAGAAGTAGTAGAAGTAGAAGTAGTAGAAGTAGAAGTAGTAGAAGTACGAGAAGTAGAAGTAGTAGAAGTAGAATTAGAAGTAGTAGAAGGAGAATTAGAAGTAGTAGTAGTATAAGTAGCAGAAGTAGAAGTAGTAGAAGTAGTAGAAGTAGAAGTAGTTGAAGTAGAAGTAGTTTTAGTAGAAGTAGAAGAAGTACTATAAGAAGTAGAAGTATTAGAAGTAGATGTAGAAGTATTAGAAGTAGAAGTAGTAGAAGTAGTAGAAGTAGAAGTAGAAAAAGTAGTAGTAGAAGTAGATGTAGAAGTAGTAGAAGTAGAAGAAGTAGAAGTAGTAGAAGTAGAAGTAGTAGAAGTAGAAGTAGTTGAAAAAGAAGTAGTAGAAACAGAAGTAGTAGAAGTAGTAGATCTAGTAGAAGAAGTAGAAGTAGAAGTAGTAGAAGTAGTAGAAGTAGAAGTAGTTGAAATAGAAGTAGAAGTAGAAGTAGTAGAAGAAGTAGAAGTAGTAGAAGTAGTTGAAGTAGAAGTAGTAGAAGTAGAAGTAGTTTTAGTAGAAGTAGAAGTTGTAGAAGTAGTATTAGAAGTAGAAGTAGAAGTATTAGAATTAGAAGTAGAAGTATTGGAAGTAGAGGTATTAGAAGTAGTAGAAGTAGTAGAAGTAGAAAAAGTAGTAGTAGAAGTAGAAGTAGAAGTAGTAGAAGTAGAAGTAGTAGAAGTAGTAGAAGTAGAAGTAGTAGAAGTAGAAGTAGTTGAAATAGAAGTAGTAGAAATAGAGGTAGTAGAAGTAGTAGAAGTAGAAGTAGTAGAAGTAGTAGAAGAAGTAGAAGTAGAAGTAGTAGAAGTAGTAGAAGTAGAAGTAGTTGAAATAGAAGTAGAAGTAGTAGAAGAGGTAGAAGTAGTATAAGTAGTAGAAGAAGTAGAAGCAGTAGTAGAAGTAGTAGTAGAAGTAGTAGAAGTAGTAGAATTAGAAGTAGAAGTAGTAGAAGTAGAAGTAGTAGAAGTAGTAGAAGTAGAAGTAGTAGAAGTAGAAGCAGTAGAAGTAGAAGTAGAAGTAGAAGTAGTAAAAGTAGAAGTAATAGAAGTATAAGTAGAAGTAGAAGTAGTAGAAGTACAAGTAGTAGAAGTACAAGTAGTAGAAGTAGTAGAAGTAGTAGAAGTAGAAGTAGTAGAAGTAGAAGTAGTAGAAGTAGTAGAAGTGGAAGTAGTAGAAGTAGAAGTAGTAGAAGAAGTAGAAGTAGTAGAAGTAGTAGAAGTAGAAGAAGTAGAAGTAGTAGAAGTAGAAGTAGTGAAAGTAGTAGAAGTAGAAGTAGTAGAAGTAGAAGTAGTAGAAGTAGTAGAAGTAGTAGAAGTAGTTTAAGTAGAAGAAGTAGAAGTAGAAGAAGAAGTAGTAGAAGTAGAAGTAGAAGTAGTAGAAGTAGTAGAAGTAGAAGTAGAAGAAGTAGTAGAAGTAGAAGTAGTTGAAATAGAAGTAGTAGAAGTAGAAGTAGTAAAAGTAGTAGAAGTAGAAGTAGTAGAAGTAGTAGTAGTAGAAGTAGTAGAAGTAGTAGTAGTAGAAGTAGTAGAAGTAGAAGTATTAGAAGTAGTAGAAGAAGTAGAAGTAGTTGAAGTAGAAGGAGTAGAAGTAGAAGTAGTTGAAGTAGTAGTAGAAGTAGTAGAAGTAGTAGTAGAAGTAGTAGAAGTAGAAGCATTAGAAGTAGAAGTATTAGAAGTAGAAGTATTAGAAGTAGAAGTAGTAGAAGTAGAAGTAGTAGAAGTAGAAGTAGAAAAAGTAGTAGTAGAAGTAGAAGTAGTAGAAGTAGTAGACGTACAAGTAGAAGTAGAAGTAGAAAAATTAGCAGTAGTAGAAGTAGGAGAAGTAGAAGTAGTAGAAGTAAAAGTAGTTGAAATAGAAGTAGTAAAAATAGAAGTAGTAGAAGTAGTAGAAGTAGAAGTAGTATAAGAAGTAGAAGTAGTAGAAGTAGTAGAAGTAGTTGAAGTAGAAGGAGTAGAAGTAGAAGTGGTTGAAGTAGTAGTAGAAGAAGTAGAAGCAGTAGTAGAAGTAGTAGAAGTAGAAGCATTAGAAGTAGAAGTATTAGAAGTAGAAGTATAAGAAGTAGAAGTAGTAGAAGTAGAAGAAGAAAAAGTAGTAGTAGAAGTAGAAGTAGAAGTAGTAGAAGTAGTAGACGTACAAGTAGAAGTAGAAGTAGAAAAATTAGCAGTAGTAGAAGTAGGAGAAGTAGAAGTAGTAGAAGTAAAAGTAGTTGAAATAGAAGTAGTAAAAATAGAAGTAGTAGAAGTAGTAGAAGTAGAAGTAGCATAAGAAGTAGAAGTAGAAGAAGTAGTAGAAGTAGTAGAAGTAGAAGTAGTTGAAATAGAAGTAGAAGTAGTAGAAGTAGTAGAAGTAGAAGTAGTAGTAGAAGTAGAAGTAGTAGAAGTAGTAGTAGAAGTAGTAGAAGTTGTAGTAGTAGAAGTAGTTGTAATAGAAGTAGAAGTAGAAGTAGTAGAAGTAGGAATAGTAGAAGTAGAAGTAGTAGAAGTAGTAGAAGTAGTAGAAGTAGAAGTAGAAGTAGAAGTAGAAGAAGTAGAAGTATTAGAAGTAGAAGAAGTAGTAGAAGTAGAAGTAGTAGAAGTAGTAGAGTTAGAAGAAGTAGTAGAAGTAGAAGTAGAAGTAGTAGAAGTAGTAGTAGAAGTAGAAGTAGTAGAAGTAGTAGAAGTACAAGTAGTAGAAGTAGTAGAAGTAGTAGAAGTATTGGTAGTAGAAGTAGAAATAGTAGAAGTAGTAGAAGTAGAAGTAGTAGTAATAGTAGTAGTAGTAGTAATAGAAGTAGTAGTAGTAGAAGTAGTAGAAGTAGAAGAAATAGAAGTAGTAGAAGTAGAAGTAGAAGTAGTAGAAGAAGTAGAAGAAGTAGAAGTAGACGTAGTAGAAGTAGAAGTAGTAGAAGTAAACGTAGTAGAAGTAGAAGTAGTAGAAGAAGTAGTAGAAGAAGTAGAAGTATTAGAAGTAGTAGTAGAAGTAGAAGAAGTAGAAGAAGTAGAAGTAGCAGTAGTAGAAGTAGAAGTGGTAGTAGAAATAGTAGTAGAAGTAGAAGTTGTAGAAGTAGAAGTTGAAGTAGAAGTAGTATAAGTAGAAGTAGTATAAGTAGAAGAAGTAGAAGTAGTAGAAGTAGTAGAAGTAGAAGTAGTAGAAGTAGTAGAAGTAGTAGAAGTAGAAGTAGAAGAATTAGAAGTAGAAGTAGTAGAAGTAGAAGTAGTAGAAGTAGTAGTAGTAAAAGTAGTAGTAGTAGAAGTAGTAGAAGAAGAAGTAGTAGAAGTAGTAGAAGTAAAAGTAGGAATAGTAGAAGTAGAAGTAGTAGAAGTAGAAGTAGTATAAGTATAGAAGTAGTAGAAGTAGAAGAAGTAAAAGTTTTAGAAGAAGTAGAAGTAGTAGAAGTAGAAGTAGTTGAAGTAGAAGTAGTAGAAGTAGTAGTAGAAGTAGAAGTAGTAGAAGTAGAAGTAGTAAAAGTAGTAGAAGTAGAAGTAGTTGAAATAGAAGTAGAAGTAGAAGAAGTAGAAGGAGTAGAAGTAGAAGTAGTAGAAGTAGTAGTAGAAGTAGAAGAAGTTGAAGTAGAAGTAGTAGAAGTAGTAGTAGTAGAAGTAGTAGAAGTAGAAGTAGAAGTAGTAGAAAAAGAAGTAGTAGAAGTAGAAGTAGAAGTAGAAGTAGTAGAAGTAGAATTAGTAGAAGTACTAGAAGTAGAAGTAGTAGAAGTAGAAGTAGAAGTAGTAGAAGTAGAAGTAGTAGAAGTAGTAGAAGTAGTTGAAGTAGAAGTAGTAGAAGTAGAAGTAGTTTTAGTAGAAGTAGAAGTTGTAGAAGTAGTATTAGAAGTAGAAGTAGAAGTATTAGAATTAGAAGTAGAAGTATTGGAAGTAGAAGTATTAGAAGTAGTAGAAGTAGTAGAAGTAGAAAAAGTAGTAGTAGAAGTAGAAGTAGTAGAAGTAGAAGTAGTAGAAGTAGTAGAAGTAGAAGTAGTAGAAGTAGAAGTAGTTGAAATAGAAGTAGTAGAAATAGAGGTAGTAGAAGTAGTAGAAGTAGAAGTAGCAGAAGTAGTAGAAGAAGTAGAAGTAGAAGTAGTAGAAGTAGTAGAAGTAGAAGTAGTTGAAATAGAAGTAGAAGTAGTAGAAGAGGTAGAAGTAGTATAAGTAGTAGAAGAAGTAGAAGCAGTAGTAGAAGTAGTAGTAGAAGTAGTAGAAGTAGTAGAAATAGAAGTAGAAGTAGTAGAAGTAGAAGTAGAAGTAGTAGAAGTAGTAGAAGTAGAAGTAGTAGAAGTAGAAGCAGTAGAAGTAGAAGTAGAAGTAGAAGTAGTAAAAGTAGAAGTAATAGAAGTATAAGTAGAAGTAGAAGTAGTAGAAGTACAAGTAGTAGAAGTACAAGTAGTAGAAGTAGTAGAAGTAGTAGAAGTAGAAGTAGTAGAAGTAGAAGTAGTAGAAGTAGTAGAAGTGGAAGTAGTAGAAGTAGAAGTAGTAGAAGAAGTAGAAGTAGTAGAAGTAGTAGAAGTAGAAGTAGTAGAAGTAGAAGTAGTGAAAGTAGTAGAAGTAGAAGTAGTAGAAGTAGAAGTAGTAGAAGTAGTAGAAGTAGTTTAAGTAGAAGAAGTAGAAGTAGAAGAAGAAGTAGTAGAAGTAGAAGTAGAAGTAGTAGAAGTAGTAGAAGTAGAAGTAGAAGTAGTAGAAGTAGAAGTAGAAGAAGTAGTAGAAGTAGAAGTAGTTGAAATAGAAGTAGTAGAAGTAGAAGTAGTAAAAGTAGTAGAAGCAGAAGTAGTAGAAGTAGTCGTAGTAGAAGTAGTAGAAGTAGTAGTAGTAGAAGTAGTAGAAGTAGAAGTATTAGAAGTAGTAGAAGAAGTAGAAGTAGTTGAAGTAGAAGGAGTAGAAGTAGAAGTAGTTGAAGTAGTAGTAGAAGTAGTAGTAGTAGAAGTAGTAGAAGTAGAAGCATTAGAAGTAGAAGTATTAGAAGTAGAAGTATTAGAAGTAGAAGTAGTAGAAGTAGTAGAAGTAGAAGTAGTAGAAGTAGAAAAAGTAGTAGTAGAAGTAGAAGTAGTAGAAGTAGTAGACGTACAAGTAGAAGTAGAAGTAGAAAAATTAGCAGTAGTAGAAGTAGGAGAAGTAGAAGTAGTAGAAGTAAAAGTAGTTGAAATAGAAGTAGTAAAAATAGAAGTAGTAGAAGTAGTAGAAGTAGAAGTAGTATAAGAAGTAGAAGTAGTAGAAGTAGTAGAAGTAGTTGAAGTAGAAGGAGTAGAAGTAGAAGTAGTTGAAGTAGTAGTAGAAGTAGTAGAAGCAGTAGTAGAAGTAGTAGAAGTAGAAGCATTAGAAGTAGAAGTATTAGAAGTAGAAGTATAAGAAGTAGAAGTAGTAGAAGTAGAAGAAGAAAAAGTAGTAGTAGTAGTAGAAGTAGAAGTAGTAGAAGTAGTAGACGTACAAGTAGAAGTAGAAGTAGAAAAATTAGCAGTAGTAGAAGTAGGAGAAGTAGAAGTAGTAGAAGTAAAAGTAGTTGAAATAGAAGTAGTAAAAATAGAAGTAGTAGAAGTAGTAGAAGTAGAAGTAGTATAAGAAGTAGAAGTAGTAGAAGTAGTAGAAGTAGTTGAAGTAGAAGGAGTAGAAGTAGAAGTAGTTGAAGTAGTAGTAGAAGTAGTAGAAGCAGTAGTAGAAGTAGTAGAAGTAGAAGCATTAGAAGTAGAAGTATTAGAAGTAGAAGTATAAGAAGTAGAAGTAGTAGAAGTAGAAGAAGAAAAAGTAGTAGTAGTAGTAGAAGTAGAAGTAGTAGAAGTAGTAGACGTACAAGTAGAAGTAGAAGTAGAAAAATTAGCAGTAGTAGAAGTAGGAGAAGTAGAAGTAGTAGCAGTAAAAGTAGTTGAAATAGAAGTAGTAAAAATAGAAGTAGTAGAAGTAGAAGTAGTAGAAGTAGTAGTAGTAGAAGTAGTAGAAGTAGAAGAAGTAGAAGTAGTTGAAGTAGAAGTATTAGAAGTAGAGGTAGTTGAAGTAGAAGTAGAAGTAGTAGAAGTAGTAGTAGAAGTAGTAGAAGTAAAAGCATTAGAAGTAGAAGCAGAAGTATTAGAAGTAGAAGTATTAGAAGTAGAAGTAGTAGAAGTAGTAGAAGTAGTAGAAGTAGAAGTAGTAGAAGTAGAAGTAGAAAAAGTAGTAGTAGAATTAGAAGTAGAAGTAGTAGAAGTAGAAGTAGAAAAATTAGCAGTAGTAGAAGTAGGAGAAGTAGAAGTAGTAGAAGTAGAAGTAGTAGAAGTAGTAGTAGAAGTAGAAGTAGTAGAAGTAGTAGTAGAAGTAGTAGAAGTAGTAGTAGTAGAAGTAGTTGAAATAGAAGTAGAAGTAGAAGAAGTAGAAGTAGAAGTAGTAGAAATAGTAGAAGTAGTAGTAGAAGTAGCAGTCGAAGTAGTAGAAGTAGTAGAAGTAGAAATAATAGAAGAAGAAGTAGAAGAAGAAATATAAGTAGTTGAAGTAGAAGTAGAAGTAGAAGTAGTAGTATTAGAAGTAGAAGAAGTAGAAATAGAAGTAGTAGAAGTAGTTGAAATAGAAGTAGTTGAAGTAGTAGAAGTAGTTGAAGTAGAAGTAGTAGAAGTAGAAGAAGTAGAAGTAGAAGAAGCAGAATTAGAAGAAGTAGAAGAAGTAGAAGTAGTAGAAGTAGAAGTAGTAGAAGTAGAAGTAGTAGAAGTAGAAGTAGTTGAAATAGAAGTAGTAGAAGTATAAGTAGTAGAAGTAGAAGTAGTATAAGTATAGAAGTAGTAGAAGAAGTAGAAGTAGTATAAGAAGTAGAAGTAGTAGAAGTAGAAGTAGTTGAAGTAGAAGTAGAAGTAGTAGAAGTAGTAGTAGAAGTAGAAGTAGTAGAAGTAGAAGTAGTAGAAGTAGTAGAAGTAGAATTAGTTGAAATAGAAGTAGAAGTAGAAGTAGTAGAAGGAGTAGAAGTAGTAGAAGTAGAAGTAGTAGAAGTAGTAGTAGAAGCAGAAGAAGTTGGAGTAGAAGTAGTAGAAGTAGTAGTAGTAGAAGTAGTAGAAGTAGAAGTAGCTGAAATAGAAGCAGAAGTAGTAGAAGTAGAAGTAGAAGTAGTAGAAAAAGAAGTAGTAGAAGTAGAAGTAGTAGAAGTAGAAGTAGTAGAAGTACGAGAAGTAGAAGTAGTAGAAGTAGAATTAGAAGTAGTAGAAGTAGAATTAGAAGTAGTAGTAGTATAAGTAGCAGAAGTAGAAGTAGTAGAAGTAGTAGAAGTAGAAGTAGTTGAAGTAGAAGTAGTTTTAGTAGAAGTAGAAGAAGTACTATAAGAAGTAGAAGTATTAGAAGTAGATGTAGAAGTATTAGAAGTAGAAGTAGTAGAAGTAGTAGAAGTAGAAGTAGAAAAAGTAGTAGTAGAAGTAGATGTAGAAGTAGTAGAAGTAGAAGAAGTAGAAGTAGTAGAAGTAGTAGAAGTAGAAGTAGTAGAAGTAGAAGTAGTTGAAAAAGAAGTAGTAGAAACAGAAGTAGTAGAAGTAGTAGATCTAGTAGAAGAAGTAGAAGTAGAAGTAGTAGAAGTAGTAGAAGTAGAAGTAGTTGAAATAGAAGTAGAAGTAGAAGAAGTAGAAGTAGTAGAAGTAGTAGAAGTAGAAGTAGTAGAAGTAGTAGTAGAAGTAGAAGTAGTAGAAGTAGTAGAAGTAGTTGAAATAGAAGTAGAAGTAGTAGAAGTAGAAGTAGAAGTTGTAGAAGTAGTAGAAGTAGAAGTAGAAGAAGTAGAAGTAGAAGTAGTAAAAGTAGAAGTAGTAGAAGTAGTAGAAGTAGTAGAAGTAGAAGTAGTAGAAGTAGAAGAAGTAGAAGTAGTAGAAGTAGAAGTAGTAAAAATAGAAGTAGTAGAAGTAGAAGTAGTAGAAGTAGTAGAATTAGAAGTAGTAGAAGTAGAAGTAGTAAAAGTAGTAGAAGTAGTAGTAGTAGAAGTAGTAGAAGTAGAAGTAGTTGAAGTAGAAGTAGTAGAAGTAGAAGTAGTTGAAGTAGAAGTAGTAGAAGTAGTTGTATAAGTATTAGAAGTAGAAGAAGAAGTAGAAGTATTAGAAGTAGAAGTAGTAGAAGTAGTAGAAGTAGAAGTAGTAGAAGTAGAAGTAGAAAAAGTAGTAGTAGAAGTAGAAGTAGTAGAAGTAGAAGTAGAAGAACAAAAAGTAGAAGTAGTAGAAGTAGTAGAAGTAGTAGTAGAAGTAGTAGAAGTGGAAGTAGAAGTAGAAGAAGTAGAAGTAGTAGAAGTAGAAGTAGTAGAAGTAGTAGAAGTAGTAGAAGTCGTAGTAGTAAAAGTAGAAGTAGTAGAAGTAGTAGAAGTAGTAGAAGTAGAAGTAGTAGAAGTAGTAGAAGTAGAAGTAGTTGAAGAAGTAGAAGTAGTAGAAGTAGAAGTAGTTGAAGTAGAAGTAGAAGTAGTAGAAGTAGTAGTAGAAATAGAAGTAGTAGAAGTAGAAGAAGTAGAAGTAGTAGAAGTGGTAGAAGTAGAAGTAGAAGAAGTATAAGTAGTAGAAGTAGAAGTAGTAAAAGTAGAAGTAGTAGAAGTAGAAGTAGTAGAAGTAGTAGAATTAGAAGTAGTAGAAGTAGAAGTAGTAAAAGTAGTAGAAGTAGTAGAAGTAGAAGTAGTAGAAGTAGTACAAGTAGAAGTAGTTGAAGTAGAAGTAGTAGAAGTAGAAGCAGTTGAAGTAGAAGTAGAAGTAGTAGAAGTAGTAGTAGAAGTAGTAGTAGAAGTATTAGAAGTAGAAGCAGAAGAAGAAGTATTAGAAGTAGAAGTATTAGAAGTAGAAGTAGAAAAAGTAGTAGTAGAAGTAGAAGTAGTAGAAGTAGAAGTAGTAGAAGTAGAAGTAGAAGAAGAAAAAGTAGAAGTAGTAGAAGTAGTAGAAGTAGTAGTAGTAGAAGTAGTAGAAGTGGAAGTAGTATAAGTAGTAGAAGTAGTAGAAGAAGAATTAGTATAAGTAGTAGAAGTAGTAGATGTAGAAGTAGTATAAGTAGTAGAAGTAGTAGAAGAAGAATTAGTATAAGTAGTAGAAGTAGTAGATGTAGAAGTAGTAGAAGTAGAAGTAGAAGTAGTAGAAGTAGTAGTAGAAGTAGAAGTAGTAGAACTAGTAGTAGAAGTAGAAGTCGTAGAAGTAGTAGAAGTAGAAGTAGTAGAAGTAGTAGAAGTAGAAGTAGTAGAAGAAGTAGAAGTAGAAGTAGTAGAAGTAGTAGAAGTAAAAGTAGTAGAAGTAGTAGTTGAAGTAGAAGTAGAAGTAGTAGTAGAAGTAGTAGTAGTAGAAGTAGTAGAAGTAGAAGTAGAAGTAGTTGAAATAGAAGTAGAAGTAGAAACAGTAGAAGTAGTAGAAGTAGTAGAAGTAGAAGTAGAAGTAGTAGAAGTAGCAGTAGTAGAAGTAGTAGAAGTAGAAGTAGAAGTAGTAGAAGGAGAAGTAGTAGAAGTAGAAGAAGTAGAAGTAGTAGACGTAGTAGAAGTAGAAGTAGTAGAAGTAGTAGAAGTAGAAGTAGTAGAAGTAGTAGAAGTAGTTGAAGTAGAAGTAGTAGAAGTAGTAGAAGTATTAGTAGAAGTAGTAGAAGTAGAAGTATTAGAAGTAGAAGTAGAAGTATTAGAAGTATTAGAAGTAGAAGTAGTAGAAGTAGTAAAAGTAGAAGTAGTAGAAATAAAGGTAATAGAAGTAGGAGAAGTAGAAGTAGTAGAAGTAGTAAAAGTAGTAGAAGTAGAAGAAGTAGAAGTAGAAGTAGTAGAAGTAGTAGAAGTAGAAGAAGTAGAAGTAGAAGTAGTAGAAGTAGAAGTAGTAGAAGTATAAGTAGTAGAAGTAGTAAAAGTAGTAGAAGTAGAAGTAGTAGAAGTAGCAGTAGAAGTAGTAGTAGTAGAAGTAGTAGAAGTGGAAGTAGAAGTAGAAGAAGTAGAAGTAGTAGAAGTAGAAGTAGTAGAAGTAGTATAAGCAGTAGAAGTAGTAGAAGTAGTATAAGTAATAGAAGTAGTAGAAGTAGAAGTAGTAGAAATAGTAGAAGTAGAAGTAGTAGAAGAAGTAGATGTAGAAGTAGTAGAAGTAGAAGTAGTTGAAGTTGAAGTAGAAGTAGTAGAAGTAGTAGTAGAAGTAGTAGAAGTAGTAGAATTAGTAGAAGTAGAAGTAGTTGAAATAGAAGTAGAATTAGAAATAGTAGAAGTAGAAGTAGAAGTAGTAGAATTAGTAGAAGTAGTAGTAGTAGAAGTAGTAGTAGAAGTAGTAGTAGAAGTAGTAGAAATAGTAGTAGTAGAAGTAGTAGAAGTAGTAGAAGTAGAAGTAGTTGAAATAGAAGTAGAAGTAGAAGTAGTACAAGTAGAGGTAGTAGAAGTAGAAGTAGTAGAAGTAGTAGAAGTAGTAGAAGTAGGAGTAGTAGAAGTAGAAGTAGAAGTAGAAGTAGAAGTAGTAGAAATAGAAGTAGTAGAAGTAGCAGAAGTAGAAGTAGTTGAAGTAGTTTTAGTAGAAGTAGAAGAAGTAGTATTAGAAGTAGATGTAGAAGTATTAGAAGTAGAAGTATTAGAAGTAGTAGAAGTAGTAGAAGTAGAAAAAGTAGTAGTAGAAGTAGAAGAAGTAGAAGTAGTAGAAGTAGAAGTGGTAGAAGTAGTAGAAGTAGAAGTAGTAGAAGTAGAAGTAGTTGAAATAGAAGTAGTAGAAGTAGTAGAAGTAGTAGAAGAAGTAGAAGTAGAAGTAGTAGAAGTAGTAGAAGTAGAAGTAGTTGAAATAGAAGTAGAAGTAGTAGAAGAAGTAGAAGTAGTAGAAGTAGTAGAAGTAGAAGTAGTAGAAGTAGTAGTAGAAGTAGAAGTAGTAGAAGTAGTAGTAGAAGTAGTAGAAGTAGTTGAAATAGAAGTAGAAGTAGTAGAAGTAGAAGTAGAAGTAGTAGAAGTAGAAGTAGTAGAAGTAGATGTAGTAGAAGTAGAAGTAGAAGTAGTAAAAGTAGAAGTAGTAGAAGTAGTAGAAGTAGTAGAAGTAGAAGTAGTAGAAGTAGAAGAAGTAGAAGTAGTAGAAGTAGAAGTAGTAAAAGTAGAAGTAGTAGAAGTAGTAAAAGTAGTAGAAGTAGTAGTAGTAGAAGTAGAAGTAGTAGAAGTAGAAGTAGTAGAAGTAGAAGTAGTAAAAGAAGAAGTAGTTGAAGTAGAAGTAGAAGTAGTAGAAGTAGTAGTAGAAGTAGTAGTAGAAGTATTAGATGTAGAAGAAGTAGAAGTATTAGAAGTAGAAGTAGTAGAAGTAGTAGAACTAGAAGTAGTAGAAGTAGAAGTAGAAAAAGTAGTAGTAGAAGTAGAAGTAGTAGAAGTAGAAGTAGAAGAAGAAAAAGTAGAAGTAGTAGAAGTAGTAGAAGTAGTAGTAGTAGAAGTAGTAGAAGTGGAAGTAGAAGTAGAAGAAGTAGAAGTAGTAGAAGTAGAAGAAGTATAAGTAGTAGAAGTAGTAGAAGTAGAAGTAGTAGAAGTCGTAGTAGTAGAAGTAGAAGTAGTATAAGTATTAGAAGTAGTAGAAGTAGAAGTAGTAGAAGTAGTAGAAGTAGAAGTAGTTGAAGAAGTAGAAGTAGTAGAAGTAGAAGTAGTTGAAGTAGAAGTAGTAGAAGTAGTAGTAGAAGTAGAAGTAGTAGAAGTAGAAGAAGTAGAAGTAGTAGAAGTGGTAGAAGTAGAAGTAGAAGTAGAAGAAGTAGAAGTAGTAGAAGTAGAAGTAGTAAAAGTAGAAGTAGTAGAAGTAGAAGTAGTAGAATTAGTAGAATTAGAAGTAGTAGAAGTAGAAGTAGTAAAAGTAGTAGAAGTAGAAGTAGTAGAAGTAGAAGTAGTAGAAGTAGTAGAAGTAGAAGTAGTTGAAGTAGAAGTAGTAGAAGTAGAAGCAGTTGAAGTAGAAGTAGAAGTAGTAGAAGTATTAGTAGAAGTAGTAGTAGAAGTAGTAGTAGAAGTATTAGAAGTAGAAGTAGAAGTAGAAGTATTAGAAGTAGAAGTATTAGAAGTAGAAGTAGTTGAAGTAGTAGAAGTAGAAGTAGTAGAAGTAGAAGTAGAAGAAGAAAAAGTAGAAGTAGTAGAAGTAGTAGAAGTAGTAGTAGTAGAAGTAGTAGAAGTGGAAGTAGAAGAAGTAGAAGTAGTAGAAGTAGAAGTAGGATAAGTAGTAGAAGTAGTAGAAGTAGAAGTAGTAGAAGTAGTTAAAGTAGTAGAAGTAGAAGTAGTAGAAGTAGTAGAAGTAGTAGTAGAAGTAGAAGTAGTAGAAGTTAGAAGTAGCAGAAGTAGTAGAAGTAGAAGTAGTATAAGTAGTAGAAGTAGAAGTAGTAGAAGAAGTAGAAGAAGTAGTAGAAGTAGTAGAAGTAGAAGTAGTAGAAGTAGTAGTTGAAGTAGAAGTAGAAGTAGTAGTAGAAGTAGTAGTAGTAGAAGTAGTAGAAGTAGAAGTAGAAGTAGTTGAAATAGAAGTAGAAGTAGAAGTAGTAGAAGTAGAAGTAGTAGAAGTAGAAGTATAAGTAGTAGAAGTAGAAGTAGTAGAAGTAGTAGAAGTAGAATTAGAAGTATTATAAGTAGAAGTAGTGGAAGTAGAAGAAGTAGAAGTAGTAGACGTAGTAGAAGTAGAAGTAGTAGAAGTAGTAGAAGTAGTTGAAGTAGAAGTAGTAGAAGTAGAAGTAGTAGAAGAATTAGTAGAAGTAGTAGAAGTATTAGAAGTAGAAGTATTAGAAGTAGAAGTAGAAGTATTAGAAGTATTAGAAGTAGAAGTAGTAGAAGTAGTAAAAGTAGAAATAGTAGAAGTAAAGGTAGTAGAAGTAGAAGTAGTAGAAGTAGTAGAAGTAGTAAAAGTAGTAGAAGTAGAAGAAGTAGAAGTAGTAGAAGTAGTAGAAGTAGAAGAAGTAGAAGTAGTAGAAGTAGTAGAAGTACAAGTAGTAGAAGTAGTATAAGCAGAAGTAGTAGAAGTAGAAGAAGTAGAAGTAGTAGAAGTAGTAGAAGTAGTAGAAATAGAAGTAGTAGTAGTAGAAGTAGTAGAAGTGGAAGTAGAAGTAGTAGAAGTAGAAGTAGTTGAAGTAGTAGTAGTATAAGTAGTATAAGTAGTATAAGTAGTAGAAGTAGAAGTAGTATAAGTAGTAGAAGTAGTAGAAGTAAGAAGTAGTAGAAGTAGAAGTAGAAGTAGTAGAAGTAGTAGTAGAAGTAGTAGTAGAAGTATTTGATGTGGAAGAAGTAGAAGTATTAGAAGTAGAAGTAGTAGAAGTAGTAGAACTAGAAGTAGTAGAAGTAGAAGTAGAAAAAGTAGTAGTAGAAGTAGAAGTAGTAGAAGTAGAAGTAGAAGTAGAATAAGAAAAAGTAGAAGTAGTAGAAGTAGTAGAAGTAGTAGTAGTAGAAGTAGTAGAAGTGGAAGTAGAAGTAGAAGAAGTAGAAGTAGTAGTAGTAGAAGAAGTATAAGTAGTAGATGTAGTAGAAGTAGAAGTAGTAGAAGTCGTAGTAGTAGAAGTAGAAGTAGTATAAGTATTAGAAGTAGTAGAAGTAGAAGTAGTAGAAGTAGTAGAAGTAGAAGTAGTTGAAGAAGTAGAAGTAGTAGAAGTAGTTGAAGTAGAAGTAGTAGAAGTAGTAGTAGAAGTAGAAATAGTAGAAGTAGAAGAAGTAGAAGTAGTAGAAGTGGTAGAAGTAGAAGTAGTAGAAGTAGAAGAAGTAGAAGTAGTAGAAGTAGTAAAAGTAGAAGTAGTAGAAGTAGAAGTAGTAGAAGTAGTAGAATTAGAAGAAGTAGAAGTAGTAAAAGTAGTAGAAGTAGTAGAAGTAGAAGTAGTAGAAGTAGTAGAAGTAGTAGTAGTTGAAGTAGAAGTAGTAGAAGTAGAAGCAGTTGAAGTAGAAGTAGAAGTAGTAGAAGTAGTAGTAGAAGTAGTAGTAGAAGTATTAGAAGTAGAAGTAGAAGTAGAAGTATTAGAAGTAGAAGTATTAGAAGTAGAAGTAGTAGAAGTAGTAGAAGTAGAAGTAGTAGAAGTAGAAGTAGAAGAAGAAAAAGTAGAAGTAGTAGAAGTAGTAGAAGTAGTAGTAGTAGTAGAAGTAGTAGAAGTGGAAGTAGAAGAAGTAGAAGTAGTAGAAGTAGAAGTAGGATAAGTAGTAGAAGTAGTAGAAGTAGTAGAAGTAGAAATAGTAGAAGTAGTAGAATTAGAAGTAGTAGAAGTAGTAGAATTAGAAGTAGTAGAAGTAGAAGTAGTAAAAGTAGTAGAAGTAGTAGAAGTAGAAGTAGTAGAAGTAGTAGAAGTAGAAGTAGTTGAAGTAGAAGTAGTAGAAGTAGAAGCAGTTGAAGTAGAAGTAGAAGTAGTAGAAGTAGTAGTAGAAGTAGTAGTAGAAGTATTAGAAGTAGAAGCAGAAGAAGTATTAGAAGTAGAAGTATTAGAAGTAGAAGTAGAAAAAGTAGTAGTAGAAGTAGAAGTAGTAGAAGTAGAAGTAGTAGAAGTAGAAGTAGAAGAAGAAAAAGTAGAAGTAGTAGAAGTAGAAGAAGTAGTAGTAGTAGAAGTAGTAGAAGTGGAAGTAGAAGAAGTAGAAGTAGTAGAAGTAGAAGTAGGATAAGTAGTAGAAGTAGTAGAAGTAGAAGTAGTATAAGTAGTAGAAGTAGTAGAAGAAGAATTAGTATAAGTAGTAGAAGTAGTAGATGTAGAAGTAGTAGAAGTATAAGTAGTTGAAGTAGAAGTAGTTGAAGTAGAAGTAGTAGAAGTAGTAGTAGAAGTAGAAGTCGTAGAAGTAGTAGAAGTAGAAGTAGTAGAAGTAGTAGAAGTAGAAGTAGTAGAAGAAGTAGAAGTAGAAGTAGTAGAAGTAGTAGAAGTAAAAGTAGTAGAAGTAGTAATTGAAGTAGAAGTAGAAGTAGTAGTAGAAGTAGTAGTAGTAGAAGTAGTAGAAGTAGAAGTAGAAGTAGTTGAAATAGAAGTAGAAGTAGAAACAGTAGAAGTAGTAGAAGTAGAAGTAGTAGAAGTAGAAGTATAAGTAGTAGAAGTAGCAGTAGTAGAAGTAGTAGAAGTAGAAGTAGAAGTAGTAGAAGGAGAAGTAGTAGAAGTAGAAGAAGTAGAAGTAGTAGACGTAGTAGACGTAGAAGTAGTAGAAGTAGTAGAAGTAGAAGTAGTAGAAGTAGTAGAAGTAGTTGAAGTAGAAGTAGTAGAAGTAGTAGAAGTATTAGTAGAAGTAGTAGAAGTAGAAGTATTAGAAGTAGAAGTAGAAGTATTAGAAGTATTAGAAGTAGAAGTAGTAGAAGTAGTAAAAGTAGAAGTAGTAGAAATAAAGGTAATAGAAGTAGGAGAAGTAGAAGTAGTAGAAGTAGTAAAAGTAGTAGAAGTAGAAGAAGTAGAAGTAGAAGTAGTAGAAGTAGTAGAAGTAGAAGAAGTAGAAGTAGAAGTAGTAGAAGTAGAAGTAGTAGAAGTATAAGTAGTAGAAGTAGTAAAAGTAGTAGAAGTAGAAGTAGTAGAAGTAGCAGTAGAAGTAGTAGTAGTAGAAGTAGTAGTAGTAGAATAGTAGAAGTGGAAGTAGAAGTAGAAGAAGTAGAAGTAGTAGAAGTAGAAGTAGTAGAAGTAGTATAAGCAGTAGAAGTAGTAGAAGTAGTATAAGTAATAGAAGTAGTAGAAGTAGAAGTAGTAGAAATAGTAGAAGTAGAAGTAGTAGAAGAAGTAGATGTAGAAGTAGTAGAAGTAGAAGTAGTTGAAGTTGAAGTAGAAGTAGTAGAAGTAGTAGTAGAAGTAGTAGAAGTAGTAGAATTAGTAGAAGTAGAAGTAGTTGAAATAGAAGTAGAATTAGAAATAGTAGAAGAAGTAGAAGTAGTAGAATTAGTAGAAGTAGAAGTAGTAGAAGTAGTAGTAGAAGTAGTAGTAGAAGTAGTAGAAATAGTAGTAGTAGAAGTAGTAGAAGTAGTAGAAGTAGAAGTAGTTGAAATAGAAGTAGAAGTAGAAGTAGTACAAGTAGAAGTAGTAGAAGTAGAAGTAGTAGAAGTAGTAGAAGTAGGAGTAGTAGAAGTAGAAGTAGAAGTAGAAGTAGTAGAAATAGAAGTAGTAGAAGTAGCAGAAGTAGAAGTAGTTGAAGTAGAAGTAGTTTTAGTAGAAGTAGAAGAAGTAGTATTAGAAGTAGATGTAGAAGTATTAGAAGTAGAAGTATTAGAAGTAGTAGAAGTAGTAGAAGTAGAAAAAGTAGTAGTAGAAGTAGAAGAAGTAGAAGTAGTAGAAGTAGAAGTGGTAGAAGTAGTAGAAGTAGAAGTAGTAGAAGTAGAAGTAGTTGAAATAGAAGTAGTAGAAGTAGTAGAAGTAGTAGAAGAAGTAGAAGTAGAAGTAGTAGAAGTAGTAGAAGTAGAAGTAGTTGAAATAGAAGTAGAAGTAGTAGAAGAAGTAGAAGTAGTAGAAGTAGTAGAAGTAGAAGTAGTAGAAGTAGTAGTAGAAGTAGAAGTAGTAGAAGTAGTAGTAGAAGTAGTAGAAGTAGTTGAAATAGAAGTAGAAGTAGTAGAAGTAGAAGTAGAAGTAGAAGTAGTAGAAGTAGAAGTAGTAGAAGTAGATGTAGTAGAAGTAGAAGTAGAAGTAGTAAAAGTAGAAGTAGTAGAAGTAGTAGAAGTAGTAGAAGTAGAAGTAGTAGAAGTAGAAGAAGTAGAAGTAGTAGAAGTAGAAGTAGTAAAAGTAGAATTAGTAGAAGTAGTAAAAGTAGTAGAAGTAGTAGTAGTAGAAGTAGAAGTAGTAGAAGTAGAAGTAGTAGAAGTAGAAGTAGTAAAAGAAGAAGTAGTTGAAGTAGAAGTAGAAGTAGTAGAAGTAGTAGTAGAAGTAGTAGTAGAAGTATTAGATGTAGAAGAAGTAGAAGTATTAGAAGTAGAAGTAGTAGAAGTAGTAGAACTAGAAGTAGTAGAAGTAGAAGTAGAAAAAGTAGTAGTAGAAGTAGAAGTAGTAGAAGTAGAAGTAGAAGAAGAAAAAGTAGAAGTAGTAGAAGTAGTAGAAGTAGTAGTAGTAGAAGTAGTAGAAGTGGAAGTAGAAGTAGAAGAAGTAGAAGTAGTAGAAGTAGAAGAAGTATAAGTAGTAGAAGTAGTAGAAGTAGAAGTAGTAGAAGTCGTAGTAGTAGAAGTAGAAGTAGTATAAGTATTAGAAGTAGTAGAAGTAGAAGTAGTAGAAGTAGTAGAAGTAGAAGTAGTTGAAGAAGTAGAAGTAGTAGAAGTAGAAGTAGTTGAAGTAGAAGTAGTAGAAGTAGTAGTAGAAGTAGAAGTAGTAGAAGTAGAAGAAGTAGAAGTAGTAGAAGTGGTAGAAGTAGAAGTAGTAGAAGTAGAAGAAGTAGAAGTAGTAGAAGTAGAAGTAGTAAAAGTAGAAGTAGTAGAAGTAGAAGTAGTAGAATTAGTAGAATTAGAAGTAGTAGAAGTAGAAGTAGTAAAAGTAGTAGAAGTAGAAGTAGTAGAAGTAGAAGTAGTAGAAGTAGTAGAAGTAGAAGTAGTTGAAGTAGAAGTAGTAGAAGTAGAAGCAGTTGAAGTAGAAGTAGAAGTAGTAGAAGTATTAGTAGAAGTAGTAGTAGAAGTAGTAGTAGAAGTATTAGAAGTAGAAGTAGAAGTAGAAGTATTAGAAGTAGAAGTATTAGAAGTAGAAGTAGTAGAAGTAGTAGAAGTAGAAGTAGTAGAAGTAGAAGTAGAAGAAGAAAAAGTAGAAGTAGTAGAAGTAGTAGAAGTAGTAGTAGTAGAAGTAGTAGAAGTGGAAGTAGAAGAAGTAGAAGTAGTAGAAGTAGAAGTAGGATAAGTAGTAGAAGTAGTAGAAGTAGAAGTAGTAGAAGTAGTTAAAGTAGTAGAAGTAGAAGTAGTAGAAGTAGTAGAAGTAGTAGTAGAAGTAGAAGTAGTAGAAGTTAGAAGTAGTAGAAGTAGTAGAAGTAGAAGTAGTATAAGTAGTAGAAGTAGAAGTAGTAGAAGTAGAAGAAGTAGTAGAAGTAGTAGAAGTAGAAGTAGTAGAAGTAGTAGTTGAAGTAGAAGTAGAAGTAGTAGTAGAAGTAGTAGTAGTAGAAGTAGTAGAAGTAGAAGTAGAAGTAGTTGAAATAGAAGTAGAAGTAGAAGTAGTAGAAGTAGAAGTAGTAGAAGTAGAAGTATAAGTAGTAGAAGTAGAAGTAGTAGAAGTAGTAGAAGTAGAATTAGAAGTATTATAAGTAGAAGTAGTAGAAGTAGAAGAAGTAGTAGTAGACGTAGTAGAAGTAGAAGTAGTAGAAGTAGTAGAAGTAGTTGAAGTAGAAGTAGTAGAAGTAGAAGTAGTAGAAGAATTAGTAGAAGTAGAAGTATTAGAAGTAGAAGTATTAGAAGTAGAAGTAGAAGTATTAGAAGTATTAGAAGTAGAAGTAGTAGAAGTAGTAAAAGTAGAAATAGTAGAAGTAAAGGTAGTAGAAGTAGAAGTAGTAGAAGTAGTAGAAGTAGTAAAAGTAGTAGAAGTAGAAGAAGTAGAAGTAGTAGAAGTAGTAGAAGTAGAAGAAGTAGAAGTAGAAGTAGTAGAAGTAGTAGAAGTAGAAGTAGTAGAAGTAGTATAAGCAGAAGTAGTAGAAGTAGAAGAAGTAGAAGAAGTAGAAGTAGTAGAAGTAGTAGAAGTAGTAGAAATAGAAGTAGTAGTAGTAGAAGTAGTAGAAGTGGAAGTAGAAGTAGTAGAAGTAGAAGTAGTAGAAGTAGTAGTAGTATAAGTAGTATAAGTAGTATAAGTAGTAGAAGTAGAAGTAGTATAAGTAGTAGAAGTAGTAGAAGTAAGAAGTAGTAGAAGTAGTAGAAGTAGAAGTAGAAGTAGTAGAAGTAGTAGTAGAAGTAGTAGTAGAAGTATTTGATGTGGAAGAAGTAGAAGTATTAGAAGTAGAAGTAGTAGAAGTAGTAGAACTAGAAGTAGTAGAAGTAGAAGTAGAAAAAGTAGTAGTAGAAGTAGAAGTAGTAGAAGTAGAAGTAGAAGTAGAATAAGAAAAAGTAGAAGTAGTAGAAGTAGTAGAAGTAGTAGTAGTAGAAGTAGTAGAAGTGGAAGTAGAAGTAGAAGAAGTAGAAGTAGTAGTAGTAGAAGAAGTATAAGTAGTAGATGTAGTAAAAGTAGAAGTAGTAGAAGACGTAGTAGTAGAAGTAGAAGCAGTATAAGTATTAGAAGTAGTAGAAGTAGAAGTAGTAGAAGTAGTAGAAGTAGAAGTAGTTGAAGAAGTAGAAGTAGTAGAAGTAGTTGAAGTAGAAGTAGTAGAAGTAGTAGTAGA
Organism: Dendrobates tinctorius; assembly: GCF_039654945.1. NCBI lineage: Eukaryota > Metazoa > Chordata > Amphibia > Anura > Dendrobatidae > Dendrobates > Dendrobates tinctorius. The sequence goes on from NW_027362105.1 coordinate 1,191,476, forward strand.
AGTAGAAATAGTAGAAGTAGAAGAAGTAGAAGTAGTAGAAGTGGTAGAAGTAGAAGTAGTAGAAGTAGAAGAAGTAGAAGTAGTAGAAGTAGAAGTAGTAAAAGTAGAAGTAGTAGAAGTAGAAGTAGTAGAAGTAGTAGAATTAGAAGAAGTAGAAGTAGTAAAAGTAGTAGAAGTAGTAGAAGTAGAAGTAGTAGAAGTAGTAGAAGTAGAAGTAGTTGAAGTAGAAGTAGTAGAAGTAGAAGCAGTTGAAGTAGAAGTAGAAGTAGTAGAAGTAGTAGTAGAAGTAGTAGTAGAAGTATTAGAAGTAGAAGTAGAAGTAGAAGTATTAGAAGTAGAAGTATTAGAAGTAGAAGTAGTAGAAGTAGTAGAAGTAGAAGTAGAAGAAGAAAAAGTAGAAGTAGTAGAAGTAGTAGAAGTAGTAGTAGTAGTAGAAATAGTAGAAGTGGAAGTAGAAGAAGTAGAAGTAGTAGAAGTAGAAGTAGGATAAGTAGTAGAAGTAGTAGAAGTAGTAGAAGTAGAAATAGTAGAAGTAGTAGAAGTAGTAGAAGTAGTAGTAGAAGTAGTAGAAGTAGTAGTAGAAGTAGTAGAAGTAGTAGAAGTAGAAGTAGTAGAAGTAGTAGAAGTAGAAGTAGTAGAAGAAGTAGAAGTAGAAGTAGTAGAAGTAGTAGAAGTAGAAGTAGTAGAAGTAGTAGTTGAAGTAGAAGTAGAAGTAGTAGTAGAAGTAGTAGTAGTAGAAGTAGTAGAAGTAGAAGTAGAAGTAGTTGAAATAGAAGTAGAAGTAGAAGTAGTAGAAGTAGAAGTAGTAGAAGTAGAAGTATAAGTAGTAGAAGTAGAAGTAGTAGAAGTAGTAGAAGTAGAATTAGAAGTAGTAGAAGTAGAAGTAGTAGAAGTAGAAGAAGAAGAAGTAGTAGACGTAGTAGAAGTAGAAGTAGTAGAAGTAGTAGAAGTAGTTGAAATAGAAGTAGTAGAAGTAGAAGTAGTAGAAGTAGAAGTAGTAGAAGAATTAGTAGAAGTAGTAGAAGTAGAAGTATTAGAAGTAGAAGTAGAAGTATTAGAAGTAGAATTAGAAGTATTAGAAGTATTAAAAGTAGAAGTAGTAGAAGTAGTAAAAGTAGAAATAGTAGAAGTAAAGGTAGTAGAAGTAGAAGAAGTAGAAGTAGTAGAAGTAGTAAAAGTAGAAGAAGTAGAAGAAGTAGAAGAAGTAGAAGTAGTAGAAGTAGAAGAAGTAGAAGTAGAAGTAGTAGAAGTAGAAGTAGTAGAAGTAGTAGAAGCAGAAGTAGTAGAAGTAGAAGAAGTAGAAGAAGTAGAAGTAGTAGAAGTAGTAGAAGTAGTAGAATTAGAAGTAGTAGTAGTAGAAGTAGTAGAAGTGGAAGTAGAAGTAGTTGAAGTAGAAATAGTAGAAGTAGTATAAGTAGTATAAGTAGTAGAAGTAGTAGAAGTAGAAGTAGTATAAGTAGTAGAAGTAGTAGAAGTAGAAGTAGTAGAAGTAGTAGAAGTAGAAGTAGTAGAAGTAGAAGTAGTAGAAGTAGAAGTAGTTGAAGTAGAAGTAGAAGTATTAGAAGTAGTAGTAGAAGTAGAAGTAGTAGAAGTAGTAGAAGTAGCAGTAGAAGTAGTAGTAGGAGAAGTAGTAGTAGTAGAAGTAATAGAAGTGGAAGTAGAAGAAGTAGAAGTAGAAGTAGTAGAAGTAGAAGTAGTATAAGTAGTATAAGTAGTATAAGTAGTAGAAGTAGAAGTAGTATAAGTAGTAGAAGTAGTAGAAGTAGAAGTAGTAGAAGTATTAGAAGTAGAAGTAGTAGAAGTAGAAGTAGTAGAAGTAGAAGTAGAAGTAGTAGAAGTAGTAGTAGAAGTAGAAGTAGTAGAAGTAGTAGAAGTAGTAGAAGTAGTAGTAGTTGAAATAGAATTAGAAGTAGTAGAAGAAGTAGAAGTAGAAGTAGTAGAATTAGTAGAAGTAGAAGTAGTAGAAGTAGTAGTAGAAGTAGAAGTAGTAGAAGTAGAAGTAGTTGAAATAGAAGTAGAAGTAGTAGAAGGAGTAGAAGTAGTAGAAGTAGAAGTAGTAGAAGTAGTAGTAGAAGTAGAAGAAGTTGAAGTAGAAGTAGTAGAAGTAGTAGTAGTAGAAGTAGTAGAAGTAGAAGTAGCTGAAATAAAAGTAGAAGTAGTAGAAGTAGAAGTAGAAGTAGTAGAAAAAGAAGTAGTAGAAGTAGCAGAAGTAGAATTATTAGAAGTACTAGAAGTAGAAGTAGTAGAAGTAGAAGTAGAAGTAGTAGAAGTAGAAGTAGTAGAAGTAGAAGTAGTAGAAGTAGTAGAAGAAGCAGAAGTAGTTGAAGTAGAAGTAGTAGAAGTAGTTTTAGTAGAAGTAGAAGTTGTAGAAGTAGTATTAGAAGTAGAAGTAGAAGTATTAGAAGTAGATGTTGAAGTATTAGAAGTAGAAGTATTAGAAGTAGTAGAAGTAGTAGAAGTAGAAGTAGTAGAAGTAGAAAAAGTAGTAGTAGAAGTAGAAGTAGAAGTAGTAGAAGTAGAAGTAGCAGAAGTAGTAGAAGTAGAAGTAGTAGAAGTAGTTGAAATAGAAGTAGTAGAAATAGAGGTAGTAGAAGTAGTAGAAGTAGAAGTAGTAGAAGTAGTAGAAGTAGAAGTAGAAGTAGTAGAAGTAGTTGAAATAGAAGTAGAAGTAGTAGAAGAAGTAGAAGTAGTAGAAGTAGTAGAAGAAGTAGAAGTAGTAGAAGTAGTAGTAGAAGTAGTAGAAGTAGTAGAAATAGAAGTAGAAGTAGTAGAAGAAGAAGTAGAAGTAGTAGAAGTAGTAGAAGTAGAAGTAGTAGAAGTAGAAGCAGTAGAAGTAGAAGAAGTAGAAGTAGTTGAAGTAGAAGAAGTAGAAGTAGAAGAAGTAGAAGTAGTAGAAGTAGTAGAAGTAGTAGTAGTAGAAGTAGTAGAAGTGGAAGTAGAAGTAGAAGAAGTAGAAGTAGTAGAAGTAGAAGTAGTAGAAGTAGTAGAAGTAGTAGAAGTCGTAGTAGTAAAAGTAGAAGTAGTAGAAGTAGTAGAAGTAGTAGAAGTAGAAGTAGTAGAAGTAGTAGAAGTAGAAGTAGTTGAAGAAGTAGAAGTAGTAGAAGTAGAAGTAGTTGAAGTAGAAGTAGAAGTAGTAGAAGTAGTAGTAGAAATAGAAGTAGTAGAAGTAGAAGAAGTAGAAGTAGTAGAAGTGGTAGAAGTAGAAGTAGAAGAAGTATAAGTAGTAGAAGTAGAAGTAGTAAAAGTAGAAGTAGTAGAAGTAGAAGTAGTAGAAGTAGTAGAATTAGAAGTAGTAGAAGTAGAAGTAGTAAAAGTAGTAGAAGTAGTAGAAGTAGAAGTAGTAGAAGTAGTAGAAGTAGAAGTAGTTGAAGTAGAAGTAGTAGAAGTAGAAGCAGTTGAAGTAGAAGTAGAAGTAGTAGAAGTAGTAGTAGAAGTAGTAGTAGAAGTATTAGAAGTAGAAGCAGAAGAAGAAGTATTAGAAGTAGAAGTATTAGAAGTAGAAGTAGAAAAAGTAGTAGTAGAAGTAGAAGTAGTAGAAGTAGAAGTAGTAGAAGTAGAAGTAGAAGAAGAAAAAGTAGAAGTAGTAGAAGTAGTAGAAGTAGTAGTAGTAGAAGTAGTAGAAGTGGAAGTAGAAGAAGTAGAAGTAGTAGAAGTAGAAGTAGGATAAGTAGTAGAAGTAGTAGAAGTAGAAGTAGTATAAGTAGTAGAAGTAGTAGAAGAAGAATTAGTATAAGTAGTAGAAGTAGTAGATGTAGAAGTAGTAGAAGTAGAAGTAGTTGAAGTAGAAGTAGTTGAAGTAGAAGTAGTAGAAGTAGTAGTAGAAGTAGAAGTCGTAGAAGTAGTAGAAGTAGAAGTAGTAGAAGTAGTAGTTGAAGTAGAAGTAGAAGTAGTAGTAGAAGTAGTAGTAGTAGAAGTAGTAGAAGTAGAAGTAGAAGTAGTTGAAATAGAAGTAGAAGTAGAAACAGTAGAAGTAGTAGAAGTAGAAGTAGTAGAAGTAGAAGTATAAGTAGTAGAAGTAGCAGTAGTAGAAGTAGTAGAAGTAGAAGTAGAAGTAGTAGAAGGAGAAGTAGTAGAAGTAGAAGAAGTAGAAGTAGTAGACGTAGTAGAAGTAGAAGTAGTAGAAGTAGAAGAAGTAGAAGTAGAAGAAGTAGAAGTAGTAGAAGTAGAATAAGTAGAAGTAGTAGAAGTAGTAGAAGTAGAAGCAGTAGAAGCAGAAGTAGAAGTAGAAGTAGTAGAATTAGAAGTAGAAGTAGTAGAAGTAGAAGTAGAAGTAGTTGAAATAGAAGTAGTAGAAGTAGTAGAAGTAGTAGAAGTAGTAGAAGTAGTAGAAGTAGCAGTAGAAGGAGTAGAAGTAGAAGTAGTAGAAGTAGAAATAGTAGAAGTAGAAGTAGAAGAAGAAGTAGAAGTGGTTGAAGTAGAAGTAGAAGTAGAAGCAGTAGAAGTAGTAGAAGTAGTAGAAGTAGAAGTAGAAGTAGAAGCAGTAGAAGTAGTAGAAGTAGTAGTATTAGATGTAGAAGAAGTAGAAGTAGTTGAAATAGAAGTAGTAGAAGTAGAAGTAGTAGAAGTAGTAGAAGTAGAAGAAGTAGAAGTAGTAGAAGTAGTAGAAGTAGTAGTAGAAGCAGTTGAAGTAGAAGTAGAAGTTGTAGAAGTAGTAGTAGAAGTAGAAGTAGTAGAAGTAGAAGTAGTAGAAGTAGTAGAAGTAGTAGAAGTAATTGAAATAGAAGTAGACGTAGAAGTAGTAGAAGGAGTAGAAGTAGTAGAAGTAGAAGTAGTAGAAGTAGTAGTAGAAGTATATGTAGTTGAAGTAGTAGAAGTAGTTGTAGAAGTAGTAGAAATAGAAGTAGCTGAAATAGAAGTAGAAGTAGTAGAAGTAGAAGTAGTAGAAGTAGAAGCAGTAGAAGTAGATGTAGAGCAAGTAGAAGTAGAAGTAATAGAAGTAGTAGAAGTAGAAGTAGTAGAAGTAGTAGAAGTAGAAGAAGTAGAAGTAGCAAAAGTAGAAGTAGTAAAAGTAGAAGTAGTAGAAGAAGAAGTAGAAGTAGTAAAAGTAGTAGAAGTAGAAGTAGTAAAAGTAGTAGAAGTAGAAGTAGTAGAAGTAGAAGTAGTAGAAGTAGTAGAAGTAGGAGAAGTAGAATTAGTTGAAGTAGAAGTAGTAGAAGTAGTAGTACTAGAAGTAGAAGTATTAGAAGTAGAAGTATTAGAAGTAGAAGTATTAGAAGAAGAAGTAGTAGAAGTAGAAGTAGTAGAAGTAGAAGTAGAAGTAGTAGAAGTAGAAGTAGTAGAAGTAGTAGAAGTAGAAGTAGAAGTAGAAAAAGTAGAAGTAGTAAAAGTAGAAATAGTAGAAGTAGTAGAAGTAGAAGTAGTTGAAATAGAAGTAGCACAAATAGAAGTAGTATAAGTAGTAGAAGAAGTAAAAGTAGTAGAAGTAGTAGAAGTAGTAGAAGTAGAAGTAGTTGAAACAGAAGTAGAAGTAGTAGAAGAAGTAGAAGTAGTAGAAGTAGTAGTAGAAGTAGTAGAAGTAGTAGTAGAAGTAGTAGAAGTAGAAGTAGTTGAAATAGAAGTAGAAGTAGTAGAAGTAGAAGTAGTAGAAGTAGTAGAAGTAGAAGTAGTAGAAGTAGAAGTTGTAGAAGTAGTAGAAGTAGAAGTAGAAGTAGAAGTAGTAGAAGTAGAAGTAGAAGTAGAAGTAGTAGAAGTAGAAGTAGAAGTAGTAGAAGTAGAAGTAGTAGAAGTAGAAGTAGTAGTAGTAGAAGTAGTAGAAGTATAAGTAGTAGAAGTAGAAGAAGTAGAAGTAGTAGAAGTTGTAAAAGTAGAAGTAGTAGAAGTAGTAGAAGTAGAAGTAGTAGAAGTAGTTGACGTAGAAGTAGTAGACGTAGAAGTAGTTGAAGTAGAAGTAGAAGTAGTATTATTAGTAGAAGTAGTTGAAGTAGAAGTAGGAGCAGTAGAAGTAGTTGAAGTAGAAGTAGAAGTAGTAGAAGTAGTAGTAGTAGAAGTAGAAGTATTAGAAGTAGAAGTATTAGAAGTAGAAGTAGTAGAAGTAGAAGTAGAAAAAGTAGTAGTAGAAGTAGATGTAGTAGAAGTAGAAGTAGTAGAAGTAGAAGTAGTAGAAGTAGAAGTAGTAGAAGTAGTAGAAGTAGAAGTAGTTGAAATAGAAGTAGCACAAATAGAAGTAGTATAAGTAGTAGAAGAAGTTGAAGTAGTAGTAGAAGTAGTAGAAGTAGAAGTAGTTGAAATAGAAGTAAAAGTAAAAGTAGTAGAAGAAGTAGAAGTAGTAGAAGTAGTAGTAGAAGTAGTAGTAGTAGAAGTAGTAGAAGTAGAAGTAGTTGAAATAGAAGTAGAAGTAGTAGAAGTAGAAGTAGAAGTAGTAGAAGTAGTAGAAGTAAAAGTAGTAGAAGTAGAAGTAGTAGAAGTAGAAGTAGTAGAAGCAGTAGAAGTAGAAGTAGAAATAGTAGAAGTAGTAGAAATAGTAGAAGTAGAAGTAGTAGAAGTAGAAGAAGTAGAAGTAGTAGAAGTAGAAGTAGTAAAAGTAGAAGTAGTAGAAGTAGAAGTAGTAGAAGTAGTAGAAGTAGTAGAATTAGAAGAAGTAGAAGTAGTAAAAGTAGAAGTAGTAGAAGTAGAAGTAGTAGAAGTAGTAGAAGTAGTAGAAGTTGTTGAAGGAGAAATAGAAGTAGTAGAAGTAGTAGTAGATGTAGTAGAAGTATTAGAAGTAGAAGTAGAAGTAGAAAAAGTTGTAGTAAAAGTAGAAGTAGTAGAAGTAGAAGTAGTAGAAGTAGTAGAAATAGAAGTAGTAGAAGTAGAAGTAGAAAAAGTAGAAGTAGTAGAAGTAGAAGTAGTAGAAGTAGTAGAAGTAGAAGTAGTTGAAATAGAAGTAGTAGAAGTAGAAGTAGTAGAAGTAGAAGTAGTAGTAGTAGTAGAAGTAGTAGAAGTAGAAGTAGTAGAAGTAGAAGTAGAAGTAGTAAAAGTAGTAGAAGTAGTAGAAGTAGAAGTAGTTGAACTAGAAGTAGAAGTAGTAGAAGTAGTAGTAGAAGTAGAAGTAGTAGAAGTAGTAGAAGTAGAAGTAGTAGAAGTAGTAGAAGTAGAAGTAGTTGAAATATAAGTAAAATTAGAAGTAGTAGAAGAAGTAGAAGTAGTAGAAGTAGTAGAAGTAGAAGTAGTAGAAGTAGTAGTAGAAGTAGAAGTAGTAGAAGTAGTAGTAGAATTAGTAGTAGTAGAAGTAGTAGAAGTGGAAGTAGTTGAAGTAGAAGTAGAAGTATTAGAAATAGTAGAAGTATAAGTAGAAGTAGAAGTAGTAGAAGTAGAAGTAGAAGTAGTAGAAGTAGAAGTAGTAGAAGTAGTAGAAGTAGAAGTAGTAGAAGTAGAAGTAGTAGAAGTAGAAAAAGTAGTAGTAGAAGTAGAAGTAGTAGAAGTAGAAGTAGTAGAAGTAGAAGTAGTTGAAGTAGTAGAAGTAGAAGTAGTAGAAGTAGAAGTAGTAGAAGTAGAAGTAGAAGTAGTAGAAGTACAAGTAGTAGAAGTAGTAGAAGTAGTAGAAGTAGAAGTAGTAGAAGTCGAAGTAGTAGAAGAAGTAGAAGTAGTAGAAGAAGTAGAAGTAGAAGTACTAGAAGTAGTAGAAGTAGAAGTAGTTGAAGTAGAAGTAGTAGTAGTAGAAGTAGTAGAAGTAGAAGTAGTTGAAATAGAAGTAGAAGTAGAAGTAGTAGAAGTAGAAGTAGAAGTAGTAGAAGTAGTAGAAGTAGAAGTAGTAGAAGTAGAAGTAGTAGAAGAAGTAGAAGTAGAAGTAGAAGTTGAAGTAGAAGTAGTAGAAGTAGAAGTAGTAGAAGTAGAAGTAGTAGAAGTAGTAGAAGTAGTAGAAGTAGAAGTAGTAGAAGAAGTAGAAGTAGTAGAAGAAGTAGAAGTAGAAGTACTAGAAGTAGTAGAAGTAGAAGTAGTTGAAGTAGAAGTAGAAGTAGTAGTAGTAGAAGTAGTAGAAGTAGAAGTAGTTGAAATAGAAGTAGAAGTAGTAGTAGAAGTAGAAGTAGAAGAAGTAGAAGTAGTAGAAGAAGAAGTAGTAGAAGTAGAAGTAGTAGAAGAAGTAGAAGTAGAAGTAGAAGTAGTAGAAGTAGAAGTTGAAGTAGAAGTAGTAGAAGTAGAAGTAGAAGTAGTAAAAGTAGAAGTAGTAGAAGTAGAAGAAGTAGAAGTTTTAGTAGAAGTAGTAGAAGTAGAAGTAGTAGAAGTAGAAGTAGAAGTAGTAGAAGTAGTAGAAGTAGTAGTAGTAGAAGTAGTAGAAGTAGTAGAAGTAGAAGAAGTAGTAGAAGTAGAAGTAGAAGTAGTAAAAGTAGAAGTAGTAGAAGTAGTAGAAGTAGTAGAAGTAGAAGTAGAAGTAGAAGTAGTAGAAGTAGTAGAAGTAGTAGTAGTAGAAGTAGTAGAAGTAGTAGAAGTAGAAGAAGTAGAAGTAGAAGTAGTAGAAGTAGAAGTAGTAGAAGTAGAAGAAGTAGAAGTTGAAGTAGAAGTAGTAGAAGTAGTAGAAGTAGAAGTAGTAGAAGTAGAAGTAGTAGAAGAATTAGAAGTAGAAGTTGAAGTAGAAGTAGTAGAAGTAGAAGTAGTAGAAGTAGAAGTAGTAGAAGTAGTAGAAGTAGTAGAAGTAGAAGTAGTAGAAGAAGTAGAAGTAGTAGAAGAAGTAGAAGTAGAAGTACTAGAAGTAGTAGAAGTAGAAGTAGTTGAAGTAGAAGTAGAAGTAGTAGTAGTAGAAGTAGTAGAAGTAAAAGTAGTTGAAATAGAAGTAGAAATAGTAGTAGAAGTAGAAGTAGAAGTAGTAGAAGTAGTAGAAGTAGAAGTAGTAGAAGTAGAAGTAGTAGAAGAAGTAGAAGTAGAAGTAGAAGTAGTAGAAGTAGAAGTTGAAGTAGAAGTAGTAGAAGTAGAAGTAGAAGTAGTAGAAGTAGAAGTAGTAGAAGTAGAAGAAGTAGAAGTTTTAGTAGAAGTAGTAGAAGTAGAAGTAGTAGAAGTAGAAGTAGAAGTAGTAGAAGTAGTAGAAGTAGTAGTAGTAGAAGTAGTAGAAGTAGTAGAAGTAGAAGAAGTAGTAGAAGTAGAAGTAGTAAAAGTAGAAGTAGTAGAAGTAGTAGAAGTAGTAGAAGTAGAAGTAGAAGTAGAAGTAGTAGAAGTAGTAGAAGTAGTAGTAGTAGAAGTAGTAGAAGTAGTAGAAGTAGAAGAAGTAGAAGTAGAAGTAGTAGAAGTAGAAGTAGTAGAAGTAGAAGAAGTAGAAGTTGAAGTAGAAGTAGTAGAAGTAGAAGTAGTAGAAGTAGTAGAAGTAGAAGTAGAAGTAGTAGAAGTAGTAGTAGTAGAAGTAGTAGAAGTAGTAGAAGTAGTAGAAATTGAAGTAGAAGTAGTAGAAGTAGAAGAAGTAGAAGTAGTAGAAGTAGTAGAAGTAGAAGTAGTAGAAGTAGAAGAAGTAGAAGTAGTAGAAGTAGAAGAAGAAGTAGAAGTAGTAGAAGTAGAAGTAGTAGAAGTAGTAGAAGTAGAAGTAGTAGAAGTAGTAGTAGTAGAAGTAGTAGTAGCAGAAGTTGTAGAAGTAGAAGTAGAAGTAGAAGAAGTAGAAGAAGCAGAAGTAGAGGTAGTTGTAGTAGAATAAGTAGAAGTAGAAATAGTAGATGAAGTAGAAGTAGTAGTAGAAGTAGAAGAAGTAGTAGAAGTAGAAGTAGTAGAAGAAATAGAAGTAGTAGAAGTAGTAGAAGTAGAAGTAGTAGAAGTAGTAGAAATATTAGAAGTGGAAAGTAGTTGAAGTAGAAGTAGTAGAAGTAGAAGTAGTTGAAGTAGAAGTAGTAGAAGTAGTAGAAGTAGTAGTAGAAGTAGTAGAAGTAGAAGTAGTAGAAGTAGAAGTAGGAGTAGTAGAAGTAGAAGTAGTAGAAGTAGTAGAAGTTGAGGTAGAAGTAGTAGAAGTAGTAGAAGTAGAAGTTGTAGAAGTAGTTGAAGTAGAAGTTGTAGAAGTAGTTGAAGTAGAAGTAGTTGAAGCAGAAGTAGTTGAAGTAGAAGTAGTTGAAGTAAAAGTAGTTGAAGTAGAAGTAGAAGTAGTAGAAGTAGTAGAAGAAGTAGTAGAAGTAGTAGAAGTAGAAGAAGTAGTAGAAGTAGAAGTAGTAGAAGAAGAAGTAGAAGAAGTAGAAGTAGAAGTAGTAGAAGTAGTAGAAGTAGAAGAAGTAGAAGTAGTAGAAGTAGAAGTAGTAGAAGTAGAAGTATTAGACGTAGAAGAAGTAGAAGTAGAGGTAGTTGTAGTAGAAGTAGTAGAAGTAGAAATATTAGAAGAAGTAGAAGAAGTAGAAGTAGTAGATGTAGAAGTAGACGAAGTAGTAGATGTAGAAGTAGTAGAAATAGAAGTAGTAGAAGAAATAGAAGTAGTAGAAGTAGTAGAAGTAGAAGTAGTAGAAGTAGTATAAGTAGAAGAAGTAGAAGTAGTAGTAGTAGAAGTAGTAGAAGTAGAAGTAGTAGAAGAAGTAGTAGAAGTTGAAGTAGAAGAAGTAGAAGACGTAGAAGTAGTAGAAGAAGTAGAAGTAGAAGTAGTAGAAGTAGAAGTAGTAGTAGAAGTAGTAGAAGTAGTAGAAGTAGAAGTAGTAGAAGTAGAAGAAGTAGTAGAAGTAGTAGAAGTAGAAGTAGAAGTAGAAGAAGAAGTAGAAGAAGTAGTAGAAGTAGAAGTAGTAGAAGAAGTAGAAGTAGACGAAGAAGTAGTAGAAGTAGAAGTAGAAGTAGTAGAAGTAGTAGAAGTAGAAGTAGAAGTAGTAGAAGTAGAAGTAGAAGAAGTAGTAGAAGTAGAAGTAGTTGAAATAGAAGTAGTAGAAGTAGAAGTAGTAAAAGTAGTAGAAGTAGAAGTAGTAGAAGTAGTAGTAGTAGAAGTAGTAGAAGTAGTAGTAGTAGAAGTAGTAGAAGTAGAAGTATTAGAAGTAGTAGAAGAAGTAGAAGTAGTTGAAGTAGAAGGAGTAGAAGTAGAAGTAGTTGAAGTAGTAGTAGAAGTAGTAGAAGTAGTAGTAGAAGTAGTAGAAGTAGAAGCATTAGAAGTAGAAGTATTAGAAGTAGAAGTATTAGAAGTAGAAGTAGTAGAAGTAGTAGAAGTAGAAGTAGTAGAAGTAGAAGTAGAAAAAGTAGTAGTAGAAGTAGAAGTAGTAGAAGTAGTAGACGTACAAGTAGAAGTAGAAGTAGAAAAATTAGCAGTAGTAGAAGTAGGAGAAGTAGAAGTAGTAGAAGTAAAAGTAGTTGAAATAGAAGTAGTAAAAATAGAAGTAGTAGAAGTAGTAGAAGTAGAAGTAGTATAAGAAGTAGAAGTAGTAGAAGTAGTAGAAGTAGTTGAAGTAGAAGGAGTAGAAGTAGAAGTAGTTGAAGTAGTAGTAGAAGTAGTAGAAGCAGTAGTAGAAGTAGTAGAAGTAGAAGCATTAGAAGTAGAAGTATTAGAAGTAGAAGTATAAGAAGTAGAAGTAGTAGAAGTAGAAGAAGAAAAAGTAGTAGTAGAAGTAGAAGTAGAAGTAGTAGAAGTAGTAGACGTACAAGTAGAAGTAGAAGTAGAAAAATTAGCAGTAGTAGAAGTAGGAGAAGTAGAAGTAGTAGAAGTAAAAGTAGTTGAAATAGAAGTAGTAAAAATAGAAGTAGTAGAAGTAGAAGTAGTAGAAGTAGTAGTAGTAGAAGTAGTAGAAGTAGAAGAAGTAGAAGTAGTTGAAGTAGAAGTAGTAGAAGTAGAGGTAGTTGAAGTAGAAGTAGAAGTAGTAGAAGTAGTAGTAGAAGTAGTAGAAGTAGAAGCATTAGAAGTAGAAGCAGAAGTATTAGAAGTAGAAGTATTAGAAGTAGAAGTAGTAGAAGTAGTAGAAGTAGTAGAAGTAGAAGTAGTAGAAGTAGAAGTAGAAAAAGTAGTAGTAGAATTAGAAGTAGAAGTAGTAGAAGTAGAAGTAGAAAAATTAGCAGTAGTAGAAGTAGGAGAAGTAGAAGTAGTAGAAGTAGAAGTAGTAGAAGTAGTAGTAGAAGTAGAAGTAGTAGAAGTAGTAGTAGAAGTAGTAGAAGTAGTAGTAGTAGAAGTAGTTGAAATAGAAGTAGAAGTAGAAGTAGAAGTAGAAGTAGTAGAAATAGTAGAAGTAGTAGTAGAAGTAGCAGTCGAAGTAGTAGAAGTAGTAGAAGTAGAAATAATAGAAGAAGAAGTAGAAGAAGAAATATAAGTAGTTGAAGTAGAAGTAGAAGTAGAAGTAGTAGTATTAGAAGTAGAAGAAGTAGAAATAGAAGTAGTAGAAGTAGTTGAAATAGAAGTAGTAGAAGTAGTAGAAGTAGTAGAAGTAGAAGTAGAAGAAGTAGAAGTAGAAGAAGTAGAAGAAGTAGAAGTAGTAGAAGTAGAAGTAGAAGAAGTAGAAGTAGAAGAAGTAGAAGAAGTAGAAGTAGTAGAAGTAGAAGTAGTAGAAGTAGAAGTAGTAGAAGTAGAAGTAGTTGAAATAGAAGTAGTAGAAGTATAAGTAGTAGAAGTAGAAGTAGTATAAGTATAGAAGTAGTAGAAGAAGTAGAAGTAGTATAAGAAGTAGAAGTAGTAGAAGTAGAAGTAGTTGAAGTAGAAGTAGAAGTAGTAGAAGTAGTAGTAGAAGTAGAAGTAGTAGAAGTAGAAGTAGTAGAAGTAGTAGAAGTAGAATTAGTTGAAATAGAAGTAGAAGTAGAAGTAGTAGAAGGAGTAGAAGTAGTAGAAGTAGAAGTAGTAGAAGTAGTAGTAGAAGCAGAAGAAGTTGAAGTAGAAGTAGTAGAAGTAGTAGTAGTAGAAGTAGTAGAAGTAGAAGTAGCTGAAATAGAAGCAGAAGTAGTAGAAGTAGAAGTAGAAGTAGTAGAAAAAGAAGTAGTAGAAGTAGAAGTAGTAGAAGTAGAAGTAGTAGAAGTACGAGAAGTAGAAGTAGTAGAAGTAGAATTAGAAGTAGTAGAAGTAGAATTAGAAGTAGTAGTAGTATAAGTAGCAGAAATAGAAGTAGTAGAAGTAGTAGAAGTAGAAGTAGTTGAAGTAGAAGTAGTTTTAGTAGAAGTAGAAGAAGTACTATAAGAAGTAGAAGTATTAGAAGTAGATGTAGAAGTATTAGAAGTAGAAGTAGTAGAAGTAGTAGAAGTAGAAGTAGAAAAAGTAGTAGTAGAAGTAGATGTAGAAGTAGTAGAAGTAGAAGAAGTAGAAGTAGTAGAAGTAGAAGTAGTAGAAGTAGAAGTAGTTGAAAAAGAAGTAGTAGAAACAGAAGTAGTAGAAGTAGTAGATCTAGTAGAAGAAGTAGAAGTAGAAGTAGTAGAAGTAGTAGAAGTAGAAGTAGTTGAAATAGAAGTAGAAGTAGAAGTAGTAGAAGAAGTAGAAGTAGTAGAAGTAGTTGAAGTAGAAGTAGTAGAAGTAGAAGTAGTTTTAGTAGAAGTAGAAGTTGTAGAAGTAGTATTAGAAGTAGAAGTAGAAGTATTAGAATTAGAAGTAGAAGTATTGGAAGTAGAGGTATTAGAAGTAGTAGAAGTAGTAGAAGTAGAAAAAGTAGTAGTAGAAGTAGAAGTAGAAGTAGTAGAAGTAGAAGTAGTAGAAGTAGTAGAAGTAGAAGTAGTAGAAGTAGAAGTAGTTGAAATAGAAGTAGTAGAAATAGAGGTAGTAGAAGTAGTAGAAGTAGAAGTAGTAGAAGTAGTAGAAGAAGTAGAAGTAGAAGTAGTAGAAGTAGTAGAAGTAGAAGTAGTTGAAATAGAAGTAGAAGTAGTAGAAGAGGTAGAAGTAGTATAAGTAGTAGAAGAAGTAGAAGCAGTAGTAGAAGTAGTAGTAGAAGTAGTAGAAGTAGTAGAATTAGAAGTAGAAGTAGTAGAAGTAGAAGTAGTAGAAGTAGTAGAAGTAGAAGTAGTTGAAATAGAAGTAGTAGAAGTAGAAGTAGTAGAAGTAGAAGTAGTAGTAGTAGTAGAAGTAGTAGAAGTAGAAGTAGTAGAAGTAGAAGTAGAAGTAGTAAAAGTAGTAGAAGTAGTAGAAGTAGAAGTAGTTGAAGTAGAAGTAGAAGTAGTAGAAGTAGTAGTAGAAGTAGAAGTAGTAGAAGTAGTAGAAGTAGAAGTAGTAGAAGTAGTAGAAGTAGAAGTAGTTGAAATATAAGTAAAATTAGAAGTAGTAGAAGAAGTAGAAGTAGAAGTAGTAGAAGTAGTAGAAGTAGAAGTAGTAGAAGTAGTAGTAGAAGTAGAAGTAGTAGAAGTAGTAGTAGAATTAGTAGTAGTAGAAGTAGTAGAAGTGGAAGTAGTTGAAGTAGAAGTAGAAGTATTAGAAATAGTAGAAGTATAAGTAGAAGTAGAAGTAGTAGAAGTAGAAGTAGAAGTAGTAGAAGTAGAAGTAGTAGAAGTAGTAGAAGTAGAAGTAGTAGAAGTAGAAGTAGTAGAAGTAGAAAAAGTAGTAGTAGAAGTAGAAGTAGTAGAAGTAGAAGTAGTAGAAGTAGAAGTAGTTGAAGTAGTAGAAGTAGAAGTAGTAGAAGTAGAAGTAGTAGAAGTAGAAGTAGAAGTAGTAGAAGTACAAGTAGTAGAAGTAGTAGAAGTAGTAGAAGTAGAAGTAGTAGAAGTCGAAGTAGTAGAAGAAGTAGAAGTAGTAGAAGAAGTAGAAGTAGAAGTACTAGAAGTAGTAGAAGTAGAAGTAGTTGAAGTAGAAGTAGTAGTAGTAGAAGTAGTAGAAGTAGAAGTAGTTGAAATAGAAGTAGAAGTAGAAGTAGTAGAAGTAGAAGTAGAAGTAGTAGAAGTAGTAGAAGTAGAAGTAGTAGAAGTAGAAGTAGTAGAAGAAGTAGAAGTTGAAGTAGAAGTAGAAGTAGTAGAAGTAGTAGAAGTAGAAGTAGTAGAAGTAGAAGTAGTAGAAGTAGTAGAAGTAGAAGTAGTAGAAGAAGTAGAAGTAGTAGAAGAAGTAGAAGTAGAAGTACTAGAAGTAGTAGAAGTAGAAGTAGTTGAAGTAGAAGTAGAAGTAGTAGTAGTAGAAGTAGTAGAAGTAGAAGTAGTTGAAATAGAAGTAGAAGTAGTAGTAGAAGTAGAAGTAGAAGAAGTAGAAGTAGTAGAAGAAGAAGTAGTAGAAGTAGAAGTAGTAGAAGAAGTAGAAGTAGAAGTAGAAGTAGTAGAAGTAGAAGTTGAAGTAGAAGTAGTAGAAGTAGAAGTAGAAGTAGTAAAAGTAGAAGTAGTAGAAGTAGAAGAAGTAGAAGTTTTAGTAGAAGTAGTAGAAGTAGAAGTAGTAGAAGTAGAAGTAGAAGTAGTAGAAGTAGTAGAAGTAGTAGTAGTAGAAGTAGTAGAAGTAGTAGAAGTAGAAGAAGTAGTAGAAGTAGAAGTAGAAGTAGTAAAAGTAGAAGTAGTAGAAGTAGTAGAAGTAGTAGAAGTAGAAGTAGAAGTAGAAGTAGTAGAAGTAGTAGAAGTAGTAGTAGTAGAAGTAGTAGAAGTAGTAGAAGTAGAAGAAGTAGAAGTAGAAGTAGTAGAAGTAGAAGTAGTAGAAGTAGAAGAAGTAGAAGTTGAAGTAGAAGTAGTAGAAGTAGTAGAAGTAGAAGTAGTAGAAGTAGAAGTAGTAGAAGAATTAGAAGTAGAAGTTGAAGTAGAAGTAGTAGAAGTAGAAGTAGTAGAAGTAGAAGTAGTAGAAGTAGTAGAAGTAGTAGAAGTAGAAGTAGTAGAAGAAGTAGAAGTAGTAGAAGAAGTAGAAGTAGAAGTACTAGAAGTAGTAGAAGTAGAAGTAGTTGAAGTAGAAGTAGAAGTAGTAGTAGTAGAAGTAGTAGAAGTAAAAGTAGTTGAAATAGAAGTAGAAATAGTAGTAGAAGTAGAAGTAGAAGTAGTAGAAGTAGTAGAAGTAGAAGTAGTAGAAGTAGAAGTAGTAGAAGAAGTAGAAGTAGAAGTAGAAGTAGTAGAAGTAGAAGTTGAAGTAGAAGTAGTAGAAGTAGAAGTAGAAGTAGTAGAAGTAGAAGTAGTAGAAGTAGAAGAAGTAGAAGTTTTAGTAGAAGTAGTAGAAGTAGAAGTAGTAGAAGTAGAAGTAGAAGTAGTAGAAGTAGTAGAAGTAGTAGTAGTAGAAGTAGTAGAAGTAGTAGAAGTAGAAGAAGTAGTAGAAGTAGAAGTAGTAAAAGTAGAAGTAGTAGAAGTAGTAGAAGTAGTAGAAGTAGAAGTAGAAGTAGAAGTAGTAGAAGTAGTAGAAGTAGTAGTAGTAGAAGTAGTAGAAGTAGTAGAAGTAGAAGAAGTAGAAGTAGAAGTAGTAGAAGTAGAAGTAGTAGAAGTAGAAGAAGTAGAAGTTGAAGTAGAAGTAGTAGAAGTAGAAGTAGTAGAAGTAGTAGAAGTAGAAGTAGAAGTAGTAGAAGTAGTAGTAGTAGAAGTAGTAGAAGTAGTAGAAGTAGTAGAAATTGAAGTAGAAGTAGTAGAAGTAGAAGAAGTAGAAGTAGTAGAAGTAGTAGAAGTAGAAGTAGTAGAAGTAGAAGAAGTAGAAGTAGTAGAAGTAGAAGAAGAAGTAGAAGTAGTAGAAGTAGAAGTAGTAGAAGTAGTAGAAGTAGAAGTAGTAGAAGTAGTAGTAGTAGAAGTAGTAGTAGCAGAAGTTGTAGAAGTAGAAGTAGAAGTAGAAGAAGTAGAAGAAGCAGAAGTAGAGGTAGTTGTAGTAGAATAAGTAGAAGTAGAAATAGTAGATGAAGTAGAAGTAGTAGTAGAAGTAGAAGAAGTAGTAGAAGTAGAAGTAGTAGAAGAAATAGAAGTAGTAGAAGTAGTAGAAGTAGAAGTAGTAGAAGTAGTAGAAATATTAGAAGTGGAAAGTAGTTGAAGTAGAAGTAGTAGAAGTAGAAGTAGTTGAAGTAGAAGTAGTAGAAGTAGTAGAAGTAGTAGTAGAAGTAGTAGAAGTAGAAGTAGTAGAAGTAGAAGTAGGAGTAGTAGAAGTAGAAGTAGTAGAAGTAGTAGAAGTTGAGGTAGAAGTAGTAGAAGTAGTAGAAGTAGAAGTTGTAGAAGTAGTTGAAGTAGAAGTTGTAAAAGTAGTTGAAGTAGAAGTAGTTGAAGCAGAAGTAGTTGAAGTAGAAGTAGTTGAAGTAAAAGTAGTTGAAGTAGAAGTAGAAGTAGTAGAAGTAGTAGAAGTAGTAGAAGAAGTAGTAGAAGTAGTAGAAGTAGAAGAAGTAGTAGAAGTAGAAGTAGTAGAAGAAGAAGTAGAAGAAGTAGAAGTAGAAGTAGTAGAAGTAGTAGAAGTAGAAGAAGTAGAAGTAGTAGAAGTAGAAGTAGTAGAAGTAGAAGTATTAGACGTAGAAGAAGTAGAAGTAGAGGTAGTTGTAGTAGAAGTAGTAGAAGTAGAAATATTAGAAGAAGTAGAAGAAGTAGAAGTAGTAGATGTAGAAGTAGACGAAGTAGTAGATGTAGAAGTAGTAGAAATAGAAGTAGTAGAAGAAATAGAAGTAGTAGAAGTAGTAGAAGTAGAAGTAGTAGAAGTAGTATAAGTAGAAGAAGTAGAAGTAGTAGTAGTAGAAGTAGTAGAAGTAGAAGTAGTAGAAGAAGTAGTAGAAGTTGAAGTAGAAGAAGTAGAAGACGTAGAAGTAGTAGAAGAAGTAGAAGTAGAAGTAGTAGAAGTAGAAGTAGTAGTAGAAGTAGTAGAAGTAGTAGAAGTAGAAGTAGTAGAAGTAGAAGAAGTAGTAGAAGTAGTAGAAGTAGAAGTAGAAGTAGAAGAAGAAGTAGAAGAAGTAGTAGAAGTAGAAGTAGTAGAAGAAGTAGAAGTAGACGAAGAAGTAGTAGAAGTAGAAGTAGAAGTAGTAGAAGTAGTAGAAGTAGAAGTAGAAGTAGTAGAAGTAGAAGTAGAAGAAGTAGTAGAAGTAGAAGTAGTTGAAATAGAAGTAGTAGAAGTAGAAGTAGTAAAAGTAGTAGAAGTAGAAGTAGTAGAAGTAGTAGTAGTAGAAGTAGTAGAAGTAGTAGTAGTAGAAGTAGTAGAAGTAGAAGTATTAGAAGTAGTAGAAGAAGTAGAAGTAGTTGAAGTAGAAGGAGTAGAAGTAGAAGTAGTTGAAGTAGTAGTAGAAGTAGTAGAAGTAGTAGTAGAAGTAGTAGAAGTAGAAGCATTAGAAGTAGAAGTATTAGAAGTAGAAGTATTAGAAGTAGAAGTAGTAGAAGTAGTAGAAGTAGAAGTAGTAGAAGTAGAAGTAGAAAAAGTAGTAGTAGAAGTAGAAGTAGTAGAAGTAGTAGACGTACAAGTAGAAGTAGAAGTAGAAAAATTAGCAGTAGTAGAAGTAGGAGAAGTAGAAGTAGTAGAAGTAAAAGTAGTTGAAATAGAAGTAGTAAAAATAGAAGTAGTAGAAGTAGTAGAAGTAGAAGTAGTATAAGAAGTAGAAGTAGTAGAAGTAGTAGAAGTAGTTGAAGTAGAAGGAGTAGAAGTAGAAGTAGTTGAAGTAGTAGTAGAAGCAGTAGAAGCAGTAGTAGAAGTAGTAGAAGTAGAAGCATTAGAAGTAGAAGTATTAGAAGTAGAAGTATAAGAAGTAGAAGTAGTAGAAGTAGAAGAAGAAAAAGTAGTAGTAGAAGTAGAAGTAGAAGTAGTAGAAGTAGTAGACGTACAAGTAGAAGTAGAAGTAGAAAAATTAGCAGTAGTAGAAGTAGGAGAAGTAGAAGTAGTAGAAGTAAAAGTAGTTGAAATAGAAGTAGTAAAAATAGAAGTAGTAGAAGTAGAAGTAGTAGAAGTAGTAGTAGTAGTAGAAGTAGTAGAAGTAGAAGAAGTAGAAGTAGTTGAAGTAGAAGTAGTAGAAGTAGAGGTAGTTGAAGTAGAAGTAGAAGTAGTAGAAGTAGTAGTAGAAGTAGTAGAAGTAGAAGCATTAGAAGTAGAAGCAGAAGTATTAGAAGTAGAAGTATTAGAAGTAGAAGTAGTAGAAGTAGTAGAAGTAGTAGAAGTAGAAGTAGTAGAAGTAGAAGTAGAAAAAGTAGTAGTAGAATTAGAAGTAGAAGTAGTAGAAGTAGAAGTAGAAAAATTAGCAGTAGTAGAAGTAGGAGAAGTAGAAGTAGTAGAAGTAGAAGTAGTAGAAGTAGTAGTAGAAGTAGAAGTAGTAGAAGTAGTAGTAGAAGTAGTAGAAGTAGTAGTAGTAGAAGTAGTTGAAATAGAAGTAGAAGTAGAAGTAGAAGTAGAAGTAGAAGTAGTAGAAATAGTAGAAGTAGTAGTAGAAGTAGCAGTCGAAGTAGTAGAAGTAGTAGAAGTAGAAATAATAGAAGAAGAAGTAGAAGAAGAAATATAAGTAGTTGAAGTAGAAGTAGAAGTAGAAGTAGTAGTATTAGAAGTAGAAGAAGTAGAAATAGAAGTAGTAGAAGTAGTTGAAATAGAAGTAGTAGAAGTAGTAGAAGTAGTAGAAGTAGAAGTAGAAGAAGTAGAAGTAGAAGAAGTAGAAGAAGTAGAAGTAGTAGAAGTAGAAGTAGAAGAAGTAGAAGTAGAAGAAGTAGAAGAAGTAGAAGTAGTAGAAGTAGAAGTAGTAGAAGTAGAAGTAGTAGAAGTAGAAGTAGTTGAAATAGAAGTAGTAGAAGTATAAGTAGTAGAAGTAGAAGTAGTATAAGTATAGAAGTAGTAGAAGAAGTAGAAGTAGTATAAGAAGTAGAAGTAGTAGAAGTAGAAGTAGTTGAAGTAGAAGTAGAAGTAGTAGAAGTAGTAGTAGAAGTAGAAGTAGTAGAAGTAGAAGTAGTAGAAGTAGTAGAAGTAGAATTAGTTGAAATAGAAGTAGAAGTAGAAGTAGTAGAAGGAGTAGAAGTAGTAGAAGTAGAAGTAGTAGAAGTAGTAGTAGAAGCAGAAGAAGTTGAAGTAGAAGTAGTAGAAGTAGTAGTAGTAGAAGTAGTAGAAGTAGAAGTAGCTGAAATAGAAGCAGAAGTAGTAGAAGTAGAAGTAGAAGTAGTAGAAAAAGAAGTAGTAGAAGTAGAAGTAGTAGAAGTAGAAGTAGTAGAAGTACGAGAAGTAGAAGTAGTAGAAGTAGAATTAGAAGTAGTAGAAGTAGAATTAGAAGTAGTAGTAGTATAAGTAGCAGAAGTAGAAGTAGTAGAAGTAGTAGAAGTAGAAGTAGTTGAAGTAGAAGTAGTTTTAGTAGAAGTAGAAGAAGTACTATAAGAAGTAGAAGTATTAGAAGTAGATGTAGAAGTATTAGAAGTAGAAGTAGTAGAAGTAGTAGAAGTAGAAGTAGAAAAAGTAGTAGTAGAAGTAGATGTAGAAGTAGTAGAAGTAGAAGAAGTAGAAGTAGTAGAAGTAGAAGTAGTAGAAGTAGAAGTAGTTGAAAAAGAAGTAGTAGAAACAGAAGTAGTAGAAGTAGTAGATCTAGTAGAAGAAGTAGAAGTAGAAGTAGTAGAAGTAGTAGAAGTAGAAGTAGTTGAAATAGAAGTAGAAGTAGAAGTAGTAGAAGAAGTAGAAGTAGTAGAAGTAGTTGAAGTAGAAGTAGTAGAAGTAGAAGTAGTTTTAGTAGAAGTAGAAGTTGTAGAAGTAGTATTAGAAGTAGAAGTAGAAGTATTAGAATTAGAAGTAGAAGTATTGGAAGTAGAGGTATTAGAAGTAGTAGAAGTAGTAGAAGTAGAAAAAGTAGTAGTAGAAGTAGAAGTAGAAGTAGTAGAAGTAGAAGTAGTAGAAGTAGTAGAAGTAGAAGTAGTAGAAGTAGAAGTAGTTGAAATAGAAGTAGTAGAAATAGAGGTAGTAGAAGTAGTAGAAGTAGAAGTAGTAGAAGTAGTAGAAGAAGTAGAAGTAGAAGTAGTAGAAGTAGTAGAAGTAGAAGTAGTTGAAATAGAAGTAGAAGTAGTAGAAGAGGTAGAAGTAGTATAAGTAGTAGAAGAAGTAGAAGCAGTAGTAGAAGTAGTAGTAGAAGTAGTAGAAGTAGTAGAATTAGAAGTAGAAGTAGTAGAAGTAGAAGTAGTAGAAGTAGTAGAAGTAGAAGTAGTAGAAGTAGAAGCAGTAGAAGTAGAAGTAGAAGTAGTAAAAGTAGAAGTAATAGAAGTATAAGTAGAAGTAGAAGTAGTAGAAGTACAAGTAGTAGAAGTACAAGTAGTAGAAGTAGTAGAAGTAGTAGAAGTAGAAGTAGTAGAAGTAGAAGTAGTAGAAGTAGTAGAAGTGGAAGTAGTAGAAGTAGAAGTAGTAGAAGAAGTAGAAGTAGTAGAAGTAGTAGAAGTAGAAGAAGTAGAAGTAGTAGAAGTAGAAGTAGTGAAAGTAGTAGAAGTAGAAGTAGTAGAAGTAGAAGTAGTAGAAGTAGTAGAAGTAGTAGAAGTAGTTTAAGTAGAAGAAGTAGAAGTAGAAGAAGAAGTAGTAGAAGTAGAAGTAGAAGTAGTAGAAGTAGTAGAAGTAGAAGTAGAAGAAGTAGTAGAAGTAGAAGTAGTTGAAATAGAAGTAGTAGAAGTAGAAGTAGTAAAAGTAGTAGAAGTAGAAGTAGTAGAAGTAGTAGTAGTAGAAGTAGTAGAAGTAGTAGTAGTAGAAGTAGTAGAAGTAGAAGTATTAGAAGTAGTAGAAGAAGTAGAAGTAGTTGAAGTAGAAGGAGTAGAAGTAGAAGTAGTTGAAGTAGTAGTAGAAGTAGTAGAAGTAGTAGTAGAAGTAGTAGAAGTAGAAGCATTAGAAGTAGAAGTATTAGAAGTAGAAGTATTAGAAGTAGAAGTAGTAGAAGTAGAAGTAGTAGAAGTAGAAGTAGAAAAAGTAGTAGTAGAAGTAGAAGTAGTAGAAGTAGTAGACGTACAAGTAGAAGTAGAAGTAGAAAAATTAGCAGTAGTAGAAGTAGGAGAAGTAGAAGTAGTAGAAGTAAAAGTAGTTGAAATAGAAGTAGTAAAAATAGAAGTAGTAGAAGTAGTAGAAGTAGAAGTAGTATAAGAAGTAGAAGTAGTAGAAGTAGTAGAAGTAGTTGAAGTAGAAGGAGTAGAAGTAGAAGTGGTTGAAGTAGTAGTAGAAGAAGTAGAAGCAGTAGTAGAAGTAGTAGAAGTAGAAGCATTAGAAGTAGAAGTATTAGAAGTAGAAGTATAAGAAGTAGAAGTAGTAGAAGTAGAAGAAGAAAAAGTAGTAGTAGAAGTAGAAGTAGAAGTAGTAGAAGTAGTAGACGTACAAGTAGAAGTAGAAGTAGAAAAATTAGCAGTAGTAGAAGTAGGAGAAGTAGAAGTAGTAGAAGTAAAAGTAGTTGAAATAGAAGTAGTAAAAATAGAAGTAGTAGAAGTAGTAGAAGTAGAAGTAGTATAAGAAGTAGAAGTAGAAGAAGTAGTAGAAGTAGTAGAAGTAGAAGTAGTTGAAATAGAAGTAGAAGTAGTAGAAGTAGTAGAAGTAGAAGTAGTAGTAGAAGTAGAAGTAGTAGAAGTAGTAGTAGAAGTAGTAGAAGTTGTAGTAGTAGAAGTAGTTGTAATAGAAGTAGAAGTAGAAGTAGTAGAAGTAGGAATAGTAGAAGTAGAAGTAGTAGAAGTAGTAGAAGTAGTAGAAGTAGAAGTAGAAGTAGAAGTAGAAGAAGTAGAAGTATTAGAAGTAGAAGAAGTAGTAGAAGTAGAAGTAGTAGAAGTAGTAGAGTTAGAAGAAGTAGTAGTAGTAGAAGTAGAAGTAGAAGTAGTAGAAGTAGTAGTAGAAGTAGAAGTAGTAGAAGTAGTAGAAGTACAAGTAGTAGAAGTAGTAGAAGTAGTAGAAGTATTGGTAGTAGAAGTAGAAATAGTAGAAGTAGTAGAAGTAGAAGTAGTAGTAATAGTAGTAGTAGTAGTAATAGAAGTAGTAGTAGTAGAAGTAGTAGAAGTAGAAGAAATAGAAGTAGTAGAAGTAGAAGTAGAAGTAGTAGAAGAAGTAGAAGAAGTAGAAGTAGACGTAGTAGAAGTAGAAGTAGTAGAAGTAAACGTAGTAGAAGTAGAAGTAGTAGAAGAAGTAGTAGAAGAAGTAGAAGTATTAGAAGTAGTAGTAGAAGTAGAAGAAGTAGAAGAAGTAGAAGTAGCAGTAGTAGAAGTAGAAGTGGTAGTAGAAATAGTAGTAGAAGTAGAAGTTGTAGAAGTAGAAGTTGAAGTAGAAGTAGTATAAGTAGAAGTAGTATAAGTAGAAGAAGTAGAAGTAGTAGAAGTAGTAGAAGTAGAAGTAGTAGAAGTAGTAGAAGTAGTAGAAGTAGAAGTAGAAGAATTAGAAGTAGAAGTAGTAGAAGTAGAAGTAGTAGAAGTAGTAGTAGTAAAAGTAGTAGTAGTAGAAGTAGTAGAAGTAGAAGTAGTAGAAGTAGTAGAAGTAAAAGTAGGAATAGTAGAAGTAGAAGTAGTAGAAGTAGAAGTAGTATAAGTATAGAAGTAGTAGAAGTAGAAGAAGTAAAAGTTTTAGAAGAAGTAGAAGTAGTAGAAGTAGAAGTAGTTGAAGTAGAAGTAGTAGAAGTAGTAGTAGAAGTAGAAGTAGTAGAAGTAGAAGTAGTAAAAGTAGTAGAAGTAGAAGTAGTTGAAATAGAAGTAGAAGTAGAAGAAGTAGAAGGAGTAGAAGTAGAAGTAGTAGAAGTAGTAGTAGAAGTAGAAGAAGTTGAAGTAGAAGTAGTAGAAGTAGTAGTAGTAGAAGTAGTAGAAGTAGAAGTAGAAGTAGTAGAAAAAGAAGTAGTAGAAGTAGAAGTAGAAGTAGTAGAAGTAGAATTAGTAGAAGTACTAGAAGTAGAAGTAGTAGAAGTAGAAGTAGAAGTAGTAGAAGTAGAAGTAGTAGAAGTAGTAGAAGTAGTTGAAGTAGAAGTAGTAGAAGTAGAAGTAGTTTTAGTAGAAGTAGAAGTTGTAGAAGTAGTATTAGAAGTAGAAGTAGAAGTATTAGAATTAGAAGTAGAAGTATTGGAAGTAGAAGTATTAGAAGTAGTAGAAGTAGTAGAAGTAGAAAAAGTAGTAGTAGAAGTAGAAGTAGAAGTAGTAGAAGTAGAAGTAGTAGAAGTAGTAGAAGTAGAAGTAGTAGAAGTAGAAGTAGTTGAAATAGAAGTAGTAGAAATAGAGGTAGTAGAAGTAGTAGAAGTAGAAGTAGTAGAAGTAGTAGAAGAAGTAGAAGTAGAAGTAGTAGAAGTAGTAGAAGTAGAAGTAGTTGAAATAGAAGTAGAAGTAGTAGAAGAGGTAGAAGTAGTATAAGTAGTAGAAGAAGTAGAAGCAGTAGTAGAAGTAGTAGTAGAAGTAGTAGAAGTAGTAGAAATAGAAGTAGAAGTAGTAGAAGTAGAAGTAGAAGTAGTAGAAGTAGTAGAAGTAGAAGTAGTAGAAGTAGAAGCAGTAGAAGTAGAAGTAGAAGTAGTAAAAGTAGAAGTAATAGAAGTATAAGTAGAAGTAGAAGTAGTAGAAGTACAAGTAGTAGAAGTACAAGTAGTAGAAGTAGTAGAAGTAGTAGAAGTAGAAGTAGTAGAAGTAGAAGTAGTAGAAGTAGTAGAAGTGGAAGTAGTAGAAGTAGAAGTAGTAGAAGAAGTAGAAGTAGTAGAAGTAGTAGAAGTAGAAGTAGTAGAAGTAGAAGTAGTAGAAGTAGAAGTAGTGAAAGTAGTAGAAGTAGAAGTAGTAGAAGTAGAAGTAGTAGAAGTAGTAGAAGTAGTTTAAGTAGAAGAAGTAGAAGTAGAAGAAGAAGTAGTAGAAGTAGAAGTAGAAGTAGTAGAAGTAGTAGAAGTAGAAGTAGAAGTAGTAGAAGTAGAAGTAGAAGAAGTAGTAGAAGTAGAAGTAGTTGAAATAGAAGTAGTAGAAGTAGAAGTAGTAAAAGTAGTAGAAGCAGAAGTAGTAGAAGTAGTAGTAGTAGAAGTAGTAGAAGTAGTAGTAGTAGAAGTAGTAGAAGTAGAAGTATTAGAAGTAGTAGAAGAAGTAGAAGTAGTTGAAGTAGAAGGAGTAGAAGTAGAAGTAGTTGAAGTAGTAGTAGAAGTAGTAGAAGTAGTAGTAGAAGTAGTAGAAGTAGAAGCATTAGAAGTAGAAGTATTAGAAGTAGAAGTATTAGAAGTAGAAGTAGTAGAAGTAGTAGAAGTAGAAGTAGTAGAAGTAGAAGTAGAAAAAGTAGTAGTAGAAGTAGAAGTAGTAGAAGTAGTAGACGTACAAGTAGAAGTAGAAGTAGAAAAATTAGCAGTAGTAGAAGTAGGAGAAGTAGAAGTAGTAGAAGTAAAAGTAGTTGAAATAGAAGTAGTAAAAATAGAAGTAGTAGAAGTAGTAGAAGTAGAAGTAGTATAAGAAGTAGAAGTAGTAGAAGTAGTAGAAGTAGTTGAAGTAGAAGGAGTAGAAGTAGAAGTAGTTGAAGTAGTAGTAGAAGTAGTAGAAGCAGTAGTAGAAGTAGTAGAAGTAGAAGCATTAGAAGTAGAAGTATTAGAAGTAGAAGTATAAGAAGTAGAAGTAGTAGAAGTAGAAGAAGAAAAAGTAGTAGTAGTAGTAGAAGTAGAAGTAGTAGAAGTAGTAGACGTACAAGTAGAAGTAGAAGTAGAAAAATTAGCAGTAGTAGAAGTAGGAGAAGTAGAAGTAGTAGAAGTAAAAGTAGTTGAAATAGAAGTAGTAAAAATAGAAGTAGTAGAAGTAGTAGAAGTAGAAGTAGTATAAGAAGTAGAAGTAGTAGAAGTAGTAGAAGTAGTTGAAGTAGAAGGAGTAGAAGTAGAAGTAGTTGAAGTAGTAGTAGAAGTAGTAGAAGCAGTAGTAGAAGTAGTAGAAGTAGAAGCATTAGAAGTAGAAGTATTAGAAGTAGAAGTATAAGAAGTAGAAGTAGTAGAAGTAGAAGAAGAAAAAGTAGTAGTAGTAGAAGTAGAAGTAGTAGAAGTAGTAGACGTACAAGTAGAAGTAGAAGTAGAAAAATTAGCAGTAGTAGAAGTAGGAGAAGTAGAAGTAGTAGAAGTAAAAGTAGTTGAAATAGAAGTAGTAAAAATAGAAGTAGTAGAAGTAGAAGTAGTAGAAGTAGTAGTAGTAGAAGTAGTAGAAGTAGAAGAAGTAGAAGTAGTTGAAGTAGAAGTATTAGAAGTAGAGGTAGTTGAAGTAGAAGTAGAAGTAGTAGAAGTAGTAGTAGAAGTAGTAGAAGTAGAAGCATTAGAAGTAGAAGCAGAAGTATTAGAAGTAGAAGTATTAGAAGTAGAAGTAGTAGAAGTAGTAGAAGTAGTAGAAGTAGAAGTAGTAGAAGTAGAAGTAGAAAAAGTAGTAGTAGAATTAGAAGTAGAAGTAGTAGAAGTAGAAGTAGAAAAATTAGCAGTAGTAGAAGTAGGAGAAGTAGAAGTAGTAGAAGTAGAAGTAGTAGAAGTAGTAGTAGAAGTAGAAGTAGTAGAAGTATTAGTAGAAGTAGTAGAAGTAGTAGTAGTAGAAGTAGTTGAAATAGAAGTAGAAGTAGAAGAAGTAGAAGTAGAAGTAGTAGAAATAGTAGAAGTAGTAGTAGAAGTAGCAGTCGAAGTAGTAGAAGTAGTAGAAGTAGAAATAATAGAAGAAGAAGTAGAAGAAGAAATATAAGTAGTTGAAGTAGAAGTAGAAGTAGAAGTAGTAGTATTAGAAGTAGAAGAAGTAGAAATAGAAGTAGTAGAAGTAGTTGAAATAGAAGTAGTTGAAGTAGTAGAAGTAGTTGAAGTAGAAGTAGTAGAAGTAGAAGAAGTAGAAGTAGAAGAAGCAGAATTAGAAGAAGTAGAAGAAGTAGAAGTAGTAGAAGTAGAAGTAGTAGAAGTAGAAGTAGTAGAAGTAGAAGTAGTTGAAATAGAAGTAGTAGAAGTATAAGTAGTAGAAGTAGAAGTAGTATAAGTATAGAAGTAGTAGAAGAAGTAGAAGTAGTATAAGAAGTAGAAGTAGTAGAAGTAGAAGTAGTTGAAGTAGAAGTAGAAGTAGTAGAAGTAGTAGTAGAAGTAGAAGTAGTAGAAGTAGAAGTAGTAGAAGTAGTAGAAGTAGAATTAGTTGAAATAGAAGTAGAAGTAGAAGTAGTAGAAGGAGTAGAAGTAGTAGAAGTAGAAGTAGTAGAAGTAGTAGTAGAAGCAGAAGAAGTTGAAGTAGAAGTAGTAGAAGTAGTAGTAGTAGAAGTAGTAGAAGTAGAAGTAGCTGAAATAGAAGCAGAAGTAGTAGAAGTAGAAGTAGAAGTAGTAGAAAAAGAAGTAGTAGAAGTAGAAGTAGTAGAAGTAGAAGTAGTAGAAGTACGAGAAGTAGAAGTAGTAGAAGTAGAATTAGAAGTAGTAGAAGTAGAATTAGAAGTAGTAGTAGTATAAGTAGCAGAAGTAGAAGTAGTAGAAGTAGTAGAAGTAGAAGTAGTTGAAGTAGAAGTAGTTTTAGTAGAAGTAGAAGAAGTACTATAAGAAGTAGAAGTATTAGAAGTAGATGTAGAAGTATTAGAAGTAGAAGTAGTAGAAGTAGTAGAAGTAGAAGTAGAAAAAGTAGTAGTAGAAGTAGATGTAGAAGTAGTAGAAGTAGAAGAAGTAGAAGTAGTAGAAGTAGTAGAAGTAGAAGTAGTAGAAGTAGAAGTAGTTGAAAAAGAAGTAGTAGAAACAGAAGTAGTAGAAGTAGTAGATCTAGTAGAAGAAGTAGAAGTAGAAGTAGTAGAAGTAGTAGAAGTAGAAGTAGTTGAAATAGAAGTAGAAGTAGAAGAAGTAGAAGTAGTAGAAGTAGTAGAAGTAGAAGTAGTAGAAGTAGTAGTAGAAGTAGAAGTAGTAGAAGTAGTAGAAGTAGTTGAAATAGAAGTAGAAGTAGTAGAAGTAGAAGTAGAAGTTGTAGAAGTAGTAGAAGTAGAAGTAGAAGAAGTAGAAGTAGAAGTAGTAAAAGTAGAAGTAGTAGAAGTAGTAGAAGTAGTAGAAGTAGAAGTAGTAGAAGTAGAAGAAGTAGAAGTAGTAGAAGTAGAAGTAGTAAAAATAGAAGTAGTAGAAGTAGAAGTAGTAGAAGTAGTAGAATTAGAAGTAGTAGAAGTAGAAGTAGTAAAAGTAGTAGAAGTAGTAGTAGTAGAAGTAGTAGAAGTAGAAGTAGTTGAAGTAGAAGTAGCAGAAGTAGAAGTAGTTGAAGTAGAAGTAGTAGAAGTAGTTGTATAAGTATTAGAAGTAGAAGAAGAAGTAGAAGTATTAGAAGTAGAAGTAGTAGAAGTAGTAGAAGTAGAAGTAGTAGAAGTAGAAGTAGAAAAAGTAGTAGTAGAAGTAGAAGTAGTAGAAGTAGAAGTAGAAGAACAAAAAGTAGAAGTAGTAGAAGTAGTAGAAGTAGTAGTAGAAGTAGTAGAAGTGGAAGTAGAAGTAGAAGAAGTAGAAGTAGTAGAAGTAGAAGTAGTAGAAGTAGTAGAAGTAGTAGAAGTCGTAGTAGTAAAAGTAGAAGTAGTAGAAGTAGTAGAAGTAGTAGAAGTAGAAGTAGTAGAAGTAGAAGTAGTTGAAGAAGTAGAAGTAGTAGAAGTAGAAGTAGTTGAAGTAGAAGTAGAAGTAGTAGAAGTAGTAGTAGAAATAGAAGTAGTAGAAGTAGAAGAAGTAGAAGTAGTAGAAGTGGTAGAAGTAGAAGTAGAAGAAGTATAAGTAGTAGAAGTAGAAGTAGTAAAAGTAGAAGTAGTAGAAGTAGAAGTAGTAGAAGTAGTAGAATTAGAAGTAGTAGAAGTAGAAGTAGTAAAAGTAGTAGAAGTAGTAGAAGTAGAAGTAGTAGAAGTAGTACAAGTAGAAGTAGTTGAAGTAGAAGTAGTAGAAGTAGAAGCAGTTGAAGTAGAAGTAGAAGTAGTAGAAGTAGTAGTAGAAGTAGTAGTAGAAGTATTAGAAGTAGAAGCAGAAGAAGAAGTATTAGAAGTAGAAGTATTAGAAGTAGAAGTAGAAAAAGTAGTAGTAGAAGTAGAAGTAGTAGAAGTAGAAGTAGTAGAAGTAGAAGTAGAAGAAGAAAAAGTAGAAGTAGTAGAAGTAGTAGAAGTAGTAGTAGTAGAAGTAGTAGAAGTGGAAGTAGAAGAAGTAGAAGTAGTAGAAGTAGAAGTAGGATAAGTAGTAGAAGTAGTAGAAGTAGAAGTAGTATAAGTAGTAGAAGTAGTAGAAGAAGAATTAGTATAAGTAGTAGAAGTAGTAGATGTAGAAGTAGTAGAAGTAGAAGTAGAAGTAGTAGAAGTAGTAGTAGAAGTAGAAGTAGTAGAAGTAGTAGTAGAAGTAGAAGTCGTAGAAGTAGTAGAAGTAGAAGTAGTAGAAGTAGTAGAAGTAGAAGTAGTAGAAGAAGTAGAAGTAGAAGTAGTAGAAGTAGTAGAAGTAAAAGTAGTAGAAGTAGTAGTTGAAGTAGAAGTAGAAGTAGTAGTAGAAGTAGTAGTAGTAGAAGTAGTAGAAGTAGAAGTAGAAGTAGTTGAAATAGAAGTAGAAGTAGAAACAGTAGAAGTAGTAGAAGTAGTAGAAGTAGAAGTAGAAGTAGTAGAAGTAGCAGTAGTAGAAGTAGTAGAAGTAGAAGTAGAAGTAGTAGAAGGAGAAGTAGTAGAAGTAGAAGAAGTAGAAGTAGTAGACGTAGTAGAAGTAGAAGTAGTAGAAGTAGTAGAAGTAGAAGTAGTAGAAGTAGTAGAAGTAGTTGAAGTAGAAGTAGTAGAAGTAGTAGAAGTATTAGTAGAAGTAGTAGAAGTAGAAGTATTAGAAGTAGAAGTAGAAGTATTAGAAGTATTAGAAGTAGAAGTAGTAGAAGTAGTAAAAGTAGAAGTAGTAGAAATAAAGGTAATAGAAGTAGGAGAAGTAGAAGTAGTAGAAGTAGTAAAAGTAGTAGAAGTAGAAGAAGTAGAAGTAGAAGTAGTAGAAGTAGTAGAAGTAGAAGAAGTAGAAGTAGAAGTAGTAGAAGTAGAAGTAGTAGAAGTATAAGTAGTAGAAGTAGTAAAAGTAGTAGAAGTAGAAGTAGTAGAAGTAGCAGTAGAAGTAGTAGTAGTAGAAGTAGTAGAAGTGGAAGTAGAAGTAGAAGAAGTAGAAGTAGTAGAAGTAGAAGTAGTAGAAGTAGTATAAGCAGTAGAAGTAGTAGAAGTAGTATAAGTAATAGAAGTAGTAGAAGTAGAAGTAGTAGAAATAGTAGAAGTAGAAGTAGTAGAAGAAGTAGATGTAGAAGTAGTAGAAGTAGAAGTAGTTGAAGTTGAAGTAGAAGTAGTAGAAGTAGTAGTAGAAGTAGTAGAAGTAGTAGAATTAGTAGAAGTAGAAGTAGTTGAAATAGAAGTAGAATTAGAAATAGTAGAAGTAGAAGTAGAAGTAGTAGAATTAGTAGAAGTAGTAGTAGTAGAAGTAGTAGTAGAAGTAGTAGTAGAAGTAGTAGAAATAGTAGTAGTAGAAGTAGTAGAAGTAGTAGAAGTAGAAGTAGTTGAAATAGAAGTAGAAGTAGAAGTAGTACAAGTAGAGGTAGTAGAAGTAGAAGTAGTAGAAGTAGTAGAAGTAGTAGAAGTAGGAGTAGTAGAAGTAGAAGTAGAAGTAGAAGTAGAAGTAGTAGAAATAGAAGTAGTAGAAGTAGCAGAAGTAGAAGTAGTTGAAGTAGAAGTAGTTTTAGTAGAAGTAGAAGAAGTAGTATTAGAAGTAGATGTAGAAGTATTAGAAGTAGAAGTATTAGAAGTAGTAGAAGTAGTAGAAGTAGAAAAAGTAGTAGTAGAAGTAGAAGAAGTAGAAGTAGTAGAAGTAGAAGTGGTAGAAGTAGTAGAAGTAGAAGTAGTAGAAGTAGAAGTAGTTGAAATAGAAGTAGTAGAAGTAGTAGAAGTAGTAGAAGAAGTAGAAGTAGAAGTAGTAGAAGTAGTAGAAGTAGAAGTAGTTGAAATAGAAGTAGAAGTAGTAGAAGAAGTAGAAGTAGTAGAAGTAGAAGAAGTAGAAGTAGTAGAAGTAGTAGTAGAAGTAGAAGTAGTAGAAGTAGTAGTAGAAGTAGTAGAAGTAGTTGAAATAGAAGTAGAAGTAGTAGAAGTAGAAGTAGAAGTAGTAGAAGTAGAAGTAGTAGAAGTAGATGTAGTAGAAGTAGAAGTAGAAGTAGTAAAAGTAGAAGTAGTAGAAGTAGTAGAAGTAGTAGAAGTAGAAGTAGTAGAAGTAGAAGAAGTAGAAGTAGTAGAAGTAGAAGTAGTAAAAGTAGAAGTAGTAGAAGTAGTAAAAGTAGTAGAAGTAGTAGTAGTAGAAGTAGAAGTAGTAAAAGAAGAAGTAGTTGAAGTAGAAGTAGAAGTAGTAGAAGTAGTAGTAGAAGTAGTAGTAGAAGTATTAGATGTAGAAGAAGTAGAAGTATTAGAAGTAGAAGTAGTAGAAGTAGTAGAACTAGAAGTAGTAGAAGTAGAAGTAGAAAAAGTAGTAGTAGAAGTAGAAGTAGTAGAAGTAGAAGTAGAAGAAGAAAAAGTAGAAGTAGTAGAAGTAGTAGAAGTAGTAGTAGTAGAAGTAGTAGAAGTGGAAGTAGAAGTAGAAGAAGTAGAAGTAGTAGAAGTAGAAGAAGTATAAGTAGTAGAAGTAGTAGAAGTAGAAGTAGTAGAAGTCGTAGTAGTAGAAGTAGAAGTAGTATAAGTATTAGAAGTAGTAGAAGTAGAAGTAGTAGAAGTAGTAGAAGTAGAAGTAGTTGAAGAAGTAGAAGTAGTAGAAGTAGAAGTAGTTGAAGTAGAAGTAGTAGAAGTAGTAGTAGAAGTAGAAGTAGTAGAAGTAGAAGAAGTAGAAGTAGTAGAAGTGGTAGAAGTAGAAGTAGAAGTAGAAGAAGTAGAAGTAGTAGAAGTAGAAGTAGTAAAAGTAGAAGTAGTAGAAGTAGAAGTAGTAGAATTAGTAGAATTAGAAGTAGTAGAAGTAGAAGTAGTAAAAGTAGTAGAAGTAGAAGTAGTAGAAGTAGAAGTAGTAGAAGTAGTAGAAGTAGAAGTAGTTGAAGTAGAAGTAGTAGAAGTAGAAGCAGTTGAAGTAGAAGTAGAAGTAGTAGAAGTATTAGTAGAAGTAGTAGTAGAAGTAGTAGTAGAAGTATTAGAAGTAGAAGTAGAAGTAGAAGTATTAGAAGTAGAAGTATTAGAAGTAGAAGTAGTTGAAGTAGTAGAAGTAGAAGTAGTAGAAGTAGAAGTAGAAGAAGAAAAAGTAGAAGTAGTAGAAGTAGTAGAAGTAGTAGTAGTAGAAGTAGTAGAAGTGGAAGTAGAAGAAGTAGAAGTAGTAGAAGTAGAAGTAGGATAAGTAGTAGAAGTAGTAGAAGTAGAAGTAGTAGAAGTAGTTAAAGTAGTAGAAGTAGAAGTAGTAGAAGTAGTAGAAGTAGTAGTAGAAGTAGAAGTAGTAGAAGTTAGAAGTAGCAGAAGTAGTAGAAGTAGAAGTAGTATAAGTAGTAGAAGTAGAAGTAGTAGAAGAAGTAGAAGAAGTAGTAGAAGTAGTAGAAGTAGAAGTAGTAGAAGTAGTAGTTGAAGTAGAAGTAGAAGTAGTAGTAGAAGTAGTAGTAGTAGAAGTAGTAGAAGTAGAAGTAGAAGTAGTTGAAATAGAAGTAGAAGTAGAAGTAGTAGAAGTAGAAGTAGTAGAAGTAGAAGTATAAGTAGTAGAAGTAGAAGTAGTAGAAGTAGTAGAAGTAGAATTAGAAGTATTATAAGTAGAAGTAGTGGAAGTAGAAGAAGTAGAAGTAGTAGACGTAGTAGAAGTAGAAGTAGTAGAAGTAGTAGAAGTAGTTGAAGTAGAAGTAGTAGAAGTAGAAGTAGTAGAAGAATTAGTAGAAGTAGTAGAAGTAGAAGTATTAGAAGTAGAAGTATTAGAAGTAGAAGTAGAAGTATTAGAAGTATTAGAAGTAGAAGTAGTAGAAGTAGTAAAAGTAGAAATAGTAGAAGTAAAGGTAGTAGAAGTAGAAGTAGTAGAAGTAGTAGAAGTAGTAAAAGTAGTAGAAGTAGAAGAAGTAGAAGTAGTAGAAGTAGTAGAAGTAGAAGAAGTAGAAGTAGTAGAAGTAGTAGAAGTACAAGTAGTAGAAGTAGTATAAGCAGAAGTAGTAGAAGTAGAAGAAGTAGAAGTAGTAGAAGTAGTAGAAGTAGTAGAAATAGAAGTAGTAGTAGTAGAAGTAGTAGAAGTGGAAGTAGAAGTAGTAGAAGTAGAAGTAGTTGAAGTAGTAGTAGTATAAGTAGTATAAGTAGTATAAGTAGTAGAAGTAGAAGTAGTATAAGTAGTAGAAGTAGTAGAAGTAAGAAGTAGTAGAAGTAGAAGTAGAAGTAGTAGAAGTAGTAGTAGAAGTAGTAGTAGAAGTATTTGATGTGGAAGAAGTAGAAGTATTAGAAGTAGAAGTAGTAGAAGTAGTAGAACTAGAAGTAGTAGAAGTAGAAGTAGAAAAAGTAGTAGTAGAAGTAGAAGTAGTAGAAGTAGAAGTAGAAGTAGAATAAGAAAAAGTAGAAGTAGTAGAAGTAGTAGAAGTAGTAGTAGTAGAAGTAGTAGAAGTGGAAGTAGAAGTAGAAGAAGTAGAAGTAGTAGTAGTAGAAGAAGTATAAGTAGTAGATGTAGTAGAAGTAGAAGTAGTAGAAGTCGTAGTAGTAGAAGTAGAAGTAGTATAAGTATTAGAAGTAGTAGAAGTAGAAGTAGTAGAAGTAGTAGAAGTAGAAGTAGTTGAAGAAGTAGAAGTAGTAGAAGTAGTTGAAGTAGAAGTAGTAGAAGTAGTAGTAGAAGTAGAAATAGTAGAAGTAGAAGAAGTAGAAGTAGTAGAAGTGGTAGAAGTAGAAGTAGTAGAAGTAGAAGAAGTAGAAGTAGTAGAAGTAGTAAAAGTAGAAGTAGTAGAAGTAGAAGTAGTAGAAGTAGTAGAATTAGAAGAAGTAGAAGTAGTAAAAGTAGTAGAAGTAGTAGAAGTAGAAGTAGTAGAAGTAGTAGAAGTAGAAGTAGTTGAAGTAGAAGTAGTAGAAGTAGAAGCAGTTGAAGTAGAAGTAGAAGTAGTAGAAGTAGTAGTAGAAGTAGTAGTAGAAGTATTAGAAGTAGAAGTAGAAGTAGAAGTATTAGAAGTAGAAGTATTAGAAGTAGAAGTAGTAGAAGTAGTAGAAGTAGAAGTAGTAGAAGTAGAAGTAGAAGAAGAAAAAGTAGAAGTAGTAGAAGTAGTAGAAGTAGTAGTAGTAGTAGAAGTAGTAGAAGTGGAAGTAGAAGAAGTAGAAGTAGTAGAAGTAGAAGTAGGATAAGTAGTAGAAGTAGTAGAAGTAGTAGAAGTAGAAATAGTAGAAGTAGTAGAAGTAGAAGTAGTATAAGTAGTAGAATTAGAAGTAGTAGAAGTAGAAGTAGTAAAAGTAGTAGAAGTAGTAGAAGTAGAAGTAGTAGAAGTAGTAGAAGTAGAAGTAGTTGAAGTAGAAGTAGTAGAAGTAGAAGCAGTTGAAGTAGAAGTAGAAGTAGTAGAAGTAGTAGTAGAAGTAGTAGTAGAAGTATTAGAAGTAGAAGCAGAAGAAGAAGTATTAGAAGTAGAAGTATTAGAAGTAGAAGTAGAAAAAGTAGTAGTAGAAGTAGAAGTAGTAGAAGTAGAAGTAGTAGAAGTAGAAGTAGAAGAAGAAAAAGTAGAAGTAGTAGAAGTAGAAGAAGTAGTAGTAGTAGAAGTAGTAGAAGTGGAAGTAGAAGAAGTAGAAGTAGTAGAAGTAGAAGTAGGATAAGTAGTAGAAGTAGTAGAAGTAGAAGTAGTATAAGTAGTAGAAGTAGTAGAAGAAGAATTAGTATAAGTAGTAGAAGTAGTAGATGTAGAAGTAGTAGAAGTATAAGTAGTTGAAGTAGAAGTAGTTGAAGTAGAAGTAGTAGAAGTAGTAGTAGAAGTAGAAGTCGTAGAAGTAGTAGAAGTAGAAGTAGTAGAAGTAGTAGAAGTAGAAGTAGTAGAAGAAGTAGAAGTAGAAGTAGTAGAAGTAGTAGAAGTAAAAGTAGTAGAAGTAGTAGTTGAAGTAGAAGTAGAAGTAGTAGTAGAAGTAGTAGTAGTAGAAGTAGTAGAAGTAGAAGTAGAAGTAGTTGAAATAGAAGTAGAAGTAGAAACAGTAGAAGTAGTAGAAGTAGAAGTAGTAGAAGTAGAAGTATAAGTAGTAGAAGTAGCAGTAGTAGAAGTAGTAGAAGTAGAAGTAGAAGTAGTAGAAGGAGAAGTAGTAGAAGTAGAAGAAGTAGAAGTAGTAGACGTAGTAGACGTAGAAGTAGTAGAAGTAGTAGAAGTAGAAGTAGTAGAAGTAGTAGAAGTAGTTGAAGTAGAAGTAGTAGAAGTAGTAGAAGTATTAGTAGAAGTAGTAGAAGTAGAAGTATTAGAAGTAGAAGTAGAAGTATTAGAAGTATTAGAAGTAGAAGTAGTAGAAGTAGTAAAAGTAGAAGTAGTAGAAATAAAGGTAATAGAAGTAGGAGAAGTAGAAGTAGTAGAAGTAGTAAAAGTAGTAGAAGTAGAAGAAGTAGAAGTAGAAGTAGTAGAAGTAGTAGAAGTAGAAGAAGTAGAAGTAGAAGTAGTAGAAGTAGAAGTAGTAGAAGTATAAGTAGTAGAAGTAGTAAAAGTAGTAGAAGTAGAAGTAGTAGAAGTAGCAGTAGAAGTAGTAGTAGTAGAAGTAGTAGTAGTAGAATAGTAGAAGTGGAAGTAGAAGTAGAAGAAGTAGAAGTAGTAGAAGTAGAAGTAGTAGAAGTAGTATAAGCAGTAGAAGTAGTAGAAGTAGTATAAGTAATAGAAGTAGTAGAAGTAGTAGAAATAGTAGAAGTAGAAGTAGCAGAAGAAGTAGATGTAGAAGTAGTAGAAGTAGAAGTAGTTGAAGTTGAAGTAGAAGTAGTAGAAGTAGTAGTAGAAGTAGTAGAAGTAGTAGAATTAGTAGAAGTAGAAGTAGTTGAAATAGAAGTAGAATTAGAAATAGTAGAAGAAGTAGAAGTAGTAGAATTAGTAGAAGTAGAAGTAGTAGAAGTAGTAGTAGAAGTAGTAGTAGAAGTAGTAGAAATAGTAGTAGTAGAAGTAGTAGAAGTAGTAGAAGTAGAAGTAGTTGAAATAGAAGTAGAAGTAGAAGTAGTACAAGTAGAAGTAGTAGAAGTAGAAGTAGTAGAAGTAGTAGAAGTAGGAGTAGTAGAAGTAGAAGTAGAAGTAGAAGTAGTAGAAATAGAAGTAGTAGAAGTAGCAGAAGTAGAAGTAGTTGAAGTAGAAGTAGTTTTAGTAGAAGTAGAAGAAGTAGTATTAGAAGTAGATGTAGAAGTATTAGAAGTAGAAGTATTAGAAGTAGTAGAAGTAGTAGAAGTAGAAAAAGTAGTAGTAGAAGTAGAAGAAGTAGAAGTAGTAGAAGTAGAAGTGGTAGAAGTAGTAGAAGTAGAAGTAGTAGAAGTAGAAGTAGTTGAAATAGAAGTAGTAGAAGTAGTAGAAGTAGTAGAAGAAGTAGAAGTAGAAGTAGTAGAAGTAGTAGAAGTAGAAGTAGTTGAAATAGAAGTAGAAGTAGTAGAAGAAGTAGAAGTAGTAGAAGTAGTAGAAGTAGAAGTAGTAGAAGTAGTAGTAGAAGTAGAAGTAGTAGAAGTAGTAGTAGAAGTAGTAGAAGTAGTTGAAATAGAAGTAGAAGTAGTAGAAGTAGAAGTAGAAGTAGAAGTAGTAGAAGTAGAAGTAGTAGAAGTAGATGTAGTAGAAGTAGAAGTAGAAGTAGTAAAAGTAGAAGTAGTAGAAGTAGTAGAAGTAGTAGAAGTAGAAGTAGTAGAAGTAGAAGAAGTAGAAGTAGTAGAAGTAGAAGTAGTAAAAGTAGAATTAGTAGAAGTAGTAAAAGTAGTAGAAGTAGTAGTAGTAGAAGTAGAAGTAGTAGAAGTAGAAGTAGTAGAAGTAGAAGTAGTAAAAGAAGAAGTAGTTGAAGTAGAAGTAGAAGTAGTAGAAGTAGTAGTAGAAGTAGTAGTAGAAGTATTAGATGTAGAAGAAGTAGAAGTATTAGAAGTAGAAGTAGTAGAAGTAGTAGAACTAGAAGTAGTAGAAGTAGAAGTAGAAAAAGTAGTAGTAGAAGTAGAAGTAGTAGAAGTAGAAGTAGAAGAAGAAAAAGTAGAAGTAGTAGAAGTAGTAGAAGTAGTAGTAGTAGAAGTAGTAGAAGTGGAAGTAGAAGTAGAAGAAGTAGAAGTAGTAGAAGTAGAAGAAGTATAAGTAGTAGAAGTAGTAGAAGTAGAAGTAGTAGAAGTCGTAGTAGTAGAAGTAGAAGTAGTATAAGTATTAGAAGTAGTAGAAGTAGAAGTAGTAGAAGTAGTAGAAGTAGAAGTAGTTGAAGAAGTAGAAGTAGTAGAAGTAGAAGTAGTTGAAGTAGAAGTAGTAGAAGTAGTAGTAGAAGTAGAAGTAGTAGAAGTAGAAGAAGTAGAAGTAGTAGAAGTGGTAGAAGTAGAAGTAGTAGAAGTAGAAGAAGTAGAAGTAGTAGAAGTAGAAGTAGTAAAAGTAGAAGTAGTAGAAGTAGAAGTAGTAGAATTAGTAGAATTAGAAGTAGTAGAAGTAGAAGTAGTAAAAGTAGTAGAAGTAGAAGTAGTAGAAGTAGAAGTAGTAGAAGTAGTAGAAGTAGAAGTAGTTGAAGTAGAAGTAGTAGAAGTAGAAGCAGTTGAAGTAGAAGTAGAAGTAGTAGAAGTATTA
The DNA here is from genome assembly GCF_039654945.1 of Dendrobates tinctorius. Taxonomy (NCBI): domain Eukaryota; kingdom Metazoa; phylum Chordata; class Amphibia; order Anura; family Dendrobatidae; genus Dendrobates; species Dendrobates tinctorius. The sequence goes on from NW_027362105.1 coordinate 1,228,646, forward strand.
GTAGAAGTAGTAGTAGAAGTAGTAGTAGAAGTATTAGAAGTAGAAGTAGAAGTAGAAGTATTAGAAGTAGAAGTAGAAGTAGTAGAAGTAGTAGAAGTAGAAGTAGTAGAAGTAGAAGTAGAAGAAGAAAAAGTAGAAGTAGTAGAAGTAGTAGAAGTAGTAGTAGTAGAAGTAGTAGAAGTGGAAGTAGAAGAAGTAGAAGTAGTAGAAGTAGAAGTAGGATAAGTAGTAGAAGTAGTAGAAGTAGAAGTAGTAGAAGTAGTTAAAGTAGTAGAAGTAGAAGTAGTAGAAGTAGTAGAAGTAGTAGTAGAAGTAGAAGTAGTAGAAGTTAGAAGTAGTAGAAGTAGTAGAAGTAGAAGTAGTATAAGTAGTAGAAGTAGAAGTAGTAGAAGAAGTAGAAGAAGTAGTAGAAGTAGTAGAAGTAGAAGTAGTAGAAGTAGTAGTTGAAGTAGAAGTAGAAGTAGTAGTAGAAGTAGTAGTAGTAGAAGTAGTAGAAGTAGAAGTAGTTGAAATAGAAGTAGAAGTAGAAGTAGTAGAAGTAGAAGTAGTAGAAGTAGAAGTATAAGTAGTAGAAGTAGAAGTAGTAGAAGTAGTAGAAGTAGAATTAGAAGTATTATAAGTAGAAGTAGTAGAAGTAGAAGAAGTAGTAGTAGACGTAGTAGAAGTAGAAGTAGTAGAAGTAGTAGAAGTAGTTGAAGTAGAAGTAGTAGAAGTAGAAGTAGTAGAAGAATTAGTAGAAGTAGAAGTATTAGAAGTAGAAGTATTAGAAGTAGAAGTAGAAGTATTAGAAGTATTAGAAGTAGAAGTAGTAGAAGTAGTAAAAGTAGAAATAGTAGAAGTAAAGGTAGTAGAAGTAGAAGTAGTAGAAGTAGTAGAAGTAGTAAAAGTAGTAGAAGTAGAAGAAGTAGAAGTAGTAGAAGTAGTAGAAGTAGAAGAAGTAGAAGTAGAAGTAGTAGAAGTAGTAGAAGTAGAAGTAGTAGAAGTAGTATAAGCAGAAGTAGTAGAAGTAGAAGAAGTAGAAGAAGTAGAAGTAGTAGAAGTAGTAGAAGTAGTAGAAATAGAAGTAGTAGTAGTAGAAGTAGTAGAAGTGGAAGTAGAAGTAGTAGAAGTAGAAGTAGTAGAAGTAGTAGTAGTATAAGTAGTATAAGTAGTATAAGTAGTAGAAGTAGAAGTAGTATAAGTAGTAGAAGTAGTAGAAGTAAGAAGTAGTAGAAGTAGTAGAAGTAGAAGTAGAAGTAGTAGAAGTAGTAGTAGAAGTAGTAGTAGAAGTATTTGATGTGGAAGAAGTAGAAGTATTAGAAGTAGAAGTAGTAGAAGTAGTAGAACTAGAAGTAGTAGAAGTAGAAGTAGAAAAAGTAGTAGTAGAAGTAGAAGTAGTAGAAGTAGAAGTAGAAGTAGAATAAGAAAAAGTAGAAGTAGTAGAAGTAGTAGAAGTAGTAGTAGTAGAAGTAGTAGAAGTGGAAGTAGAAGTAGAAGAAGTAGAAGTTGTAGTAGTAGAAGAAGTATAAGTAGTAGATGTAGTAAAAGTAGAAGTAGTAGAAGTCGTAGTAGTAGAAGTAGAAGTAGTATAAGTATTAGAAGTAGTAGAAGTAGAAGTAGTAGAAGTAGTAGAAGTAGAAGTAGTTGAAGAAGTAGAAGTAGTAGAAGTAGTTGAAGTAGAAGCAGTAGAAGTAGTAGTAGAAGTAGAAATAGTAGAAGTAGAAGAAGTAGAAGTAGTAGAAGTGGTAGAAGTAGAAGTAGTAGAAGTAGAAGAAGTAGAAGTAGTAGAAGTAGAAGTAGTAAAAGTAGAAGTAGTAGAAGTAGAAGTAGTAGAAGTAGTAGAATTAGAAGAAGTAGAAGTAGTAAAAGTAGTAGAAGTAGTAGAAGTAGAAGTAGTAGAAGTAGTAGAAGTAGAAGTAGTTGAAGTAGAAGTAGTAGAAGTAGAAGCAGTTGAAGTAGAAGTAGAAGTAGTAGAAGTAGTAGTAGAAGTAGTAGTAGAAGTATTAGAAGTAGAAGTAGAAGTAGAAGTATTAGAAGTAGAAGTATTAGAAGTAGAAGTAGTAGAAGTAGTAGAAGTAGAAGTAGAAGAAGAAAAAGTAGAAGTAGTAGAAGTAGTAGAAGTAGTAGTAGTAGTAGAAATAGTAGAAGTGGAAGTAGAAGAAGTAGAAGTAGTAGAAGTAGAAGTAGGTTAAGTAGTAGAAGTAGTAGAAGTAGTAGAAGTAGAAATAGTAGAAGTAGTAGAAGTAGTAGAAGTAGTAGTAGAAGTAGTAGAAGTAGTAGTAGAAGTAGTAGAAGTAGTAGAAGTAGAAGTAGTAGAAGTAGTAGAAGTAGAAGTAGTAGAAGAAGTAGAAGTAGAAGTAGTAGAAGTAGTAGAAGTAGAAGTAGTAGAAGTAGTAGTTGAAGTAGAAGTAGAAGTAGTAGTAGAAGTAGTAGTAGTAGAAGTAGTAGAAGTAGAAGTAGAAGTAGTTGAAATAGAAGTAGAAGTAGAAGTAGTAGAAGTAGAAGTAGTAGAAGTAGAAGTATAAGTAGTAGAAGTAGAAGTAGTAGAAGTAGTAGAAGTAGAATTAGAAGTAGTAGAAGTAGAAGTAGTAGAAGTAGAAGAAGAAGAAGTAGTAGACGTAGTAGAAGTAGAAGTAGTAGAAGTAGTAGAAGTAGTTGAAATAGAAGTAGTAGAAGTAGAAGTAGTAGAAGTAGAAGTAGTAGAAGAATTAGTAGAAGTAGTAGAAGTAGAAGTATTAGAAGTAGAAGTAGAAGTATTAGAAGTAGAAGTAGAAGTATTAGAAGTATTAAAAGTAGAAGTAGTAGAAGTAGTAAAAGTAGAAATAGTAGAAGTAAAGGTAGTAGAAGTAGAAGAAGTAGAAGTAGTAGAAGTAGTAAAAGTAGAAGAAGTAGAAGAAGTAGAAGAAGTAGAAGTAGTAGAAGTAGAAGAAGTAGAAGTAGAAGTAGTAGAAGTAGAAGTAGTAGAAGTAGTAGAAGCAGAAGTAGTAGAAGTGGAAGTAGAAGTAGTTGAAGTAGAAATAGTAGAAGTAGTATAAGTAGTATAAGTAGTAGAAGTAGTAGAAGTAGAAGTAGTATAAGTAGTAGAAGTAGTAGAAGTAGAAGTAGTAGAAGTAGTAGAAGTAGAAGTAGTAGAAGTAGAAGTAGTAGAAGTTGAAGTAGTTGAAGTAGAAGTAGAAGTATTAGAAGTAGTAGTAGAAGTAGAAGTAGTAGAAGTAGTAGAAGTAGCAGTAGAAGTAGTAGTAGGAGAAGTAGTAGTAGTAGAAGTAATAGAAGTGGAAGTAGAAGAAGTAGAAGTAGAAGTAGTAGAAGTAGAAGTAGTATAAGTAGTATAAGTAGTATAAGTAGTAGAAGTAGAAGTAGTATAAGTAGTAGAAGTAGTAGAAGTAGAAGTAGTAGAAGTATTAGAAGTAGAAGTAGTAGAAGTAGAAGTAGTAGAAGTAGAAGTAGAAGTAGTAGAAGTAGTAGTAGAAGTAGAAGTAGTAGAAGTAGTAGAAGTAGTAGAAGTAGTAGAAGTTGAAATAGAATTAGAAGTAGTAGAAGAAGTAGAAGTAGAAGTAGTAGAATTAGTAGAAGTAGAAGTAGTAGAAGTAGTAGTAGAAGTAGAAGTAGTAGAAGTAGAAGTAGTTGAAATAGAAGTAGAAGTAGTAGAAGGAGTAGAAGTAGTAGAAGTAGAAGTAGTAGAAGTAGTAGTATAAGTAGAAGAAGTTGAAGTAGAAGTAGTAGAAGTAGTAGTAGTAGAAGTAGTAGAAGTAGAAGTAGCTGAAATAAAAGTAGAAGTAGTAGAAGTAGAAGTAGAAGTAGTAGAAAAAGAAGTAGTAGAAGTAGCAGAAGTAGAATTATTAGAAGTACTAGAAGTAGAAGTAGTAGAAGTAGAAGTAGAAGTAGTAGAAGTAGAAGTAGTAGAAGTAGAAGTAGTAGAAGTAGTAGAAGAAGCAGAAGTAGTTGAAGTAGAAGTAGTAGAAGTAGTTTTAGTAGAAGTAGAAGTTGTAGAAGTAGTATTAGAAGTAGAAGTAGAAGTATTAGAAGTAGATGTAGAAGTATTAGAAGTAGAAGTATTAGAAGTAGTAGAAGTAGTAGAAGTAGAAGTAGTAGAAGTAGAAAAAGTAGTAGTAGAAGTAGAAGTAGAAGTAGTAGAAGTAGAAGTAGCAGAAGTAGTAGAAGTAGAAGTAGTAGAAGTAGTTGAAATAGAAGTAGTAGAAATAGAGGTAGTAGAAGTAGTAGAAGTAGAAGTAGTAGAAGTAGTAGAAGTAGAAGTAGAAGTAGTAGAAGTAGTTGAAATAGAAGTAGAAGTAGTAGAAGAAGTAGAAGTAGTAGAAGTAGTAGAAGAAGTAGAAGTAGTAGAAGTAGTAGTAGAAGTAGTAGAAGTAGTAGAAATAGAAGTAGAAGTAGTAGAAGAAGAAGTAGAAGTAGTAGAAGTAGTAGAAGTAGAAGTAGTAGAAGTAGAAGCAGTAGAAGTAGAAGAAGTAGAAGTAGTTGAAGTAGAAAAAGTAGAAGTAGAAGAAGTAGAAGTAGTAGAAGTAGTAGAAGTAGTAGTAGTAGAAGTAGTAGAAGTGGAAGTAGAAGTAGAAGAAGTAGAAGTAGTAGAAGTAGAAGTAGTAGAAGTAGTAGAAGTAGTAGAAGTCGTAGTAGTAAAAGTAGAAGTAGTAGAAGTAGTAGAAGTAGTAGAAGTAGAAGTAGTAGAAGTAGTAGAAGTAGAAGTAGTTGAAGAAGTAGAAGTAGTAGAAGTAGAAGTAGTTGAAGTAGAAGTAGAAGTAGTAGAAGTAGAAGAAGTAGAAGTAGTAGAAGTGGTAGAAGTAGAAGTAGAAGAAGTATAAGTAGTAGAAGTAGAAGTAGTAAAAGTAGAAGTAGTAGAAGTAGAAGTAGTAGAAGTAGTAGAATTAGAAGTAGTAGAAGTAGAAGTAGTAAAAGTAGTAGAAGTAGTAGAAGTAGAAGTAGTAGAAGTAGTAGAAGTAGAAGTAGTTGAAGTAGAAGTAGTAGAAGTAGAAGCAGTTGAAGTAGAAGTAGAAGTAGTAGAAGTAGTAGTAGAAGTAGTAGTAGAAGTATTAGAAGTAGAAGCAGAAGAAGAAGTATTAGAAGTAGAAGTATTAGAAGTAGAAGTAGAAAAAGTAGTAGTAGAAGTAGAAGTAGTAGAAGTAGAAGTAGTAGAAGTAGAAGTAGAAGAAGAAAAAGTAGAAGTAGTAGAAGTAGTAGAAGTAGTAGTAGTAGAAGTAGTAGAAGTGGAAGTAGAAGAAGTAGAAGTAGTAGAAGTAGAAGTAGGATAAGTAGTAGAAGTAGTAGAAGTAGAAGTAGTATAAGTAGTAGAAGTAGTAGAAGAAGAATTAGTATAAGTAGTAGAAGTAGTAGATGTAGAAGTAGTAGAAGTAGAAGTAGTTGAAGTAGAAGTAGTTGAAGTAGAAGTAGTAGAAGTAGTAGTAGAAGTAGAAGTCGTAGAAGTAGTAGAAGTAGAAGTAGTAGAAGTAGTAGTTGAAGTAGAAGTAGAAGTAGTAGTAGAAGTAGTAGTAGTAGAAGTAGTAGAAGTAGAAGTAGAAGTAGTTGAAATAGAAGTAGAAGTAGAAACAGTAGAAGTAGTAGAAGTAGAAGTAGTAGAAGTAGAAGTATAAGTAGTAGAAGTAGCAGTAGTACAAGTAGTAGAAGTAGAAGTAGAAGTAGTAGAAGGAGAAGTAGTAGAAGTAGAAGAAGTAGAAGTAGTAGACGTAGTAGAAGTAGAAGTAGTAGAAGTAGAAGAAGCAGAAGTAGAAGAAGTAGAAGTAGTAGAAGTAGAATAAGTAGAAGTAGTAGAAGTAGTAGAAGTAGAAGCAGTAGAAGCAGAAGTAGAAGTAGAAGTAGTAGAATTAGAAGTAGAAGTAGTAGAAGTAGAAGTAGAAGTAGTTGAAATAGAAGTAGTAGAAGTAGTAGAAGTAGTAGAAGTAGTAGAAGTAGTAGAAGTAGCAGTAGAAGGAGTAGAAGTAGAAGTAGTAGAAGTAGAAATAGTAGAAGTAGAAGTAGAAGAAGAAGTAGAAGTGGTTGAAGTAGAAGTAGAAGTAGAAGCAGTAGAAGTAGTAGAAGTAGTAGAAGTAGAAGTAGAAGTAGAAGCAGTAGAAGTAGTAGAAGTAGTAGTATTAGATGTAGAAGAAGTAGAAGTAGTTGAAATAGAAGTAGTAGAAGTAGAAGTAGTAGAAGTAGTAGAAGTAGAAGAAGTAGAAGTAGTAGAAGTAGTAGAAGTAGTAGTAGAAGCAGTTGAAGTAGAAGTAGAAGTTGTAGAAGTAGTAGTAGAAGTAGAAGTAGTAGAAGTAGAAGTAGTAGAAGTAGTAGAAGTAGTAGAAGTAATTGAAATAGAAGTAGACGTAGAAGTAGTAGAAGGAGTAGAAGTAGTAGAAGTAGAAGTAGTAGAAGTAGTAGTAGAAGTATATGTAGTTGAAGTAGTAGAAGTAGTTGTAGAAGTAGTAGAAATAGAAGTAGCTGAAATAGAAGTAGAAGTAGTAGAAGTAGAAGTAGTAGAAGTAGAAGCAGTAGAAGTAGATGTAGAGCAAGTAGAAGTAGAAGTAATAGAAGTAGTAGAAGTAGAAGTAGTAGAAGTAGTAGAAGTAGAAGAAGTAGAAGTAGCAAAAGTAGAAGTAGTAAAAGTAGAAGTAGTAGAAGAAGAAGTAGAAGTAGTAAAAGTAGTAGAAGTAGAAGTAGTAAAAGTAGTAGAAGTAGAAGTAGTAGAAGTAGAAGTAGTAGAAGTAGTAGAAGTAGGAGAAGTAGAATTAGTTGAAGTAGAAGTAGTAGAAGTAGTAGTACTAGAAGTAGAAGTATTAGAAGTAGAAGTATTAGAAGTAGAAGTATTAGAAGAAGAAGTAGTAGAAGTAGAAGTAGTAGAAGTAGAAGTAGAAGTAGTAGAAGTAGAAGTAGTAGAAGTAGTAGAAGTAGAAGTAGAAGTAGAAAAAGTAGAAGTAGTAAAAGTAGAAATAGTAGAAGTAGTAGAAGTAGAAGTAGTTGAAATAGAAGTAGCACAAATAGAAGTAGTATAAGTAGTAGAAGAAGTAAAAGTAGTAGAAGTAGTAGAAGTAGTAGAAGTAGAAGTAGTTGAAACAGAAGTAGAAGTAGTAGAAGAAGTAGAAGTAGTAGAAGTAGTAGTAGAAGTAGTAGAAGTAGTAGTAGAAGTAGTAGAAGTAGAAGTAGTTGAAATAGAAGTAGAAGTAGTAGAAGTAGAAGTAGTAGAAGTAGTAGAAGTAGAAGTAGTAGAAGTAGAAGTTGTAGAAGTAGTAGAAGTAGAAGTAGAAGTAGAAGTAGTAGAAGTAGAAGTAGAAGTAGAAGTAGTAGAAGTAGAAGTAGAAGTAGTAGAAGTAGAAGTAGTAGAAGTAGAAGTAGTAGTAGTAGAAGTAGTAGAAGTATAAGTAGTAGAAGTAGAAGAAGTAGAAGTAGTAGAAGTAGTAAAAGTAGAAGTAGTAGAAGTAGTAGAAGTAGAAGTAGTAGAAGTAGTTGACGTAGAAGTAGTAGACGTAGAAGTAGTTGAAGTAGAAGTAGAAGTAGTATTATTAGTAGAAGTAGTTGAAGTAGAAGTAGGAGCAGTAGAAGTAGTTGAAGTAGAAGTAGAAGTAGTAGAAGTAGTAGTAGTAGAAGTAGAAGTATTAGAAGTAGAAGTAGAAGTATTAGAAGTAGAAGTAGTAGAAGTAGAAGTAGAAAAAGTAGTAGTAGAAGTAGATGTAGTAGAAGTAGAAGTAGTAGAAGTAGAAGTAGTAGAAGTAGAAGTAGTAGAAGTAGTAGAACTAGAAGTAGTTGAAATAGAAGTAGCACAAATAGAAGTAGTATAAGTAGTAGAAGAAGTTGAAGTAGTAGTAGAAGTAGTAGAAGTAGAAGTAGTTGAAATAGAAGTAAAAGTAAAAGTAGTAGAAGAAGTAGAAGTAGTAGAAGTAGTAGTAGAAGTAGTAGTAGTAGAAGTAGTAGAAGTAGAAGTAGTTGAAATAGAAGTAGAAGTAGTAGAAGTAGAAGTAGAAGTAGTAGAAGTAGTAGAAGTAAAAGTAGTAGAAGTAGAAGTAGTAGAAGTAGAAGTAGTAGAAGCAGTAGAAGTAGAAGTAGAAATAGTAGAAGTAGTAGAAATAGTAGAAGTAGAAGTAGTAGAAGTAGAAGAAGTAGAAGTAGTAGAAGTAGAAGTAGTAAAAGTAGAAGTAGTAGAAGTAGAAGTAGTAGAAGTAGTAGAAGTAGTAGAATTAGAAGAAGTAGAAGTAGTAAAAGTAGAAGTAGTAGAAGTAGAAGTAGTAGAAGTAGTAGAAGTAGTAGAAGTTGTTGAAGGAGAAATAGAAGTAGTAGAAGTAGTAGTAGATGTAGTAGAAGTATTAGAAGTAGAAGTAGAAGTAGAAAAAGTTGTAGTAAAAGTAGAAGTAGTAGAAGTAGAAGTAGTAGAAGTAGTAGAAATAGAAGTAGTAGAAGTAGAAGTAGAAAAAGTAGAAGTAGTAGAAGTAGAAGTAGTAGAAGTAGTAGAAGTAGAAGTAGTTGAAATAGAAGTAGTAGAAGTAGAAGTAGTAGAAGTAGAAGTAGTAGTAGTAGTAGAAGTAGTAGAAGTAGAAGTAGTAGAAGTAGAAGTAGAAGTAGTAAAAGTAGTAGAAGTAGTAGAAGTAGAAGTAGTTGAAGTAGAAGTAGAAGTAGTAGAAGTAGTAGTAGAAGTAGAAGTAGTAGAAGTAGTAGAAGTAGAAGTAGTAGAAGTAGTAGAAGTAGAAGTAGTTGAAATATAAGTAAAATTAGAAGTAGTAGAAGAAGTAGAAGTAGAAGTAGTAGAAGTAGTAGAAGTAGAAGTAGTAGAAGTAGTAGTAGAAGTAGAAGTAGTAGAAGTAGTAGTAGAATTAGTAGTAGTAGAAGTAGTAGAAGTGGAAGTAGTTGAAGTAGAAGTAGAAGTATTAGAAATAGTAGAAGTATAAGTAGAAGTAGAAGTAGTAGAAGTAGAAGTAGAAGTAGTAGAAGTAGAAGTAGTAGAAGTAGTAGAAGTAGAAGTAGTAGAAGTAGAAGTAGTAGAAGTAGAAAAAGTAGTAGTAGAAGTAGAAGTAGTAGAAGTAGAAGTAGTAGAAGTAGAAGTAGTTGAAGTAGTAGAAGTAGAAGTAGTAGAAGTAGAAGTAGAAGTAGTAGAAGTACAAGTAGTAGAAGTAGTAGAAGTAGTAGAAGTAGAAGTAGTAGAAGTAGAAGTAGTAGAAGAAGTAGAAGTAGTAGAAGAAGTAGAAGTAGAAGTACTAGAAGTAGTAGAAGTAGAAGTAGTTGAAGTAGAAGTAGTAGTAGTAGAAGTAGTAGAAGTAGAAGTAGTTGAAATAGAAGTAGAAGTAGAAGTAGTAGAAGTAGAAGTAGAAGTAGTAGAAGTAGTAGAAGTAGAAGTAGTAGAAGTAGAAGTAGTAGAAGAAGTAGAAGTAGAAGTAGAAGTTGAAGTAGAAGTAGTAGAAGTAGAAGTAGTAGAAGTAGAAGTAGTAGAAGTAGTAGAAGTAGTAGAAGTAGAAGTAGTAGAAGAAGTAGAAGTAGTAGAAGAAGTAGAAGTAGAAGTACTAGAAGTAGTAGAAGTAGAAGTAGTTGAAGTAGAAGTAGAAGTAGTAGTAGTAGAAGTAGTAGAAGTAGAAGTAGTTGAAATAGAAGTAGAAGTAGTAGTAGAAGTAGAAGTAGAAGTAGTAGAAGTAGTAGAAGAAGAAGTAGTAGAAGTAGAAGTAGTAGAAGAAGTAGAAGTAGAAGTAGAAGTAGTAGAAGTAGAAGTTGAAGTAGAAGTAGTAGAAGTAGAAGTAGAAGTAGTAAAAGTAGAAGTAGTAGAAGTAGAAGAAGTAGAAGTTTTAGTAGAAGTAGTAGAAGTAGAAGTAGTAGAAGTAGAAGTAGAAGTAGTAGAAGTAGTAGAAGTAGTAGTAGTAGAAGTAGTAGAAGTAGTAGAAGTAGAAGAAGTAGTAGAAGTAGAAGTAGAAGTAGTAAAAGTAGAAGTAGTAGAAGTAGTAGAAGTAGTAGAAGTAGAAGTAGAAGTAGAAGTAGTAGAAGTAGTAGAAGTAGTAGTAGTAGAAGTAGTAGAAGTAGTAGAAGTAGAAGAAGTAGAAGTAGAAGTAGTAGAAGTAGAAGTAGTAGAAGTAGAAGAAGTAGAAGTTGAAGTAGAAGTAGTAGAAGTAGTAGAAGTAGAAGTAGTAGAAGTAGAAGTAGTAGAAGAATTAGAAGTAGAAGTTGAAGTAGAAGTAGTAGAAGTAGAAGTAGTAGAAGTAGAAGTAGTAGAAGTAGTAGAAGTAGTAGAAGTAGAAGTAGTAGAAGAAGTAGAAGTAGTAGAAGAAGTAGAAGTAGAAGTACTAGAAGTAGTAGAAGTAGAAGTAGTTGAAGTAGAAGTAGAAGTAGTAGTAGTAGAAGTAGTAGAAGTAAAAGTAGTTGAAATAGAAGTAGAAATAGTAGTAGAAGTAGAAGTAGAAGTAGTAGAAGTAGTAGAAGTAGAAGTAGTAGAAGTAGAAGTAGTAGAAGAAGTAGAAGTAGAAGTAGAAGTAGTAGAAGTAGAAGTTGAAGTAGAAGTAGTAGAAGTAGAAGTAGAAGTAGTAGAAGTAGAAGTAGTAGAAGTAGAAGAAGTAGAAGTTTTAGTAGAAGTAGTAGAAGTAGAAGTAGTAGAAGTAGAAGTAGAAGTAGTAGAAGTAGTAGAAGTAGTAGTAGTAGAAGTAGTAGAAGTAGTAGAAGTAGAAGAAGTAGTAGAAGTAGAAGTAGTAAAAGTAGAAGTAGTAGAAGTAGTAGAAGTAGTAGAAGTAGAAGTAGAAGTAGAAGTAGTAGAAGTAGTAGAAGTAGTAGTAGTAGAAGTAGTAGAAGTAGTAGAAGTAGAAGAAGTAGAAGTAGAAGTAGTAGAAGTAGAAGTAGTAGAAGTAGAAGAAGTAGAAGTTGAAGTAGAAGTAGTAGAAGTAGAAGTAGTAGAAGTAGAAGTAGAAGTAGTAGAAGTAGTAGTAGTAGAAGTAGTAGAAGTAGTAGAAGTAGTAGAAATTGAAGTAGAAGTAGTAGAAGTAGAAGAAGTAGAAGTAGTAGAAGTAGTAGAAGTAGAAGTAGTAGAAGTAGAAGAAGTAGAAGTAGTAGAAGTAGAAGAAGAAGTAGAAGTAGTAGAAGTAGAAGTAGTAGAAGTAGTAGAAGTAGAAGTAGTAGAAGTAGTAGTAGTAGAAGTAGTAGTAGCAGAAGTTGTAGAAGTAGAAGTAGAAGTAGAAGAAGTAGAAGAAGCAGAAGTAGAGGTAGTTGTAGTAGAATAAGTAGAAGTAGAAATAGTAGATGAAGTAGAAGTAGTAGTAGAAGTAGAAGAAGTAGTAGAAGTAGAAGTAGTAGAAGAAATAGAAGTAGTAGAAGTAGTAGAAGTAGAAGTAGTAGAAGTAGTAGAAATATTAGAAGTGGAAAGTAGTTGAAGTAGAAGTAGTAGAAGTAGAAGTAGTTGAAGTAGAAGTAGTAGAAGTAGTAGAAGTAGTAGTAGAAGTAGTAGAAGTAGAAGTAGTAGAAGTAGAAGTAGGAGTAGTAGAAGTAGAAGTAGTAGAAGTAGTAGAAGTTGAGGTAGAAGTAGTAGAAGTAGTAGAAGTAGAAGTTGTAGAAGTAGTTGAAGTAGAAGTTGTAGAAGTAGTTGAAGTAGAAGTAGTTGAAGCAGAAGTAGTTGAAGTAGAAGTAGTTGAAGTAAAAGTAGTTGAAGTAGAAGTAGAAGTAGTAGAAGAAGTAGTAGAAGTAGTAGAAGTAGAAGTAGTAGTAGTAGAAGTAGTAGAAGTAGTAGAAGAAGTAGTAGAAGTAGTAGAAGTAGAAGAAGTAGTAGAAGTAGAAGTAGTAGAAGAAGAAGTAGAAGAAGTAGAAGTAGAAGTAGTAGAAGTAGTAGAAGTAGAAGAAGTAGAAGTAGTAGAAGTAGAAGTAGTAGAAGTAGAAGTATTAGACGTAGAAGAAGTAGAAGTAGAGGTAGTTGTAGTAGAAGTAGTAGAAGTAGAAATATTAGAAGAAGTAGAAGAAGTAGAAGTAGTAGATGTAGAAGTAGACGAAGTAGTAGATGTAGAAGTAGTAGAAATAGAAGTAGTAGAAGAAATAGAAGTAGTAGAAGTAGTAGAAGTAGAAGTAGTAGAAGTAGTATAAGTAGAAGAAGTAGAAGTAGTAGTAGTAGAAGTAGTAGAAGTAGAAGTAGTAGAAGAAGTAGTAGAAGTTGAAGTAGAAGAAGTAGAAGACGTAGAAGTAGTAGAAGAAGTAGAAGTAGAAGTAGTAGAAGTAGAAGTAGTAGTAGAAGTAGTAGAAGTAGTAGAAGTAGAAGTAGTAGAAGTAGAAGAAGTAGTAGAAGTAGTAGAAGTAGAAGTAGAAGTAGAAGAAGAAGTAGAAGAAGTAGTAGAAGTAGAAGTAGTAGAAGAAGTAGAAGTAGAAATAGAAGTAGTAGATAGAGTTGAGCGAAATGGGTCAAAAAATTTAAACAGTCACCGACTTTTGGCAAAGTCGGGTTTCATGAAACGAAACCCGACCCTAGGATGAGGTCGGCCACAAGGTCGGCGACTCAAGCGCCAAAGTCGCGCTTCAAAAGTTTGTTTTGCACTCTTTTTCAGCCAATCAGGATCCACGGACATTGTGGGCAACGTGATGACATAGGCAGGGGTCACCACCATCTTTCAGAAGGGCATGCAAGGGATTGGCTTGCTTTGGTGGGCGTCACAGGGGGTATAAAAGGGCGTGCACGCCGACCGCCATGTTACTCATGCTGATCTCAGAATAGGGAGAGCTGCTGCTGCTGATGATTTTGTAGGGAGAGGGTTTGGCAGGGATGAAAACACCAAAAACTGCTTCTGCTGCTAGCGATTTTGCCTGTACAACACACCAGTCACTGTGTGTGCAGTGCAAGTGGAGGCTATATTTTGCTGGATCAGTGGTGTTGGTTGTTAGGCTGCCTTCTAAGGCTTCCTGACGGCTGCATTGCTGTTTACCCACTGCTCTGCAAACTGCTTTTTTAAAAGCAATCCCAATTTTTTTTTTTGTCCTGGTGAGGTACTGAGCGTGCATTTTTTCACACCATACAGCGGTGCATACTCCCACCTTCCCAACCACCGCCTCATTATTGACATTGCAACAAGGTGGAACTCCACCCTGCACATGGTTGAGCGGCTGTGCGGGCAGAGGCAGGCCATAATGCATTGAAACCGGGAACATTGGCCCACATGTCAGATTATGCCTTGCAGATCCTAAAAAGGGACCCACGCATTGCCAAAATGATGAACGATGACGACTACTGCTTGGCCAGCATCCTGGATCCACGCTATAAAGGCAAATTACAAAACATCATGCCACATGAGAACCTTGACCTAATATTGGCTACTAAACAAGCAACTCTGGTTAACCGGTGGGTTGAGGCATTCCCAGCACACAGCAGCGGTGATGGTTCTCACACGAGCAAAACGGGCCGGGGGCAGCTTGGTAGAGGTGTTCGTGGTGCACACAGCAGAAGTGGCATTGGAGACAGGGGTTTCATGACAATGTTGTGGACTGATTTTTCACGGACCGCTCACACAACTGTTAATACAGCATCGATGGAAAGTTACAGGAGACAGCAGTTGTCAACTATGGTTAACAATGACTTTTCCTCCCATATCGATGTTCTCCCGCACAGGTCATTCCCCTTTGAGTATTGGGCCGCTAAACTGGACACCTGGCCTGAATTGGCACAATATGCCTTACAGGAGCTCGCTTGCCCAGCTGCAAGTGTGCTATCGGAAAGAGTCTTCAGTGCAGCTGGATCAATCCTGACAGAAAAAAGGACCCGTCTGTCAACCCAAAATGTGGATGATCTAACCTTCATTAAAATGAACCATGCATGGGTTTCCAAGGATTTTGTCCCACCTTCCCTTGATGACACATAGGTTGCCAGAAAAATGGCTTGCTTCGGTCCTCCTCCTATTCCGCGAACTTGACCTATTTCGCCTTTAGCAGCAGCTGAATGACCCACATCTACATATGCCACTTTGTAAACCTCCCTAAGTGGGCGGCCCCCCCCATGGCCGGGGTCACCACCTAGCGCACAAAACCGTGCAAGTGCCGTTGCCCTGGACAGGTGGGTAGGCCGACTTTTGGGCACGGGCACTGGCATAGGGTCCCTCATAGTGCAATCAAGTGTCTCTGACACTGGTGGTGCACACCCAACGTCAGACACACCGCCATACTATGAGGGGCCCAGTGCCAGTACCGACGCCCACGAGTGTGCCCCCCTTGCTTGGGCAGGGCCCCAGCATTTGCAATGTTTACCTCTCCCTGCTCCTCCGCTGTGTAGTCTGGGCTGTCAAATCCTTCACTGGGACTGCCACTACAAATTGATTGAACTGAAAGATGATGGTTAAGATGTAGCTATGCCCTATCCTGCTGGCCGGGCTCTAGCTCCAGATGATCAGTGGCGTCCATTTCTTATGGACGTCGACTCACAATTACATGCAGTGGTGGTTTATCATCAGCTTTCACAGTTTTCCTACTCACAAACGTGTGACATTCCGGTGCACATTTCAAAATGTGCCCTCTCATGCCAATCAAATAGAATTGCCTTCGGCCTGTGGCTTCTGTCTTTTGCACTCCAAAGTTACGTGACAGATCATGATAGCCAGTGAGCACCATGTTTACATCGCTCCCTGTGATAAAAATTGGATTGAGATGAGTAACAGTGATGGAATCAACAGACGTGCGATACAGCAAGACTTTATTCACAAAAAAATGTTTTCACTGTCTCAACACACAAATTAATTGAGGGTCAGCATCGCCTATGAAAATTGTGACGGAAGTTTTTCCCGTGAATAATAATTCCTAGATTTCTGCAATCAATAGCCTTTATGTCACTAATTGTATGCATCTCATTTCCTATTGTGGAGAGGCTGGACTGTATTACTGAGACAGAAATATATATGAAGATTTAAAAATAACACCAAAAGTATATAGTTGTGTACGCCTCAAATGCATTTCCTTTTTTCCACTTTTTAGATTGCTGTGTAATCCATACTGGGAACACGGAGATTTTACATGTTTAAACTATGCTATATTTACCTGCTATCCAGTGATAAAGTACCCTTTCTCAACTTTGTACAATCTGGTCAAATCCATACTGGGCCTGAGAACATCTGAGTCTGCCTCCTGATCTATAGACATATATTTTTAATGTGTAAACTAGGCTACATATATACGTGTTATCCAGTGAAACTGTACCCTTTATCAACTTTCTACAATGTTGTTGAATCCATACTGGGCCTGAGAACGGCTGCCGAGCTGTTAAGCAAGCTACAGCACCTGTGGTTTGGACACGTAATTTTTTCAGGAATGACGGTTAGGCCTAACTCCGGAATTGTGGTTGACCTGAACTTACTGGGAAATCATCGTTCGCGGGGAATAATCTGAATCCCAGATCCCCATCACTAATGGAGTTCAGCAGGTTATCTGCACCTGTAAGCGACAAAAGCTGGTCCTTTCAGTGTAGCGTGCATGCAGCCCCGGACATGTACTGGAATGCTAGACCTGTTATTGCTCGATCTCACGTGCCACAGCCTCACGTATCCCTCTAGTAAGCTTGACGCGTACCGTGGAGCCATGCCGGAGTCTCGGTCGTTAACGGAATAAAGCTGAGAAATCGGTAGCACAACTACAAACGGACATACCACACCACACACAGAATCGACAAAGCTTGCAATCTGTCCATCTTTTCTGTAGCTTGTATGGTAGTGGTTTCCTGGGTGCAGTCCAATTAAGCCACAGGCTCCACTCCTGGTGGTGCCCTTTTAGACATTCCTTAAAGGTTCAACTTTGCAATCATACTGCCCCCGGAAACCAAAAACTTTGCCTTCAGGGACGCTGTTTGGAGGTTCGTGGGAATAACGCCACCCGATCAGCAGTCAGCATATGGGTCGCCCTCCCAGGGCTGTGGGGTACTCGGTACCGGGCCGGTGTCAGTGGGATGTGTCACAGCAGCGGTGACCCGGACGGTGGCCCTGGGCACCCATGTAAATGGCGTGGTATAATGGTAAAGAGTTTATATAGATAGTTTGACACCTCCTGTGGTGTTCGGCAACCTAGATGTTAGGCCGACGCTGCATGCAGATCCTCTGGGACTGATGGTGTTGTGCAGCAAAGATGGTGAAGCTCCCCACAGGTGGAGCTGGAGTCCCAGGGAAGTGTAGATGTAGCGATGGGGGAAAGGCACAGGTGGTGTAGGTGCTGGTACCCAGATGTAGCGGTGCTGGAATAACTGTAGGACACCAGAGCGTGCAGTTCCAAAGCTTTACTCACATTCTGCAGGTTACACAGATGCCTGCCTCCGTGCTGTGTCCTCCGGGTCAGGACCTCTGCCAACCTCCGGGACCAGAATGGAAAGCTCCCTTCCAACACTCCGCCAACATGTGCCTTCCTGTACGTCTCCTTTCTAGCGCTTGTGGGGGAAGCACTCACAGGACCGTGGTTCACTGAAACGCCTCCTGTCTAACAGCTGTTCCTCAGACTTTACTTGTATGGCAGACAGCTGTAGCCTTTTCCTTCTGCCTCGCACACGTCGATGCTGGGGCCTCCGAGTCTTAGTTGGGTACAGAGCATTTATAGCTGCTACTTCCCCCGGTTTCTGCTGCAGGAACGTCAGTGTCCCTACAAACTCGGAGACCGGAATCCGGACCATGCGCTCCAGCTAGGAGTGAGCCTTAACTCTGCTCATCCTCCAGCTCCCCTTCTCACGTCCACACACTTCCCCTTCCCTGCACAGAGTGCCCTAACTTACCTCCTCCCGACCACAGAGAGCAGCTCCTCAGCAGTCAGGTTCAGAGGTCTCCCTGCTGGCCTGGAGTGGGAAATGTGTTGTGTGTTGGTTTCACTGCTAGAGAGATCCTTCGTTGCTCCCAAGCTTGACAACACACTCCCTAGGAGGAAGGCAATGCCACAGCGGCGACCATACTCTTGGGGACGCCACAAGTGCACTGAGGCCCAGCCACTGCTGGATGATGCTGCTGGTACATTGACCCAGACCACTACATTCCCCTCGCACTCTACACAGCCAGAATCTGACCCAGAGGAAACTCAGGTTCCCCTTCCCGCATACTATACAACCTTACACGGTGACAAAGAGGAAGGTGCAGATGAAAGTGCAGGTTCCTTGAGCAGGTGGGGGGCATACTCACGGGCGATGGCACTGGCACAGGGCACCGCATAGTACGCAAAAGTGTCTCTGCCGGTGGGAGGGCCTAAACAGCCAAGTGCAGTGAGATGGAAGATGGGGACGACAAGGAGTTCAGAGTAGTGCAGGGATTCCCTAGCAAGGAGACATGTAATTGTTTTCAATGTTGGGACAGCAATTTTTGGAGAGCACTATACTCTGGTGAATGATATATGGGGCCCACCATACACTGGAGCATTCCAAAGGTGGACATTAGACACTGGAGCAGCATTTACAGGGCCCATTATACACTAGAGCAGTAGAAATGGGGCCCATTATATATGGAGCATTATTTGGGCCCATAAGACAGTGGAGTTTTATCCATTGGGACCAACATATACTGTAGCATTATGTGGAGCTCATCATATACGGTTTGAAACATTATATGGGAGTAATGATTCCGTATGGAGAAATATATGGGCCTCATTACTCTGTATAGCGCACTAAGCGCTGGCCATAATACTGTATGGAGTTATATACTGTCCGATTTTGGAGGTATTGGAGAATTTAAAAAGGATATCAGTCATGAGATGTAAGAAGTGAAGTATTTTTCATTGTACTATACTGCTATTTCTCTGCCATATCGGAACATCATGAGTTGTGGTATGTGTTAAAGGGGCACTCTTTGGCCCTGGGCCCACGAAAACCTGGAGCCAGCCCTCCCCCCCACAACTGTAGCCAAATAACCCCCATTTTTCAGTGCGTAACTAGTATTATGAAGTTAATTAAGGTTGACAAGCTTCAGTAACAAGAATTTATGCTTTTGGCATTCAAATGGGCACTGTTGGTGTGTTTCCTGTCCTCCTCTCACTGCCGACTTTAATTCTCCATTGACTTACATTGGGTTTCGTGTTTCGGGACGACCCCGACTTTTCCCTATAGTCGGCCGATTTTGCTCGACCCAACTTTTGGAAAAGTCGGGTTTCATGAAACGAAACTCGACCCTAAAAAAACAAAAGTCGCTCAACACTCCTCATTAAGAAACCCCTACCCTTGGTACGCATGTATTGGGCAGCCTAGCCTGCTAGCGCCCAGGTTTAGGCGTAGGTAGGTCTGAGATTGAGTCAGGCATCAGGCCTCACCAGGGACTTGGCACGCTTCAGTGCACGTGCTCCATAGCCAGCGTCTATAGCGGTGCTCATGGCAGCGATGCCGCGCGTTCAGTGGGCCTAGAAGGACTCTAACCCCGTGTCCTTGGGGTAGAGTTCTGTGTCCGTACACTGTGTGCTCTTTTAGCCGAGCTCTGTGAGCACAAACAGGCTCCGGCGTTTATGTTCAGCGGTAGTGCGGCTCTGTGAAGCAACAGAGTCCGCCCCTGTACACACTGGGTGACGTTAACCCGCGTGTGTTCTTATAGTATACCGCCATATAGCATCTGCCATTACTGAGCAGCAGGTTACCACCCCTGCACGGTGGACCCCAGGCTGCGAACGCACCTTATTACCATCTTTATTATTTGGTGCGTTCCGCCAGCCCTAACATTATCCTAGCGCCAGGGTCTGGCTAGTAATGGCAGACGAACAGCGACTGCTGCAGTATATCCGGCAGCTGCAGGGCAGGTTGGCGGCTCTTGAGCGTTCAGCCTCAGCTGCAGATGTTACTGCGGTCGCTGTTCGGGCAGCCACAGAGACTGTCTCCCATGTGACCTCAGCCATCCCTGCACCTACTTTGTCCCGCCTCCCGCTGCCTGAGAAGTTCTTGGGTGATGAGAGCTTCTTGTAGGGGTTTCGTAAGCCAGTGCTCTATACAGCTGGAGCTGCTGGCCGCACGATTCCCCTCTGAGCGGGCTAAAGTGGGATTTATTATTTCCCTCTTATCGGGCAGGGCTTTGGAGTGGGCCACACCGCTGTGGGAGCGTGGTGATCATGTGGTGCAGAGTTTCTCGCGGTTCTTGGACACTCTGAAGCAGGTCTTCCTGGGACCATGAGTCACCCATGACACCTGGCTCCAGCTGCTGGCATTGTCACAGGGCTCGTCCATTGTCAGCCATTTTGCCATTCAGTTCTGGACGCTGGCCTCTGAGTTAGAGTGGCCAGATAAGGTCTTCATTCCGGCATTCTGGAGAGGTTTGGCTGGCCATGTGAAGGATGCTCTGGCCACCAGGGAGATTCCCACTACACTGGAGGAGCTTATCACTGTCTCCACCCGTATAGATCTTCGCTTCGCCGAGCGAAGGTTGGAGCGGGACCAGTGTAGGCAGAGGTTTAGGTTGGCACCTAGCTTTGCTAAACCTCTGGAACCTTCTGATCGGGCGTTCGAGCGTCAGGGGGCTTCCCATGAGGGATCCAGGCCCCGGTCCGCACGAGCTCCTGTGAGCTGGTGTGTTTGCCGGCAGACCGGTCACCTTGCCAACCGGTGCCCACAGCAGCTGGAAGAATGCTCGCGCCTAGTGGCCGTAGGAGGCGGCGCACTAGAATCAGCAACGTTTTCCTCCAAGCTGTCCTTTAAGGGGACACTTGAGTTTGATTCTTCCACTCTGGCGGTGGAGGTTTGCGTGGATTCCGGGGCAGAGGGCAATTTTATGTCATCAGCCTTCGCTCAATGGCACACTATACCCCTGGTTATGATGTCTACACCAGTCACCCTCACAGATAACCCACCAGACCGTCCCCTTGTTACTCTCAGAGGCTCCATCTCATCAGGAGATGATATCCCTCCTCGTCATGCCCGAGGGTATTGACCAGGTACTTCTAGGGGTCCCCTGGTTGCGGTACCACTCCCCCATATAGAGTGGTCCTCAGGGAGGATTATTGGGTGGAGTAAATCATGTGAGGGTAGATGTCTGAGGGAGTGCATTCAGGTTGCCTCCACCGAGGTTCCCGCTGATCTCTCCTCGCTCCCCAAACACTATTGACAGTATGCAGATGTTTTCTCCAAAAAGGCGGTGGAGACCCTTCCACCGCATCGCCCCTATGACTGTCCTATTGACGTCTTGCCTGGTGCTGAGCCTCCCCGGGGTCGAGTCTATCCCCTAACTCTCCCGGAGACAGAGGCCATGTTTCAATACATCAGGGAGAATCAGGCAAGAGGATTCATTAGTAAGTCAGTGTCACCAGTGGGGGCGGGATTCCTCTTCGCCCAGAAGAAGAGTGGGGAACTACGTCCTTGCATTGATTACAGGGGTCTTAATGCCATAACCATTAAGAATAAGTATCTTCTGCCCCTGATATCAGAGCTGTTTGATAGGCTACAGGGAGCGAGGGTATTTTCCAAACTTAATCTGCGGGGGGCTTACAACCTGATTCGCATCCGTGATGGGGACGAATGGAAGATGGCATTTAACACCAGGGATGGACACTATGAATACCTGGTGATGCCCTTCGGCCTCTGTAATGCCCTGGCCGTCTTCCAAGACTTTGTGAACGATATCTTCCTGGATATGCTTACCACCTTGGTTGTAGTCTATCTGGATGATATTCTCATCTACTCTCCAGATATTGACTCCCACCGGAGAGATGTTTGCAAAGTTTTCAATCGCCTGCTGGCAAACTCCCTCTATGCCAAGTTGGAGAAGTGTGTGTTTGAGCAGGAGTCCTTGCCTTTCCTGGGTATATCATATCCACCCGGGGATTGGCCATGGATCCTGCCAAACTACAGGCGGTGATGGATTGGCAGGAACCTCATTCTCTCAAAGCGGTGCAGCGCTTTATGGGGTTCATAAATTACAATCGCCAATTCATCCCTCACTTCTCGACTTTGGTAGCACCTTTGGTAGTCCTCACCAAGACGGGTGCAAATCCCAAGTTGTGGTCAGAACTAGAGTTGAGCGAAACGGGTCGAAAAATTTCAAAAGTCACCAACTTTTGGCAAAGTCGGGTTTCATGAAACGAAACCCGACCCTAGGATGAGGTCGGCCACGAGGTCGGCGACTTACGCGCCAAAGTCGCGTTTCAAAAGTTTGTTTTGCGCTCTTTTTCAGCCAATCAGGATCCACGGACACTGTGGGCAACGTGATGACATAGCCAGGGGTCACCACCATCTTTCAGAAGGGCATGCAAGTGATTGGCTTGCTTTGGTGGGCGTCACAGGGGGTATAAAAGGGCGTGCACGCCGACCGCCATCTTACTTCTGCCGATCTCAGTATAGGGAGAGGTTGCTGCTGATTCTGTAGGGAGAGCGTTAGGCAGGGAAGAAGACAAAAAACTGCTTCTGCTGCTAGCGATTTGGCCTGCACAACACACCAGTCACTGTGTGTGCAGTGCAAGGGGAGGCTATATAGTGGTGTATCAGTGGTGTTGGTTGTTGGGCTGCCTTCTAAGGCTTCCTGACAGGCTGGCATTGCTGTTTACCCACTGCTCCGCAAACTGCTTTTTTAAAAGCAATCCAATCTCCCTTATCCTCTAGTCACTTTGGTCACAGCTGTGCCATCGAGCCTGTCACATAGCGCTCAGATATTCATTGGGCCTCAAACTGCTTTTTTAAAAGCAATCCAAATTTTTTTTTTGTCCTGCTGAGAAGAAAAAAAAACTGCTTCTGCTGCTGATAGCAATTTGGCCTGCACAACACACCAGTCACTGTGTGTGCAGTGCAAGGGGAGGCTATATTGTGGTGTATCAGTGGTGTTGGTTGTTGGGCTGCCTTTTAAGGCTTCCTGACAGGCTGGCATTGCTGTTTACCCACTGCTCCGCAAACTGCTTTTTTAAAAGCAATCCAATCTCCCTTATCCTCTAGTCACTTAGGTCACAGCTGTGCCATCGAGCCTGTCACATAGCGCTCAGATATCAGTGGGCCTCACACAATCCAAAAGTGTCCAGTGTCCAAAAGTGTGTGCAGAGATTCAAAATCTCCCTTATCTTCTAGTCACTTAGGTCACAGCTGTGCCATCGAGCCTGTCACATAGCGCTAAGATATCAGTGGGCCTCACAAAATCCAAAAGTGTCCAGTGTCCAAAAGTGTGTGAAGAGTTTCAAAATCTCACTTATCCTCTAGTCACTTAGGTCACAGCTGTGCCATCGAGCCTGTCACATAGCGCTCAAATATCAGTGGGCCTCACACAATCCAAAAGTGTCCAGTGTCCAAAAGTGTGTGCAGAGATTCAAAATCTCACTTATCCTCTAGTCACTTAGGTCACAGCTGTGCCATCGAGCCTGTCACATAGCGCTCAGATATCAGTGGGCCTCACACAATCCAAAAGTGTCCAGTGTCCAAAAGTGTGTGCAGAGATTCAAAATCTCCCTTATCCTCTAGTCACTTAGGTCACAGCTGTGCCATCGAGCCTGTCACATAGCGCTCAGATATCAGTGGGCCTCACACAATCCAAAAGTGTCAAGTGTCCAAAAGTGTGTGCAGAGATTCAAAATCTCACTTATCCTCTAGTCACTTAGGTCACAGCTGTGCCATCGAGCCTGTCACATAGCGCTCAGATATTCATTGGGCCTCACACAATCCAAAAGTGTCCAGTGTCCAAAAGTGTGTGCAGAGATTCAAAATCTCACTTATCCTCTAGTCACTTAGGTCACAGCTGTGCCATCGAGCCTGTCACATAGCACTCAGATATCAGTGGGCCTCACACAATCCAAAAGTGTCCAGTGTCCAAAATTGTGTGCAGAGATTCAAAATCTCCCTTATCCTCTAGTCACTTAGGTCACAGCTGTGCCATCGAGCCTGTCACATAGCGCTCAGATATCAGTGGGCCTCACACAATCCAAAAGTGTCCAGTGTCCAAAAGTGTGTGCAGAGATTCAAAATCTCACTTATCCTCTAGTCACTTAGGTCACAGCTGTGCCATCGAGCCTGTCACATAGCGCTCAAATATCAGTGGGCCTCACACAATCCAAAAGTGTCCATTGTCCAAAAGTGTGTGCAGAGATTCAAAATCTCACTTATCCTCTAGTCACTTAGGTCACAGCTGTGCCATCGAGCCTGTCACATAGCGCTCAGATATCAGTGGGCCTCACACAATCCAAAAGTGTCCAGTGTCCAAAAGTGTGTGCAGAGATTCAAAATCTCCCTTATCCTCTAGTCACTTAGGTCACAGCTGTGCCATCGAGCCTGTCACATAGCGCTCAGATATCAGTGGGCCTCACACAATCCAAAAGTGTCAAGTGTCCAAAAGTGTGTGCAGAGATTCAAAATCTCACTTATCCTCTAGTCACTTAGGTCACAGCTGTGCCATCGAGCCTGTCACATAGCGCTCAGATATTCATTGGGCCTCACACAATCCAAAAGTGTCCAGTGTCCAAAAGTGTGTGCAGAGATTCAAAATCTCACTTATCCTCTAGTCACTTAGGTCACAGCTGTGCCATCGAGCCTGTCACATAGCACTCAGATATCAGTGGGCCTCACACAATCCAAAAGTGTCCAGTGTCCAAAATTGTGTGCAGAGATTCAAAATCTCCCTTATCCTCTAGTCACTTAGGTCACAGCTGTGCCATCGAGCCTGTCACATAGCGCTCAGATATCAGTGGGCCTCACACAATCCAAAAGTGTCCAGTGTCCAAAAGTGTGTGCAGAGATTCAAAATCTCCCTTATCCTCTAGTCACTTAGGTCACAGCTGTGCCATCGAGCCTGTCACATAGCGCTCAGATATCAGTGGGCCTCACACAATCCAAAAGTGTCCAGTGTCCAAAAGTGTGTGCAGAGATTCAAAATCTCACTTATCCTCTAGTCACTTAGGTCACAGCTGTGCCATCGAGCCTGTCACATAGCGCTCAGATATCAGTGGGCCTCACACAATCCAAAAGTGTCCAGTGTCCAAAAGTGTGTGCAGAAATTCAAAATCTCCCCTGTCCTATAGACACCTTGTACCTTGTTTTACATACTATATAGTTTGTTGGATTTTTTCTAAATTTCTACCAAAAATGAGGAAGGCTGGTGGAAGAGGCCGTGGAATTGGGTGGGGGTTGGCAGCTGGTAATGATGGTGTTGGTGGTGGATCTGATGGTAGTGGCAAGAGCAAAATAGGACCGAATGCAGGAGGTGTTGAGCCTGCGTCATCGTCTGGCTACATAAGGCCTCGAACGCTTAGTTTTCTAGGAGTTGGCAAACCGCTTTTAAAGCCAGAGCATCAGGAAAAAGTTTTGTCTTACATTGCTGACTCAGCCTCCAGCTCTATCGCCTCCTCTTCTTCAGTTGTAAAAAGTAAAAGCACTGAGTCGTCATTGGAGGCTCATGTTCATGAACCACACCTTTCCTTGTGTCCTTCACCCCAACCAAGATTGAAGGATGATGCATGCCATACTACTGATTACTCCATGGAGCTGTTTTCACATACCATGCCTGGATTATCAAGTGAAATGGTGAATTACCCAGGCCAAGATGAATCTGACATGGAGTGCACTGATGCACAGTCGCTGATAGATGATTCTGCTGGTACATTCACTCAGAGCACTACATTGTCCTCGCAGTGTACAGAGCCAGATTCTGACCCTGATGAGACTCAGGTGCCCCTTCCCGCACACTATACCACCATACATGGTGACACAGAGGAAGGTGCACATGACATAGAAGAGTAGGTGATAGATGACCCAGTTGTTGACCCAGATTGGCATCCATTGGGGGAAGAGGGTGCTGCTTCCAATAGCTCAGATGAGGAGCATCCACAGCAGACATCGACATCGCAACAGCTGTTATCTGGCAGGCCCGGAGCACTCCAAAGACAGGTTCCAAACATCAAAAGAGTTGCTGGACAGCTTGTCCAGAGGGTCAAAAGATCACAGCGTGCTAGGCCGCAAAATGTCTGCCAAAGTAGGAAGAGTGCAGTGTGGCACTTTTTTGAACAAAATCCTCATGATCAGGCCAAGGTTATCTGTAAGAAGTGCGCAAAGACCTTTAGCCGAGGGAAAAATCTGAAAAATTGGAATACCAGTTGCATGCTTAGACATTTAACCAGCATGCACTTGCAAGCGTGGACACAACACCAAACCTCAAGTGCCACATGTGCAACTGATCACAACGAAGGTAGTCATCAACGCTACATTGTTTCCCCCACTGTAAGCCCACCGGTTAGCACAGCAGCAAATGTTGAGGTGTCGTTGCAAGGCCACAGCAGTCAGGGAATCCCACTGTTATATCAACGAAAGACTGATTCTAGGCCATCAGAAAGAACACCAACTCCATCACCATCATCAACCCTCTCTCAGTCCGCCCTGTCCACCGCTACTTCCACCATATGCAGCTCTCAAGTCCAGCTCACCATCCCAGACACTATGAGTAGGTCAAGAAAGTACTCAGTCTCTCATCCGCGTACACTGGGTTTGAACGCCCACATTGCCAAACTAATCTCGTTTGAGATGATGCCCTTTCGGTTGGTGGAAAGCACAGCTTTCCGCGAACTCATGGCCTATGCAGTACCACGCTATGACCTACCCAGTCGCCACTTCTTCTCTCGCAAAGCCATCCCAGCCCTCCACCATCATGTGAAAGACCGCATTGTCCATGCACTCAAGCAGTCAGTGAGCAGAAAAGTGCACCTCACAACTGATGCATGGTCCAGTCGGCATGGCCAGGGCCGTTACGTGACCATCACTGCGCACTGGGTTAATGTGGTGGATGCAGGGTCCACAGGGGACAGCGGTGGTGGGACAGTGCTGCCTAGCCCACGGTATAGGAAACAGTTGGCTGTAGGCGTTCCACCCTCCTCCTCCTCCTCCAGAAGCGAAAGCTCGTCCACAGAGCGCAGTCGTACGAGCACTCCATGTGCAGCTGCCACTGTTGCACACGATGTGTCCCCCTATCGAGCAGCTAGTGGAAAGCGTCAGCAGGCTGTGTTGCAGATGATGTGTTTGGGCGACAGACACACCGCCGAGGTACTGGTCGAGTACTTGAAGCGACAAACTGAGTCATGGCTGGGCAGTGTACATCTTGAGGCAGGCAAGGTAGTTAGTGATAACGGCCGTAATTTTGTGGCACCCATAGCCCTTTCAAAACTCAGCCACATACCTTGCTTGGCTCACACCTTGAACCTGGTGGTGCAGTGCTTCCTCAAAAATTATCCGGAGTTAACAGCCCTGCTCCAGAAGGTGCGAAGACTGTGCACGCATATCCGCCGGTCGCCTGTACACTCCGTTCGTATGCAGAAGCTGCAGCGATTGCTCCACCTTCCCAACCACCACCTCATTATCGACATTGCAACAAGGTGGAACTCCACCCTGCACATGGTGGAGCGGCTGTGCGAGCAGAGGCAGGCCATAATGCATTTGTGGGAGGATACACGGCCAGGCACTTTGAGAGCAGACATGGAGTTGACAGGTGTGCAGTGGTCGAAGCTGAAAGACCTCTGTAAAGTCCTTCAGTGTTTTGAGGAATGCACACGGCTGGTAAGCGCAGACGACGCCATCCTAAGCATGAGCATCCCACTTATGCGTCTGCTCATGCAAACTTCGACGCACCTTAAGGAGCAGGCGTCTGCAGCCAAAGTTGATGAGGAGGAAGAGGAGGAGGGAATCCTTGATGACATTCAGCCATTGTCTGCTCAGGGACCTCTCCTGGACGAGGTGGAGGAAGAAGAGGAGGAGGAGGATGATGATGGGGATGATTACTTAGGGGAGGAGGATGCATCTCGTGGGGCAAGTGAAAATGTTGGCGTGGCAAGGTCTGGTACAGGGTTTGTGCGTGACTGGAGGGATGTGGATTTTCCAGAAAGTGCTCCTCCACCCAGCACTCGCAGTGCATCATTGACACCGGGAACATTGGCCCACATGTCAGATTATGCCTTGCGGATCCTAAAAAGGGACCCCCGCATTGCCAAAATGATGAACGATGACGACTACTGTTTGGCCAGCATCCTGGATCCACGCTATAAAGGCAAATTACAAAACATCATGCCACAGGAGAACCTTGACCTAATATTGGCTAATAAACAAGCAACTCTGGTAAATCGGTTGCTTGAGGCATTCCCAGCACACAGCAGCGGTGATGGTTCTCACACGAGCCATACGGGTCGGGGGCAGCTTGGCAGAGGTGTTGGTGGTGCACACAGCAGAAGTGGCGTTGGAGACAGGGGTTTCATGACAATGTTGTGGACTGATTTTTCAAATACCGCTCACACAACTGGTAATACTGCATCGATGGAAAGTGACAGGAGACAGCAGTTGTCAACTATGGTTACAAACTACTTTTCGTCCCATATCGATGTTCTCCCACACAGGTCATTCCCCTTTGACTATTGGGCCGCTAAACTGGACACCTGGCCTGAATTGGCCCAATATGCCTTACGGGAGCTCGCTTGCCCAGCTGCAAGTGTGCTATCGGAAAGAGTCTTCAGTGCAGCTGGATCAATCCTGACAGAAAAAAGGACCCGTCTGTCAACCCAAAATGTGGATGATCTAACCTTCATTAAAATGAACCATGCATGAGTTTCCAAGGATTTCGTCCCACCTTCCCCTGATGACACATAGGGTGACAGAAAAATGGCTTGCTTTGGTCCACCTCTTCCTGGGACTTCACCTATTTCGCCTTTTGCATCAGCTGAATGTCCAACATCAACATATGCCACTTTCTAAAACTCCCTAACTGTGCTGCCTCCCCCCCATGGCCGGGGTCACCACCTAGCGCACGACACCGTGCGAGTGCCATTGCCCTGGACAGGTGGGTAGGCCGACTCTTGGGCGCGGGCACTGGCACAGGGTCCCTCATAGTGCAATCAAGTGTCTCTGACGGTGGTGGTGCACACCCGCCGTCAGACACACCGCTGTACTATGAGGGGCCCAGTGCCAGTACCGACGCCCATGAGTGGGCCCCCCTTGCTTGGGCAGGGCCCCAGCATTTGCAATCTTTACCTCTCCCTGCTCCTCCGCTGTGTAATCTGGGCCGTCAAATCCATACTGTGCCTGACACCGTCTGAGCCTACCTCCTGAGACATATATTTTGAATGTGTACGCTATCCATACATGTTATCCGGGGATACGGTACCCTTTCTAACATTTGTGCAATCACGTGCAATCCATACTGGGCCTAACACCGTCTGAGCCTGCCTCCTGATGTATAGACATATATTTTGAATGTGTACGCTATCCATACATGTTATCCGGGGATACGGTACCCTTTCCAACCTTTGTGCAATCACGTGCAATCCATACTGGGCCTAACACCGTCTGAGCCTGCCTCCTGAGACATATATTTTGAATGTGTACGCTATCCATACATGTTATCCGGGGAAACGGTACCCTTTCTAACCTTTGTGCAATCACGTGCAATCCATACTGGGCCTAACACCGTCTGAGCCTGCCTCCTGATGTATAGACATATATTTTGAATGTGTACGCTATCCATACATGTTATCCGGGGATACGGTTCCCTTTCTAACCTTTGTGCAATCACGTGCAATCCATACTGGGCCTAACACCGTCTGAGCCTGCCTCCTGAGACATATATTTTGAATGTGTACGCTATCCATACATGTTATCCGGGGAAACGGTACCCTTTCTAACCTTTGTGCAATCACGTGCAATCCATACTGGGCCTAACGCCGTCTGAGCCTGCCTCCTGAGAAATATATTTTGAATGTGTACGCTATCCATACATGTTATCTGGGGATACGGTACCCTTTCTAACCTTTGTGCAATCACGTGCAATCCATACTGGGCCTAACACCGTCTGAGCCTGCCTCCTGAGACATATATTTTGAATGTGTACGCTATCCATACATGTTATCCGGGGAAACGGTACCCTTTCTAACCTTTGTGCAATCACGTGCAATCCATACTGGGCCTAACACTGTCTGAGCCTGCCTCCTTAGACATATATTTTGAATGTGTACGCTATCCATACATGTTATCCGGGGATACGGTACCCTTTCTAACCTTTGTGCAATCACGTGCAATCCATACTGGGTCTAAGACCGTCTGAGCCTGCCTCCTGAGACATATATTTTGAATGTGTACGCTATCCATACATGTTATCCGGGGAAACGGTACCCTTTCTAACCTTTGTGCAATCACGTGCAATCCATACTGGGCCTAACACCGTCTGAGCCTGCCTCCTGAGACATATATTTTAAATGTGTACGCTATCCATACATGTTATCTGGGGATACGGTACCCTTTCTCACCTTTGTGCAATCACGTGTAATCCGTACTGGGCGTGAGAACGGCTGGCGAGCTGTTAAGCAAGCTACAGCACCTGTGGTTTGCACACGTAAGTTTTGCATTTTTTCAGAAATGATGGTTAGGCCTAATTCCGGAACTGCAGTTGACCTGCACTTACTGGGAAATCATTGTTTGCGGGTAATAATTGTAATCAGTGATCCCCATCACTAACGTTGTTCAGCGGGTTATCTGCACCTGTAAGCGACAAACGCTGGCCTTTTCAGTGTAGCACACATGCAGCCATGGACATGTAAGGGCATGATACACCAGTTATTGGCCAATCTCATGTGCCAGAGCCTCACGTGTCCCTCTAGTAAGCCGGACTCGGACCGCGGGGCATGACGGAGTCTCGTTCGTTAACGGAATTAAGCTTGCAATGTGTGCATCTGTTCTGTAGCTGGCATGTTTGAGGTTTCCCAGGTGGAGTCGAATTTAACCGTAGGCTCCACTCCTGGTGGTGCCCTTCTGGACATTCCTTTAAGGTTCAGCTTTGCAACCATACTGCCCACGTAAAACAAACACTTTGCCTTCATGAACGCTGTTTGGAGGGTCATGACTCGTGGGAATAACGCCGCCCAATCAGTTAACCTGCTAGAGAGATCGTTCGTTGCTCCCAAGCATGACATCACACTCCCTAGGAGGAAGGTAATGCCACTGTGGCGATCGTACTCCTGGGGGCGACACAAGTGCACTGATGCTCAGCCACTGCTCGATGAATCTGCTGGTACATTGACCCAGACCACTACATTCCCCTCGCACGCTACATGGCCTGAATCTGACCCTGATGAAACTCAGGTTACCCTTCCCATACACAGTTCCATCTTACACGGTGACAAAGAGGAAGCTGCAGATGAAAGTGCAGGTTCGGCCCACCCGCCGTCAGACACACCACCGTACTATCAGGGGCCCTGTGCCAGTGCTGTCGCCAACGAGTGGGCCCCCCCTGCTTGCTCAGAATCACAGCACTTGCAAGGTTGAAATACTGTGCAGTGAGATGGAAGATGGGGACGACGAGGAGTCCAGACTAGTACATGGATTCCATAGCGAGGAGACTTATTTCATTGTTTTCAATGTTGGGACAGCAATTTTTGGGGAGCACTATACTCTGGAGAATGATAGATGGTGCCCACCATACACTGGAACATTCCAAAGGTGGACATCAGACACTGGAGCAGCATTTACAGGGCCCATTATACACTAGAGCATTAGAAATGGGGCCCATTATGTTTGGAGTAGAGTTGAGCGAAACGGGTCGAAAAAATTCAAAAGTCGCCGACTTTTGGCAAAGTCGGGTTTCATGAAACGAAACCCGACCCTAGGATGAGGTCGGCCACGAGGTCGGCGACTTACGCGCCAAAGTCGCGTTTCAAAAGTTTGTTTTGCGCTCTTTTTCAGCCAATCAGGATCCACGGACACTGTGGGCAACGTGATGACCTAGGCACGGGTCACCACCATCTTTCAGAAGGGCATGCAAGTGATTGGCTTGCTTTGGTGGGCGTCACAGGGGGTATAAAAGGGCGTGCACGCCGACCGCCATCTTACTTCTGCCGATCTTAGTATAGGGAGAGGTTGCTGCTGATTCTGTAGGGAGAGTGTTAGGCAGGGAAGAAGAAAAAAAAACTGCTTCTGCTGCTTGCGATTTGGCCTGCACAACACACAAGTCACTGTGTGTGCAGTGCAAGGGGAGGCTATATAGTGGTGTATCAGTGGTGTTGGTTGTTGGGCTGCCTTTTAAGGCTTCCTGACACGCTGGCATTGCTGTTTACCCACTGCTCCGCAAACTGTTTTTTTAAAAGCAATCCAATCTCCCTTATCCTCTAGTCACTTTTGTCACAGCTGTGCCATCGAGCCGGTCACATAGCGCTCTGATATCAGTGGGCCTCACACAATCCACAAGTGTCCAGTGTCCAAAAGTGTGCGCAGAGATTCAAAATCTCCATTATTGTAAGGTACTCCTGGGGTGGACCCACTAGACCGTGGCAACGAACCCCCCAAGGGCGAGCTGACCAGGTGGACCACCCCCTATACAGGGAGTGTATGGGGCAGGCCCACGGGGGACTATCACCACGGTAGCCGGTACTCGGGAAGGTCAGGGCGGTCAGAGAGGTGGATCCGAAGGGCAGGCACTGGACAGACGACACGGCTCGGAGACACAGGAGAGACGGCAAGTCTTGGCGAGACAGGAGGAATGGCAAGGCTTGAAGACACAGGAGGGAAACGGGCGAGGACTGAAGCCACAGAACCTAGGAGAGGAAACACAAGAGGAGCAAGGTAAATGCACGGAAAAGGCAGGGGAGCGCTAGGAGAGCGGCCAGAGTCACTAGCAAATACTAATGGTAGTCAGGCATCGCCTCCAGAAGGAGGCGGCCTGATATAGGGAGAGCGAAGGCCTGCCGGGTCATGACCTCCAGCTGGAGGAGGAGACGCGCGTCCTCAGGCGGGGGAGAGCGCGCGCCCGGCCATAGTGAGGAGACGCACCCGCCGAGGAGGAGGAGCGGGAGCGCGCACCAGGGGGCCGGACAGAGGCAGGCGTGGGCCGTGGACGGGGGACCGGGAGAGACCGCGCCGAGGCCCGCAGCGGCCGGTGAGGCAGAGAGGTGACCCCCGGAGAGCGGGTGAGCCGGGGCCGGAGGGAGGTAAGAGAGGAGGTCCGCGGCAGCCGCCGCGTGACAGTACCCCCCCCCTTACGCGCCCTCCCCTGCAGACCGGACAAAAATTTAGCCAGGATTCGAGGAGCTTGGATATTCTCCTGGGGTTCCCAGGATCTCTCCTCAGGACCAAAGCCCTTCCAATCAACCAAGAAAAAGGTTTTCCCTTTTTGCTTTCTCATGGCCAAAATATCTCTCACCTCAAATACATCGTCTGCGGCGGCAGGCGGAGGTGAGTGAGGAGCTTCAGAAAGGAAACGATTGAAAATAACTGGCTTAAGCAAAGACACATGGAAAGCATTAGGGATGCGGAGAGAGGCGGGAAGACGCAATTTATAGGAGACATCATTAATACGGGACAAAACCTCAAAAGGTCCAATATAGCGGGGACCCAGTTTGTGGGATGGGACCTTGAGGCGAATAAACTTGGAGGCTAGCCAAACTTTGTCACCTGGGTGATATGGTGGGACATCCAGGCGCCTCTTGTCTGCGAATCCTTTTACCCTGTTACGCACCAACTCGAGAGCGGTCTTGGTCTCCTGCCAGATCCTGGAGAATTCGCCGGACAGAAGATCAGCCGCCGGTACACCCGAGGCGGGGGGAATTGGTAGAGGTACACCAGGATGTAGACCGTAGACAACAAAAAACGGGGATTTGCCAGAAGATTCACTGATGTGGTTATTATAGGAAAACTCAGCCCACGGGAGTAATTCAGACCAGTCGTTCTGGTGGATATTAGAAAAGTGCCGGAGGTAGTTCACCAAACTCTGATTCGTCTGTTCTGCCTGACCGTTGGACTGTGGATGATAAGATGAGGAGAAGTCAAGGGTGACATCCATCGATTTGCATAGAGCTCTCCAGAAGCGAGAGGTGAATTGGACTCCTCTGTCCGAGACAATATGTTGGGGCAGACCATGGAGACGAAAGATGTGCTGGACGAAAATCTTCGCCAAGGCGGAAGCCGATGGCAAGCCAGGCAAAGGGATGAAGTGGGCCATTTTAGAGAATCTATCCACTACTACTAAGACGACAGTACACTTGGCAGAGGAGGGTAAGTCCGTAATAAAGTCCATGGCAATGTGTTGCCAAGGCGACGAGGGTACTGGAAGTGGATGTAGAAGACCAGAAGGCAGCTGCCGAGGCACCTTGATCTTGGCACACGAGAGACAGGAGGCGACGAAATCCCGGACATCCTGGGAAAGGGTCGGCCACCAGTAATAGCGGGACACCAGAAGAAGTGTCTTTTTATGGCCGAGATGACCTGCCAGTTTAGAAGCATGGCCCCAGTGGAGGATTCGTCTTCGGTCCGTCTCAGAAACAAAAGTCTTACCAGGTGGGGTAGCGAGGAGAGAAAGCGGAGCCACGGTGATGAACCTGGATGGATCCAAAATATGTGCAGGTTCCTCCTCGACATCCGTGGAAAGAGAGGACCTGGACAAGGCGTCGGCTTTGAGGTTCTTGTTGCCTGGACGAAAATGCAGATCAAAATCGAATCGGCCAAAGAACAGAGACCACCTGGCCTGCCGAGGGTTGAGTCTTTGTGCAGACCGCAGGTACGCCAGATTCTTATGGTCTGTGTAGATTGTGAAGGGATGTGCGGCGCCCTCCAACAAGTACCTCCACTCTTCTAGCGCTAACTTGATGGCAAGCAGTTCTCGGTCTCCGATGGAATAATTCCGCTCTGGGGTGGAGAAGGATTTTGAAAAGAAACCGCACGTAACGAGCCTGCCGGAGGAGGACCTCTGAGACAAAACAGCTCCGGCTCCTGTTGCGGATGCATCCACCTCAAGGACGAATGGTTTGTTGACCTCAGGGTGACGGAGTACGGGGGCCGTGGCAAAGGCACGTTTCAGAGATAGAAAGGCTTCTTCTGCTTCAGGGGTCCAGACGTGTGGGTTGGCTCCCTTACGGATCAAAGATGAGATAGCGCCAGTCAAAGAGGAGAAATGAGAGATGAACTGCCGGTAGTAGTTTGCGAAGCCGAGAAAACGCTGAATGGCTTTCACCCCTTGAGGACGTGGCCAGTTAAGCACGGCCGAAACCTTCTCAGGATCCATACGCAGACCAGAGTCGGAGATGATATAGCCCAGAAATGGGAGAGAGGACTGCTCAAAGGCACACTTCTCCAACTTGGCGTACAGACGATTCTCCCTCAAACGGAACAGGACGCGCCGGACATCTCTTCTATGAGTGGACAGATCAGGAGAAAAGACCAGGATATCGTCGAGGTACACAACCACGCAGGAATACAGAAGGTCTCGGAAGACGTCGTTCACAAATTCCTGAAATACTGCGGGAGCGTTGCATAACCCAAAGGGCATGACGAGATACTCATAGTGTCCATCTCTGGTGTTGAAGGCGGTCTTCCACTCATCTCCAGAGCGAATACGGATGAGATTATAGGCTCCACGGAGATCCAATTTAGAAAAGATTCGTGCCCCACGCAGCCGGTCAAACAACTCGGGGATGAGAGGTAGCGGATATCTATTCTTAACGGTAATCTCGTTGAGACCACGATAGTCAATACAGGGGCGCAGGGACCCGTCTTTTTTCTTGACAAAAAAGAAGCCCGCTCCAGCGGGGGAGGAAGACTTTCGGATGAAGCCCCTAGCCAAATTCTCCTGTACATATTCGGTCATGGCCTGGGACTCGAGTGGACTCAACGGATAGATCCGCCCTCGGGGCGGAGTCGAGCCAGGAACAAGCTCGATGGGACAATCATATTGCCGGTGCGGAGGAAGGACCTCTGCTTCCTTCTTATCAAAGACGTCCGCGAAGGCCCAGTAAGCCGAAGGCAAGTCCGCAGGGCCCGAGACAGGAGACGAGCATTTGAGGGGTCGTACTGGGCGGAGACATCTGGTCTGGCAGAAACGGCCCCAACGAAGGATGTCTCCGGAGCGCCAATCCAGAACAGGTTCATGCATCCGCAACCACGGAAGACCCAGAAGCACGGTGTGGGACAAAGACGGCAGCACGAAGAAGGTTATCTTTTCACGGTGCAAGACCCCGATCTGTAAGTCCAGCTCTTCAGTGACCAGGGTAACGGCTTCGCGCAAGGGAGCACCGTCGACAGAGGCTAACTGCCGGGGAACCTCCAAGGACCTGACAGGTATCCCTAATCTCTTCACCGCCTCGAGTTGGATGAAGTTTCCCGCAGCCCCCGAATCAATATAGGCTAACTCCGAAAAACGTTTGGAGCCCAGGAAAAACACAACAGAAAGGGTCAAGGGTAGAGAGGTGTCAGTGACACCTAGGGAGGCCTCTCTTACCTGTCCTAGGCGGAGGAGTTTCCCGGCCTCACAGGACAGGAACGTAGGAGATGGGAGGCGCTGCCACAATAGAGACAAAGGCCATGAGCGAGTCTGTCCTGGCGGCGAAGCTCCGCGGGCCTTAGTCGGTCCACTTGCATGGGTTCGGGAGCTGTGGCTGCGGCGGAGGACCGTGAGCGTGGTGGGCTGTGTGTAGGAGGAGAAAAACGATTGGGCCTTCTCTCCCTGGCGATCTCGCGGGACCGCTCCCGGAAACGCAGATCAACTCGTGTTGCCAGCGAGATGAGGTCCTCCAAAGTCGAGGGTGTATCCCGGCCTGCCAGCTCGTCCTTGATTCGGGATGATAAGCCTCGCCAAAAAGCCCCAACCAGGGCCTCATTGTTCCACCCCAGCTCCGAGGATAACGTACGGAACTGGATGGCGTATTGTCCAACCGAGAGGGTACCCTGGCGCAGGCAGAACAAAGACTCGGTGGCAGAGACCAGGCGACCGGGCTCATCGAAGACCTTACGAAAGGTCTCCAAGAAAGTCGCGAGCTGGGAGACAATCGGGTCATCGCGTTCCCACAAGGGATTCACCCAGGACAGTGCCTCACCCTCAAAGTGGGAAATCATAAAGGCCACTTTGGCCCGGTCGGAGGGATACTGTAGGGGAGCCAACTCGAAATGCAACTGGCACTGGTTGATGAACCCCCGACAGAGTTTGGGATCTCCGCTATAACGTGGGGGTTTAGCCAACCGGGGAGAGGCGTGTGGAACTGCCACAGGTGCCGGTACTGCGGCTGCCGCCTGTAGGGCTAGTAAGCGGTTATCTACAGAGGCGATGTAGTTCAAAATATGGGCCTGGGTGTCGCGCTGCTGGGCCAGTTCCTGCTGCAGGCCGGAGATCTGGGAGGCAACTCCCGGATCGGAGGTCTGCAAAGCGGAAAGTCGGGAATCCATCGATTTGAGGAACGACATGATCCTCGCCTGGTTCTCACGAAGGAACAAAAGTTCCTTTTGGGTCGGGGTCGAGGTACCAGCGGGATCCATGGCCTGACTATACTGTAAGGTACTCCTGGGGTGGACCCACTAGACCGTGGCAACGAACCCCCCAAGGGCGAGCTGACCAGGTGGACCACCCCCTATACAGGGAGTGTATGGGGCAGGCCCACGGGGGACTATCACCATGGTAGCCGGTACTCGGGAAGGTCAGGGCGGTCAGAGAGGTGGATCCGAAGGGCAGGCACTGGACAGACGACACGGCTCGGAGACACAGGAGAGACGGCAAGTCTTGGCGAGACAGGAGGAATGGCAAGGCTTGAAGACACAGGAGGGAAACGGGCGAGGACTGAAGCCACAGAACCTAGGAGAGGAAACACAAGAGGAGCAAGGTAAATGCACGGAAAAGGCAGGGGAGCGCTAGGAGAGCGGCCAGAGTCACTAGCAAATACTAATGGTAGTCAGGCATCGCCTCCAGAAGGAGGCGGCCTGATATAGGGAGAGCGAAGGCCTGCCGGGTCATGACCTCCAGCTGGAGGAGGAGACGCGCGTCCTCAGGCGGGGGAGAGCGCGCGCCCGGCCATAGTGAGGAGACGCACCCGCCGAGGAGGAGGAGCGGGAGCGCGCACCAGGGGGCCGGACAGAGGCAGGCGTGGGCCGTGGACGGGGGACCGGGAGAGACCGCG
Source organism: Dendrobates tinctorius (assembly GCF_039654945.1). NCBI lineage: Eukaryota > Metazoa > Chordata > Amphibia > Anura > Dendrobatidae > Dendrobates > Dendrobates tinctorius. The sequence continues at coordinate 1,265,327 of NW_027362105.1, forward strand.
CCGAGGCCCGCAGCGGCCGGTGAGGCAGAGAGGTGACCCCCGGAGAGCGGGTGAGCCGGGGCCGGAGGGAGGTAAGAGAGGAGGTCCGCGGCAGCCGCCGCGTGACAATTATCCTCTCATCACTTTTGTCACAGGCAGCTGTGCCATCGAGCCTGTCACATAGCGCTCAGATATCAGTGGGCCTCACACAATCCACAAGTGTCCAGTGTCCAAAAGTGTGCGCAGAGATTCAAAATCTCCATTATCCTCTCGTCACTTTTGTCACAGGCAGCTGTGCCATCGAGCCTGTCACATAGCGCTCAGATATCAGTGGGCCTCACACAATCCACAAGTGTCCAGTGTCCAAAAGTGTGCGCAGAGATTCAAAATCTCCATTATCCTCTCGTCACTTTTGTCACAGGCAGCTGTGCCATCGAGCCTGTCACATAGCGCTCAGATATCAGTGGGCCTCACACAATCCACAAGTGTCCAGTGTCCAAAAGTGTGCGCAGAGAGTCAAAATCTCCATTATCCTCTCGTCACTTTTGTCACAGGCAGCTGTGCCATCGAGCCTGTCACATAGCGCTCAGATATCAGTGGGCCTCACACAATCCACAAGTGTCCATTGTCCAAAAGTGTGCGCAAAGATTCAAAATCTCCATTATCCTCTCGTCACTTTTGTCACAGGCAGCTGTGCCATCGAGCCTGTCACATAGCGCTCAGATATCAGTGGGCCTCACACAATCCACAAGTGTCCAGTGTCCAAAAGTGTGCGCAGAGATTCAAAATCTCCATTATCCTCTCGTCACTTTTGTCACAGGCAGCTGTGCCATCGAGCCTGTCACATAGCGCTCAGATATCAGTGGGCCTCACACAATCCACAAGTGTCCAGTGTCCAAAAGTGTGCGCAGAGATTCAAAATCTCCATTATCCTCTCGTCACTTTTGTCACAGGCAGCTGTGCCATCGAGCCTGTCACATAGCGCTCAGATATCAGTGGGCCTCACACAATCCACAAGTGTCCAGTGTCCAAAAGTGTGCGCAGAGATTCAAAATCTCCATTATTCTCTCATCACTTTTGTCACAGGCAGCTGTGCCATCGAGCCTGTCACATAGCGCTCAGATATCAGTGGGCCTCACACAATCCACAAGAGTCCAGTGTCCAAAAGTGTGCGCAGAGATTCAAAATCTCCATTATCCTCTCGTCACTTTTGTCACAGGCAGCTGTGCCATCGAGCCTGTCACATAGCGCTCACATATCAGTGGGCCTCACACAATCCACAAGTGTCCAGTGTCCTAAAGTGTGCGCAGAGATTCAAAATCTCCATTATCCTCTCATCACTTTTGTCACAGGCAGCTGTGCCATCGAGCCTGTCACATAGCGCTCAGATATCAGTGGGCCTCACACAATCCACAAGTGTCCAGTGTCCAAAAGTGTGCGCAGAGATTCAAAATCTCCCTTATCCTCTCGTCATTTTGGTCACAGCTGTGCCATCGAGCCTGTCACATAGCGCTCAGATATCAGTGGGCCTCACACAATCCAAAAGTGTCCACTGTCCACAAGTGTGTGCAGAAATTCTAAATCTCCCCTGTCCTATAGACACCTTGTACCTTGTTTTACATTACTATATAGTTTGTTGGATTTTGTCTACATTTCTACCAAAAATGAGGAAGGCTGGTGGAAGAGGCCGTGGAATTGGGCGGGGGTTGGCAGCTGGTAATGATGGTGTTGGTGGTGGATCTGATGGTAGTGGCCAGAGCAAAATAGGACCGAATGCAGAAGGTGCTGACCCTGCGTCATCGTCTGGCTACATAAGGCCTCGAACGCTTAGTTTTCTAGGAGTTGGCAAACCGCTTTTAAAGCCAGAGCATCAGGAAAAAGTTTTGTCTTACATTGCTGACTCAGCCTCCAGCTCTATCGCCTCCTCTTCTTCAGTTGTAAAAAGTAAAAGCACTGAGTCGTCATTGGAGGCTCATGTTCATGAACCACACCTTTCCTTGTGTCCTTCACCCCAACCAAGATTGAAGGATGACGCAGGCCATACTACTGATTACTCCATGGAGCTGTTTTCACATACCATGCCTGGATTATCAAGTGAAATGGTGAATTACCCAGGCCAAGATGAATCTGACATGGAGTGCACTGATGCACAGCCACTGATGGATGATTCTGCTGGTACATTCACTCAGAGCACTACATTGTCCTCGCAGTGTACAGAGCCAGATTCTGACCCTGATGAGACTCAGGTGCCCCTTCCCGCACACTATACCACCATACACGGTGACACAGAGGAAGGTGCACATGACAAAGAAGAGGAGGTGATGGATGACCCAGTTGTTGACCCAGATTGGCATCCATTGGGGGAAGAGGGTGCTGCTTCCAATAGCTCAGATGAGGAGCATCCACAGCAGACATCGACATCGCAACAGCTGTTATCTGGCAGGCCCGGAGCACTCCAAAGACAGGTTCCAAACATCAAAAGAGTTGCTGGACAGCTTGTCCAGAGGGTCAAAAGATCACAGCGTGCTAGGCTGCAAAATGTCTGCCAAAGTAGGAAGAGTGCAGTGTGGCACTTTTTTGAACAAAATCCTCATGATCAGGCCAATGTTATCTGTAAGAAGTGCGCAAAGACCTTTAGCCGAGGGAAAAATCTGAAAAATTGGAATACCAGTTGCATGCTTAGACATTTAACCAGCATGCACTTGCAAGCGTGGACACAACACCAAACCTCAAGTGCCACATGTGCAACTGATCACAACGAAGGTAGTCAGCAACGCTACATTGTTTCCCCCACTGTAAGCCCACCGGTTAGCACAGCAGCAAATGTTGTGGTGTCGTTGCAAGACCACAGCAGTCAGGGAATCCCACTGTTATATCAACGAAAGACTGATTCTAGGCCATCAGAAAGAACAACAACTCCATCACCATCATCAACCCTCTCTCAGTCCGCCCTGTCCACCGCTACTTCCACCATATGCAGCTCTCAAGTCCAGCTCACCCTCCCAGACACTATGAGTAGGTCAAGAAAGTACTCAGTCTCTCATCCGCGTACACTTTGTTTGAACGCCCACATTGCCAAACTAATCTCGTTTGAGATGATGCCCTTTCGGTTGGTGGAAAGCACAGCTTTCTGCGAACTCATGGCCTATGCAGTACCACGCTATGACCTACCCAGTCGCCACTTCTTCTCTCGCAAAGCCATCCCAGCCCTCCACCATCATGTGAAAGACCGCATTGTCCATGCACTCAAGCAGTCAGTGAGCGGAAAGGTGCACCTCACAACTGATGCATGGTCCAGTCGGCATGGCCAGGGCCGTTACGTGTCCATCACTGCGCACTGGGTTAATGTGGTGGATGCAGGGTCCACAGGGGACAGCGGTGGTGGGACAGTGCTGCCTAGCCCACGGTATAGGAAACAGTTGGCTGTAGGCGTTCGACCCTCCTCCTCCTCCTCCTCCTCCTCCAGAAGCGAAAGCTCGTCCACAGAGTGCAGTCGTACGAGCACTCCATCTGCAGCTGCCACTGTTGCACACGATGTGTCCCCCTATCGAGCAGCTAGTGGAAAGCGTCAGCAGGCTGTGTTGCAGATGATGTGTTTGGGCGACAGACACACCGCCGAGGTGCTGGCCGAGTACTTGAAGCGACAAACTGAGTCATGGCTGGGCAGTGTACATCTTGAGGCAGTCAAGGTAGTTAGTGATAACGGCCATAATTTTGTGGCAGCCATAGCCCTTTCAAAACTCAGCCACATACCTTGCTTGGCTCACACCTTGAACCTGGTGGTGCAGTGCTTCCTCAAAAATTATCCGGAGTTAACAGCCCTGCTCCAGAAGGTGCGAAGACTGTGCGCGCACATCCGCCGGTCGCCTGTACACTCCGTTCGTATGCAGAAGCTGCAGCGATTGCTCCACCTTCCCAACCACCGCCTCATTATCGACATTGCAACAAGGTGGAACTCCACCCTGCACATGGTGGAGCGGCTGTGCGAGCAGAGGCAGGCCATAATGCATTTGTGGGAGGATACACGGCCAGGCACTTTGAGAGCAGACATGGAGTTGACAGGCGTGCAGTGGTCGAAGCTGAAAGACCTTTGTAAAGTCCTTCAGTGTTTTGAGGAATGCACACGGCTGGTAAGCGCAGACGACGCCATCCTAAGCATGAGCATCCCACTTATGCGTCTGCTCATGCAAACTTTGACGCACCTTAAGGAGCAGGCGTCTGCAGCCAATGTTGATGAGGAGGAAGAGGAGGAGGGAATCCTTGATGACATTCAGCCATTGTCTGCTCAGGGACCTCTCCTGGACGAGGTGGAGGAAGAAGAGGAGGAGGAGGAGGAGGATGATGGGGATGATTACTTAGGGGAGGAGGATGCATCTTGTGGGGCAAGTGAAAATGTTGGCGTGGCAAGGTCTGGTACAGGGTTTGTGCGTGACTGGAGGGATGTGGATTTGCCAGAAAGTGCTCCTCCACCCAGCACTCGCAGTGCATCATTGACATCGGGAACATTGGCCCACATGTCAGATTATGCCTTGCGGATCCTAAAAAGGGACCCCCGCATTGCCAAAATGATGAACGATGACGACTACTGGTTGGCCAGCATCCTGGATCCACGCTATAAAGGCAAATTACAAAACATCATGCCACAGGAGAACCTTGACCTAATATTGGCTAATAAACAAGCAACTCTAGTAAATCGGTTGCTTGAGGCATTCCCAGCACACAGCAGCGGTGATGGTTCTCACACGAGCCGTACGGGCCGGGGGCAGCTTGGCAGAGGTGTTCGTGGTGCACACAGCAGAAGTGGCGTTGGAGACAGGGGTTTCATGACAATGTTGTGGACTGATTTTTCAAATACCGCTCACACAACTGGTAAAACTGCATCGATGGAAAGTGACAGGAGACATCAGTTGTCAACTATGGTTACAAACTACTTTTCCTCCCATATCGATGTTCTCCCACACAGGTCATTCCCCTTTGACTATTGGGCCGCTAAACTGGACACCTGGCCTGAATTGGCACAATATGCCTTACAGGAGCTCGCTTGCCCAGCTGCAAGTGTGCTATCGGAAAGAGTCTTCAGTGCAGCTGGATCAATCCTGACAGAAAAAAGGACCCGTCTGTCAACCCAAAATGTGGATGATCTAACCTTCATTAAAATGAACCACGCATGGGTTTCCAAGGATTTTGTCCCACCTTCCCCTGATGACACATAGGGTGACAGAAAAATGGCTTGCTTTGGTCCACCTCTTCCTGGTACTTCACTTATTTAGCCTTTTGCATCAGCTGAATGTTCAACATCAACATATGCCACTTTCTAAAACTCCCTAACTGTGCTGCCTCCCCCCCATGGCCGGGGTCAACACCTAGCGCACGACACCGTGCGAGTGCCATTGCCCTGGACAGGTGGGTAGGCCGACTCTTGGGCGCGGGCACTGGCACAGGGTCCCTCATAGTGCAATCAAGTGTCTCTGACGGTGGTGGTGCACACCCGCCGTCAGACACACCGCTGTACTATGAGGGGCCCAGTGCCAGTACCGACGCCCACGAGTGGGCCCCCCTTGCTTGGGCAGGGCCCCAGCATTTGCAATCTTTACCTCTCCCTGCTCCTCCGCTGTGTAATCTGGGCCGTCAAATCCATACTGGGCCTAACACCGTCTGAGCCTGCCTCCTGAGACATATATTTTGAATGTGTACGCTATCCATACATGTTATCCAGGGATACGGTACCCTTTCTAACCTTTGTGCAATCACGTGCAATCCATACTGGGCCTAACACCGTCTGAGCCTGCCTCATGCTGTATAGACATATATTTTGAATGTGTACGCTATCCATACATGTTATCCAGGGATACGGTACCCTTTCTAACCTTTGTGCAATCACGTGCAATCCATACTGGGCCTAACACCGTCTGAGCCTGCCTCATGCTGTATAGACATATATTTTGAATGTGTACGCTATCCATACATGTTGTCCAGGGATACGGTACCCTTTCTAACCTTTGTGCAATCACGTGCAATCCATACTGGGCCTAACACCGTCTGAGCCTGCCTCATGCTGTATAGACATATATTTTGAATGTGTACGCTATCCATACATGTTATCCAGGGATACGGTACCCTTTCTAACCTTTGTGCAATCACGTGCAATCCATACTGGGCCTAACACCGTCTGAGCCTGCCTCATGCTGTATAGACATATATTTTGAATGTGTACGCTATCCATACATGTTATCAAGGGATACGGTACCCTTTCTAACCTTTGTGCAATCACGTGCAATCCATACTGGGCCTAACACCGTCTGAGCCTGCCTCATGCTGTATAGACATATATTTTGAATGTGTACGCTATCCATACATGTTATCCAGGGATACGGTACCCTTTCTAAACTTTGTGCAATCACGTGCAATCCATACTGGGCCTAACACCGTCTGAGCCTGCCTCCTGAGACATATATTTTGAATGTGTACGCTATCCATACATGTTATCCAGGGATACGGTACCCTTTCTAACCTTTGTGCAATCACGTGCCTTCCATACTGGGCGTGAGAACGGCTGGCGAGCTGTTAAGCAAGCTACAGCACCTGTCCAGACAAGTACAGGGATTCCCTAGCGAGGAGACTTATTTGATTGTTTTCAATGTTGGGACAGCAATTTTTGGGGAGCACTATACTCTGGAGAATGATAGATGGGGCCCACCATACACTGGAACATTCCAAAGGTGGACATCAGACACTGGAGCAGCATTTACAGGGCCCATTATACACAAGAGCATTAGAAATCGGGCCCATTATGTTTGGAGCATTATTTGGGCCCATAAGACAGTGGAGCTTCATCCATGGGGACCAACATATACTGTAGCATTATGTGGAGCTCATCATATACTGTTTCAAACATTATATGGGACCAATGATTCTGTATGGAGAAATAGATGGGCCTCGTCATGAGATGTAAAAAGTGAAGTATTTTTCATTGTACTATACCGCTATTTCTCTGCCGTATCGGAGCATGATGAGTTGTGGTATGTGTTAAAGGGGCGCTCTTTCACCCAGGGCACATGAAAACCTGGAGCCAGCCCTCCCCCCCCACAACTTTAGCCAAATAACCCCAATTTTTCAGTGCGTAACTTGTATTATGAAGTTAATTAAGGTTGACAAGCTTAAGTAAGAAGAATTGATGCTTTTGGCATTCAAATGGGCACTGTAGGTGTGTTTCCTGTCCTCCTCTCACTGCCGACTTTTATTCCCCATTGACTTACATTGGGTTTCGTGTTTCGGGACAACCCCGACTTTTCCCTATAATTGGACGATCTTGCTCGACCCGACTTTTGGAAAAGTCGGGTTTCACGAAACGAAACGCGACCCTAAAAAACCAAAAGTCGCTCAACTCTAGTCAGAACCCATCTCCAAGGCCTTCTCCTCCATTAAGTCCCATTTCGTTAGCGCTCCCATTCTACATCGCCCTGATGTAGATAAGCCCTTCATTCTGGAAGTGGATGCCTCTTCCGTCGGTACTGGAGCGGTCCTGTTTCAGAAGGACACGCAAGGTCGGAAGCACCCATGCTTCTTTTTCTCCAAGACCTTCACACCGGCGGAGAGAAATTAGGCCATCGGGGACAGGGAGTTGCTAGCAATGAAGTTGGCCTTCTCAGAGTGGAGACACCTCCTGGAGGGGGCTCGCCACCCTTTTCAGGTGTTCACCGACCACGAAAACTTGGTGTATTTGCAAACAGCCCAGCGGCTAAACTCTCGCCAGGCCAGATGGTCTTTGTTCTTTTCCCGGTTCCACTTCACCCTCCATTTTCTATCCGGGGAGAAGAATGTCCGGGCCGATGCTCTCTCCCGCTCCGTGGTGTCATCGGAGGAAGAGGAGGAGGAGCCTCGGCTGATCGTCCCATCCAAGAGCCTGAGGACTGTGGCTCCGGTTGCCCTTGAGTCAGTACCTCCGGGCAAGACATTTGTTCCTGCCCGTCTGCGACCAGAGGTCCTCTCTTGGGCTCATTCTTCCAGGGTGGGTGAACATTTCGGGACAAAACGGACCTCTGAGCTTTTGGTGAGGACATACTGGTGGCTGCATATGGCCCATGACGTCAGGGACTATATTCAGGCGTGCGTCTCTTGCGCCCAGAATAGGTCCTCTCGGCAGCGGCCTGCTGGGCTTCTTTTTCCTCTGCCGGTAGCGGACAGGCCCTAGGAGATGGTCGGTATGGACTTTGTGGTGGGGCTACCCAAGTCCAGTGGCAGCACGGTCATTTGGGTTGTCACCGACCATTTCTCTAAGATGGTGCACTTGGTACCTCTATCCTGGTTACCTTCTGCGCGGGGCCTGGCAGTGTTGTTCATTAAGCACGTTTTCCGTCTGCATGGCATGCCGGACAAGATTGTCAGTGACCGGGGTCCTCAGTTTGCGTCCCGGTTTTGGAGATAGCTTTGTTCCCTGCTCAACATTGAGCTGAATCTCTCCTCGGCCTATCATCCCGAGACGAACGGGTTGGTAGAGAGAGCCAACCAGACCCTGATGACATATCTTCGACATTTTGTCTCGGCCAGGCAGGACGACTGGGCATCCTTGCTGCCGTGGGCAGAGTTCGCTTTGAACAATGCTGTGGCCGACTCCACTGGTCAGACCCCATTCCTCCTAAATTACGGTCAGCATCCGCACGTCCCTGTGCCCATGCCCGTGTCATCCACCGAATCTAGGGTGGCAGACTGGGCGGTGGAGGCACGCAACATTTGGGATCGCACCCAGGATGTTATCCGGGCTTCCAAGGAGAGAATGAGGACCTCCGCTGACGCACACTGGCGCCCTGCTCCGACTTTTGCCCCTGGCAACTTGGTGTGGCTCTCCGCCCGAAACATCAGGCTGCGGGTAGAGTCCGCTAAGTTCGCACCGTGCTACATTGGCCCCTTCAAGGTCCTCGAGCGGATCAGCTCTGTGGTCTATCGTCTGGCCCTTCCACCACACTTGGCTATCTCTGATACATTCCATGTGTCCCTCCTTAAGCCTGTTCGCTTGTCCTGGTTCTCTGAGTCATCTGCTGGGACATCAGACTTGTCTTTGGACGAGTTTGAGGTCAATGCCATCGTGGGATGCAAGGTGATGCGGGGCAAAATGTTTTATTTGGTGGATTGGAAGGGTCATGTCCAGAGGCTTGGACTCAGTGGAGAACATCCACGCTCCGCTCCTCATTGCGGCGTTTGAGCATAGCGAGGCTCAGAGGGGAGGGGGCCCTAGGAGGAGGGTTAATGTTAGGCATTGGGTTCCTGCCACTGCACAGCAGGAATCCAGAGCCTTGCACCCAGTGGTCTCCCATTCTTCTTCAGCCGCACTGGAGCCTGCTCAGCAGATTCATCGGTCCTGGCGCTCTGCCCATGCCAACTCCGTGGGTTTGCTTGCTGCTGCCACCTCTGGCACAGCTATGACAATACATGCTGCTCAGCAGCGAGATTCTCCAGGGACTAAGTCCTCATGTCGGGTCACTGAGCATGCCCATGGAGTGATCTCCCATTGGAGATCGAGGGTCACGTGCTCAGGTCCTGCTCGTGTTCGGATTGGCCCATCCAAGAAGCCAGGAAGGTCCCGGACGCTCGTGGCTATGAAAGGTTCGCATGGCCACTCGCCCATGCGCTAGGATAGACGGTATTTACAGACTATGTGGAGTGAGTGATGTATGCACGTATGAATGTCTCTGGTGAATGACTCATTAAGAAACCCCTACACTTGGTACACATGTATTGTGCAGCCTAGCCTGCTAGCGCCCAGGCTTAGGCATAGGTAGGTCTGAGGTTGAGTCAGGCATCAGGCCTCACCATGAACTCGGAACGCCTCAGTGCACGTGCTCCATAGCCAGTGTCTATAGTGGTGCTCGCGGCAGTGACGCCGCGCGTTCAGTGGGCCTAGAAGGACTCTAACCCCGTGTCCTTGGGGTAGAGTTCTGTGGCCGTACACTGTGCGCTCTTTTAGCCGAGCTCTGTGAGCACATACAGGCTCCGGCGTTTTTGTTCAGCGGTCGTGCGGCTCTGTGAAGCAACAGAGTCTGCCCCTGTACACAACGGGTGACGTTAACCCGCGTGTGTTCTTATAGTATACCGCCATATAGCATCTGCCATTACTGAGCAGCAGGTTACCACCCCTGCACGGTGGACCCCTGGCTGCGAACGCACCTTATTACCATCTTTATTATTTGGTGCGTTCCACCAGCCCTAACATCCGTGTACACATCTCTGCTCCGTACACCTCGTACGCACACACAGCTCCACTCCGTACACATCTCTACAACGAACACCTCGTACACGTGCAGCTCTGCTCCGTGCACCTCCCACATGCGCGGCTCCGCTCCATACACCTTGTACACACACACGGCTCTGCTCCTTACACCTCGTACACACGCGGCTCTGCTCTGTACACACGTGGCTCTGCTCCATACACCTCACACACTCGAGGCTCTGCTCTGTACACCTCGTACACACACACGGCTCCACTCCGTACACCTCGCTCACGTGCAGCTTTGCTCCATACACCTTGTACACGTGCAGCTCTGCTCCGTGCACCTCGGTCCTCATACACACATGGCTCTGCTCCTTACACCTTGTACACACGCGGCTCTGCTCCTTACACCTCGTACACATGCGGCTCTGCTCCTTACACCTCATACACACGCGGCTCTGCTCCTTACACCTCATACACACATGGCTCTGCTCCTTACACCTCATACACACACGGCTCTGCTCCTTATACCTTGTACACACGCAGCTCTGCTCCTTACACCTCGTACACATGGCTCCGCTCCAAACACCTCGCACTCACACAGCTCCGCACACCTCACACACTCGTGGCTCTGCTCCGTACACCTCGTACACACACGGCTCCACTCCGTGTACACACACAGCTCCACTCCGTACACCTCGTACACACACACAGCTCCACTCTGTACACATCTCTGCTCCGTACACCTCATACACTTGCAGCTCTGCTCCGTACACCTCACACATTCGCGGCTCTGCTACATACACCCTGTAAACCCCCCTGACCCCACAAATAAACTTCCCTCATCCAGGACGATGACAGCCAGCACAGACAGCAGAGTCCTGCATAAAACATGGGCTGATGCGCACAGGACCTGTGATGAGGTCATAGGAGGGGAGGAGTCATGGTCACATGATATCCGGATTGAAGACGCTACAGATGAGGAGAGGAGCGACTACAGGACCTGTGATGAGGTCATAGGAGGGGAGGAGTCAGGGGTCACATGATCAGGGGGGCCCTGACTCCTTCCCTCTTGTGATCTCATCAATTACAGCTAGTGTTGAGCATTCCGATACTGAAAATATCGGGTATCGGCCGATATTCGCTGTATCGGAGTTCTGATACCGAGTTCCGATATTTTTACAATATCGAATACCGGAATCGGAAGTTCCCATAATGCAATGAGCCAGTTGTGTTAGCCATATTAACTAATGGCATGGCTGTGATTGGCTGCTCAAATGATGTCATCATGATGCGCGGTCTGTGCGGGCCTGCCGGGGGTCTGTGCGGGCCTGCCGGGGGTCTGTGCGGGCCTGCCGGGGGTTGTGTGTGTGTGCAGGCAGTGATTGACACATTAGCCAATGATGGGACAGTAGTAGTCCCATCATCCGGCTAATGTGTTGAATGTAAAAAAAAAACAAAAACATACATACTACATACATACTACATTCATACAACATACATACATACTACATACATACATCATATATACTACATTCATACAACATACATACATACTACATATATACTACATTCATACAACATACATACATACTACATATATACTACATTCATACAACATACATACATACTTCAAAATACATACATACTACATATATACTACATTCATACAACATACATACATACTACATACATACTACATATATACTACATTCATACAATGTAACCCTAAGGCCCGCACAGACCCCCGGCAGGCCGCACAGACCCCCGGCAGGCCCGCACAGACCCCCGGCAGGCCCGCACAGACCCCTGGCAGCCCGCACAGACCCCTGGCAGCCTGCACAGACCCCGCCCGCACACACACAGTCTCCACCCATGCACCGCCCACACTCTTCCCCCCTCCTGAACTGGATGTGCAAGGAAAGAAAGGGTTTATTTTCATTCCGATATTTGTGCCCCATTGACTTGCATGGATTTCCGGTATCAGAATCGGCGATACCCGATATTTTTGGGGTATCGGTCCGATCCAACCCGATCCGATATTTCTCAATATCGGAAGGTATCACTCAACACTAATTACAGCCTCTTGCACGACCGCAGCACCAGCATGCAGAGGCTAAATTGTAGGTGCTGCGGGTAGAGGAGAGCATAATGCTGCCCCCTGCTGCCTGCCGCTTCAGCACCTGGCTCAATTTGGCTCATTATAGCTGCGGCCCTGCCAACATCCCCCTTTTACAATGGACGCCCAGGGCCACGGACCGGACCATAGCTACCTTGACATCTACCATTGAACTCCACAAGCCTGGTACCGAGTGCCCCGCTGCCCTGGGTGAGGGCGATCCACATGTGCCGGTACACTATGTCCCGGAACACAGCAAAATACTTCCGGGACATAGTGTACCGGCGCATGCGCAGTAAAGATTTTCGGCTTTGCCCGCAGTTCGGCCAAGCATACTGCGCATGCGCGAACTATGAAGTAGAACTACTAGAATTCCGGAAAAAATCACGGACGGGGCCACGGATGGGGTGGAGAAAAAAAAGAAGAAACACCGCCCATCGGACAGGACACAGGCCATTACATAGGCCGCCAACTTCCGGTGACACATTCCCTTTAAACGGCTCTTTTTTTTACTAGAAATCCATTCTCCACAGTCCTCGCTCCAGTCTCTGCCTGTACAGTGAGGCCTCATTATACACCTGTAGAAGGATCTAGTGATGCAGTAGAGAGTGTTACTGTTAGGGACGGTGGAACGCACTAAATATAAATAATAGAAAGTGTGTTCGCTGCCCACCATACAGAGGTATTAAACTGCTGCTATATAATGGCAGATGCACAATATGGCGGTATATCGCAGATGGGTTGAACGTCACCCAGTGTGCACTGGGCATACTCTGTTAGCTTCACAGAGTCGAATAAGACAAACATAAGTGCTGAGCCTGTTGGACTCACAGGTCTCAGAGAAATGCACGCACGGTATATGGTCACAGGAGATGGGCCCAAGGCAGAGGGTCAGATTCCGTCTAGACCTACCGTGCGTGCGGCATCGCTACCGCGGACGCCCACAAGTGCTGCAGACTGCAGCGCATGTTATGGATGAGTCACCGAAGGAGGAAAAAACAAAAAATAATAGCTAAGTCCAGAAAACCAGAGAAGTTGGAAGCTATCAGATTGCAGACCCCTGAACCTATCCACAACAACTAGCAGTAGCCATGGGGGGTTCCTACAGTGCCCTAGACCCCTCGATCACAGCCGGAGAACTAAATTAGCCTAAAGACAGAAAGGGGAAATCTAAACTGCCCCAGAGCAGACCCCAAAGCAATAGGCAGCCCCCAACATATAATGACTGTGAAGCAAGATGAAAAACACTAACACAGATAGAAAGATAGGTTGAGCAAATGATGGGGCCCAAGCTAACTAAATAGGACAGGATAGAAAAGCTGCTGTCTGCAATCCGCAAAAACCCTATCCAAAAATGAACCAACAGACTGATAGGAAAAACAGGCCCTGAAGTCACTAGGCTTCAAAAAGACTATATCAGCACTCAGGTATATTCTGAAGACAGAGCAAGAGATCAACAGATCAGAGGCAAAAATGGAATTCAGCTCACCCCCGCCGGGGATGGCAGAACTCCAAAAATCAAGGCAAACAAAACCAGAACTAAAGTGTACAAAAGGCAGAGCAAAACTTAGCTTTGAGAAGCAGAAATCAGACTGGTCTCCAAAAATCCAGCAGGAAAATCACCAGCAAGGTAGCAGGGCGTCGGCTGCCTTATATCCAGTCATCAGTTCCTGTGACCCAGTCATCATCTACCTGCTCAGCTGTTTGGTAATCAGCCTCACTACCTTCCTTTGCCAGAAGAGGGAGTTCATCAGACCTCACTGGTGAAGGGAAAAATGAACTCACAACAAGCGCGGCGACCAACCCAGCCGCAATACGACAATGCCCTAGAGGGGGCACACTGTCGGACGCTAGTTCTGTGAGATGTGCACTGGCCTGTAGCGTGCCACTGGCTGGCGCTGACTCTATAACTAAGTCCCTATGCACACACGTAATATCAGAGGGAGGGGATCTTAATGAGTCATTCACAGGCACATGCATCCATCATCATTCACACAGATAGCAATTAGAGTCTATACTAGCACATGGCTGAGCGGCCATGCAAACGTTTTTTAGCTGGGACCTTCTGGAAGCTTCCAGATCTCTGAGATGAACCAATCAGATATGGAGAAGGACCTGAGCATGTGACTCCCGATCTCCAATGGGAGATCGTCTTGTGAGCATGCTCAGTGGAGCAACAGAGGGACTTAGCCTCTGGAATGGCTTGCTGCAGAGCAGCCTGCATTGCTATTGCTGGCCCAGAGGTGGCAGCAACAGCCAGACCCATAGAACTGGTCTGAGCAGGGCGTCTGGCATGCTGGGATTGCTGTGCAGGCTCCTGAGTGGTTGGCGGAGAATGGGAGAATGCTGAATGCAAGGCTCTGGATTCCTGCTGTGCAGTTGCAGGAACCCGATGCCTAAGGGTATGTGCACACACTGCGGATTCTGCTGGATATCCGGAGCAGTTTCTGCTGCGGTGTATAGTACCATAATATCCAATGGAAACCGCAGTGTGGATTTTGCCATGCGGATTCTGCTGCGGTTTACCGTCTCCTCCATTGTAGAGATGATAAACCGCAGGGCTAATCCGCAGATTTACCTGTGGATTTTGCTCCTTCTTACTGCAGAGCCGGATCAATCGGCAGCGTGTGCATGTACCCTAACAGTTACTCTGCACTGCTATTTCCTCAGATTGTGAGCTCTTGTTAACAGGCCCCTGCTCCTTGGTTGCAGTCATACCATGTATTCCTTTCTAATATAAGGCTAGTTTCACACTAGCGTATTTGCTCGCAGCATATGGAGCCACTAAACCCTGCCCCCTGCTGCGGGGGGCAAACGCATGGAACTGCACCCTGATCAGGATTTGGTTGGAAATGTGAAATTCTGACTTCTGGGGCAGGGGAGAGAGAGGAGAAGATAGGGAGAGAGAGGGGAGGGGAGAGAGACTGGTGAAAGAAAAAAAAATGGGGCTCCGAGCCTATGCAGTATGAAATCCACATGCAGATTGGCCGCAGGCATCCTGATTCATGTGTGTCTACATTGACAATCATATGTTTTCAGACGCACTGACACATATCAGAATGTCTGGAGGAAAAGACATGCGAAACTCACCCAATTTGGAGTGCAAAGTTTCTTTATTCAACCATTAAAGGTCTGTAAAAAATGCATATTCTTGTAAAATACTTAGGACTAGTTACCAGATAAAAATGTAGTGGTTTATTTGGATTCTTCCATCAAAGAAGATTATTACAGAAAAACATAAAAATAGGTGCATGATTATAAAGAGATTGTCCATTTGTTCATAGCAAAGCTTGTAACCTTCTTTCTCTGGATCCCGCGTGGCAAATGGCTTCTGTCTCTGTTAGCTTCTATTGAAGTTACACATATCAAGTTACATACCAGCTGTCCATTCAATATCCTGTCCGAGCAAGGATGACGCCTCAAGTCTGTCTCTCATGGTGGTGAAGGAAGGCGAGCGCCACCTCTAGAGTAAGCCATGAATTATATACGTCTCTTAAAGCACATGATCTCTGTATATATGGAGTTGACCTTTTACCATGACCTAATCTTACATATGTAGAGGAGTTGACATTTACCATTTGCTAAAATAGCACATGCAGTGTCAGTGGAAGGCACTGTCCAGCACAGAACTGAGTGTAATAAGAAATTAACGGATTATTAATATTTAACGAGGTCACACAATAAAGGATGGGCAGGTAACATGAGGCATGCGGGGAGAAAAGACGGACGACAGCAGTTTCGCGTATACAGACGCTTCAACAGGTCCAGACGCTTCAACACGTAATTACACACCTGGACCTGTTGAAGCGTCTGTGCACGCGAAACGGCTGTCGTCTGTCTTTTCTCCCCGCATGCCTCCACAAAGCTTTGATAAAGATCGCATGTAGCGATCGAAATGCGTCGCTTATGTCGCTCCTGTGTGAGCTGATGCAGTCCTGGAGCTGATTTGTACTTTGTAATACCCTGTTCCACTACAGTATTGTCATGTCGGACACTGTTCACACCAGGGTGTCTGGCAGACAGCGGTAATACCCTATTCCACTACAGTATGATCAGGGACTTTGTTGGGTATTCTGTTCCAGTCGGGATAGGGTTAACCAGGTTGTCATGCTGGCTGAGGGCTGGGCCACGCCCTTGGTTTTTAAATAGTCCGTCCTGACTATGGGCGTCGCCGACTATAGCTTTTGCCTAGTGCTAGCAATACCGGTCTGCAGTGGTGGTTTTGGAGCGTCTGATATTTGGTGCAGTATATCTCTCAGTTGTTCTTTCTCCTATCTGTTATATATATATATTTGGTTGCCCTTGCACATTATTGTATTCCCTTGTGTATTAACGGTGTGGTGTTTCTTTTACCCCTGTCCATACGTATTTGTGGGGTCTGGTGTCTGGTCCCCTCACTGGGTGGAGGGTGGTGGGTTCAGCTTAGGGCTGGACAGGAGACAGGGACAGAGTGGAGGCCCAGGCAGGCACACCTTCAGTGTAAACCCTGGTTTGAGGGACAGACAGGGTTTTCCCTAGTCTGAGGGACACCGCAGGGCTCCCGGGGTTTTAGCCTAAAGTAACCTAGGCATACCATGACACCCATACAGCACATCCCTCGCTTCTGAGCATGCTCAGTGCCGCAAAACAGATTCCTGCACAGGGGAGCACATGGATCCATGTTGTCCTGGATCCGTGCTCAATAGAACTCCATTTTAATTCCATACGTGTAGCCACGGATCCGTGCGTCTCCCTGCGTGCTTTTCAGATGACACAAAACTGCATCAATTTGCATTTTTGTGTGTCTGATTAAATATGCAAGTTTGAAATCAGCTTACACTATATAATGATTGGAGCTGTACCTAGATCTCTCCACAGGTTTTGCCTAAAATCACTTTATATTACTTTCCCTACCACCAGCAGCAACAACTGAGGTTGTCTATCCTTTTTGCATGCGCTGTGCACCAAAATGCAACATCGGCGCACCTTCAAAAGTGCACAGCGCACGCAAAAATCCTACTAGCGCATGACCAGCGCACGGTCTGAGCACAGTATGCTATAGATAGGGTGCGCAGATCACAAGCAGCCGTGTGCAATA
This sequence comes from Dendrobates tinctorius, assembly GCF_039654945.1. Taxonomy (NCBI): domain Eukaryota; kingdom Metazoa; phylum Chordata; class Amphibia; order Anura; family Dendrobatidae; genus Dendrobates; species Dendrobates tinctorius. The sequence goes on from NW_027362105.1 coordinate 1,282,706, forward strand.
GTAGGGAGGAGATGACCGGAGGGGGCGTGGCAGGGGGCAGGGCTTAGTGACGCCGTGCACTGTGTGTAGATACGCTAGTGTGAAACTAGCCTGAGAACGAACATGATACCAATTTGCTGACTCTGACCCCTCTACAGTCACATGCCATATATGATATGTATGAAGCTAGGAGTATATCACTTTATTTGGGACTCATCATTTACAGCACACATCTACTTCTTCCTGACTGCTCCTCCCGGATGAGTCAGGGTGTGTGCACACGTAGCTTTTTTTCACGTTTTCGCTGCGTTTTTTTATGAGCAGAATTGCTGCGAAAATGCAAAAAAACACAACGCATCCCATGCAATCCTAAGGGGTTCTGCACATGCTGTGCTAATACTGCGAGTTTTTCCACTGCGGAATCACATAGTGGAAAAATCCGCAGCATGCTCATTCTTTGTGCAGAATCATGGCAATTTTGCACCCATAGGATTGCATTGAAATGCTCACTTTCCACATGTGGCTTTGCCCACCATGCATTAAGTGAGCGCTCAATGTGTGGATGGTACCCGGGGTCTGGAGGAGGGGAGACTCTCTCCAGGCCCTGGGAACCATAATCCTGTAAAAAATAGAATTATTAAAATAAAAAATAGTTATATACTCACCCTCTGCAGCCTTCCCGCCTCTCACCACGCTCCCGGCATCTTCCGTTCCCAGTAATGCTTTGCGCGAATGACCGCTGATGACGTCGCGCTCTCGTGAGAGTGACATCATCTCCGGTCCTTGCGCAAAGCATTACTGGGACTGGAAGATGCTGGGAGCGCTGCGGAGGAGATCGGGGGCCGTCGGAAGGTGAAAATACAATATTTTTTTTATTATTATTATTTTTAACATCCTATCTTTTACTATTGTTGCTGCATAGGCGCATAAGCCGCCTCAATAGTAAAAAGTTGGTCACACTTGTTTGACACTTTGTTTGAAGAGTGTGACCAACCTGTCAATCAGTTCTCCAAGCGATGCTACAGATCGCTTGGAATACACTAGCATTCTGCAAGCTAATTATGCTTGCAAAACACTAGCATTTCCACAACGTGTGCGCATAGCCTCACAGTCAGTCACACTTCACCAAGTTGAATCTGATAAGCTGCCAGGCACAGAAAAAAAAACTCGGCTCCTTCTTACTGCAGAGCCGGCTCATTTCATTCACAGCAGGGAGCCGGCTCTTTGTATGGGATCGTTCACAAACAACACCTCACTAGTGTGCTATGAGGCCGGGAAGCAGTTAATCTCCCCAGCTGAACACTAGATTGGAGGGGGGAGGGTGACCGGGCTCTGTGTGTGACGTAAAAGCAGGGAGTCACCGCCGCCCAGAGTGGGAAATGTGAACATTGCAAGCTGCCGACTGGTCACTATGTACCTGTATGGTCACCAGCGCTACATAGCTACTGTATGGGGTCAGCTGTGGGGATGGGGAGCTGACATGCAGGAGAGGAGAAACTGCTGAGAAACACTCCAAGAAGAGGTGACCAAGAGTCCAAATAAAATAATAATTTATTTATTACACTTATATCAAGATGACAGACATAAGGGGAGATAGTGGACAATGAAGTGCGGATGGTCCGCACACCGCATGGGTGAAAAAAGAGGAGCTGGAACAGTGAGAACCACTAGATGTCCCTTGGTCTATGCAGTCCTATAAGGCTGTGTTCACACACAGCGGGTTTTTTAGCGGTATTTTTAGAGGATTTTCAAATAAAACTGTTAAAAATAAGCTTCCCATTCATTTCTATGAACCATCAGAGCACGCACATGAGCTGATAATGTTACATAGTTATCTAATCTATTCTAGAGCTTTTGTTAAAGTAGTTTTTGAAACGTCAGAATATAATGCTCGGCCTTTGCTTACAACTTGCAGGACATATTGCTTTTGTTCTTCATCTTTTGTCAGAAGGTCGTTAAAGTCGGTTACTTCCTACCTCTTTTAATTTTTCTTTCCTAACTTTTGGATTTACAACCCTAGCGTGCTCTGATGGTTCATCTGTGCTACTGAGCAATTTGTTAGCCATTAACAACTTTTCATTGTCTGTAATGGTGGGATCAAAAAACGATAATCCCACCAACTCTGCATTCAAATACCACAAATGGTTCGAAAATTTGGTCAGGGCTATTTCTGCAATGTTGTTGTCACATTCTTTATAGTCTAACAGACTATGCAAAATACCTAAATCTTAAAATACCTCAATTTGGATTTTTTCAAACTTTGAGCGACGAGCGGCACGGGTTAACGTCGTTTGATCGAGCTCAAATTTTGGCTATCTCAATATCTGGAAAGGGGAATCGTTTTGTGGGGTCCAGACGGACAAAATTCCGACATCGATTTTTTGCGGTCACCCTAGTGTATATGCATGCATGTTGGGATCTTGTGGACATCATACATTATCATGTGGTGGTTATTTTTATGAATGTTTGTCAGTGATACATGTGCATTTGTTGCACTATATATTACTCTGGGATGAGTTTTTCCATATCAGCTTGTTACCACCCCCTTCTTTCTTTAATGTGGCTGCTCCGCTGTGCCTGATGCATGCGCACCCTGCGTCCTTGCTTCTGGACGGCTCTCGGCATCTCTATGTTGTGGGGGTTGCAAGATGATGACAGACAAGATGGTGGCCTGATTCTAACACATCGGGTGTTCTAGAATATGTATGTAGTTTATTCATGAGCGATGTGGGCGCCTTCTTTTTTCCTATTGGTGACGTCACTGCTACCTGGTGTTCGGGCGGTGTAGAAAATTGCTTTGGAAAGGCTTCTGGGATCAACTTTGGGATTGCCCCTTGCAGACCGGGGGGCTGGACCCTCATCTGACCTTGTTTTCCCTGGGCAGACCAAGGGTGAAGGTTCCATCTCTGCCTACTGCACGCACCATCTTCCTCTGTGGTGACGTCACCGCTACCCGGTGTTCAGGTGGTGCGGAGACTTCCTTCTGAACAGCATTTACGTCCTGCCTTAGGCTTGTCCCTTGCTGATTGATCGCGACTGGCGTTACAGACATAATAATTATATAGTTGATAGAGATTATATACCATTATTTTGAATATATATATATATATATTCATATTCAAAATAAAGGAAACACCTGGAAACATCAACAAAAGTTAGTTTAATATGCTGTAGGTCCACCTTTTGTGGCGATTATAGCCGCAATTCTCCGAGGTATGGATTCATGCAAGGTGTGAATTGTTTCCAAAGGAATTTTAGCCCATTCTTCAGTTAAAACACCCTCCAGTTCTTTGAGCGACGATGGCGGCATAAATTGACGTCTAACTTGAATCTCTAAAATCGACCATAAATGCTCAATAATGTTGAGGTCTGGGGATTGGGGGGGCCAGATGAGATGCTCAACTTCATTAGATGGTGCATACTACTGTTTATATCTAAGCAAGATTCTAGTGGTTCTCACTGGTCCAGCACCCCTTTTTTCACCCATGTGGCTTGCGGACTATCCGCACTTCATTGTCCACTATCTCCCCTTATGTCTGTCATCTGTTATTGATATAAGTGTAATAAATAAATTATTTTACCTGGACTCTTGGTCGCCTCTTCTTGGAGTGTTTCTCAGCAGTTTTCCCTAATTGCGACTTGTCCAAATTATTCTTTACTATGTCGGCTGATAAATTGTATGTCATCTTTTGATTGTTGTAAAATGTGGACATTAGTCAATAGCACATTAACATGCAGGAGAGGAGGGCTACGGGGGCTTTATCACTGCTGTGAATACTAATAGGACTTAGAATACAAATAATTGTAAAATACAATAATTCCCTAATTCATTTTTTTTCTTTCCCTCTTTGTCATTCAGTAACAGAGCGTAACCCACAGGTAACACTTGCGGAAGTCGGCACAACTCGCTGTGTGTCTGCTGGGAATATACACTCATGGATGAAGAGATATTTAATGTAGTAATAGGACTTAAAATAAAAATAATTTTCAAAATCAATTTCCTTATTTCAGCTAGGTGGCTCCTTGGGGCAAAGACTACTAATTTTCCCTAATAGGTGTCTTCGCTACAGAGAGATGACGCTGCTCTCCGGCCTCTATTGTAATGTGCACCAGCCTCTTCATCCTTGGTTTGGGTAAGTAAAAATCCATGTATGTATAGTCTAAGTAGCTGTCATGACACATTTCCTCTGTCAGGCTCCCACTGCCCCCTCCGTCATCTGTCAGGCTCCCACTGCCCCCTCCATCCTCTGACAGTTTGCCAGAAGAGGCGACCAACAGTCCAGATAAAATAATAATTTATTTATTACACTTATATCAAGAACAGATGACAGACATAAGGGGAGATGGTGGACAATGAAGTGTGCATAGTCTGCAAACCGCATGGGTGAAAAAAGGGGTGCTGGAACAGTGAGAACCACTAGATGTCCTTGGATCTATGCAGCCCTATAATATTTGTCATGAGTATCTAATATTACTAGTTTTGTGACTATAAATCATGTATTCTTCTGAGAGAGAGATATATATTTTTTTGTATTAAATATATCATTTTTTGTATCTGTTAATTTTGATATCTGTGATTGTATTGTTGCCATGCATATGTATATATATATTAAATATGTATTGCTGAGAGAAATATTTTTATATTTATGTATGTATGTATGTATATGTGTGTATGTATGTATGTGTATATATATATATATATATATTGCCCTCCCAGTACCTATGGGGTGCTCGGTACCGGGCCCGTGTCAGCGGGATGTGCACAGCAGCGGTGACCCGGTCCATGGCCCTGGGCACCCAAGTATTAGGGGAGATTGAATGGTGAAATGTAGCTAATGGAATAGTTCGTGACGCCACCTGTGGTGTTTGGCAAGTAAGATGTTAAGCCGACGCTGAATGCAGATCCACTGGGACTGATGGTATGGTGCAGCAAAGATGTAAAAGCTCCCCACAGGTGAGGCTGTAGTCCCAGGATAGTGTAGATGTGGTTGGCATGGGGATGTAGCAGTGCCGGAAGGGTAGGAAGCAGACAAAGACACAGCGGGGTGCAATTTCTGTACCTTTACTTGATAAATGCAGTCCAAGGTCCTGATTACAGATGGTACCGGAGCAGGATAGCCTGGAAGCAGCTCAGGATTCTCTCTCAGCAGATGGGCTGTGCAGTCTCCTCCCCTAGCGCTTATTTGGGTGAAGTTCTCCTAGTACTGAGTTACACTGAAGTTCCTCCTAATTCTCTTCTACTAGCACTCCTGGTATGGTAGACAGCTGTAGCTGCTATTCCTCTCCTGGCTCACTCCGTGCTGTTGTGCCTCCGAGTCTTAGATGGGAGTAGGGCATTTACAGCCTCCTACTCCTCTGGTGTCTGTTGCAGGACCGTTAGTATCCGTGCAACCGTGGAGACCAGGCTCCAGTTCATGTGCTCTCACTGTGAGGGAGCTCTCCTTCCTCAGCTCAACCTCCAGCTTCTCTACACACATCTGCACACGTGGACCTCCTCACACTAACTGACCACTCCTTCCTCTTGGCCCTCAGAGAGCACTCCTCCCTTCAAATCCGGTTCAGAGTCCCCCCTGCTGGCCTGGAGTGGAACTGTGTTGCATGTATAGGTTAACTGCGAGAGAGACCCTTCACTGCTTCCAAGCCTGGCATTACCCTCCCTGGAGGAAGGCAAAGCCACTGTGGCAGCCATACTCCTGGGGGCACCACATTTATATATATTTTTTTAATATTATCTATCTATCTCTCTCATGTTGGGATCTTGTGGACATCATAGATAATCATGTGGTGGTTATTTTTCTGATTATCTGTTTTGTCCCTGATACATGTGCATTTGTTGCGCTATATATTACTCTAACATAGTAACATAGTAACATAGTTTTGAAGGCTGAAGGAAGACCTTATGTCCATCTAGTTCAGCCTATTTTTAGTGCAGCTGTTCTGCATTGTTGATCCTGGGGAAGGCAAAAAACCCACAGAGTAGAAGCCAATTTTCTCCATAGGGAAAAAAAATTCCTTCCCCTAAGCTGGGTCACCATCTACCTATAATCTGTTATTCGTAACCTTCTATACTGTTACTTACAATGAAAGCCTCCATTCCTTTCTTACATTCATTCAGTGAGTTGGCCATCACCACTTCCTCAGGAATAGAATTCCAGAGCTTCACTGCTCTTACCATGATGAAGAATCCTCTTCTATGCTGGTGCAGAAATTGTCTTTCCTCCAAACAAAGAGAATGCCCCCTTGTTCTTGTCACAGTTCTTGGTACAAACAGTTCATTGGAGAGATCTCTGTGTTGCCCTCTGATATACTTGTACATATATATTAGGTCTCCCCTAAGTCTTCTCTTTTCTAGAGTAAATAGACCTTATTTTGATAACCTTTCTGGGTATTGTAGTGAACCAACTCCATTTATCATTTTAGTAGCCCGCCTTTGAGCCCTTTCATGTTCAGTAATGTCTTTCTTGAGCACCGGCGTCCAAAATTGCACACAATCCTCCAAGTGTGGTCTGATGAGTGATTTGTACAGAGGGAGAATTATGTTTTCATCTTGTGTCCCCAGACCTCTTCTAATGCATCCCATGACCCTATTTGCATCCCATTTCCTTCCCATGTGCATAACCTTACACTTATCTGTGTTAAACCTCATTTGCCATTTTTCAGCCCAATTCTCCAATTTACTCAAATCTGTCTGTAGTTGCAAACTGTCCTCCTTTGTGTTAACTACCTTACATAGTTTTATATCAGCTGCAAATACTGATATTTTACTGTGTAAGCCATCCACTAGATCATTAGTAAATGTATTAAATAGTAGGGGGCCCAATACAGAACCCTGTGGTAACCCACTTGTAACCCTGGCCCAATCTGAGGATGCACCATTAATAACCACTCTGTTTTCTATCACTAAGCCAGCTACCTACCCATCTACACACATTTTCCCCTAGCCCAAGCTTTCTCATCTTTCTTACCAATCTTTTATATGGGACAGTGTCAAATGCTTTAGAGAAGTCGAGATAAATGACATCTGGGACAAGTTTTTCCATATTAACAGCTTGTTACCACACCCTTCTTTAATGTGGCTGCTCCGCTGTGCCTGATGCATGCGCACCCTGCGTCCTTGCTGCTGGACGGCTCTCGGCGTCTCTATGTTGTAGAATACAAATTGTATATTACAATAACTTCCTAATTTATTTTTTTTTCTTTTCCTGTTTGTCATTCAGTAACAGAGCGTAATCCTAAGGTAACACTTGCGGAACTCTGCCCAACTCGCTGTGTGCTGGGAATATACACTCATGGATGAAGAGATATTTAATGTACTAATAGGACTTAAAATAAAAATTTCAAAATTCAATAATTTCCTTTTTTTTCAGCTAGGTGGCTCCTTGGGGCAAAGACTAAGTTTCCCTAATAAGTGTCTTCACTGCAGAGGGACGACGCTGCTCTCCAGCCTCCATTGTAATGTGGACAAGCCTCTTCATCCTTGGTTTGGGTAAGTAAAAATCCATGTATGTATAGTTTAAGTAGCGGTCATGACACATGTTCATACATGTATATGTATACATGTATATAAAGTCAGTTGTCATGACACTTGGGGAAGTCACACCAGAGGGCTATGTGGCTCTGTAGTCCTCTTCAGCGCCGCACAGCCTTCCACAGCCCCAACACAGCACCCCACACAGCGCACCACAGCCCCACGCAGCATAGCACGGCCTGCCACAGCCTCGTCCACCCTCTGCCCGGCCTGCCTCATTTTTTTTTTAATCAAAGCCATTTTTATTGTGCCAATTACAATTTCCCAGCAATACACATTACGTTCTTGTATTACATAACACTGTAAATCCATCCATTTTTAAGACCTTGTTATAATCATACCTGTATTGTATCATGGTATAACCTTAACATTTTATTGTAAACCAATTAGCAAAACTTTCCCTCCTCCCCCGGAATTAAATTCTTCCTTTAAACCACCCCCCTTCTCTGACTGCCTGTTACTGCTCTACAGTCTTTGTGAATTGCAATAGTTAAGATGCAAAATGAAGTCAGATGAGCTGCTGCTGGGTGTGTCAGGTGACGAGGCACCCAGCCTTTAAATATTCCCATTACCCCTCATCTGTTGACGGTGAAAGAGTTAATGCTCTGCAAAGACTGTGCTATGTAAATGCCATGTGCTGGCGAACATATTTTTATATCCCTGATCACAGCACCATGGGCATGAAATTAACTGTATTAAAACATACCTTCAACTCTTAGAGGACTGAGTCTGGGATTGTGAACTTGTGACAACTTTTGAAACAGTGCAGGAATGGATGTGTCGCATGGATTTATGTATTTTTACCTCAATTAAGGAATTTGCTCCTCAGACCTTGTGGGGGGCATTATGACACAGAACCAATAAATCTGTCGCACTCCTTATCTATGATCTGTTGGAATGTTTATAGCCACAACTGTGTATCGCTGTCCCACAGTGATAGTTCAGCTTAAAGGCACTTGTCTTGTATATTGCATTATTTCTTTCTCTGCTCTGTTGTCTATTATGTTATTCAGATTTTGTGTTATTCTATGCCTGATAAACACTCCTGAGTAGAGTTGAGCGAAACGGGTCGGTCATATTCAAAAGTTGGCGACTTTCGCTGAAGTCGGGTTTCATGAAGCGAAACCCGACCATAGCGTGAGGTCGGCAACCAGAGCACCAAAGTCGCATTTCAAAAGATGCTTCCGGCGCCCTTTTTCAGCCAAAGATGGAGGACGCACACTGTGAGCAATGCGATGACATAGGCATCGGTCACCACCATCTTTGAGAAGGGCATGCAAGTGATTGGCTGGCTTTGTGTGGCGTCACAGGGGCTATAAAAGGGCGTGAACGCCGACCGCCATCTTCCTTCTGCCGATCTTGGCATTAGGGAGAGGTTGCTGGCTGCTGATTCAGAATAAGGGAGAGCGTTAGGCAGGGAAGAAGAACCAAAAAACTGCTTCTGCTGTTAGCGATTTCCACTTACAACACACTTTGTGTGCAGTGACGGGGGAGGCTCTATTTTTGTGCATCAGCTCTGTTGGTTATTAGGCTGCCTTATAAGGCTCCCTGATAGCTGCATTGCTGTTTGCACACTGCTGTGCAAACTGCTTTTTTAAAAGCAAAAATACTTTTCTTCCTATTTTCTGCACAGTTACCAAGCGTTCATTTTTCCACCCTTTTGTGTGTGCAGCAGTCCTGCTTATTGGGCTGCCTGCGTCCATACTTGGACTGAGAGCATCATTGTCAGCGTCCTCAAATCTCTAGTGAGATCCAAATTCTCACCAATCCTATAGACACCCTCCACCTTGTCATACAGCATCCAATTTCAGCGTGTTACATTGAGGTGTAATCTATCCTGGGCTTGAGACAATAGTTCAGTGTCCTCAAATCTATAGTGAGATTCAAATTCTCACCAATAGTAGATACACCTTCTACCTTTTGTCCTTCACCCCTACCAAAAGTGAAGGATGTGGCAGGCCACACTACCGATTACTCCATGGAGCTCTTTTCACATGCTATGCCTGGGTTAGCAAGTCAAATCGTGAATTCCCCATTCCAAGATGAATCTGACATGGAGTGCACTAATGCACAGCCACTGCTAGATTTTTCTGCTGGTACATTCACTCAGAGCACTACATTGTCCTCGCAGTGTACTGAGGCAGAATAAGACCCTGATGAAACTCAGGTGCCCCTTGCCGCATACTATACCACCATACACAGTGACACAGAGGAAGGTACACATGAAATTGAAGAGGAGGTGATGGATGACCCAGTTGTTGATCCAGATTGGCATCCATTGGGGGAAGAGGGTGCCGCTGCCAATAGCTCAGAAGAGGAGGAGGAGGATCTGCAGCAGGCAATGACATCGCAACAGCTGTTATCTGGCATGACCGTAGCAGTCCAAATATGTGTTACAAAAACCAAAAGAGTTGCAGGACAGCTTGGCCAGATGGTCAAATTAGCACACCGTGCAAGGTCTCAAAATGTCTTCCATAGTAGGAAGAGTGCAGTGTGGCACTTTTTTGAGCAAAATCCTGATGATCAGGCAAAGGTTATCTGTAAGAAGTGCGCAAAGACCTTTAGCCATGGGAAAAATCTGAGAAATTTGAATACCAGTTGCATGCTTAGACATTTAACCACCATGCACTTGCAAGCGTGGATGGACTACCAAACCTCACATACCACATGTGCACCTGCTCCAAATGAAGGTAGTCAGCAATGCGCAGTCGCACAAGCACTCCATCCGCAGCTGCCAGTGTTGCACACGAGGTGTCCCACTATTGAACAGCTAGTGGTAAGCGTCAGAAGACTGTGTTGAAGATGTGTTTGGGTGACAACAGACACACCGCTTAGGTACTGGCCGACTACTTGCAGCAACAAATTGAGTCATGGCTGGGCAGTCTACATCTTGAGGCAGGCAAGGTAGTTAGTGATAACGGCCGGAATTTTGTGGCAGCCATAGCCCTTTCAAAGCTCAGACACATACCTTGGCCTGGCTCACACCTTGAACCTGGTGGTGCAGTGCTTCCTCAATAATTATCCAGAGTTAAAACCCCTGCTCCATAAGGTGCGAAGACTGTGCTCGCACATCTGCCGGTCGCCCGTACACTCCAGTCGTATGCAGAAGCTGCAGCGATTGCTCCACCTTCCCAAGCATTGCCTAATTATCGATGTTGCAACAAGGTGGAACTCCACCCTGCACATGGTTCAGAGACTGTGCAAACAGAGGCAGGCTGTAATTCATTTGTGGGAGGATACATGGGCAGGAAGTTTGCAGGCAGACATGGAGTTGTCTGGTGTGCAGTGGTCAAAGCTGAAAGACCTCTGTAAAGTCCTTCAGTGTTTTGAGGAATGCACACGGCTGGTAAGCGCAGACGATGCCATCATAAGCATGAGCATCCCTCTTATGCGTCTGCTCATGCAAACTTTGACGCACATTAAGGAGCAGGCATCTGCAACCGAGGAGGAGGGAAGCCTTGATGACAGTCAGCCATTGTCTGCTCAGGGAAGTCTCATGGATGAGGTGGAGGAGGAAGAGGTGGAGGAGGATGATGGGGATGATTATTTTGGGGAGGATGCTTCTCAGGGGGCAAGAAAATGTTGGCGTGGCAAGGTCTGGTACAGGGTTTGTGCGTGACTGGAGGGATGTTGATTTGCCAGAAAGTGCTCCTCCACCCAGCACTCGCAGTGCATCATTGACACCTGGAACATTGGCCCACATGTCTGATTATGCCTTGCAGATCCTAAAAAGGGACCCCCGCATTGCCAAAATGATGAGCGATGATGACTACTGGTTTACCAGCATCCTGGATCCACGCTATAAAGGCAAATTCCAAAACATCATGGCACAGCAGAGCCTAGAGCTAATATTGGCTAACAAACAAGCAACTCTGGTAAACCGTTTGTTTGAGGCTTTCCCAGCACACAGAGGCGGTGATGTTTTTCCAACGAGCCATAGGGGGCAACATGGAAGAGGTGTTCGTGGTGCACACAGCCGAAGTGGCGTTGGACACAGGGGTTTCATGACCATGTTGTGGACTGATTTTTCAAGTACCGCTCACACGAATGGTAATACTGCATCGATCGAAAGTGATAGGAGACAGCAGTTGTCAACTATGGTAACAAACTACTTCTCGCATATCGATGTTCTCCCTCACCGGTCATTCTCCTTTGACTATTGGGCCAGTAAACTTGACACCTAGCCTGAATTGGCACAATATGCCTTACAGGAGCTCGCTTGCCCTGCTGCTAGTGTGTTATCTGAACGAATCTTCAGTGCTGCTGGATCAATTCTGACAGAAAAAAGGACCCGTCTGTCAACCCAAAATGTTGATAATCTAACCTTCACTAAAATGAACCATGCATGGGTTTCAAAGGATTTTGTCCCACCCTCCCCTGCTGACACATAGGTTGCCAGAAAAATGGCTTGCTTTCGTCCTCCTCTTCCACGGACTTCTCCAATTACTCCATTTGCAGCTGCTGAATGTCCAACATCAACATATGCCATTTTTTCCACCTCCCTAACTGGGCTGCCTCCCCCCACAGGGCTGGGGTCACCACCTGGCACATGCACCCGTGCGAGTGCCGTTGCCTTGGACAGGTGGGTGGGCACACTTTGGCAACGGCACTGGCACAAGGTACCTCATAGTAGAATCAAGTGTCTCTGACAGTGGGGGTGCACACCCACCGTCAGACACACCGGCGTACTATGAGGGGCCCTGTGCCAGTACCGCTGCCCACGAGTTGGACCCCTGCTTGCTCAAGGCACCAGCACTTGCAATACTTGCCTCTCCCTGCTCCACCACTGTGTAGTCTGGGCTGTTAAATCCTTCACTGGGACCGCCAAAACAAATTTGGTGAAATGATAGATGATGGTTAAGATGTAGCTATGCCCTGTCCTGCTGGGCTCTATCTTCAGATAATCAATGGCTTCCATTTGTTATGGACGTCGACTCGCAATGAGATGCAGTGGTGGTTTATCATCAGCTTTCACGGTTTTCCGACTCAGGCGTGTGACATTCCTGCCCGCATTTTTAAATTTGTCCTCTCATGCCAATCCAATAGAATTGTCTACGGCCTGTGGCTTGTGTCTTTTGCACTCCAAAGTTACCTGACAGATCATGATAGGCAGTGAGGACAATATCTACATCTGTCCCTGTGATCACAATTTGATGGAGATGAGTAACAGTGATGGGTTCCACGGTACTGCGATACAGCAAACCTTTCTTCACAAGAGCTGTTTTCGCTGTCTCCACAGACAAAGTAATTGAGGGTCAGCATCGCCTCTGAGAATTCTCCTGGGAGTTTTTACCGTGATTAGTAATTCTAAAATTTCTGCAATCAGTCGACTTTCCTTCTGTACTTGTATCCATCTCGTTTCCTCTTGCGGAGAGTCTGGACTGTCTTACTGAGACTGAAATATATATGAAGATTGAAAAATACCCCAGCAGTGTATACTGGTGTACACTTTGAATACATAACCCTTTTTCTACTTTTTAGATTCTTGTCTAATCCATACTGAGGCTGTGAGTGTCTTTGTCGGACTCCAGAAATGTACACGCAGATTTTTAATGTTTAATCTATGCTATATATACCTGCTATCCAGTGATACTGTACCCTTTCTCAACTTTCTACAATCACATCAAATCCATACTGGGCCTGAGACCGCCTGAGTCTGCCTCCTGATATATAGACATAGGTTTTTAATGTTTAAACTATGCTATATATTCCTGTTATCCAGTGATACTGTACCCTTTCTCAACTTTATACAATCACGTCAAATCCATACTGGGCCTGAGACCCTCTGAGTCTCCCTCCTGATATATAGACCTAGCATAGTTTAAACATTAAAAACCTATGTCTATATATCAGGAGGCAGACTCAGAGGGTCGCAGGCCCAGTATGGATTTGACGTGATTGTACAAAGTTGAGAAAAGGTACAGTATCAACGGATAACAGTTATATATGTAGCATAGTGTACACCTGAAAAACGTTGGGGTTATGGTACCTTAGGATTAAGGTTTAGGGTTAGGGTTAGGGGTTAGGGTTAGGGTTAGGGTTAGGGTTAGGGTTAGGGTTAGGGTACCTTAGGGTTAGGGTTAGGGTTAGGGTTAGGGTTAGGGTTAGGGTTAGGGTTAGGGTTAGGGTTAGCGTTAGGGTTAGGGTTAGGGTTAGGGTTAGGGTTAGGGTTCCTTAGGGTTAGGGTTAGGGTTAGGGTTAGGGTTAGGGTTAGGGTTAGGGTACCTTAGGGTTAGGGTTAGGGTTAGGGTTAGGGTACGTTAGGGTTAGGGTTAGGGTTAGGGTTAGGGTTAGGGTTAGGGTTAGGGATAGGGTTAGGGTTAGGGTTAGGGTTAGGGTTAGGGATAGGGTTAGGGTTAGGGTTAGGGTTAGGGTACGTTAGGGTTAGGGTTAGGGTTAGGGTTAGGGTTAGGGTTAGGGTACCTTAGGGTTAGGGTTAGGGTTAGGGTTAGGGTTAGGGTTAGGGTACCTTAGGGTTAGGGTTAGGGTTAGGGTTAGGGTTAGGGTTAGGGTACCTTAGGGTTAGGGTTAGGGTTAGGGTTAGGGTTAGGGTTAGGGTACCTTAGGGTTAGGGTTAGGGTTAGGGTTAGGGTTAGGGTTAGGGTACCTTAGGGTTAGGGTTAGGGTTAGGGTTAGGGTTAGGGTACCTTAGGGTTAGGGTTAGGGTTAGGGTTAGGGTTAGGGTTAGGGGTTAGGGGTTAGGGTTAGGGTTAGGGTTAGGGTACCTTAGGGTTAGGGTTAGGGTTAGGGTTAGGGTTAGGGTTAGGGTTAGGGTACCTTAGGGTTAGGGTTAGGGTTAGGGTTAGGGTTAGGGTTAGGGTTAGGGTTAGGGTACCTTAGGGTTAGGGTTAGGGTTAGGGTTAGGGTTAGGGTTAGGGTTAGGGTACGTTAGGGTTAGGGTTAGGGTTAGGGTACCTTAGGGTTAGGGTTAGGGTTAGGGTTAGGGTTAGGGTTAGGGGTTAGGGTTAGGGTTAGGGTTAGGGTTAGGGTTAGGGTTAGGGTACCTTAGGGTTAGGGTTAGGGTTAGGGTTAGGGTTAGGGTTAGGGTTAGGGTACCTTAGGGTTAGGGTTAGGGTTAGGGTTAGGGTTAGGGTTAGGGTTAGGGTTAGGGTACCTTAGGGTTAGGGTTAGGGTTAGGGTTAGGGTTAGGGTTAGGGTTAGGGTACCTTAGGGTTAGGGTTAGGGTTAGGGTTAGGGTTAGGGTTAGGGTTAGGGTTAGGGTACCTTAGGGTTAGGGTTAGGGTTAGGGTTAGGGTTAGGGTTAGGGTTAGGGTACCTTAGGGTTAGG